>NC_140346.1:17300721-17900721 GCF_963514085.1 Chelon labrosus
AGGAAGAAATCCTAATCCAGGAAGAAGTGTTTTTTTCTCCTCTCTCTCTCTGTCTCGCGCCGTCAGACTTATTTTATAGTCCATGCATGGCAAGCACAACCAAAGTCAGACAAGTAAGACACACAGTGCTGCCTGTCCACCTCCACCTTCTTCCCTCCTTCACCTCTTTTGTCCACAGGCGTTGCTCTGCAGAGGAGAAAGTCCAAACTTGGTTATGAACGTCGCCGGCCCTGGGAGGAAAAGAAAACAAAAACAATGCCAAACTTTGTTGTGCTCCTCTCCAGGCTGAGTTACAAAATGGCCTCCTTAAACAGGAAACTGTGAGAATGAAGGAGAGCAACAGACTGCACTCCTTTTACGAGTCTTGCCCTGTTTCAGTTTCAAGCCCAGCTCAGTGTTTTTTGTGAAAAAGCACAGAGAGAGAAAGAGAGCGCACTGTCGGAGGGTACCTCCCTCTCCCTCTCCCCTCCCTCCCTCCTGCTCTCTCTTCTGTAATATTGGCACAGCCGAGGAGGAAGTGAAATGACTGACACGCTCTGCAGCCTATAGACTCTCACAAAGATCCGCCCTTTGACTCCTTGCTCCCAAGCTTCTCCCTCCTCCCTTTCCTCTTTCTCGCTCTCTTCCTTGGTTTAGGGTTATTTGTCTTTGCTCCCTCCCTTAGCCGAGGCCAGCACAGATCCTCTTTCACTGCCTAAGGGGGCAGCTCCTCCCATTGCTGCCTCATCCTCCCTCCAGCTTCATTAGCCACTTTCTGTCCCCCTTTAAAGCAATATTTCTTGTCTTACTTTTCCTAGCAGCTTCTCTCTCTTTGCATTTTTTTGCAGACACACCTTTCACAGAAAAGGACCACACCTATCCCAGAGTTATTTCCATGCAAATTTGATGGAAGGTTTTCAGTAAAACTGAGAACTTCTGTGGCCAGAGAAGGGTGCGGTGAGAGTCAAAGTACGCTTGTTTACTACGGTGATCAGCAGTGAGTCACTGAAAGAAAGCAGATGAAAATTGTGGTTTTCTATTCAGGGCCACAAACTCACCACATTCAGTTCATTATCTCTAGTTTATCTTCTGCTCAGAGCATTTATGTCCGTCTTATCTCTACGAAGCCGTTTCACAGTTTCCATTTCATTAAACCCAAAAGACAACTGCTGAAAGGTGATAATGACAAGTCACCTCAATAACTCGGAAGCTGCAAATAATCTTTACCGCTTTTCACCGCATGGGGGCAACGTTTCTCATTCGGTTATGTTTGGGCACATCTTTCTGTGATATTAGCTGTTTATCAAAACACATTCAAGTTACAGTTATGTAATGAATACGGGCTTAATGTGCAGATTCTTACCTTTAATTCCAGGGCACAGACATCCAAAGTGGATGAAGTGTTAAAGAACTACAAAGAACTGTAGTTATATATTGAATAATTAACTATCATGTAGAGAAGAACGTGCTTTGTTTTTATTTAAGCAGATTTGGTCTCACGATATCCACAGGTAAAATATACAGAGAAATTTGTCATAGTGTGCTGACAAACGTAAGCTGCAGCCAAGATCAAGCATAACATTATGACCACCTTCCTGATATTGTGTCGGTCTCCCTTGTGTCTCCAAAACAGTTCTGACTCACCAATGCATGGGCATGGGCCTTCTGAGGGCCTTTGGATCCTGTGGTTTGAGGGGAGGGGCCTCTGTGGATCGGGCTTGTTCCAGTGCATCCCACAGATACTTGATCAGTTTGAGATCTAGTGAATTTGGAGGACAGGTCAACACCTTGTGCTGTTTTTCATGTTTTTTTTTAAGTTGTTCCTAAACCGTTTTTGTGTGTGTTTCTGTGTCAGGGTGCATCCTGCTGGGATGCCATCAAGGATTGTCAATGCTATGGGGTGGGGGTGCCTGGTCTGGTCTGGTCTAAGTGGGTGGTACATGTCTTATTAACATCCACATGAATGCCAGGTCTAGAAGTTTCCCAGCAGAACACTGCATTGTCGCAAGATGTTCAATGTTCTTTACTTCTCGTATCAATTGGTTTTAATGTTGTGGCTGATCAGTGTATAGTTTGCATATGTGTAGGCTGAAAGATAAAAGCTATATTTTTATATCTGGTAGTGGAGTTATAGCATTAAAGTGAGGATTTTATTGTGCATCTAAAACTAATTGCTCTTATTTATTACTTTAAGTTATAAATGTAACTCACGTTTAAAAGGGACACAGTCACTGTTACAAATCAAGATTAGTTTACTCATTATGGGCTGAATTAATTCTGATTTTGAGAGTAGGTGTCAGAAGTTTTACTGTGAAACATCTGGAGAAAAATGTGTTTTGTTCCTTGTTAATTTACTTAAATGTTTGAGCGTCACTGTGCGGAATTATTTTTTGCACATTCATTTGCTGGAGGGGGATTTTTTTCCCTCAGACATAGCGGGTCTAATGAAAGACCATATTATTATGGTCTATTATGGGAAACACACCATTTTTGGAACTTGATGTTAGGCCCGAAAGCCAAGAAATCACAGCGTGTACTGGAACAAATGTGATATTTTTGAAAACCTTTAACTCTTGAGTATGTAAACTAAATTACTAGCGATTCCCATTTTTCATAGTGCGTGTACTCTACAGTTCTACAGTGTATTTTCTGATATTTTCCTACACGTAAGCAGCGATACTTCCGTGCGTTTGTGTCGTGGCGTCGCATCCTATACAAGAAAGCAAGAAAGACAACACAACGCTCTCAAGTCACTGTACAAAATGTTCATTTTTTTGTCTTTTCTTCCTTAATGACATACAACAGGGGACCCGTAAACAAAAAAAAAAAAAAGAAGAAAGTAATTTGATACAAGCTAGAATGCAGTTCAAAAATATATACTAAAACAAAATGAATAAAAAGCAGGTCTCTTATCCCTTGTAGTTGGAGGAAATCGTTTGAATACAGCTTAATATGATGTACAAAATATCACACAGTGATAAATTGCTAATAAAAAAATAAAAACAAAGAAATGAGAGTCCTTTACCTTGGCCTCTGACTGGTAACAGATTTTTTTTTTTTGTCTTGTTTTCTTAATTTTTCATGTTTTTAGTTGTTTTTTTTATTTTCTTTTTTGTTTTTTTACAGGTTTTACATTGCCATTATCAATCACAAGCAAGTTCTATGCCTAGCAAGGAAGAATGATTCACTTATGATACTACAGTATTCTTACATCTTAATAATCATGAAAGAAATGCAAGAAAGAAAACAAGGAAATGATGGACATTTACAGCACACAATGGCAACTCTAGTCATCATTTACAACCTCTGTTTAGATCTTCTTTTTTTTTTTTTTTGATGTGTCATACTGATTTGTCTTTATTCTCGGAGAGAGGGGACACGGTAGCTCTGAGCTAAAAAAAAAAAAAAAAACAAGCATCAGTAAAATCTCACGGTCAAACAACCGTGAGCCACAGCAGGTCCTACCCTCGTAGTATTCACCTCGGATTGTATAAGAAACACCTGCGAAACGTTATTTCTGCACCCTGTTTGTCCGCTCCACAAGCCTTTTTTTTTTTAGATGTAGTGCAACATGGAGCCAAATAGTAGTTAAAATGTGATAACAGGACGTTACGCCCAGCAGCAGTACGATAATGTAGTGGCACATAGCAACAGCAGTGTGACGTCTTAATTTAACACACTTCACCACCGTTTGGTGAAAGAAAAAAAAAATGTGGAGATGAATTGTGAATGCTAGTGTCCCCCGCGATTTGGAAAGGAGTGTTTAGGCTACTTGTAACACTTCGATCTGACCCCTAGTGTGACCCTGTAATCTTGAAGAGGTTGAGGTTGCCCAGGTTAACAAGATAAAGTTACTGTTTGGAAAATCTGACTGTTAACTTTTGCAGTTTTTACCCACTAATACACGTCCCGTAGATTTTAGTGGTAACGCAGAAAAGAAACGTGTGTCTCAAAAGGAATAAGGTTTCCGCCTAAGCCAAAATAGCAGCACCATAACAGATCAGCGAGGCGCCGGATTGTGTCAGGGATACCAACTGACACCCACGCATATTCAATCAATACTTTCTTTTTGAGGCTGAACTTAAAACTGACTTCCTTTTTCTTTTCTTACACAGCACTTCTGTTTAGAAAGCAGAGACCAGCTTCAGAGACCGTAAATAGCTCCCCGGCTAATGTGCTACTTGTGCAACTGATAAAGAGGAGGGACTTCAATGCACAAGTGAAGGTCAAGCTTCTATTTTTTATTTAATTTTTTTTGAAAGCTTGAATAAATAACTACAAGCTGCCACCCACGAACTGGCACCAAAAAAAAAAAAGATGATCTCTCATCTGAGGAAATACGTTTCTGTCTGGGTGGTGGTCCTTACTTTAGTTTCATCATTTTCTGCTCTGTACGCCCCTCCAGCCCGAAGCAATCGAGGCTGACGTTCTTCGCACCGCTCTGATTTAAAAAAAAAAAAAAAAAAAAAAAAAAAACGCAAACAGCGACTGTTGATTCTGAAATGTGACCCACGTTCATAATGGACGACTCAACGATTAAATGTTTAAAAAGGTGATGTACGTCTACAGCCTGATGAGTGAGAACAGTCTCTCTTTTTCACGTATACACACACACAAAAAACCCAAAAACAAACAGGTCCCTGATTCTGACTCAAGACTGACGAGGTCTTCCGTAGCACCATGATTTAACTAGTGCAAACACACCCACACACACACACACACACACACACTTTTCTGTACAGTAAAAAGCACCAAATGGCACAATCTGTGCCATTTGCGGAGAGCACACAGATCCGCCTCAGAGCCCTGCAGTCTGCGGACTGTCACGATGTCTACCTGTAGCTGGGTAACTTGGTGTGAGGGCGTCAGTCTGTAGAAAGTGATCGTGATTGTGGAAATCATTTATCTTGTACAGCAAGGTGACAATTTAATCTAACACACACACACACACACGCGCGCGCGTAAGCAGAGGCAGAATCATGGGGACGCTATGGTGCTCAAACACACTATGTGACTAGGTGTCGTTCAGACAAAGTTCAAATTAAAGCTATTTGTTCAACACTGGTTAGCCACCGTCTAGTAGAGTCTCCTCACATCACACACACACACAACTAAACATTCTCCAGCGCCAAATACGACACCACACACACACACACACACTCTACCTGGAGTCTTTGGAATGTAATACATTGATTCCCAATGCAGAGGTTGGGTCCGATGTTTTCTGCCAACACTGGGGCTGTTTCAGGTGATGCCTACACGTGTGTGTCAGCCACAAGCAAACTTTCCGATATATAAAATAAAATAATAACAAAAATAAAAATAAAAATCGAAATATAAAATGAAATGTGGCGGTGCGTTAGTGCATCATATGCAGTGTGAGAGTTTCTTTGTTGTTGTTTCAAGCGCACAAAGACACTCACGGTGCTTTGTAGTAACCGACTGGGGGGGAAAAAAAAAAAGAGGAAAAAGAAAAAGCAGAAAGGAATATTGTAGTGTAGAAAAAGTGTTACTCCAAACATGATTACTTGAAAACAGAGCAGCCGGGATTTTAAAGTTATAAAAAAGCATTACAAGATGTGATTAGTATTACAAGAAGTCACTGAGGCATCGGAGAACGGTGAGGAGTTGAGTGAAGGGGAGAGGGGGGCGTCCTGTGGCGATGGCCCAGCCAGTGGGGTGCAGGACAAGTGTGCGTGTGTTCGTGTGTGTGTGGGAGCAGGTAAAATGTGTCCACTGTACTTCAGTCTGTTTAGGCCCAGTTGTGTTTGTAGGTCTCTGAAGGCGGAAAAGAGGGAAAACGAGGTTAGACAAACAGTTGCTCACAGCACAAATAGACATTATTTGCCGTGTAATTATAAATACACCATTGTTACTGCCTCCTCCCCTGCTCTCTCAGCTAGGTTTTCTGCTGCAGGAGATTGCTAAGAGGGCATCTGTGTGGGCACACAGAGATTACATAAGCCATCTCTAACCATTCTGTCTCTCTCTCTCTGCCTCCAAAGATCCATGCCTTCTGGTTATGGTCAGTATCTTCATTTGTTAGTCACTGACAACGCCGGTAAGCAGAGTTCGTGTTTGCTAAAGTTTTTGCCAGTCGAACACCTCCCTTTTTCTGGTAGCCTGCCAGACATGATGTGACTAACTCGTATGTAAAATGGACTCTGGAGTCTGTGAGCAGGTCCATCTCTCTATAAGAATCTCTGCCATCCTCCAGAGGGAGAGAACAGGGATTCCCATATTCGTGGAGGCAGCTGCAGCAATTGGAAATGATTAGACTGGGAAAGACCACCGTGGTGTCTGAATAACGTACTTATACGTATATTACTTCTTCCACTGCTCCTCTAGTGGTGCTGATTGTATTTATGTAGCAATGTCACTTATCGTTTAGGAGAAGACGGCAGAAAATCGAGCACTACTGATGCTTTAAACTCAGAAGCGGCATCCCAACCTGCCTCGTCTCCCGTCTTTGTCACAGTAAGCTGGCCTGGTAATGTTCGACTGGTTTCTTTTCCTACTTCCTGTCAAAGGCTAAGCAGAGGGATTACTTTGGCAGGCGTTTAGCTGTCAATCAATTCGGGTAGGTAGGGGAAATGTCGGGTTTGTGCATGCTAGTCATTTTCCTTTTGAGAGATGAGAATTTGGTCTCTGTTTGTTTTCTCAATGGCTTTGCTATTTGGCTTGTTTTGTCAGGGTCCTTATCTGGGGTTTTATGGTGCCTGTTTGGGCAGGAGAGCATTTCCCCTCTTAGCTTTTCTTTCCTCTTCGTCACTGGCTATGAGCTGAATCATGGCTCAAGCTATAAAAAGAGGGTAATGTTTATAGTGCGTAAATAAAACAAAGCCATTTAGGATTATATTCCCAGACTTTGGAAAGCTTCCTCCTGATTACACGGCTTTCTTTTTAAGAGGATGGCTGAGCCACATGTACAGATCCTCACATGTAAAATGTGCTTTTAATGTTAGGGTAATAATGCATGTTATATTATATGAGAATATGAGAAGAGAGTGGCTATTTACACAAGATATCTGACCATAACAGACACAGAAAGGTCTGTCTCATTGTATTTAGGCTGGCAAAATGTGTAAACTCCCATCAAATCTCCCACCCTCTCTGCCCCACCGCTGTTCTTTCTTGGCACCCCCGATCTCACCAGAATGACGACAGTGCTGTCAGACAAAGATCTTGGCAAGTGCGTCTGCGCCTGCGCTGGCAATGAAGGGCTGGGAAGAGTGGAAGGCCACGTCATGAATGGCCTCATCATGCTTCTTCCTGTGGGCAGTGATCTCCTGCACGCACGTCCTGTTGTCCAGCATCCACAGGCGGACTGAGCAGTCATGGCCTGGAGGAGGTAAGGAGAGCAAAGACGGCGACGTTATGAGCGGGTTGTGTTGTTTTACGAGCTTTAATGCCCAGCTTCTTCTGCCATATGTTGCATTGGAGGTTTAAACTGAAGATTGTACAGAACATTTCTGATTGTTTCTAAAAAAAAAAAAAAAACATTTTCAATCTAAATAAATAGTTAAAAGTAGGCTTGTACTGTCATTACACTACAGAGAAAGGTTTCATTGTTGACAATTTGTATTTGCATTGCTTCTTTTTTAAACTGCTATTACCTGTTAATTAATTTCTGATAAATACCTGCCAGTATACATGACAAAGGAACTGAGGGAATATTATATAGCAAACTACTGGCATTAATCCATATCTCTGGGTACAATGTTGTATGAAAACAGAAGCTTTTTAATTAGGGATTTGCAGTATTTCAAAGACTATTTCTATCCTTATGAAGCCAAATTCTAAAATCCTTAAAACCGGGGGAGTACTCACTGCCAGAGATGAGGTAAGTGCCTTTAGGATCTGTAGTGAGACATGTGACAGCATCTAAGTGAGCCACCATTGAGTGGACAACTTTCCCTGCACAAAGACACAAAGCAAGTGTATTAAGATGCATTCATATTCCAGAAACAAAGAAAACCCATCAAGTGCAAATGAAACGCCTCCTGC
This sequence comes from Chelon labrosus, assembly GCF_963514085.1. Classification (NCBI taxonomy): domain Eukaryota; kingdom Metazoa; phylum Chordata; class Actinopteri; order Mugiliformes; family Mugilidae; genus Chelon; species Chelon labrosus. Next base: position 17,308,708 of record NC_140346.1, read on the forward strand.
AGATACCCGTCTTGTTGTCTAGGAAGCGGATGGTGCGATTCTCGTGTGCAGTGATGGAGACGGGCTCAGACGGGTGACTAACGACGCGGTTGATCAGCTCGCTGCCTGCAATTGAAAATAATTCAGTGTTGTTATTGTTGTGTGTTCTATTTATGCATTTCCTGCAGCTTCTGAACAGCAGTTACAAACTGGGCATCGCACGCAGAACGCACCATCTTTGGTCTGTGTCTCTAGCGCAGTGACACTCTGCTCCGTGTTGAGGTCATAGAGCAGCGTCTCACCGCCGTCAAATGACGCCACCACCTGGTTGGGGTCAGTGGCCACAAATGCCACTGAGGTGGGCGTTCCGTGCTCTGGAAAAAGACAAGACACGATGATGTTATGGGAACTTAACACAACGACACAGTCCCAAAAATAATAAAAAAATAAAAATAAAAAAAGACGTCTACCTCTCTCCTTATTGAAGACGGACAAGCAGGGAGATGAGTTCTGAGGGTCCCAGATGCGAATGGTGCCATCAGCTGAGCACGACGCGAGGCGGTGGTGAACTGCCGAGTAAGTCAAACCCCAGACGCTGTCCTCATGGCCTGCTAGTACGCTGCTCTCAATGCCCGGATCTGGAGAGAGAAAAGCATATTAAATAAAAAAACAGAATACGCTAAACACGAATGTGGTTAAACTCTGAGCAGCTGGCAGGGACTCACCATAGTTATCATACGGGTCCACGTTAAGGTCGGGCATCTTCCAACACCTGACAGTCCCGTCCAGACCTCCACTGTAACAGGATTCTCCATCCTCGCCCATAGTCAGAGACAGAACAGCTCCACTGTGTGCTCTAAATGTGTAGATGGGCTCAACATCCAAAGCGGCATTCCTGCGGGGAGAGACAGTCTGTTAATTATGTTTCTTGAGTTTATATTTGCGCATTATCTGCGTAGCATGTTATGTGTTATATGTGCAAGTTATGTGTTATATCTGTATTTGTAGGAGTATAGGAGGAGTGACTTTCTTCACTAAAGATGTTCTTACTTTTTCGAGTGCATGGCCTTGTTGAGGTTCCACAGTTTTAGTGTGCCATCCTCCGAGGCTGTGAGCAGCACTGCTTGGTTGGGGTGAAAGGTCAAAGCCCGGATGGCGTCGAAGTGGCTGCGTAGTGTGAAACGAGGGTTCCATGTCTTCTTGAACTCCTCCCTGTTATCCTGCATCTGATGGGACACCCGTTCAAAAAGAGTGAACACTCAAATAACAACACGTAGGCTGGACTGCATATTGCGTAGTGACCAGAACAGATGCGTAAATTACATCCATGGAGAGATCGTTGTCATTGGCGACGGTGAGATCAGCCAGTTCGCCCAGGTTCATGTCCCCCCCTCCGACAGCATCCATAATGAAGACGTCAGACGAGAAACCCAGGGCACCACCTGCAGGTTGGGGGTGGAAAAGCAATAACTGTAAATTACAGCAATAGACGTTTTAGGATATCTGTGGCAAGAGTCCATTCAAACCATTTCCTTACTCCCACACTATGTACCAGAGGAAATATTTATAGGTGTAAGAACAACCTTGCAAGTTTCCCCCTACGCAGGTTTTAAAAATGAACAAAACTGAGATAGCATCAAAAACTCAGCCTCTAATCTACACTCATGATACAGGTCAGACTGAGTTTAGAGGGGACAGTATCGTTTCCTGTGATCACATTTAGTGGTCTTACCTTCCCCAGAGCGAGCCTGTCCTGATGCGGAAGGGGGCGGGGCAGGTTTAGGGGGAAAGTCCGACATCATGCCTTGTAACTTGTTCCTGCGGTTCTCTGAACCCAGCAAGAGGAGAGAGACACAAAACATCCCGTCATGGCGAGAGGCGGAGGAAGGACGGAGACGCCAACAGACGGACAGATAAGAGACAAAAGAAGGCAGAAAGAGGCAAAAACATAGACTTCATTCTTGAACGCAATAAAAGCACAGTTTAATTTTAAAGGATGAAATATATAAAAGCACAAGGCCACAGAGTAAATGTGATTCAAAGAATGAAATGTGAACACATACAAAGAGAAGGCAGCATGCGTGGCAACCTTTGAAATGTCCCCGGACCACAGAGAGTACATCTACAGACAAAGATGACGGCTACACAGCTCTATAGAGTCACAGACTGACAGCTCGTGAAACAGGACAGAGAGACAGGTGGTTGGGAAAAGAGGTTGGTTTTATTGACAAGAAGAGATGCCAAGACACAATGAGAAGTAAAAGATAAAAAGGTGAGCGAAGGGGTTGTGGGGTAGGGGGTGGGGGGGTGAGAGGGGGGTCAATAAAGACAGATACACTGGTGGCAGTGATTCTGGCAGTGCTGGTGCTGATGGTGTTGCTATGGCAACAGCGTACCTAACTCCCGTCCGTCCCCCGAGATCCGGGCCTCTCCCGCCCCCTCCCCATCCTCCCCCGAGCCCAGGAAGTCAAATTCACTGAGGGCGTCTTCAGAGTCGTCTTCGTCCTCCTCGTCCTCCGGGTCCAGATCTGTGGTCATAGGCTCGGTGCCCATCTGGACACGAGAACACAGCAGAGAACAGGGTCAACTTTCAGGAACACAGCTTGTGGTGATTATAAATAAAACAAAACATTTTTTTTTAGTCTCCAGTTTAGTTTCTCATCAGTGATCATACCTTTACTCGAGACTTTTTGTTCTTGCGCGGACCGTCGATGCAGTCAGTGGCCATGCCTTGGAAGTCATCCTCCTCGTCGCTGTCGTCTTCGTCGTCGTCCTCACAGCCGTGCAGGAAGGGGATCTTGTCCAGCACTGAGCCACCCACACGTTCCTTCGAGCTTTCCTTACCCGCGTTCCTACAAACAAATACACAGTTTATAGTTTCTCCACTCCATGCTATAATGAAAGGGACTAATAATGATTAGAATATTTTACAGCGGTAGAGAGGTTGACCTCAATTACACTGCATAACAACATCTTTTTTTTTTTTTTTTTAAACATCTTGAACAGTAGAGTGCAGCAATTATTAGCTTGATATTTATTCGACAGAAAGCTAACTCAAGGATTTGAGAAAACTAAACTATATTTTTGTCCAATAATAACTCCAGGACCTTAATTGATCCGTGGTATTTTCTTAGAATTGTCTTATTCAACGTGTCAGCATCTTATTTTGTAGGATACGCCATCAAATTTCATCTTGTGCAGACAAATGTGCACAGGCTGCGCTCAAAATGACGCACTGACAAACTGTCCCACGCAGCTCCACTTAACCGTGGTTCATTTCTGCCGTGTAAATCCATTTCTGCTTTCTAGAAAAGCGTTGTTTATTAGAGGATACCGCTCACCGATACATTATAAAGTGGTCAGCTTGCCAAGTAAATATCCCGACTAAGAATACGTCTGAACCCTACCCTGTTTTGCGCAAGAAGTCTTTGTTGTAATATTTCAACATCAGATTATGGCATTAAGTGCAAATCAGGCCACGTCTGTAAAGTCTGGTACAAGACTCAACGTCTATTGTGTCAATATTTATTCTGGGAATTTTGACGACTCACGACAAATGCACAACCATTAAAATTTGATCAGGTGGAAAAAATAGGAAGTTACGAACACCACAAGGAAATGTCAAGGTTTAGTTTCACTTATACAGAGCGTATTGATTTTGCCCTTGCGCTGTAAAGTGTCGATGCTTCCTGTTGCGGCACTACTCACATTACCGTCTTTATCTGTGAAGCAGCAGCAGAGATGTGGCGTCCGCTGCCACAGGCTCACCTTTTAATTTGTTCCTCTATTTGTCTGACCAGCAAGGACTCTCCACCTGCTCGCGGCTCAGGTTCGGGACAGCTTTCTATGGGCGGGGGCCCGTTAGCCTCGGGGCTGCTCCGCCCGAGCAGAGAGCGCACGCGCTTAGACCGCATGTCCAGGATAGTGTCTGAATAACCCACTTCTTCAAGATATCTACAGTCACAGAAAAAAAATACACATGCATATAAATTGATCAGCAACAATAAAGTGCTGATGGAACACAGTATGGTAGAAAACGATCGGATGTCGCCTTACTTGCGTAGTAGCTGGCGTCCCTCTTTCCAGGACATCTGATTGGCTGGCTCAGAGTCTGACTCAGCCGGCCCATTGGGAACTACAAAAAATAGATTTGTCAATAGTGATGCAACGCATGTGGAGGAAAAGAGAGAAGCAGAAACTTTGAGTCACTCTGAAGGTACACCGCACACCATGTGTCAAAATAAGCTGCAGTATATAATAGCAGGTAAGTAAATAAAACCGGTTAAACATACGTTGCTCTGCCTCCAGCTCTGGTTTCTTGTCTCCAGGACTCTGATCGTTTCCCGTCTTCAGCTTCTGGTGCTTGGCTCTGCAGCCACGCAAAACACCACATGAGGGCAACATTACAAGCAAATCTTCCACAACCAAAAGCAACTATGCCAGAAGCATGCAAACCACTGAGGCAGTCTGAATGATTAACAGACACAAGGACAGAAGCGGGAACTGTCCTGGCATTTGTCTTACCTCTCTTGTTTGAGAGCGTACTCCAGCATTTTGATCCGCCTCACCAGGTCCTGTTTCATATTCTCCTGCCCTTTCCTCTCGCCCTGTAGGAACGCCACCTGAGCCTGAAAAACACGCACACACACACAAAAGATGATTAAAAAAAAGCACATTTTAAAAAAAGCAGCACATATACCACACATAAACATATGAAAATGTAAAACAAACTAACACCTTGACTTTGCCATAAGTTTAGTGCACTGATAAAGAAACCAAATGCTCTCTCTCTCTCTCAATGAGAACAAGCCAGTTAAGCATCTGATATCAGCAAAGATCAAAAACAGGGAAGAAGAAAGTTTGACGTGACAAGCGCAGCATGCTCGATTCCTAAAAACCCAGAGGAATAAGTAGAGGGTTGTGGACCGGAGGTTGATATATTTAACTTTTCCTAACCGAGGCCTGCGGAAGAAGGAAGAAAAAAAAAAAAAAAAAAAAAAGACACGGACCGAGCGGCCAAATTCAAACACCCTCTTTTGAGACACATCCTTCCTTTCTCTGCTTCCTCTCTCATTTCCCATCCATTTCCTTCCTCGCTGCTGATAAAATTCTTACCTCGAGGAAGGAGATGTTCACTGCCCATTCTTTCCCTTTGTCAAAGGATTTTTGTGCGGAGACAGAAAAGCGATAATGAGGAAACTGTCAAGTTTTTACACAGGCTATCTGACGAGATCGACTTCCTTTGAGTAAGTTGAGTAATTCAGGCCTTAACTAAAATGCGAAACGGCTTACGGACCAGACAAGAAAGATTTATAACGCAGGTTATATGTGTATTGTGCACAAGGTGAGGGGTTATAGTTGGTATCACCAAGCAATAAACATCTTGCTCTTTGTTGGCTGGAAGGGGAAATGCCCTTTTAGGAAAAGAAACAACAGTGATTTCAATTAGAAGTAGGGTAAGAAGGCCTAACCCGATTCTTCCTACTCTGAGGATTTTCATCGAGGTTACTGTAGGAGCAGTAGTTTTGTACTTTCTCTCTCTCTCTCTCTCTCTCTTTCTCTCTGTGTACCAAGTGGTGCTGGAGCATTAGTGCGGCTTGTTTTACAGCCCATTTCTCCTCTGCACGCCCCTGCCCGTGTCCACGAGTCCGCTCCCACACACAGCTCTGGAAAAAAAAAAACTAGCACAGTCTAAAAACGTCATCTCACGGGGCAGACACTTGGTCAAGCTGGAGAGGGGAGTGAATCTCAGCGGAGAGCGCGCGCACAAGCACGGAGAAACGCAGACAGTCATGTAACCAGGCAGGAGGGCCGGCGGAACACGAGATAATCTGTCAAGCAAACCTTGCTGCTGCTGCTGCTGCTGCTGCTGAATAATCCTGATTAATGCAAAGTGATTTTATATGCTTATCTGAGAGTTTTGGAGATAACTGTCAAAGCCGGCATGTCGACACCACAGGCAAGACAGAGAATTGTGCGTGGTTTATATATGACCTAAACTAGGAGGAGCTGCAAAAAAAAGCTCTGATAAATAATGCACAATAACAACAGAATTAAATAAATCTGGTGAAACACGACCAGCTCTTCTGAGCCATGCAGAAAGCTACGTGATACTCCATCGCTCGCTGTGGTTACGCGGTTTATAAAATCATCTAGCGGGGAGTTATCTGTAACGGCAGACTTTCTAATAACACACAAGCAGTAATTGTGTGGCCGTTTTGCAACAACACACGCAACGCTGCATTTGTACATCTCACACGGGCGCAGACACTTGTTCCAGTGTGACATAATCTGACACAAATGTTAGAAAACAAGCAAAGGAGAGCCCGGGCTGTTGTGATAACTGGGCAGTGTCACAGTGTGGGAGTTTCGGATATCTGCAGGCGGAACGCACATTATATACCGGGCCACTAAAAATAGTTGAACACAGATGGAACGCGATTGAAGTTTTGGAAAAAAAAGCACAGCTTGCATTAAAATTACATTTTCTGATTTAGATGCAGTGATGTGCTGTCATGTCAATAACGTTCAAATGTGACCTTCTGCAGGTCAAGCTCAAAAATCTGTCAAATCGTGTGCAATTTGAGATCTTCTGTACGCACATAAACAAACCTCAGACTCCTCAGCGTACAGACTAAACCGGTGGCTTTTCTCCAGCTCAGCCTCGACACGCAGCCCTGCTTAAAATCCGAGACTTAACTGCAGATAGGTGGCTGCCGAACCCTTTGAACGCAACTAAACAATTCAATTCAGCCTTTTGCAATTTCCACCTCTGAGCGGAATGTGTCTGCTTCGCCTCTACGGGGCAAGGACACGCATTTTTACTCCTACTCACACGCGGACGAGCTGCAACCTGCCCTCGCCCTCACACTCGCACACAGATAAGCATCGCTGCCCTGTGTAGCAGTCTCACGCCGTGCTCCCGCAAGGACAGGTTCCCACTAGTGCCCTAAATCACCGACACCGCCGTCTTGGCCGAGTTGAGACACAAGCATGCAAGTGTGAGGCATTTTTTTTCCCTGATACATAAAGGTATTCAAAACAAGGGGATCATTGTGTCAAGGGGTTTTATTACTTACGTCAGGTTTTTTTTATCTATTACGTACCAAGTTACTCTGTGTCTCTGACCATATTTAGCTTTCTCTTCGTTCCTTCTCTATTTACCTTTGAAAGTGGAACTGTAAAAAGCTTCAGTAAATATGAGCAGATGAAATGGCAGGCTGCTTAAGAAAACAAAGGCAGTTTTCATGTGGGTAAAATAAGGTGCTAAAAAAACTAAAAGCTCCTCTGAAGGCGTGTGAATACCTCAATAAAAAGTATGTTTTTGCAGGAGATTAATTCACTGAGGAGATGCAAAGTAAGCTGATGAAGTTTTTTTGGCCATTTGCCTGCTTCAGATTGGGACATGCTTCCTTTTACTCATATGTGGGACCCGGGTCAACAGACGCGAGACAAAGCCGTCCATTCATCGGCTACTAAAGTCGTTCGACAACACCTGAAACAGGAGCAAAACTAGTGGAGATGAAAACAGAGGTGGAGCAGCAGATCAAAAAACTGCTTTTATCATTAAAAGGTAAAGTAAAATAGAGCTCTATCTACTAAACCAATGAAAGTCAATAAGAAAATATTCGTCTGCCTTTTTGTCATTTGATATCGCCACGATAACTATGACGCTGCGGTTATTTTCTTCCATAATATGTTGATGAACGAACAAAGCCTAAAGTACAAAAGAACCCAGCTGCGAATAAACCTGCCCACAGGATCCCTTTTTCCTGTGGGTGGGTTTTCCTCCGTGTGGCCTACTGCCGCTGACCTTTCCAGAGTTTGCCGTCGCACGGAGAGCTGACACGTTTAGCCTCTTCCGTCGCTCCTTCCCTACTAGCCGCGGAACAGGGTCAAGGGCAGCTTTCCTCCTCCGCTGGCCACCCTCCATCTTTTCATCCCTCCATCCCCACGAGAGAATCCACGAGCAGACAAGTGGAGCAGCGCACTTTTCTGGGACAGTGTGCTTGGATGGAGGGCGCTCGAGTGTGTGCGTACAGCGCCAGCGCAGGAGCTAGACAATGACATGATTAAAAGTGGGTCTTCCAGCTGAAGTTTGATTAGAGGATGCTTCATTGGGGAGATAAAATCCTGCAAGTCATGAATGACGGAACCGAAAAAGGAGATTTTCAAGATTTCATGGGAAGAAGAGGGGGTAGGACTGCAATAATAATAATAAAAATAACAGAACTGTATACCGATAAAAATCACACATGGAACAGAAGCGCCGCAAGTCTGTGTGGGCAGGAGGCACACGGCGTAATAAGACTATACATATGGACTTCATATGTGTGTCATGACTGAGAGCATAGAGCTATTAATTAGAGATGTGTACAAAGGAGCCCCTAGGCCCACACTGAACAGGAAGTGATGTCATCTGGGTCACCAGTAATGTATTCTACGCCATTTGACATGGTTAATCAAATTAAAATGATGCAGGTGAAGGTCTTCCAGTCTCCCTGAAGAATAAGTGCCATGAATTATATCTGAGACAAAGACTATTCAATTATAATCAGGGTCAGGCACAAACAAGCTAATTACAACAAAGCTTGTTCAGACACGGCGCAGAAACAGTGCGACTTCATACAAAACTATACCGGTAAAAGCTGTCTGTAGGATCTGAAGGACAGTGGGACACAGAGTCTGCCACCTGTCCCCTGCACGAGCTAGGGCGTCCCACCTGGCCCAGAGCGGGAAGCGCCTTCATTCCTGGCCTGTCAACGGAGACGTGGCGCCACAGGTGGCCTTTCACACTAACGCCACTCTCACATGTGTTACGGCCTCGCAAAGACACGCCGTGCTGCAGACAAAGACATCCACGCTGTCGCACCAAAAGTCACCCACTTTGTGACATGACAGTGTTAATTTCCTGACACATAATGCTGGCGGTTTTGCTGGCTGTGGGAGTTTTTGCACGATGCTCCCTTTTAGCCTTTGAAATTAAGTGCGCAAAATGCCATGTGTAGGCAAACGTGTGAGCAAACTATACTGTGGACGCACGCAGAATATGTTGTTAACTGTGCAGGATATGGCCAGGGGGGACGCTAACTGGCATGCTGAGAGCTCTGTGAGCGTGTTGCCAACAAAAGCCAGAGGCCTGTGGCCTGCGGGTGTTAAAATGTAAGCTGGGTCAATTTTTCAGCCGGGTATTTCAGCAATCCTGTCTCTCTTTCTCAGCAGAGGATGTGGTGCTAATTGTAAGCGTGAAACCAGACCATGTGCGGAAAATACACACGTGCAAACAAAGTTCCATAACAAGCATTAATGGCATTTCGGACATGACAGACATGATGGCCTGCCTCCGACTCCCATTCTTTCCCGCGCGTATAAGAGCAGCAAGCACAGGCAGTATGTGATTATTCATCCATATTTTATCAAGCTCCTATTTATAGCTACATACGTTTGAGTTGGGGGCAAAGCGAGTAGCAGAGTGACAGAAGAGAGGCAGTGATGTGTTTTATCTGTGGTTTTCTCGGCTTATGAACTCCAGTTCATCATAATTACAAGCAAACTGCGGTTACAGGAAGACAACCACATGTGGGTTCATGAATTAAAAAAAAACACAAGATGAAGCGTTCTTCATTCCAAGCGCGGAAACGTATGTGTGTGTGTATGTTTTTCTACCATTTCTTAATCCTGAAACAATTTGATGAGTAAGCACAGTCTTGCCCAGAAATGCTCTGCCTCACGGTTACATGCTTGCAGGAGAGCTGCATAGTGCAACCTCTGTTTTCTGCTGTTGGCCACTGAATAACTGGAACCATCAGGGGAGTCATGCCTTGCTCAATGGCATTTCTAGGGCGTTGAGTCACACATTCAGGAAGATCTTCCAATCAATTTTACAGATTTACGTCAATGACCTTTAAGGATGCACTTAGCAAAACTGAAAGTATGTGTGTTTGTGAGTGTCTGGCGCATAAATCTCGACATTTCAGTCCAGATTTGGAAACAGTTCTAATCAAGGGATGGGTCTTGTCAATAATCTAAGCCGGCTGAAAAGGAGTTAATATAAACTGGAATAAAAAAATAAATTTAAAAATACAGTCGAGTTAATTAACCGAACCACTCTCACATCCATCACTTTGATAGAAACCAGATCAAAATGTTGATTTTGCTTTCCGCGCTCAGAGCCCTACCTTTTACTAGAGACGACTGTCTGTTGATTAATCAAAGAGCTTTATCTGAATATGATTTCATACAAAAACTACTAGTTGCCCGGTGTGCACGGCAAGAGCAGAGGCCTCTGTTCAAAGGTCACCCTGATCGCTTTATTTCACCAACAGTTTAGTGATTAAAATGGCTATGACTAATGACTTAAGCAAAGAAACCATATGGTGAAATAACTTATTTCAGTGGGAACTCACAGCTGTGGGACATCAATTTTGTTAACCACAACAGTACAACCACAGATCACTTGATTTGTTACAGTGAGGTACGAAAACAAAAGGAGGTCATTGTCTGCTTACAAAGTATGTTTGCACATGAATGCCAGACTCCTGTCTTAAACAGACTGCGGTCCAGGCGTGTATTTGATGTTACCTGTATAAATATTGAGGAGAGACAAGGTAGCCACACCTTAACTGTTTACCTGGCTTCCTTTAGGATAACTTGCTTGCTTTTGCAGGATGACATAAAGCTACAATTTATAATGTGCATCTGATCAGAAGACACTGATCACTGGATATACTGTGCATGTTTAAAGGCTGCTGCTGGAAGGATTTCTTTTAGTGGTCACACACGTTTGTATTTACTGTCTAGTAATAATGCATTCACTATGAGAACCAATTGGAATTTAGTGGTTTTGATTGTAAGGCATGTATGTGTACAGTCGCAGAGAAGCTCTGAGGGACCTCCTGCAATATCCGTTCTGGCCTTTATTTGGCGTTACCGCTGCCAACGCAGCTTAGGGATAAACAAATTTACCCTGAGTTCGTCTCTCTCAGCCTCCCAGCGGTATTTCTCGGCCTGGAATCGTCCCCACTCGTACTGGATGAAGTGCAGGATCCCAGGAAGCGTCATACTCGCGTCCCCGTCCTGCTGCTCCCGAGGCTGCAACGATCCGGGGACGGCCCCGGCTGCCGCTGCCGCCGCCGCTGCCATCGCCCCGGTCATCGCAGCTGATGTCGCCTGGCCCGGTGCTGCTTTGGGCCCGTTTGGGTTGCGCCCCGCTCCGCTGCTGCTGCTGCCGCCGCCGCCGCCTCCGGAGTTCGGGTTTGGTCCTCCGCCGGATCTGTCCGCCTCCATTTTAACCGTTCAACCTTTCGCCAGGATAATGAGGTGGAAACGGGCAGAATGTACGAACAAAAATAATAAAAAAGTACCCCGTACCCTTTACCGACCCAGCAGCACTCCACTGTAAGCTATCCTCCTTTCTTCCTTTTCTCTCACGCACAGAACAAAATTACTATTCAGTGGGTCAAATACTACACTTCCGCTATCACCCCTTCAACATAAAACACGACCTGAGTCACACGTTTGTAGCCTCGCTGCTTGTTCGTAGACCAGTTTGGCATTTTTGCACAAATTCTTTCTTTGTAACTTACGAACAACAACAGAATAAAATAACACCAAAAAGCGGCAATTAAATGTAATTTGTTAAAAACAAATGTTTACGTTGTGTTTGTGACTCTTATTTTGTACTCCCGGATCTGTTTCCTCCCTCTTGTGTTTGCTGATGGTAAAGCCCAGTGTGGGTGACAAATAAAGGGCCATGTTTTCTGTAATACACAATGAACGTGTCGCTAGGGGAGTTCATTTCCTGCCATTTTGTGAGCAGAGACGTTCGAAGACCGTAAAGCTGATCGAAGTATTTGCAACACTGCTTCCGGTTTGAACGTGAATTAAAAAAATAAATAAATCTGTACAAGCGTGATTTATTCTAAATATCGGTCACTTCTGTAGATTGAACCAGTTTAAAGAAAATTGAAAAAAAAAATATGAGGCTATCTCCTGAAGTGAAGAAAGAGACTTTAAAGTAGCGTATCATCAAACAAGCATTAAAAGAATTTATTTCTCCAATGCTGACATGAGCGTTAACGTCTTTACATCCTCTTGCAAAATCTGGAACTGATAATATTTCTTATTTTCTCATGGTGGAATTTAAGGTTTGATACAAGATTTATATTAATAAGATACATTTACTTTGTGTAATAATGGAAATAAAACAATATAGTATCGTGAATAGCCGATGTTAAAGACTACGTGTGTTTCTTTTAAAACGGAGAAAAACAAATAACATAGTAATGAAAATTTTCAGACCAATATATTTAGCTGCGTGTGCGATTTTTGTACGTGTAAAAATCGGAGTTGGTTTTTGTTGTTTTTTCTCGTTCGTTTTATTCTGAAGGATTCTGGGCGGAAGTGTGTCTGTTGCTGAGGGCAACAGAGACGGCAAGCATGCTAGCATAATGCTAAATCTGTGCAGCGTCTTGGCTGTGTTTAGCTACAAGCTATTGAAATATTGTGGCCTTCCCTAAGTTGTGGGGTTCAACTTAAAATGTCGGAGACTTGATTCCGACCCCAACCGTACCAATATTAGCTGAGAATGCGGGTTAATAGTTGAGTTTGCTGCTACCGATTCAGTCACGCTTGCTAAAATGCTAGCAGAGCTGGCTGAAACAGACCACTATGAAATCCACACATAGCTAGCACAACAAGGTTAATTGGTTTAACGTTGCTAAAGCGTCTGATAATGGCCCACGTCCTGCAAATGATTGCTGTGTGAAGAATAAAAAACAGGTACATCCAAATGATGGTGAGTTGTGGTGTTTGACTTTAATGCAATTAGCCATATTTTATTTATAAAACGAAACCTTGCATGGACCAAATGCTGATAATGACTGGAGTAACTCAATATTAAGTAACTGTTTACTATTTCAAATATAAGTAATCACAAATATCCTTTGTGTTATTTTGTGTAATTCAGTCTAAGGATATTTATACAGTTCATATGCACATAACAGACTGAAATTAAAAACAATCATTCTTTTTTTGTCATTCACAGGTAGTGTTAAACTGTCACTCATCAGCTGTTACACTAATGGGGACCCGAGACCTGCCGTTGGATTTCCTGATTGAAACTTAAGTTCTTCTCCTTAGAGAAACTGGGAAATAAACGTTAGCTGCCATGCGTATCAGTTTCTGCCAGGGCCTGCTAACTGGCGCCATCCTCCTCAACCTCCTCATTCTCTACTATGTGTCCCGGGCCCAGCAGCAAATGATGGAGAAGAGGAAGGAACTTGGCAGGGGCACGAGGAGAGCCGCCCTACCAGCTCCGGGCAGCCTTGGAGGAGGCCTAGGGGCGCTTGTAGGGGCTGGAGTTGAACCTGGAGTGGTCGGAGCGGAGGGGCACAGTCGAGGCCCCCGTGTGACTGTTCTTCTTCGGGAGTTTGAAAACTTTGAGAATTATGTTGGGGATGTTGCCAATTCCTTCCTCCGCCACAGACCTGAGCTTCCCTTCCTGGCTGTGGCCGACACGTCTCCGTACCCTCCCTTGGTGCTTCCGGAGGGCACTCGGCTTCTAGTGCTCTCCCCCAGCCCGGACCAGCCACCCCAAGCTCACAGGCCGGAGTTTCACGTGCAGACGGAGTTTGTGCTGCTGGTGCCCGATGGAGTGGAGCTGGAGCAACCTCGGGCTATCGAGAGGCTCATCAGGGAGTTGGAAGGTGAGGGTGGGGGCCCAGTTAGACTGGTAGCTGCGCCAGTGTTGGCTCGATCCGCTGTGCAATGTCTCCACCTGCGGGTGAACCTCAGAGAGTGGACAGCCACCTACTCGCCAGCTGCTTCTGGGAGCAGCGGGAGTGTTTGTACGGCCTTACAGGGAGATGCAATAGTCCTCATTCGCACTGAGGATCTTTTTAACCTCTCTGTCCCTCTAGGACGTCCCCTCTTCTCCTCACTCTTCATCCAGACGGCCTTGAGAGGCTGGAAGGTCAAGCTGTTGGAAAGCCCCTGTTTCTCTGCAAACCATCGGCCCCTCTTTAGCTCTGCTCACAACCAGTGGAAGGCTGACACCCGGCTGAAGGAGGCCACAGGGAAGCTCATGAGGAGCTTTGGTCTGAAGCGCCTCCTGTTGCCTGATGGGAAGGAACAGTGGTACGGCTGCAGTAAAGAGACGCCGCGCTGTTTTGGAACTGTGCAGGATGACACTCCAGACTATCTTTATCTGGACCGCTGGACGCCTCCCTGCTGCCTTCGAGCACTCAGGGAAACCACCAAGTATGTCATCAATATCTTGGAGAGCTCAGGTGTGCGCTACTGGCTAGAAGGAGGTACTCTGCTGGGTGCTATTCGCCATCAAGACATCATCCCATGGGATTATGATGTGGACCTGGGCATCTACCTTGAGGACATACCCAACTGTGATCACTTGAAGAACCTGGACTCAGGCTCTCTGGTTGATGCCAATGGCTACGTCTGGGAGCGTGCCGTGGAAGGAGACTTCTACAGAGTCCAGTTCAGCGAGGCCAACCACCTGCACGTCGACCTGTGGCCGTTCTACCCGCGTAACGGCGTGATGACCAAAGACACGTGGACAGAACACAAACAAGACGTGGAGTTCCCAGAACACTTCCTGCAGCCACTGGTGCCCATGACTTTTGCTGGCATCACTGCCTACGGCCCCAACAACCACAGAGCCTTCTTGGAGCTCAAGTTTGGAGAGGGAGTGATTGAGAACCCGCAGTACCCAAACCCTGCTAAAAAGAGGCTGGACAGAAGTAAATTATGAGTGATACTAGAGGCTCTTGTAATTTGTTCTACACTGAAAAGCTTGCCTCAACTAATTTTCTTTGAAACATGATTTCTGGGGAAAAAAATATGGTGCCAAAATGACTGGATTTGCTTTTACATTTGCTGCAATGGTCCCAGCAGACCAAACAGCGTAACCACCTCCGTGGTCAGAGAACATTATTTTCTATTTTGTTTTTTGACATAAAGTCTAATCTTGAACTGCCGTTTTTTTTTTTTTTTATTATTATTATTTGTGCGAGTGGTAGGATTTGGTTTGAAAGGGGCAATGAAGACTTGAAAAAGTAAACTCTCTACACTAGTGTACTGACTTCAGGCAATTTAATAGTCAAAGACTGGTTTTATTACACAGTGTACTACATCTGTATGTGTTGTACAGTACAGTACAAGCGTTGCTGCTGCAAAGACGATGAATAATTTAAAATATCATTGATAATGTTTATTTGTTAAAGGCTACATTTCAGATGATCGGATTTAAGGTATTGTACATAATTATTTGTTTTAAATAAGTGACATTGCCCTGTAACAGGCATTTTATGATTTCCTGTTGCCTTGTTTTGCACTGACTCTTTCAATTTTCAGTTTTGCACAATTTATGAATGAATGCTATATAAATATAAATATATATATATATCAATGCCACTGAATAGCTAACGGCTCTGAAGTGATGAGCACATTTCCGTCTGTTCTGTTATGGCTGCTCTATCAGGCCTTAGTATTAAAGATGAATATTGACTCCTAGCTCAATCATATCTATTACTATGTGAGGACACAATATTGACTGAAATTAAATTGAATCTTAAAGGGAAACATTTTTAAACGAGATGTTACACATAAAAAAAAACAAAAAAACAACCTCACCTGATCCTCTGGGTACCTCATGCTTTCTGTGGTGTTGTTGCTTGTGTGTGGCGTATTGAGGTGTCACTCCATTTCATGTCCTGGTCAAATAAAAGGGAATGCGACTGTTTGACGTCTTTGGTTTTTGTGTTTGGAGGATTGGCGTAAATAACGTACAACTGTAGTTGCTGTCCTTGAACACTAGATGGCAGAAGCTAGTTATTGTAATGGTCCCATGGTTGCGACTGTACAGGCATTCAGGAATTGAGGAGGTGAAGGGCTTTATGACTAGTTGGACAGGAATGTAACTTTGCAAGTAGGCCTCTTGCCAATTCTTCTCAAACCGGTCCAGTGACCATCTATGCAAGCAGGTAGTTCATGTTGATGATGCATGTAGGGAAGGGAGTTGTGTTTACATTCCTTTTACTAATGGATGACCAGTATTGTTCATATGTGGCCTGGTAATTTGATGAGGCATCTTTACCACTGAGGGGCCTTGTGTGGTTATTTCTGGGAGCATGAGCATAAAGCATCCCAATGCGTTTTAAACATGCCTCCTCACTCGCATGCTATTGCAGTAGGATTGTAACATGACACAGCTATGGCGTTTCCACACAGCCATTTTTGGATTTTTAATTTAATGCTTGTACCTAGCTTAACTAAACACACAGGGAATGCCAAGAGACACATCAACATAATGTATATATAAAAAAAGGCGTTTATTCTTTTAAACCTAATGATAGAACATTCAGTTGGTAACCAGGAATTTCTACATGTCTTTTTTTTTTTCTTTTTTAAAAACATAGCCCCACTTTAAAAAGATGCTTACAAGAACCACGTGCGCACACACACACACACACAACACAAACACTACCACTGAGTCAAACATCCACGTGGTGTAAGATTTCAGAAAGGAATGACAACACCTGTACAACCTCGCACCAATAAAAAGAAAGAAAAGTGAAGCAGTTGTAACGCAAAGCTTTTGTGTATTAACCCTTAGTCATGTAAAAAAAAAAAAAAAAGAAAATGATGAGACCTCAGACCTGTGATGGAGTCATCATTTTCTTCATGGGCAAATGCTGCGAGGCTACTACAAAACGGAGCAGAGAAAAAGTAAACCGTTGAAAGATATGCATAGTCAAGTTTAGATACAACAGTAGTACATGGCGCACTCCGGTCCACCAGTTATTGACTGACAGTTGATTTGGATGGAGCAGCCCAGCTTTACCGTATTGCTTTCATGAACAGCATATCACCAGAACAAATCATCTTCAGCTTCGTTACACTGCCTCCAAACCGACAAGTCTTTTGCACAACAAATAATAAAAAAAAAAATAAAAATTGGAAGCACAGTATTCAAACAGAGCTTATACTCAAGCAAACAAGCTGAAAACAGGACCACGAAAAAGAGCACGACTGATAAAAAAAAAAAAAAAAAAAAATACATCTACCACCAAACAAGTTGTTAAGAGAACACTTGAATCATGTCAAAAAAAAGAGTAAAACTAATTATTTGGATTTTGATTGGAGAAATAAATATCAATTATAACAAATAATTATTAAACATACATAAAAGGAAGCTTAGACCTCACATATGCTAAGTTACTTTTCAGCTGTTCACACTGCAACAGTCAAAACTAACCAGCTGTCAGTTGCTACTTGTAGTGGAGGGAAATTGGTTACCTAAATACAACACATAGTCACACCACACATTTGACATGACACGAATAGTCCTTATCACACACACACTGTGCTTTAAAAACCCATTTTTTTTTTTTTTGTTTTTTAACCTTATTAATGCTGGATCTACATTAAAGCAACAGCTTGAATATGATGAGGGCTACAATTTAAAAAAAGAAAACAAAAAACTTCAAGATATTCTCCAATGCCACCAGGAGTTCACCGGTCACCTTCCTGTTTACCAAAGTCTGCATTATTTTTGGTCTCAAGAGTATTTAAGGAGCGTTTGAAGGTCGAAGCCCTCAATTACATTTCAAACCTGAGGTGGCGACACCCGACGCAGCGCTGGTGTCCATCCGGAGAGGCAGGCGTTGATCTGTGCGAGTGTGTGTGTGTACGTGTCTGTTCCTTTAAGTCCTTCAAAACAAGTTCCTCCGTTTAGCTTTGGGACGTTACTGAGCGTTTCATTTGGTGTGCTTCATAAAAATAATAAAAAAAATAATAATTATCCCATTGTACATGAGAACCACTGGAGTGGGATATATTATCACAGCCATCTTCATGCAGGATATATATATATATATATATATATATATATATATATAGAGATATCTATATATGGGATGAAGCCTGCATGAAAGTGGCTATGATCATGTGTAACAAAATACATATATGTTTGGATCCTAAAGAAAATTATGACACATTTTTCAATACATATATGTTCCTTACACGGGAGAGACTTAAATAAAATGAATGGATTCTAGATGGAGAAGATGAAAACTATCAGACTGGGTGCAGGAGACCATATGGAGGTCCTCATGAACCTTTGAAGTCAGAAATTTTAACGGTTTCCGAGCAGGAGTTGTGTCAGTGTGGTTTGCCGGATTTAGCAGCTTTAGCAATAGTGCGACGCATTCCTGTAACTTCCTTTTCTCCGTCATAAATTAATGAAACATTTCCTAAGCTTATCAAGTAACTACGACTGCGTCTTCAGAAGGTCACTGTTCCAGCGTCATGTATACACAACACAGTCACATGATTAAATTCTGACTTCTAAGTTGATGAGGAACAACCAAACATTACATTAGACCAATACTGTCCCTCAAAAATGAAAAACACAAAGTCACATGATGTGCATAAAACGGATGTCAAATGCCCCATAAGACTTTTTGTTTTTTAGCTGTCCTTCCAAAAACATCGTTGAGGTCACAGAGCTTTCCTTTGCATTGTAGTGTGCATGTGCATCCGGTCTCCTTGCACTTTTGTTTTTTGTTTTTTCTCTCCAGGGCAGAAAAAGTTGAAATGGGATTTGAACTTCAGGTTTCAGCGTGAAAGAGTGTATAAATGATGGGTGTTCCTGAAAATGTCAGCAGCTCGATTACATCGCGGACTCTATGTCACTGGACATCGCCGCAGCGCCCGACCCCGCTCGCTTCCTGATGAGCGGCGAGTGCTCCGGGGCGGGCGGCTCCAGCCGGACCTCGCTCAGCTCGGCTTCTTCTTGCAGTTTGGAAGAGCGGTCCACAAAGAACTGCAAGAGCCCGGCGCCGAACGCATCTCCCTCCACGTTCAGCACGGTGCAGGTACGGTCACTAAAGGGAAAAAAAAACAGAAGATAGTTAACAAACTGTCCCAGACATGAATCAAGGTATTATGTGTGCATTAAAAGAACATACGCAAATGTGCTCTTAATTCATTTAAAACATAGAATTTGTGTACTCACACAAGCCAATCAACAGCCAGGATGAGAGAGATGTCACTGGTGGGGAGACCTATTGCTTCCAGGATAATAGCTAGGGTCAGCACGCCACCGGCCGGGATACCTGCAGCTCCAACGCTGGATGCTGTAGCTGTCACGCTAAAACATAGCAAGGACATTTAGAGCTGCATTTTCACAAATCACCCCACTTGACAAGCGGGTAGTATTAATTCTGTAACAGCAGATGTGGCTTTCAGACACTTACAGGATGGTGATGACTTGGATGAAGTTAAGGGAAGTGTTGTTCAGCTGAGCAATGAAAACGGCGGCCACACACTGGAAGAGAGCGGCCCCGTCCATGTTGACCGTCGCGCCGATGGGCAGGATGAACCGGCTGATGTGCTTGGACACGCCGTTATTTTCCTCCACGCACTTCATCATGAGGGGCAGGGTGGCGGAGCTGAGGAACAAGAAGCGGACGGCGTGAGGGCGCGTATGCGAGAGAGCGATGCCGACCAGCGATGAGTGACCAGCGAGAGCAAACACGTGAGAAGGAAGCCAGCAGCAGTCAGTTTATTACCTGGAGCTTGTTCCAAAGGCTGTTGCCAGAGCTGTGACGATCCCCAACAGGAATGTGTAAGGGTTCCTCCTTGTAATGATGAAGTAGATGCCGGGGAGCACCAGGACGCCATGGATGGCGTGCCCTATGATGCAGCAGGCTATATATTTTCCTAGACTGGCAAACAGCTCGCCGACATTTTCCATCTCCACGATCTTGCCAGCTACTAGGAACATGATACCAATAGGGGCATACCTGAAGAGAGAAAGGAGATCGGTGATGTAGATTTAGTTTCTGGAACACTGCGCTTAGAGAAATATCGCTCCCTCACTGAGGAAACATGCTCAAAGGAATAGTTCTTTTCTGTTCAGACACAAGCCATATAGATTATTTCATTGTCTAAGAACCCAGAAACATTCAGGCCTCCTCACCACATGATCCAGGAGACCAGCACCATGGTGGCTTCGTTGAAGGAGTTGAAGAACTTGATCAGGATCTCGCCTTCCTCACCCAGCTTCCTCAAAGCAATGCCGAACACGATGGCGAACACTACCAGACCGAGAATATTCATTCCATCCTGGTCTGTCCCAATAGGCACCTGACAGCCATGAAGAGCACACGGTCAGGACACACATCTTCTACAGTGGTCTAATTTTATCTGGACTAATGGGGGGGGGGGGCGTTGGCTTTGCTCACCTTCTCCACCGTGATGCTGAAGGTGGCGCTGAGGTTTCCATTTATGCCATCTGTGTTATTCTTTTTAACCAGCTTGTAGGCGGTTGCGTACTGGATGAGAGGGAACAGTGCAAGTTTAATACACTCATTGGGGCACGATCAGTTTATTTAAACATATCTGTTATATCATGACTATGTTAAAAAAATAAATAAATAAAAAAATTAAGATCCAATACTCACTGACTGAAAGGCAGCAGCCACCAAGTTGGAAGGAAAGATGTTTCTGTAGACGGAAAACAAAATGTGTTAAGAACGGTGTGTACCAGATTATTTTGGAAGACGCATTATAAGTTTGAAATCGGAAGAGCAAAACAGAGCGCACATGTCTGGACTTGTAGGCAGACGAAGCAAAGTTGCACTGGGAAAACGCACACGCAAAAAAAAAAAAAAAAAAAACATAACTGACTGCATTGTTACTGCTGGAGTTCAGACGTTTTGCAAAACTACAGAGCAACACTTGTGCAGTCCTAGTTCACAGCTTTTACATCTAAAATAAAAGACACAAATTTTACCAGCGAGGTTGCAGGGATAATACTAATACCCTCTGGTTGTCAGTGACAGTTCAAACAGACAGAATCACAAGGTTGATCATGTGGAAATAGCTGAGAGAGTTTAACAATCTAATCCCCTTTTTTTCCTCCTCCTTCACCCTTTTTTTCCCCTCATGTCACACCGTTATTCATTCTCAGCTAATGAGTACACTCACACACACACACACACACACACACACACACCCACACACAGGTCCATAGGCCCAGCTGCATATTAAATCTCCCAACAACGCGTGAAACCCATTTGTCCCCGATTTCCCTGTACTCTGCTGTCTGTAATAGATTTAGAGTAATAAGGCATTAACTTCACATGTACTTTCGAGCCATTCACTCCCTTTCATTGGAAGCACAGTGTGTCAGGATTAAAAGTTATGTGACTACATGGCGGCTACAGCTGGAGCACAGGCCGACAGAACGAGCCAAAAGTCAAGCAAATTGAACTCCATTTGGATATTCAAACGACTTTTGACTAAAGAACAAAGGCTAATGCTTATGTGTCAATGCAGTGTCCTCGGAACAAGAGTCAGTAGGAATAATAGACTTGACAACAGCTTCACAAAATAAAAATAAACTGTTGTAGAAACTGCTAGAGTAGAGAGTTGGTATTATAACCAACATACCACGACTCAGGCCTCAAACGTATGTTGGACGATTTCATTGTCTAAGACACATGGACATTTGGCAAAGGTGGCACATCATTGCTTTGACTGACACATTTTGACTAAACTTTAACTGCATGAAACCTGTAAGGATCCACTTCCTTATACCTTACTAAGTCATTTCTGCCACAGGTATCGAGAATTCAGGTCAAACTGAAATTAAATCAAGTGAAACTTCCTCTGATGGTTTATACTTTGGTTTCCACGCCCCGATCGAGTGCAGAAAACGGTGCCATGCATTGTCCAGACTGATGAACAGATTACAGATGGACGTGTACCTAAACAAATGTGACAACTGTACACCAATGAATACGTGTGCATCGTCACATACCACTGGGTGTGTGTGTGTTTATATCCTGTCAGGCTTCTCTTTAGCTCAACTATGTACAGAAACTTGTTAATCTTGTTAGATCCGACAACCGGAAGGGAACACCTACTTTCAGGAATAGTAAATACCAGTTTCACGCGTAACGAGTAACTGACGATATACATAAAATATCTTGTCACCGTCACCATCTATGGTGACGATTTAGGAAAACTAAACGGTCATGCTTAAGTTTAGTGGTGAGCGTAAAGTCACAGGATGGCAAATGTTCTAAAAATATCGGACAAAAAAAGCTAAATACAGTCTACGGAGATCACATGTCAAGCCCTTCTTCCCTTTTCTTTAACTTTACTGTTCCCGGTCAACAGGTGACGGTCGATAGCCTTCACCTGCGAATGAGACCTGGAGATAAGAAAGGTCAACAAGGATATGCAGGAGCGGCTGCCAGCCGAGTGAAACGACAGGACACTCCTAGGCCGACGTGTAAGAGCATGCGCGCATACAGTGACAGGGAAGCATTAAACAGAGTGGGTGTCCAGGAACAATGACCAGGCTGTTTTTAAAGCTTTGATGAACAGCTCCAATCCTCCCAGTGAGTTCCACGTGGCCTCTGTTGTGAAAACTAACCGGGACTCCAGCCGAGAGGCTCTAATGTGAAGCACGAGCTTAGGGGAATGTTTACAATAAATGTGTGTGTGCACGTGGAGTGATCTCATGTGTGTACTACAAACATTACTACTTTTTTTTTTTGATAATGGTTAAATGCATTGATTCTAGAAATGAAAGGTTTTTATTATGGCCGATTAAAAGGGATAAAAAAAAGAATAACTGAGCCGGCCTAAGATCTAAATACCTACTCTGAGTTTTGTGTTGCAAACTGATTCGGTTATGCAAGGTCCTCCGCTACATATCAGTGTAACAATGTTAATCTGTTGCCCTTTTGCTCTTGTAAATCAGCCTCTAGACACAATGATTTTTTTTTTTTCCAGTAAGTCTTGCCTGGGCTAGGTCACACTGGTGGAGAATGGAGGCTGAGGGTGGAAAGTTGTGGCTTTTGTTGGGCACAATACCATAATTCATGGAGAACAGCCCCGAGCGCTCCAAAGTACTGTCAAATTAAATCGGAAGGCTTGTGCAATAGCTGCAAATATCCTTCGAGATGGCATGGGAACAGACTCTTGGAAGTTCATCCGAGACATGAAGCTAAATTCACCTTGGCGTTGTGACAAGTTTTAAGGCAAGTAACAAATGTTCCTGTTCTTTTATTGGATGCACTTCAGATTCTGCCTAAAATGCTACATCCATGCATCAATGCCAGATTTGTCATTTGATTTTAACATTCAGTAATGTTATTATTCTTGTAAATACTGCGTATATAGATTCTTCTATTGTTCTAGATTATGTATGGGTGCCTGTACATTGCTAGTGCAACAATGAAATTTCCCAGTTTGGGATCAATAGAATATCTATTTATCTGCCTATATTGCCAAATTGCTAATATTTTGCCAGCTCTGGTTAATGCTACATTACCAGTGCAGTTTGATGTGTAGACTAAAATAGCAGCAATTTGGTAATTCTTTTAAACCGGAGATGTGTACAGCATGCAAGTTCAAGAGGTGACACTAGTGTTGCGAATGTCAACATCATCATGAAAGAGCACAAAGAGTTCCCCAAGTAAAAAAAAAAAAAAGAAAGAAAAAAAACTGGAGCTGCAATCTTTGGAAACCAACACAAAAAAACATACTATATAACCTTTTAAATGTCTTATTTTTCTAAATTGAGAATTCTAGGTGTATTTATCTGTGTGGGTTTGGAAGCTGTGCAAAGTTGAGGCATCTGCCATGGTAACAGGAAGGAAAACAATATCTATATCTGAACATGTTTACCAGATGTGTAACCCAATAAGAGGAGCGTGGTGGCTCAGATTACAGATTCATAAACTCAATATGTGATGGAACATCTCTATCTCAGACAGTGCCATCACATCGTAGCCTGTGTCTACAAAAACTCGAGGTTCAGTGCTGTAACCTTTCTCAACCCTTATCTACTGAATTGCTGCTGTCTCAGATATGCCATGCCAGCCCCCCCACCCTCAGTGGGGTGGGCACAAATACAGTAGGCATGCCTTAAAGAGGAAAAAACAGCATGTGAGACGCGGAAACTGTTGCCTAAAAGCTGTTACCTAAAAAAAAAAGGACATGTGTGATCATTTCTCAGAATATTTTGACCCCATGTCTGTGACTCAGCCGTTTACCCTCTTTAGACAGGGTGGCTTTTTTTGCCTCCTCAGTAGATGAGTTGGCAAAGGTCTCATGAATGCCCCATGGATGTGACACAAACGCAAATGGGGGGGAGATACTGAGAGACGCACAAGTGTAGAGAGCGACTAAGAACGAATTCAGCGAGTGGCCAAGTGTGAATATCATAAACCGGTTCCTGTTTTAAAGCCACCGCAGAGGTCTGGAAGTGAGTGAACGGGAGCGGAAATCCTTTGAAATGTGTCAGCGTGTGTAGAAACTATCGTCGCTGAGCAGTGGCGGTTTTATTTTAACGCACGGGGCCGTCCCAACAGGAAGTTTTGCATGATGAAAGAGGTAACGCGCGTGTCGCTTGCGCCACGTGTCTATAGAATAGAGACACAAACGTGAAATAAAACTAAATTACTAGCAGTTATTTGTTCTGAAAGGGGCAACTGTAGAAGTGGCGTGTCCGAACCGCGACAGCCACCGGCTCTCTGCCCTGGAGAGTTAACCCCTCAGCGTGAAGGCACAACACAGCTCAGCTGATGCAACGACATAAGGCCATTACAGTACTACAGGAGCTCAGACAGGCATGGGTAATAAAGCCACAAGCCTACTTTTGGCTCCTGTCCCAGGTTAGCAGTGAGTTTGGGGAACTTGGACCTTCAACAAAAAAAGCTCGATCTACCTTTCAAGGGTGTGCGGGCTCACCTTATCAAGTCCAAGAAGGAGTCTATGACTTCTTTATGCGCCGGCAGTTCTTCATCCAAGCCCGCCGGTTTGCTGACTTGCACGGAGCCCGGAGACATGATGAAAGCCATCGCGACCCCGATGGATGATGCGATCAGGGTTGTGAGCAGGAAGAAGAGCATGGCCCAGCCACCAAGTTTGCCCAGGGCTTTGGGGTCGATGCTGGCCGCCCCGGACACCAGGCTGCACACCACCAGGGGGATGATGATCATCTTCAGCAGCCGGATGAGCAGCTCACCTGGGAAGCCGATGTAAATAATCTGGGTCTTCGACAGCTCCACGTTGCGCACGCCGAGTCCGATTATAACGCCGACGAGGACCCCGGCCACGGTGAGAATCACCAGCAAGTTGGCCCTCACGATCCTCAGCACGCGCTGGGACAGGGGGTCGGGGCTGCCCTTCGTGGTGCCGTTAAGTCCGTTGGCCAGAGGTTCGTCGATGTGCGCCTCACCGTTGGATTCTTTTCTTTCTTCCATGTCTACCTTGTCAGACATTCCGCGCGTTTAAAGTTTTAGTTGAGCTTATATTAAAATGACAAATACGTAGCGCGTATACCGTGGCGCGAGAATCTCCAACGAACACACGCGGAAACTACCGGCTTCTTTTTTATTGTGCGGGCTCCGCGCAGTTCCAGCTTACGCTTCTTATCGTAAAGGAAATCCCACCCCTATGTGACGTAAGAGCTGGGGGTGTGGTGAATTTAGCCTGTAAATTACCAGTTAAACGTTCCATTACATTCATTAACACAAAGCGTCCTTGGACAGGTTTTTGTTTTTTTTGTAAGTGGTTGGTATTTATATTCTATTTTGCGACGCTTTCACTCCAATTTGCGGCGGCGATATTTTTAACCACAGGTAGCGTAGCCCTCGCGCGACAAACAGTCTGCAGTCCATGTGGATTCACATTAAGGCCCTGTTTGTTAGATTACAACATTTCAGTCATAAAAGTCCATATCATGGCTATTGTGTTTAGTCAGTATAATTAATTTGTGATAATTTCTGTTTGGATGAAACGTTTTTGCCTTAGGAGCGAAGTCTATTTTTTATCAGGTTTTATTAAGACAAGAAAAGGAGACAAAGTTTGTTGTTTGTTACAACATAGAAAACCTAGAGATGTTAACAGCATATGTATATTTTGTATGCATAACCTTTTTTAAATTTTTTTAAGTAATGTTCACTAACTTGAAACAAGTGACAGCAGTTGCATCATCCAGTCACATACATAGCTTCAGAAAACAAACCAAGAAGGTCTGAGAGTTTAAAAACATTATAAACTGACAATTGTAACCACATTTGAATTCAGAATTATTCATATGTTCATATTTTGCTGTAAATTTGAGTTTTTAATCCATCAAATCTAACTTATCAAGGTTTGCTATTAGCATATGGAAATCCTACAGATGTTAACAGCATATGCAAATTTTGGATGTACTGGATTGCACTGTTCGCTAACCTGAAACAAGAGACAACTATTACGTCATGCAGTCAAAAATATAACTTCAGACAACAAATCATAAAGGTGTATGAACGTCTAAAAACTTTATATAAACTTTATATTTTGCAGCAAAAGTGTTTATCGCTTAAATCTAATCTATAGTTGTTCATTTGATTAAAGGATATGGCGCTATCTGGCAACACTAATCTCTTCCCAGATCACTTCCTTTTATTAGAATGGCCGTTAAGCCACGTTGCGTTAGCTGAGCAGAGGTGGAGGCTGTGCAGCTGTGGAGACTGCCACTGCACTTTGATGCGACCTCCCTCCTCTGTGGGTTTATTTGCTCTCCTCCCGGGTACCAAATCAATAAAGAATACCATTTTTGGTTGGAGTTATAACTTCAAAGGGTGATACACATGCAGCGACAAGTCCAGGAATAATGTTAATCTAACATCTGGTGAGTGATAAAGTGTGATCGCAGAAGAGCAGGGCGCCCTTTGGAGAGTCTCAGCTGTTCCTGAAGCAGGCATCAAAACCTCCTGCGTTTTTTCTAACATTTATTTCGAGACATGCGATGGCAAAAATTAAGAATGAAGGTCGAATTGAGGTTTTAAATTTCCTAGAGACATTGGCTTCCCGGTTTTTGGCAAGCCTGACACACCTGTAATAAGACACAGGCGCTCATTGTCTAGGATACAGAGGCCTCCAGTCTGATAGCCCAACATTTGTGTGTAGGGGTCCAAGATGAGCTGGGGTTAGCTTACACTCAAACAACAATCCAAGCCCTTTTTAAAAAAGGGTCCTGCTGGTAGAAATTTGTGGGAAAGGCACCTTTAACACTAATGAATGCCCACAGGACCCTGGTAGCAAGCTGTCCTCTCAGTGCCCAGTTTGTTATCTCAAGCTTGTTCTTTGTTCCCTCCGACTGCGTGAATGATTGGAGGAGTCGCTGTGATTCCGTGAAATAGTGCATTATTCTGTGAGAAAGGCCAACTTCAATGGCTAAACCAGCAGGCAGATGAGAGCTGATGGAGTTTTTCTAGAGTAAGCCCCATTTGTAAAAACACGCACCTCGCACCCTCAGTGCACATGCTGCGGAGGGCTTTGGAGTTATCTAACATGAGAAATTTGACAGGTTGACTGGCATGCCTTTTACCGTAAGAACAACAATCAATGATAAAGACAATGTGCAGTATGCTCTGAGCTATATTTAATTAAACATTTGCTATGACAGCCGAATTTCACTAAAGTTTCACTTTATATGTGGTAGGCAGTTATGCGTAGCCTGTGGACACAATAACATAAATATGCAAATTGATTATACTTTAATTTCTGGGAGCAGGACAGGAAAACCAAGCAATTCTTTGGGGCCCCAGGAAAAAAAATAATTAAAGAAGGGGCCCCCAGGATGGCTACCTTTTTGCATATTTTGCAATGACAACTACTGACCCCCTTAAACCCACAAGGCCCTACGGTGCATTAACAATATACCTCACCTCCCCCAGGGGCCCCTTTCTATCTGCCCTATGACAGAGTTTGAACTGGAGGGATAGGACATGTATGACTTTGTCTGGAGCCCCCTCCCCAGAACCTTGGATCACCACTGTTTCAAAACTAACAGAATTCCCATCAGCTCGCTGACATATTAAACTAAGATTACAGAAATGTTAAACAAGAGCGTTTGCCGTTAGCAGTTAGCTCTAATGTCTACGTGCAGCCCTCAGGAGCTTGGTTGTGGCTCTAGACTCGTCTGCAGGTTTAGTTGATGTGGCAGTGTAAACAACCATCACGCTTGATTTACAGCAAGATGCTCTGAAGCCAGTTGGTTAAGTCAATATATGATGTTGTATCAGAAAAGAAGGCACATAGCACAAGTAGGAAAGTAGGTAGGTCCATCATGTGACCTTTGAAATGGGGACGTGGACAAACAACAAAACGTAGCCAGCTCAGGTATCGTGAGAACAACAGGTGAGAAACGCAGAGACTGACAAAGAAGAAATTTCAAAGCTGGGGAAAGAAAGGACACTTGATACACCGTCTGAATGTGCCAGTGCACTTATCTCGTATTTTGGTTCTGCAGCAGGAGCAAAGTACAGAAAGGCTTTCACTGACTGAAGGCTGCTCTTTCCGGCTGCCAGGGATAACGTGTTTTATAAGAATTCTTCTGAATTATTAAGATTCTTTCAGAGGACCAAATCATAATAATGTTTGTCCACAGGCTGACAGAGCAGACGAAGGGGAGTGCTGAGTCATGATGAAAATGCAAAAGTTAATCCGGAATGTTTGGAGGAGGAAGACTTTGAAACTCTCAAGGTCTTTTTTTGTTTTTTAACAAAGGGTCCTTCGCTCGGATCCTTGGAGGCAAATTCCACCGCCCGCACATGTGAAGGTATCTCTCAAGGTGTAGGAGTGATTTAAATGTAAACAGTGGTAACAGTATCAGATTTTACATTGTTGTTTATAGCCCCCAGATTATGAAGTGTCGCAACGCGCTGACAGTTGCACTGATCTCCTGTTAGCCTTTTGACTCCGCTTTGTCAAAGTGCCGCGTCACAAATCTCCAAGCATGAGAGTGCACTTTTCTTATGTCCTTATATCTCCCACAGCATGACTCGATATAAACTCACCTTTATCCCCGGTTGCACAGAAGTGCTGGGAAGGCCCCTAAACCCTGTCTGATCTCTTAGAGCCCTGTGTGTCCCAGAGGGGCCTCCCGTACTTATTTACGGATTTACGCTGTGTAATCAGACTCACATGCCCCATCCATCCTCCTGTGTCTGTTACAGGAGGTCTTCTACCCGAACGTAAATTGTTGACAATAGCGAACCGCCGATAATGTGGCCTTAGTAGTAACCATGGCAATAAACACAACAAGAAATGTCTCTGCAAAATAACTTTCTAATCTAAATAATAATAATAATAATAATACATTTTATTTATAGGCGCCTTTCACGACGGTCAAGGTTGTGATGAATACATCCTAAGATTAAAGATGAATACATCCTTAGATTAGAAAGCTGTTTTACAGAGTAGATGTGGATATTGGATGCAATGTAACAGCGTTTCAGCTCAAGGTTGTACCTTGTGACTCAGGCCTTTGGCTCAGACTTGGTCACACATTCTTTATAAATGATGCAGCTTTGATTTGTTGACAGATTTGACGTCAGATGCGCAACCTGTCATCGTCTCTGTTTGTAACTATCTGTACACCAGGAGATGACCATGAGACTTAGCTCATTTTTTCCCATGCGCTCCATATACACTCAAAGGTGAAAGTTCATGTCAAAATAAAACTGTGAATATTTAAAGATTTTATCTTTAACTGTGAGTGTAGCAAAAAGAAGTCAAACTAAACCAAATCAACACTTGGTGTGATCACTGATTCCTTTAAAAACACTATAAAATCTACATATTTTTCAAGATACTTGTCAGGCACAGTTTTCAAGCATCTTGGAGAACCAGCTCCAGGTCGTCTGAGTAGCTTTTGTCTCTTCATGTAATTCAGGCTTCATGATGGACTGGACTTCAAACAGCTACTACTCAAGGGATTCTTTGCCCTGATGGCATACAGACAAGTAATACTTCTTCTTTTTCTCCTACAGAGCACAAACATCCAAAGTTGTAATGACCAGACCACTTTAACCGTTTTTTTGTCAGAGGTGGATTATATTTCATTACAACTATTAAAACCACCTTTATGAAGCTTCTTTTATAATGGAACCTGCATTTTGAGTTGTTTGTCCACACACTGCGTACATCCAGGCAATGGATGTAAAACGTTATCCTTTTAAATGAGAGCATGTGCTGGAAAGCTGTTTTTGGGCCCCACATGTTTCAGCTTTAAATGTTTAACTCAGCACTGCCCCTCCCCTCCCTCCTGCGCTCCACCACCATGTTCCTTTGCCTTGTTTTTGCCCTAAAACTTGAAGAAAACTGTACTTTGAAACACTGACAGTGTTGCATACCCTTTAAGTGATGTATTGTAGCTGAGTTTGGAGGTGTTGGGTTAGTTAGCCAATGCTGTCTTTTTACATTAATAGATTTTGTCGGTTAATACTGAGATCTTTGTTAACCATTGTCATATCTGCAAATAAATAATCTCTTCTTCAATCTTGGATGTCTTTTGCATCTTATGAAAGAAAAAGGAGCACTGTAAATGGCGAATATTTCTGTCCCCTTGCCTCTCAGCACAGCTAGGTAATTTAATCTCTCTGCATTTCCTCCCTGCTTGTCTCTGTAATAGGTAGCCGAGTTATCGCCTGGAGGTCACAGCTGATAAACTTGCCTGTTCAAAACGCACGCCCTCTGAGCCACTGTCGAAGAACAACAGTACGCAACACTACAGCATTTTCACATCGTGTAAATTTGTGCGACTGCCTCGCTGGGTGCATCTGAATAAATGACCCACATTAAGAGGAGGTCGATCAATAACTCACAGTGAGGACAGCAGTCTGCTGACTCTTGTTTTCCTCTGCGCAACAACACCGCTTCACTGGGTCAAACCATATCATAAGATTTCACCACTTTTTATTTGCTTCTTTTCTTTCTTCATTCAAATCGTGTAGCTCTCCTCCATGCATGCCACGCATTGCTTCACCCTACCTACTGCATTGTATAGCCTCATTAAATGTCACACCTGAGGGAAGTCTGAAGTACTTACAGTACATTCTTCTAATATCTAGAACCACGGAGATGAAAAAAAGAGGAGATGGAGTTTGTTACAGTCACTTCACTCTCTACATTTATCCATTCGGCCAAGTGAGTTTTTTGCATTGTCCTACTCACATGTAGAAAACGTCATTACATCATTTCGCAAGGCTTGTCAGGCTGTTAAGATCAATCTATCTATACTGGAACCTTTTAACCTGCGTCAAACGTTTCAATAAAATGCCATAATCTTAAGCAAATGTTTGCTTTCCCTTTGTGCATGTTTTTTTTTGTCTTCATTTACACATAGTTTTGCAATAATGTGCAGATAATGTGAGGATTTCCTTCTGCAGCAACAGGTTCAGAGGTCAGAGTGGCTGTAACCTTTTGCCTGAAGAACACAGCGGTTTGCGGTAGTGTAGTGAGAACAGCTAAATGATCATCAGCTAGAACATGAGTTGGACGCTACGGGTGGGGTGGAGACTAAAAACACATGTAGAACACAATCTTCCCACAGGACATTTTTGCAGGGAACATTCAGGCCTAGGCAGCGCAAACCAGACTGAACTAGTGAGGGCACTGATTTGCTGAGGCCAGCACGCCCTTCTTGCAACGCCTGCCCGCCCTCCCCCTTCCCTTTCCCCATCTCCTTTACACACAGTCCTGCTTTGGAAGTCATACGATACTGTATAACACGCAGGAGTTCAGAATTTCTTCCTTTTCAACAGCCCACCCTCTCTCTCTCTCTCTGACTCTCGTTTTCAAACTCCTACTTCATTCTTGTTCACTGGCTCTCTTTGTCCGTCAGTGCCGGTCCTTATCTGCATAAAAAACTGCAGGAAAAGATGTGTGACTGTTTGGTTTCTCACGCTACTTCTGTGTTGTCTTCAAGTCTGAAATGTCAGGATGGTCTCACGAAACAAATTTCCTGAGAAAATCCCATATGTAAGGTTTCAAAGTGCTTGTCGTTTATGACGAAACATAACAGTGATAGCCTACGATATACTGCTGAGTCATTGTTACTTAAATATTCGCTCTCCGCTCTGCACATGCGCCTGCTCGTCATAAATAGCTTTTTGTGCTTAATGGGCATGGAGCCCACAGGAATCTGTTCTCTGCAGACCCTGCCTCGGTTTATGGGCAACAAGATGGCAACTGGAATATTTTGTATATGTTAGGGTAGGACAAGCCTGTGCCTGTTCATTTATCTAAACACTGGAACCTGCCTCCACAGATGCCGGGGGATTTTATACATTGACTGACTGGGGCTGGATGAAGCAAAGAAATAAATAATGAATGAAATAAGGAAGCAGCACAAATACATTCAGTGTGCAGAGCTTTCAATGTATTCAGCTATGAATGTTCCCTGTACATACCAGTGTCAGTTCCCACATATGATATATGATGTCTTCAAGGAAAACGAATTCCATAGATGAAGTGAGGTTAAAGCAGCTGAACGTCGGGTTCACTGAGTGCAGCTCAGCCACATTAGTCTCTTTACAGTTTTTTACTGAACATCTGTAATTGTAATTTAGAATTTCAGGTCAAATTGTGAAAATAAGACTTAAGCATACCAGAGGAGAGTCATTCTGTACATTTCTGAAATACGCTCAGTCATCTTCTGTAACTGCTTGTCCTGTGAAGGGTCGCGGGGGAGGAGCTGGAGCCTATCCCAGCTGTCATTGGGTGATTTAAATCCAGAACCTTCTTGCACAGTTTATTGAATGTGTCACACACCATTAAAAAAAAAAGGTGGCGTAATATCTCCAGACAGCACAGAGTTAACTGTGAACACTCAACATGTGTAGTTTTGCCTCCATATGTACAGTATGTATGAACACCGTATCCCTGTTTGTCTGTATAGGAGTGTGTTATATATGTATTATATGTATATCAATAGTCCTGTTTACCTGCAGTGTGGCCGGCTATAACTGAACTGGACCGGAGTAGAGGTAACTCAGATATGCAAGTACGTTTACACAAGTCGAAGGTGTGACCGCTTTGTTTACTGTTCCTATCGCAAGGGCCACTCAGTGCTGTGTTTGTCCAAGCAGGTGTCCTTCACATGGTAATACAGGTGAACGAGCACAAACTGAATGGACGGATGGTGATTTATGAACAGTGGTTTGGATCAGCGTTGACTGACAAGGAAAAAATAGTGAAAAGAAGCCTCTCGCTCAGGTAAAGGCATCGGCGCTTCCATGACAGCATCTCCTGGGAGAGCTGCTGGATGCCCTGAAGACGTTATACGTTGCCATAACAACCACGACCCTACCTTACCTCGAAGTGGTGTTTTACTCGGTTGGATTGCGTAAGGTAAGCTGGGGTCAAGGAAATCATTGCATCTCCTCTCCTCCCGCCCCCAGACCACTAATGCTTGGAATATTTTCTCATCCATGCTGGCTCCCTTCTTAATCCCCGAGTACATCCACAAATACCCTTCTCAAAAATAATACCACCACCTTAGCCCTTCCATATTGAGAACAGACGGCTGTAAACTCAGGACGGCAACTGCTGAGTCGGTTTCATATTATTTTAGTCGTCAGCGCTATTAAAAGGACTCTGCTCTAAATTGAAAACGCAGTTGGAGGTCTTTCTGCTGATATGCTACGCAAACACTAGCTAGCATTTTCCCAGCAATAAAAAGAAAGAATTTGCCTCATGCCTGTTTTCTCTGGGATTATGCTGTCGATGGAGGGTACATGTAAAATGAGGAAATTCTCCTAATCTCTACACGCTCAGTCTCCATATTCGCCAGCGTCCCTCCCCCCGTACAGTACATTTCGCTTCTCTCCTCCCTGCCTCTCTTTCCCTCTTCTCCACCCTCGGCGTGTGAACTCACATGGCAGCTTAATCCCCTTACTGTAGCCGATAATGCCTGCAGGCCAGAGCAGTTAGTTGCAGTAGTAGAGTGGATCAAGCGCAGTGCTGCCAAGTTGGTTGGATAAACTGCTCCTGTTCCCACTGACATAGTTTCCTGCCCTACTGTCACCTGACAAATGTAGTTCTCACTGATCTGCAAAGCCGACATCGAAATGAAACTCCCCAGATTTGGCGGCATGTGCAGCCATACACTACGATGCATTATCTTCCTCCTCTGCCCCAGTATCTTACTGCCATAATCCTGCTCTTTTGCATTTATAGGCCCGGATTACGACGCAAACTGCCAGCTAATCAAACACAGAGGAACCATGAGCTGATAGTATTCAAGCAGCTGTAGGACCTCAAACAAAGGTAGTATATTCTGAGCTACGCTGTCCATTCAACCTGAAAATTACACAATATATATATATATACTGATCAGCCACTACATTAAAACCACTGATAGGAGAAGTAAATAACGCTGGCCATCTTGGGACAATACAATGTTCTGCTGGGAAACTTTTGGACCTGACATTCGTGTGGATGTTGAAATGTACCAACAACTGAGACCAGACCAGGCAGACCCCCCACCCCATAGCAATGACACTCCTTGATGGCAGCAGCCATCCCCAGCAGGATGCAGCCTGACACAGGCACGCACACAAAAACGGTTTAGGCACAACTCAACAAAAGCATGAAGAACAGCACAAGGTGTTGACCTGGCCTCCAAAATCACTAGATCCCAAAGTGATCAAGTATCTGTGGGATGAACCAGAACAAGTCTGATCCACAGAGGCCCCTCCCCTCAACTCATAGGACCCAAAGGCCCCCAGTAACAACATTCTGTCACCAGACACCACAGGACACCCTCAGAAGGCCCATGTCCATTCTCTGATGAGTCACAACTGTTTTGGAGGCACAAGGGAGGCCTACACAATATATATAATGTCATAATGTTGTGGTTGATCGGTGTACTCCTGTGCTCTTTAAGCAAACTTTTTCATAGCCAATTTTAAAGATTCAAAAAACTTCTAATTCTGTAACTGGCCCTGAAATCTTCTTCACAACTAGGTTAGCAAGATAATGGCTGCAGGCAAAATCAAGGAACAAGCAGCAGGAACACATTGTGCCTGTGTGAACATGCCAATCACCCATGCCCACGCTGACAATACAAACAAGCCTCTCAAGAATGTAAATGCTTGCCACGTTCATTCTCTTGGCCAGGTTGGACACACCTGAGTCATTATGTCATTACAAGCTTTGACGTGCTCAGCCCCGTCCACACCCACTTCGATACATTCTGGACTATGCCAGTGGCTTTATTGTATTTCTCGGCTAATTCTGAACTCCTCCAGAAGCCGGTATACGTGGGACGTAGCCACGTCCCACTGCTTTTTCTATAAACCAGACCTGAAAGAATCTTGCCGAGGGGGCACCCACAGACCGACGCCAGCTGAGGGAAGGCTCGTGGGGCCCTAGCGGAGGACCAGTCAGAGGTCAGACAGAGGGGTCAGACGGTCTGAGCCTCCCTCTGTGCTGGAGATGCCCCTGGGATAGGTGTTCAGACGCACCCCATCCCGTGAGAACAGTCACATCGCATGGCTCCCCTGGGACACAGAGACACATACACATCATGTGTAACGTCTGCCTAGCCGACCATCCTTAACTTAGCCTGTCGTTCTACAGCGCACCAGCATCCACACACAAACACTGAAATTGTACACATAATGAAAAATGTGTGTTTCCCGTGCACAGAACAACACAACACACTTAGATGCTAGATACACAGGTGCATGTGTGTCTGCTCCAGTCCAAGAGAGATGCGAACACCCACAAGAAATCACTTTCTCACGGTGAGGTATGCTGGCAGGAGATCAATCACCATGGCAACTACAGATGTGACCTTGGAGCAGAGGACATTTTAAAGACAGCATTGTGTAGTCTGACCACAAAAATACATAATCCTACAATTTTCTTTTGAACCTGAGAAGGATAAACAGTACACTTTCAATTTTGTTTTGTTTGTTTTTTTTAAATTACCGATTGGCTCCCTACAGGAAGGAAGACAATAACATTTGTCTGGGATGGTTGATGGGAGGAAGCCATAATTGCATGTTTTCTGCAAAAGGACAGCGTGTTCTTTTTGCTCAAAAGGTACGAAAGAAAGACAAAAACAACAAGAAAAAACATCCACTTTCTGTTGATGCCAGTGCAAATGAAGCAAACAATACTCAAAATGAAAGAGACAGCTGTACACGTCCCTTGGCAATGAGGTAAACCTGATAAAAATGTAGCATCGATACGCGCTGTATGCGCTGAACAGACGTCAGTATAGAAGATTAGAAGATTTAAGATTTTTCCAAAATACATTTTCAAATCACATAACGCGCGGCGATTGCACATCTTTTAACAACTGTGAAAACAGCCATTACTACTGCAGCAGCTTTTAAATTTGAAAGTTAGGTTAGGATTTATGCTCCTGTGTAGGACTTTTGATGAATTTTATCATCAAGGCCTCCTCTCCATCTTATCCTGTTAGGATGGCCTGATAGCGGTTGGATCAAAAATAGTAAGTTTGAGTCTCAGATGAGGTGCAGACCAACCAAGTGTTTATATTCCATAATTCATGAGACTTTCAAGACATAACAAAAGGAAAATCATGCCCTTTTTATGGCCTGAGGTCTGGGTCACAGCCCTCCCAATCACTCACACCCTGTCTGTGTGCACGGGCTCGTTTTTATGATGTCCAAATATACGGACAGATTGTTCCACTAAAACACAGCCCTTACAACCAATGTGTTTCTCTTCCCAGGACAGGCCCTCATCAGTAGCAGCTGAGAGGCCCCACCAAGAGAAACACACAATAAAATACATTCAGTATTTCAGCTTTATGTGTCTGTGAGTTATTTATTTCATCTTATCTTGTTGAATTGAGTACTGTTATGGTAATGAGTTCCAGTGATGAAGAGGACCATCACCACATATCCTCAGCCTCAAATACCTTAGGTGTCCCCTAGCTGTGAAGTCTACAATGACATCTTAGCCAATAGATAAGGGAAACGCACAAGAATTCCAGTTTACCTGTACAGTAATGTACCTGTGCAAATGGCAAATAAACTCTACTGTATTCTCTGGCCACTTTCTTTGCATTCAACACCCCCATTGAACAAGAATGGCACATGGTGTTGTTGTAGACAAGCGTTTGCATGTGAACACGTCAAAATATAAAATGCACCGATCATTTTCAACTTTCAAATCGCTTTCACTGAGGAAGTGAATAACATCGATGATCTCGTTACAGCGTCATGTTCCTCTGGGGAACCTCGGCCATTGTGTTAAGAGGACGTTACTATGACACTTGCCACCGCATAAACATTACAGTAGACCAAGCACATCCCTATGGCAACAGGAAGGGGGAAGTTACTTGCATCCTGGTGCTACATGTTTCCAGGTGATTCATCAGACCAGACCACCTTCTTCCATTGCTCCGTAGTCCAGTTTTACACTCGTGAACCGAGGTCAGAATGGATACCCTGACTGGTCTCAGTTAGCCCCGTACACAACAAACTGTGGCTCCCTTTGTATCAGAACCAGTATGAACCTTTTCAGCAATTTGAGATACAGTAGCTCATCTGTTGGATCAGAGCGCACAGGTCTGTCTTCACCCCAGTTCACTGTTTTTCTTTGCCTTCCTTGAACCACTTTACTGACCTCAGCAGACCGGGACACTCAAATTGTAGCCTTCCCAGAATCAAGGTCATGATCCTTAAATGGACTTTTAATGTTGAACTATTGAATGCCTCATTGTGCTACGTTCTCAGTAAGATGAGGCATAGTAACGAGCTCAGCCGAGCGTGGGCAGCCACATTGTTGCTGAGTTACCACTCTCCTAACAGTACATTACTTTGGCTTCGGGTTCTCGTCCCTCTCTGAGTACTTCCATGAGGAGGCAAGGAGCGTTGTTCTTTCCCTAACATCCCACTGGAGGCATAACAGGTCGATAACGTGGATAAACTGCTGCATCATGCTTGTGTTGTAAAAAAAGCCAAATGTTGGTCTTAAATCCAAACATTTTATGGTAAGATAGTTCACAGGAGGCTGAATTGGAGGTTGTCACACTTTGACTCTGTGGGAATTGGTTTTATCTTTCTTTACTTTGATATGCTGCAGTATACTATGACAGATTTCCCCATTCTTTCCTCTTAGCAGTACACTACAAACAGACTACATCCCTTTCCGTCTTTCACTCTCTAAAAGAAGCGCTCACTGAGGGGGGCGCTCCCTCTAGTGGTAGAAGAGGGAAACTACCGATGTCTTCATATAAACTACTATGAATGAGTGCAAGACAAGACTTCAACAAGCACTGCCAGTGACTGTGTGTCTGCAGAGGCTAGACAACAGAAATAAGTACAAGCACAAGACAAGTTGTATTCTGGTTTTGGTTGAAGTGCTTTACCAGATGCTGATTTCTGAAGACAGAAGCAATGATGGCATGTGGATTTTTTTAAATACACAAATAAACAACAAAGGATAGCATGTTGATTTATCCTCTCAAGAAACAGGCCAAACACAGCCCTGGAGGGAGATAGCACAAACATGTGTATCATCTGGTAATTCAGTTATTCCTGTAAAATCACTGGAAAAATAATACAATACGCCTTGCTTTTTGTGTTCCTTTGCATTAAGATTGCTTATGGATATTTCCATCTATGACTTCCAGGAAAGTAGTAAAATTCAGACCTGTTTTTATGTTTCAGAAGTAGAGTAAAAGAGTATGCAAGCAAGAGCTCGGGCCAGTGAAGGGCTAGTGCCACTAGAACTAGTCCCCACAGGAAGCGTGCAGGTTGTAGGAAGGTTGCATTAAAACGTGAACTCTTTAAGTAGTATGCTGTCTCATCAATTACAGAAATAGTGCATTTTTTTGTCACCTGCCAAGACAGGTCTTGCCAAGGCATCACCTTCAGTAGTCTTCATTAACAAAGTCAGACATGTATACAAATATGAATGCAATCAGGTACGCATATGTTTGGACACATTTTTATATGTTATTTTAGCTGTTTATTAAAACATAATTAAATTCCAATTAAATAATGTATGTGGGCTTAAAAGGCAACAGTGCTGAATGACCACAGGATGCTTTATGTGGAAAAGAAAACCCACCTTACAACATCCAAATGGAAGTAGACATATTAAGAATAGACTTTGTGGCCAGAAAGTGACAAGAAAAATGACATAAATGCACTATTTTTGTAACTGATTCATAAACTTTTTTCCTGGGGAGCGTACAACTTAAGGATTTCACTTACGTGCACGACCACTGCCATTAATTTTGTGCCCCCTTTGGATATTTGTTCAAGCCCCGACATTGTTCAGTAATGTTATTAGATTCATTCTCGTCTCACTGTGATCTATATTTCACTCCTGCCAACATGACTTCTTATATTGTAAATGTACCTTCCTGCATCAATATTCTTTCCAGACTTTGTGCATTTGTCTCTTAATAATAGCTCTGACCTTAGCCTTACTTAAATGAATTTCTAGGTTTTTTTGTGTGTGATTTCAGTGATTGTTTGGCCTTCTCGTTGCCTTCAAAGCAGCAGCA
This sequence comes from Chelon labrosus, assembly GCF_963514085.1. Classification (NCBI taxonomy): domain Eukaryota; kingdom Metazoa; phylum Chordata; class Actinopteri; order Mugiliformes; family Mugilidae; genus Chelon; species Chelon labrosus. The sequence continues at coordinate 17,348,063 of NC_140346.1, forward strand.
ATCCCATCAGTCCAATAAGTCAGGATGGCAGGAAGTATGTGAGACAAGCATGGGACTTATTGGACATATGCTCTTGTTCTTGTCCCTTGTCCCTTCTAGCACCATGACTGATGGGATTGCTACTGCACCTAAGGCAGTGAGGAAACCCAGCAAACACTGAAATCAAACACAAAAAACACACTTACGAAGAGGGTTATGCCAAAGAGAGAGATGTTCAAGGCCATGATCTGGTCAGTTAAAAAGGCCTCACAAGCTGACACACCAGATGCCATAACATCTGTTTTGTTCGGTGCTTTGAACTGTACTCTCTCTTACACTCCAGCAAATTGAGGCCTCATCAAAATGCTGCTGACGGTTCACTATCTCTTGAACTGCCACAGTACTTCACACCTCACCGTCTCACCTCTTGAAAATGTTGGAGTGTCATTTACTATTGAGACGTAGAGGGTAGTCTAAGCACAAGAGCCAGAGAGCACTCAGAAAAGGCACAAAAAGGGCTTAATTGTCTGCCCGCTGCTCATGGCAGGGAAATTGCCACCTTCCTGTTTACATCCTCACTGACAGCTTCGTCACAGCCAAACGGCCTTCAATGAACATCAGTATACAGAAAATGGAACTGTTGACTCACTACTAAAAGAAACCTGATATGTATTCAGCAGGATTTGTAACTCATCAGACTCAGTCGGGTGAACCGCACTCGTGTAATTGAGAAGTGTGGCTTATTCATTTTTAGTTAGTTAGTTTTAAATGTTATAATGTACTTGCTAAAACTGAATAAATGGCACAGATTTAATTATACAGCCCATGCTCGTTTTGTTTATCAGGTAATCATCATGAAGGCTTGCTCAGTGGAAAACAACACAACCAGAGACGCGATGTGTTACATTCTCTACACTGGACCGATATCCTGCAAATGACATTGACTCAGTAATGAGACTGATTTGGAGAGAGTACACGAAACACCCAGAGAGTACACAGGTGAGTGGAAATGTGTCAGCTTTGTAATAATTCTACATAAAACACAAAGGTTTCACTACAAATCACTAGAAAAACTACTTGACTGGATTAACTTAATGTTGTATAACACTGACATTAAGTGGTTCAATTTTCTTTAGGTCATTTTAAGCATACTATATATTAAAGATGTTATTGTCAATGATATTTGATGGGAATAATTTTCAATTAAAAAAAAAAACATCCCACATTAGACGTAACTTGGAGCCAATATTTGGGTCGTATTTTCTGCCTGCCAGCGATGCAAAAACTATACACGCAGAGAGTGGGAAATAATTGCAACAAATGAAGGAGAAAAAATACAACACTGATAATAATAATGCCACGTGACAGCCAAGTCAGGACAAAGAAACTTACCGAAATGAAGAAAAAGCAGTTGTACTGGAATATTTCCAGATTTAAATCACTGTATAAAAATCTTCAGCTTACAAATAAATCATGTCGACTCAAAAGAAGACGTTTGGAAACCTTCTGAAGAAAAAAAATGGATTTTAAAGAAAAATGGTGCAACACATTGCTGCCATTAATAAACCTGTATTAGAGATCAGCAATGAGAACTGAGAGTGACACACAGTGTTACTGCAACAGTCCCTATTTGCAAACCCTGTCAAAGAATAGCACAGCTTTATGTCCGACAACCGTCTCTGTAGACCACAATAAAGAAAAAATGAACATTAACTGCTGTCAATCCAGGAAAAATATAAATACAGAGAGCGAAATTGTGAAAAGCCACCGTTTTTAAAAAAAAAAAAATAAATATGAGGTGCTGACCTCTGGTGGTTAAACATGACACTACAAGACAAAGTGGGCCTATGTTGTCACGTAGAAAACAAACCACAAGGTGGCGGGAGATGACAGCAACAAGCAGGTATTTGCCATGAAGCTGCGATAACTTCTGCTGCCACATGAATGAGGGTGAATCTAAAAAAAAAACTGTGACTGTTTTTGTAAGTTACATACAAATACAAACACATAAAGGGTTTTGTATGCTCTTGAGGAAATAGCCTGGACTACATTAAATATTCAGCCTATGCAACAGATTCATAGAGTCAGACTCGACTTTAGCTTCTGCAGCAAAACATGAGCAAATTCTCCTCATCTTACATCTCCCTTGTTGTTGTTTTAAACTATGCTGACCACACTGTTTGTATAAAAGGGCAAAGCAGCAGGAAACGACGCACTCAAATTCTAAGAAGTCAGGTCAGTATGTGACCCTTTATTCGACACACTTGCTCGTGGCAGGTGTGGAATTCCTTTGAACTGATTTGCTGATCAAACCTCAGCTTTTTGTTTTGTTGTGAAATGTGTTCTTATTTAGTTATTATTTGATCCCATAATTATTCAAAGTTGGATCCAGTTTTAGATGATTTTATTCAAGATTAGTTATTGTACATGTGCTTGTAACCATTGGAAAAGCCTGAAACTTGCAGAACTGCATCTATATAATTCTTACAGCTATAGTGGATATAAACAGCAGATTTCTGTGCAAAACAACATTTGTAAATCTTAACAGAACCTTTTCCTATTCATTAAAACAACATTATAGTCTATACAGTGCCACTGAAAACCAAAATTATACGGAATAAGAATAAAATGACATAAATAAAAACCTTAGAATAACCTGGTTCATTATAAGTGTGCATATCCCCGAACCAAAGAACCCTTCGGTTTTATTACAGCAGAAGTTTGTTAGGATAAGAGCTCGGCACATCTTTATATAGGAATATTTTCCCACTCTCCTTTGCAAATACATTCCAGATCTGCCACATTGTGAGGTCATCTCCTGTCTATGCCCCTCTTTAGTTCCCCTCACAGATTTTCCATAGGATTCAGATTTGGACTCTGGCTGTGCCATTCCAAAACACTATCATCTCTTATTGCTGTAATCATTTTTTTTTTTTAACCTTGTTGATTTTGATGTGTGCTTTGGATCATGGTCATGCTGAAAGGTGAATATTTTCTTTATTTTTATCTTTCTAACTGAAGGTTCTCTACCTAAACTGTCTAGTACTTGGAGCTGTTTATGATTTCCCCTACCTTCGCTAAAGCCCCAGCTCCAGCTGAAGAAAAGCAGCCCCAAAGCATGATGTTGGCAACATAATTTTTCCACATCGTTCCATGCAGTTAAGTTATTCAAAGTTTTTTTATATTCATCTTTTTTTCTCTAAAATGTGTCACACAAGTTTTCAGTTCCATTGCATAGACTGCAAGTTTTAATTTAAAGGTGCAATATGTCTAATATGATTTATTTTAGTTTCATTATTTTTAACTAGGCTGTTATGACTTTTTATATTTTATATTTTTTATACATTTGTTATCAATGCATACAAAACAAAACCAGATCTGGAAATGAAAAGTCCTAAATGTGATGCAGACTTCAACCTGACACAAAGGCCCGCATTATATAGAACCTAAAGTCTACTATTAAACAGAAGTGTGTTAGTCCCGCAGATTACATTTGCGTCGGTTTGTAGTTTGGGTCAGGCTCTAGGACTCGGGAAAGCAGACAAGGAAGCTGGAGGAGCGCTCCAGACTCACAAAGTGCATTGTCTCGGTTCGTCTGACCTTGCTGTTTTTATCCAGAGACAGTTGTTTTCCTGATGAGTATGGAGAATATTAAGGAAGGAGTGGAACCAGGCTGTGAGATTTTATTAGCTCGAGGTAGTTCTTGCGTACGTTGTGTGTCTAAATGCACCATCTGTGTTTGTGTGCCAGCAGCAGCGTGTTTTGAAGAGTCATTTACGTTGGCGGAGCTTGTTGTGAGGATTCGGTTTTCCCGTCATGAGCATGATAAGGGGTCAGGGTGACATGTGTGCTTAATCCTTTGTTGTGTGTCTGTATTAAACAAAGTGAACTGGCTTTGCTCGTACTTACTGTGCTCTCAGTCTGCAATGTGTCCTACATTAATATTAAATGACGTCACTGCGAGCAATAGAGCTGAAAAGTCCCCTGTACAGTGATTAATGCTTGGGTTAATCAAATAATCATTCAGTGAATAATCAGTACGAGAAAACAGTGAAATGTCCAAAACAATTACACAGAATCAAAGGTGATAGCTTCCAGATGATTACGTTACCTCACAAGTATAGTCCAAAGTCCAACTATATAAAAATAGTCAGTTTCTCCACTTAATATTAATTAATTAATGAATTAATCAGTATTTACTTTCTTGTAATCATGAGAAAGCTGGAAAAGTTAAGACGGGGGCTAGTCATTGTTACCAGGGATAAATTATAACATGGTACCATGGGTCAAATTTGACATTTGTTCACATTTGAAAAGGAAGTTCACAAGTTTATAAATTTGGAAAAAAATGAATTTAGAAACTTAAAAAAATAAGCTGTTAATTTTCTGATTCAAATTGTAAAGAAATATAGATTTTGCATAAATAATACTGTTTCTTGTAAGAGTTTACATCTGGGCAGACTTTTTACGTGACATTTTACAAAAACACAAATATTCATATGTTCATCGCATTCAGTAATCGGGTAGCTGACAACACTTGCAAGCAAAGAAATCACGTCTAGCTAGCAAACCCCAGACATTTTGCTGGTGGAGACCAAAACAGAGATAAAAGTGCAAAGGTAATGATGCTGTTCCACTCCGCGTTTGCTTGATGTGTAAGTACTGAAATCTCATCTGCCCCCTAGTGACTATAAATCTGTCTGTGCAGCTTTAACCTTTAATCGAATCTGTACGTTTAATGTATGTATTAAATGTGGATGTACAGAAATGCATGCAGTCTAACAAGCAGCATTGTGCCAGGATCAACATTTAAAGGTGCAGTGTCTACATTTTCCGTCCTGTTTGATTTGGCGACATGTCACGAAATCGTGGGTGCAGCAGCCAAACCAACCAAAAAAAGAAAAAAAGGACTGGCAGTTTTGTGAGTTACATCTTTTTAACGTGAAGCTGCAGGAGCGGGAAATGTTCGATTGGCATTAGCAGCAATGTCTGAACCTACTGGCTATCGTCTGACAACAATTTAGCATTCCGCATTCATATTCAGCTGTCTCTTTATATTAGTGGCAACCTTAAAAAATACTTTTCCAAAAGCGTGTCCACTGATTACCAGTCCGTAATATAGCAATCCATGAGCCTTTATAAATGGGCTGACTGGGCCTGTCTGTGTGGAGTTGGCAAGTTCTCCCTGTGTCTGCGTGGGTTCTCTCCAGGTACTCCATGTATGAATTAGCCCTTAGTCCCTTATCTCCCTTACACTCCAGCTTCCTCCCACCGTCCAAAGACATGCTCGTTAGGTTAATTGGTGTTTCTAACTTGGCCGTAGTGTGAATGCTTGTCTGTCTCTCTGTGTTAGCCCTGCAATAGACTGGCGACCTGTCCAGGGTGTACCCCGCCTCTCGCCTGATGACAGCTGAGATAGGCTCCAGACCCTCCACAACCTTTCACAGGACAAACGATTACAGAAGATGAATGAATGGATAATGATAGCCTGTAGCCTCAGTCACTGTTGTGTTGCCTTAAGTCTCTTTTAGAGTACTGCGGGACATGGACGCCGTAACCTATGCACGTAGCCTACGCTGGACATTTACATTTGTGCACTCGTCAGTCTGCCACACTGTGTAAAAAGTCCCCCCAAATGGTAGTCGGCGCTGTGTCTGGTTTATTTCTGTTTCCACTTCCTGCTTCACTTTCAACAATGGCGACTGAAACTTTCACCGAAGACGAGTCATACGAATGTATCCGAACCTCCTCGGTCAATCTTTCCTCGATGTGTTCTATCTATATGGATAGCCTGGCCTGTAGTTACATGTCTCCGGAGCTGCATGTCAGCTACGGTGCTAGGGTCGGCGTATGCTCTGCACTGTCGCCGTATCTACGCCGCCATATTGACGTATAAGCCTAAACCACCAGTTATTTGTCAATGCATATTGACTCAATAGACATTTCTTTAAGTTAAATGCTTCAAAATTAGTACTTTCAAATACAGATCAGGGCCAAAATGTATTATTTGAGATAATCAAATATGGCATATTTAGTTACCATACAAGATATTTGGGATATTGTAAAAAATTACTTTGAATATGTAGTTGTTATTAATTTAATTCAGTGTCATTTATCTTCTGAGCAACTGTGTGAGCCCCCGACCCATCGTCAGTCATGTGCAGGTCAGACACCACTCCAGGCATTTATTGCAAATGTTCAGATTCCCCCAATATCCTCCTGGTTCTTTGTCTCTCAATTTAACATTCCAGTCTGACCCTGAATCCAACCAAATCCCGCGGAAATGAAAAAAAATGCTCGGCCGCTTAACCCTCAACAGATTTCCGAGTTTTGCCCCAAATAATCTGCAGCTATCAGTCAGACGGGAGGAATAAAAAGCACAGTCTGTTCGTGGATCTCCATCCTTCTGATGCTGCGGGTCCAATCACATAAAAGCCAGGATCGGCTAACAGGAGACAATGCCACGGCAGTGTGTGTGAGTGTGCGTGTGTGTTTAGAAACCGTTCTCGCAGTCAGGCGCACCCACTTTGATGGTTTGTCTCTAATGATTTAATCTGTTGTGCAGAACTTGCGGTCTCTGCTCTCGGCAAGCTATTAGTTACTGCAAACGTTATGAGTCATGAGGGGAAATAGAATTTGATGTGTTTCCTGTGTACTAAGGGTTTTTTGTGTACTGTAATAACCGAATATAAGAATCAACCTTTCAGCACAAATTTTAGGATATACGGGTAATCATTCATCTCAGATCTGTTTATCATTATAAGCCACAGATAAAGTACCTTGTATGTCAGTATAGCTGTGTGAAATGACTGTGAGAACTGAAGGTTTATTAATAACGGTGGTGACGTTTCTAATGCAGCCGTTTCCTGGCATACATGTCAACTCAGCATCTACTTTAAAATGACTAAAAAGCTACTATAAATAGTTTTTATTGATCTGTGTCAGCTTTATTTACAGACAAGAAAGTTATTCCAATTTAAACAGTTTTTGGTGAATTAATAATAACTCTTCTGAAAGACTTTATAAGAGATTGTCATGGCACATTTTTAGTCAAAACAAACCCAAAGAACTTGCACTCTCCAGTTGATTTAGCATGGAGCGAGGCCAATACTGGTCTAAAGTGTGATCTAAATTGAATTCCATGTTTATTTTCCCCCAGTAAATCAATTACAATTTTTCTTGTGTACAAAAGCAGACAGGTTTTAATTAAATACTTAAAAAAAAAAGAAAAAGAAATAGGCAAACAATTTCCATTTGTTCTCATTGTTTTAGTTTCTATTGCATTTGAATGATCATATTATCCACAGCATAAAGGCATTAATCTACATTTTTTGTTATACTTTCTTTTTCATTCACGCATGGCATTTTAAACAATAAAGTGCTTTTTAAAAAAACAAAAAAAAACAAAAAACAAAACAAAAAATAAAATAATAACCTTCTCTTTAACCAGTCCAACAGACACTGAGACAATACCTGCGACACTCGTCAAGACAGTGGAAATCGTCACATACATGTGCAAGGACACGTTTACACGCAAATACTCAATCCCACACACGAGCAGGCACGTTTCATCCTGCAGTCCACATACAGTGTATGCTTAACTCTGTGCTTTATACTTTAAATGGTCTTTTCTTTTTGTTGTTGTAATTAGCTGTTGTTATCCAAGTTTTCTGTTTGTGTGTCTCTTTTACGTAAATTTGTTCCAACAGCTTCGACATAGCTGAGCCCGTCTCGTTAAGGAGGGGTGAGAGCCAAGCCGCATGAGCACACGCACAAGCACGCACACAAATATGCAACACACAAAACACACTCTTCAAACCCTGTTTTGACCCCCTGTGACTCGACGCCCGGCTCGCCTCTTGTCTCGGGCGCGAGTCGCGCGTTTCAGTCGTAGAGAAAGAGAGATCGCTGCACATCGTCAAGAACGCAGAAAAGCCTTGTGTACTCTTTCAGTTCAGTCTTGAAAATCGGTTGCAAGCACTGCTGCTACTACTACTACTACAAAAAATAAAAATAAAATGTTCATGCTGGAGTCTCAGTGTTTTTGTTGCTCTAACATCTTGAGGCAAATGATTATAACTTTATTCTGAGCCTGAAATACTCTGTGAACTCTACTTTAGTGTGCTATAAAGAGTGAAACTACAGTGTAGAGTTGGCCTCATGCACTGATTATAACCTGTGGGTAGATCACTGTAATGTTTAGGGTTAGTGCTTGTGCCAGGGCTGACTGAACGAGGGCCACGGGGCAACTTTCCACTGGACGCCAATCACTTCGTGCCTCGCCGGGGCTGATTTCTTTTCTGCCTTTTATTTTTTTTTTACACTGACCACACATACACACTCGTTGACATCATGAGACAAGGGGACGACATCACAGACGAGGGGAAATAGGGAATATCAGGGCGCTGATTTATACTTTATGCTTCTGCCCCTTTTCCCCCCCACCACTATCATCAAATATGCTCCTTGTGTTTGAATTTGAAAATGACACCAGAGCAGAGTAAAACATCGATGTCTCAAAGGATCACAGCATCACTGACAACCGAGCGGGCAAAACTGCGACGAAATAACATCAAGGAGTTTGTTCTTTATCGGTTAGCTGTCCGCACAGGTGATTCAGTGAGACGCCGGAGTTATTTTTCCATCTTCGGATCTCGCCTCCCGGCCACGCAATTCCCCGTCCGCTGTGCTCTATATTTGTGCCACACCGTCGATCAGCAGCCCCGATCATGTGGCAGGAAAGCGTTACATCAGATGCCCGTGACGTGAATCTGACAGCTGACGCTCAGCGAGAGCGACGCGCGGAGCCGCAGCGGTGACTGACAGTTTGATGGTGTCTCCCTTTGTGATCGCAGCGTCCATTAGCGGTTGAGGAAGGCACATAATACTCTGAGAGTGCTCTCCGGGACATTAGACGACACTTATGTCCTGCTGTTTTGAGTGACAGGCACTTGAACCCCTTTCTGTCCCGTTGCTATGGACACAAAGAAACAGAGGTAAAGAGTATTAGTCACTTGTAATATTAAATCACATTAGAAAAGCAATGAAGTGTATGAACGGCCTGAAAAGTGCAACTGACATTAAACTCAATATGAAGAGGCTTACCCAGTCTGTATTTCTCTTTAGCCTCCGCTCTCTCTTTGGCATCAAAGTACCAGACTGTGATGGCATAGCTGCAAGACACAACAGGGAGAGATTTAAAAACTCAAAAGTTAGATATTGTTTCATTGGTCTAAGGTCAGGTTTGGGCCAAAATTTCCCTTTAAAGTCAAATCATCCTTAAATATCCCCTAAAAAAGATAAATAAATAAATAAATCCAACCCACAAAGGATTGCAAACAACATCTCGATACACGTCTTAGTGCAATAAGTGACGACTGTCCCGGGCAGCAAAGGGTTCATCTCAACAGCTTCTCATCCCTCCTGTGGGGCTGTGTTGTTTATTCCTGTCTCTCATGTCTGAGCCTCTCCAGCACGAGTCCTGCAATCGAACCTTCCTCCCCACTCCCTCCCACCGACCTCCTCAGGAAACACATACTTCCTGCCTCCGGCCCCACCTCGCCCCCCCCCCCCCCCTCCGCCCCAACAGTCAGATCGTGAGGAGAGGTAAGGTGAGGTTTGTCGCCTGTGAGCATCTAGGTGACTTCAGCAGAAGTGAGTCTCCCTATACGAGTGTCTATTTGTGCAGCGACTCATTAAAAGTATGAGAATGCAAGAATCCCTGAACAAGTTGTTGAAGCAGTTAAAGCAGGAAAGAGGAGAAAGTTGGAGGTGGTTCTTTGTGCTTTACACAACTTACACAAACCTGTGTTTATGTGCTGTATATACAGTTCAGAAATACTCACCGAGTAGCGTAGGCCGGCTTGACTTCATGTGGGTTCCTGCGGTCGGACCAGAAGATGAGCAGCCGGTCAAACAGAGGTTCGATGTTGGCTACCACATTTTTGCCTTCAGGGTAGATCTGCAGCAACCCTCCTTGTTCCTATGAAGACAAGTAAACACAAAAGAGTCACTCATTTGTAATCCCCGAGGTTAAGCGTGTTTTTGTCGTCTTTGTGGCACTTAACATTTTAGCGCTTAGCAAAGCTACTTGAAAAATGGAATTAAGCTGCCTTTAAAAGGAGGCTTACCTGAAGGGCCAAGCAGCTACACCACAACAGGTTACAGTACATTTAAGCTTAGATTAGCAAGATGTCGCCGTACCTTGACGTCCCAGTCCTTGTTGAGATAGTAGATACATGTGATGCAGCGTCCATCGCCGTTGGGGTTGTCAACATGGCGGACGTAACCGGCACCGTTACCTGGGTAACAGGCAACCATGGCCTAGAAACAGAAAGAACGATCAGTCTTGTGTTTGTGTCCACCTTCGTCCATGTGTTTGAGATGACTTTATTCTCTTAATCAGGTTGTTTTCTGTAGTCGGCCTTAAAATGTGAATCGTATCCTGGTTTATTTGCAAAGCAGAGACAGGACAGTGTGAGGGATGCGCCTGCCGGTCTCAATTCAAATTTAAGCCAGCGAGTGGAAGACATAAATGACTTTCTTTCCCCTTTGCTCCACAGTAAACTGTTTAACAGGGGGGACTATTTGCATAGTTGAACTTTCCATAATGCCATCTGTACACAGAGCAGAGAAATATGTCAGAGTTCAGCCGTTGTTCCCGGCTAAGAAATGATCTGCAGATACAGTATCCATTTTCAAACAATGGTCTCACGCTGGTATTTCCCCTGCTTGACGTCTGAGTGTTGGAGGCTGTGAAGCAGGAGAGCAGTGTTTTCTCTGGGGAGTCCGAGGGAACTGAGACCTGCGTGAAAGCTTCATTCAATGCACATTCCAGACCGGGGCCACTACGAGACCATGTGACTGCAAATGCACGGTACGGTAAAACACTGAACTGCGGCGAGATCAAAACGAGCTGACGACGAGACTATGACAGTATGACATATCAGTACGATCCCCAAGAACGGGCTCATGTTGAGGCAGGAGTAAATAGTTTCCCCAACTGTCTCCTCTGGCTGTAATAAGCTTTGATTCTCTGTCTCTTCAGTATTGATAGAAAGTCTGCAGCTGATTCACTCACTCACGGACTGACATCAGCTTTTGCTGCCAGAGAGAGATGCTGGGTGATGATATAGTTTATAGAGTAATAACCTCCCTAGTATCTATCCAAGTTGACAACAAAAGAAGATACTGTCATTGTCTTGACTTTGATTTTTCAGCATGGAAAGTAGTAGTTAGAAGAGTCCATGCATCACTTCAGCTCAGCGGTGGGATATGATCGTTCGTGCAGGTTCTGCACTGCTGCAGTATCGATCTGACTTCCCTGACGCTATCGTTTTAGTTCTAGTACTACAGCGTGAGCGTCTCAACCCGCAGGAAATCAAAGACCGCTCGCACAGATTTTGAAGACGAACGCACCTGTCCTCGCTGTGTTTGTGAAACTCGTCTAAAAGCGACAGTGCTCTTTGCGTAGGAGGGCTTCAGTCAGAGCGCACGCCGGCCTCCTCCTTCTCTTGTGGTGTTTCCCCCGCACATTCGCAGCCAAGTGAGTTTTGTTGTTCTGTGTGTGACTCCGCTCCGTCGCCATTGTCAGCTCTCATTACCGGCCAGCGCTCGCAGTCAGAGCTCATTAACCTCCGGACCTTTTCCTGAAGGCCTCCAACTGCCGAGCAGGCCGACTGCGTCAAAATTAACATACTGAATGTGGACGAAGGGAAGTAATGTGCGTACAAATCACGATCATCAGAACCACTGCTGCGTTTAAAGTCATACATCTACGTCAGACTTCTGCGTCATGTTGATGCAGAAGCCACAGCAGCAGCGCAGACCATACGCAGACCCTAGCGCCGTAGTTGACGCACACCTCCCCAGAAATGTAACTATGCGCTGCGGCAACGCAGACCACAAGAGCTGTGATTGGTCCGCTTGGTAGCAGCATGTTTCAGCTCTAGTATTTCCGGCTGCGCAATTCCATCTCCGCGATTTTCGATTTGATTTTTTCCAGTAAAGGTTAATGAGGAGTTTCGGAGACACAAACATTTGTATGACTCATCTTCGGCCAAAGTTTCAGTCGCCACTTTTGAAAGTGAAGCAGTGAAACAAAAATGAACCCGACTGGCAAAAAAGATACAGCGTTTGGGTGGCATTTTTACACAGCGAGCCAGACTGACGAGCGCACAAGTTTAAATGGCTCGCACTTGCGCTGGCTACGTGCGTAGGTAACGGCGTCTATGTCCCGCAGTACCCTAAATGAGCTTTAAAACTGCTACATCTCTTTTAGCTCAGTTTGTGTCTCCACCAATTCCCGAGGGAAACATTTGGCTAGTTACTAACTTGTGAATGAATTGAATGAATAACTCTTTTCTTGTTTTTGTAAGAAATACTGATTAGCGCTGTAAAAGTACACTGTGGACTTTCTGACCACCAATAGCTCTTTGTATGCCATGCAGGTGCATGCAGGCATTGTGATAAACAGTTCCTTTTGTGTGACGTTCCACTAATGGACGGATGCCAACAGCAGTAGCTTGCCAAGAAACTTTGCAATATGCCAAAAAAGATGCGAAGATAAAGAGAAGAGAGCTTACGTTCATTTCAGTTATCAGATTTTTTGTATGTTTTTTTTTTTTTTTCGTTCCAACTCATCATCTTGTTTTTGAACTGAGATGACTAAGAGCAAATATGTAAGGTACCCCTCAGGACCCCTTTCCGCTGACCCTGCATCATCGTGGCGGAAAAATATACCAGGCTCTGCTTTTAGCACACCGCCGTCACTGTCAGGTCGCCTTCCGATGCTGATCTCATACCAAGCTGTTAACAGCTGATGCTCTGTCTCGTGGGGATGGGTGCCCTTTTGTGCACATGAGAATCTGTTCCGTTATGCACAATGGAGAAATATATACCTTTGACACCGTTATGCTGGTGCCATGAAAGTAAAATCTGTCAATCATGGTATTTTATTGCAAGAAAATACAAATATCGAAGGTTAAAATGAAAAAAGTACTTGTTTTGTGACAGACAGATATTCTGGCACACAGTCTGTGTTCATCTGAATCATGAATATTGAAGATTAACTACACATAAATTTTGCTATATGTTCCCAAATGACTATTTTGGGTGTGCATGTACCAGAGGAAGTGTGTCCCAGCAAATAGCTTTTCTCAATCTGGTCTGAGCAACTGTAATCAACCACAATTAACATGCATTATGCCACACCAGACAACTCAGCCCTAGCCTGGAGCATAAACACTTCACATGAATATACACAACATCTATAGCAAAGCTTACACAAGATGACAATATAATTCAGGAGGACGGTTAAGAAAAACAAATTCATCCCTACTACGCCATCAGGTTTCATAAAAAGTCCACATTGTTTCAGCCTCTTCCTGTCAGCAGTTTAGACACACACACACAATACTCGGTCACGCAGCCTGACGCAGCACGTCTTGATCCTATCTGTCATTTCGTCCCTCCTCGCTCCTTCATCTCTGCTGAGATCTGCGCCCACATTGAGTTAAAGTTTAATTGGCACCAAACACCTGTCCGCCAGGTACCGGCATTAATGCCCTAATGGCGGCCCCGGGTTAGATACCCGTGCTGTCAAGGTGATGGCCGAGCAGGCGGAACAGGCTGTACACAAATATACCCCAATGCCGCATGCATATTCCGATAAGAGGAATGATGGTGGAGAGAGGGTTGAGGGACTAGATAAAGCTGAACAAATACAGGCTTTACTGCGTGGCAAGGAGAAAGAGAGATAGCGTGTGTTTGTGTGTGTGTGCACGTGTGTGGGTGTGTGTGTGTGAGGCAGGGGTTAAAACAACGAAGAAGTTGTTGCTGGTAGTCTGCGATGATAGAAAACACAGAGGAAATGTTTGGAGGCAGAAATTGTTTTTGGTGGTTGTTCTGAATGTTTCATTTAAAATGTTTCCCAGGGGAATATGCTCTGTGTGTCACATCATTACAGTAATAGACTGTACTGTCACCCTTCTTTACAAATTTCTCTATGTGTAGATTAAAGTTGCTTCTATTGCGAATTGTCAACTGCAGGACTGTGGATCAGTGTCCAGTTTAAACTCAGCACCGACTTCCACGAGACTTTAATGAAGATCATCTGCATGATCAGTGAAAGGACCACCAAAGACGCCAGAGGAACTTCTTTGTCGGAAAAGTATGCGGTGTAGCTGTGTGGTTTAATAATCTGTTTTTTGAGTATAGTAAATGAAAACAGAGTAATAAGACTTGAACAAAAATATATAATTCAAGAAACTTGTGAAAAGTTTGAATTAGAAGGACCAAAAAGACTGGCTTAACAGAAACATACATCAACGTCCCGGAGTCCTTGGCGGTGAATGTGTGAAGGGCTGGGCTGTTGCTCAAGGACACTACAGCATGATTAATGCTTTTAAGCCAAGATTTTGAAACCGGTTCCAGTCACCACATGACGAGCAGCAGTCTTTCTTAATTTTCATAGGTGATTACCCACAAGCGGCCCAGACAACGTAGGATGTGATAGACATCAGTATATTATTAATAGTTTCTGGCGAATTGACTTTGAGTGAAGTGAAGGAGATAAATGTCTGGGTGAACTTAAACTGAAGTATAATAAACTGCTTAGTCATTCCCAGCTTACAGTATATCAGTGCTGTCCTTCCTGGTTCATATCATCGCATATTATTCAGCTAGATTCACCTCTAGGTTGTTGCTCCTTATAAGAAGAAAAGGGGTGTAAGAGATCGCTGTTAAGTCAGGGAGCTGGATGAGATGAAGCTATGAATTTGTAATTGTTACTGAGCACATCATAACCCACACTTTGGTCAAACATCTGCCAGGGCTCTTAATCGATTTATGGATTTACTGCAGCATAACAACAACCTTGGCCTGGTTTAGGCTCACCTAGAAAACGATCTGTGCGTGTATGTGTTTTGGACGTTGGTGCATTTTGCTGCGTTTCACCGCTAAGGTTACGGCGTATCAGCTTCCAGCTGATGCTGAATTACATCAGCACAGCACTAGCAAGCCTGACATCTGCCCGACAGCATGATATCTACATGTTTTGCACAGATACGCGAAAGGGGGGGGGGGGGGGGGGGGGGGGGGGGAAGGGATGAGGTACTTGCAATTTTTAGCAGCCGTCGTATTCGGATTAGGTGCCGCCGTCTGTTCTTTTAACGGGGGATAAATCGTCTTGTTAGGAACACAATCACGTTAGCATTCATAAAAGTCATCTAGCGTTTATGAGATTGCCATAATAATTTTTCCGTGAGCGGGAAACCAAGAAGTCAGGGTGGGATAATGTGCACGGCCCATATGAGTCAGTCCCGCTATGGCCCCAATAGCTCTCATTATGTATGAGTCACCGCCGAATATTAGGATGGAGCAACGCACGAGTGTGTGTCTGGAGGTGTGAGTCTATGCATGCACATAATACTTCTAATGCGTTTTGTCCTAACACATTACTGCGTCAAATACGATCGTAAGTTTAAATTATTTTAATGTAGAACTAAATACTAGATTATTTTCATTACTGCCCTTCAAAGCTTCATTGTTTAGTTTGTAAAATGGCAGAAAACAGTAAAAAAGTAAACCTATTTTCAAAGATGATGTCTTCACATAGCTTATTTTACCTGACCAGCAGTTCAAACTACAATGATATTGAATTTATAATGTGATAAAAATAAAGAAAAGCATCTAATCTCCATCTTAGAAGACAACTGAACAAATAATCAGTGGCCCAAATAGTTGTCGAATAGCCTCCTGTTTTTCAAGTAACTTATCAACTGTTGGAAAACAAAAACATGAAGGTGAAGAACAGATTTCTGCGCCACCACACCGAGATGCATTCAGATTAATAAGTCCGGGTTCTGCGCCAATGAACTGAATGTCAAAATAAACACGTCTAAACTATGTCACCGACAGCACCATCATGTATTCATATAAGGCCATATAACTAGCTAGGAGCTTTGTGGTTAGTAGTGTCAGTGCGCGACTTCCGGCTCCTGCCTGCATGGTGGCACTGCTGAGTTCTAGGAGGGGCATCTAAGGATAGCGTGGCGCAGCAGGCGTTCTTGTCATGCTGGAGCTTCTACTGCATCGCCGCTTCCCGCTCGCTCGACACAATCCTCCCACTCCTCGCTCCCTATCCCCCGTTTCACTTCCAGTCCACCACCACCACCCCCCTGCTCTCACTACTTGTATCTCATTCCCCGTGCTCAGAAGGCTTTCCCAGCATCACCTTGGGCCACTTTAACTGCATTACGATTCCTGTCGTTAACACTGTAATCCTTCCTATTGTTTGTCTCTCGGCCTGCGGAACCTGGCTCGGGCTAACGTACAGCACACGGGGGTTCAGGCATACTACGCGCTGCTGGTGAGGCATTATTTTGGGCATCGCCAGCCCCTCTCTTTCTCTCTCTCATACACAATGCGCAGCTCCGCTCTGTATGGGCCTGTTACCAAGGTAACGGCGGAGAGATATTTTGTCTTAAGTAGCGAACAAGGGGCTGATAAGGAGAAAGGGAGCAAAGTAAAGTGCAAGGGAAAGGAAAAGAAGGTCAGAATGAAAGACAAGAAGCGGAAAAACGAGTAGAAAAAAAAAGGATAATGTTTTGGGGTGGGGGGTTAGCTGTCGCTGGAAAAAGAGGCGAAAGACGGAGAAGACAGTGACCTTCTATCTAGCCGTTTCTCCTGCCTTTTCCTTTCCCGTCACTCCCTCTTTTTCTCATGCACACTCCATCATTGCACCTCTACACTGTCTCGTGCACTCGTCCACAGGAACGCCCAGCCAGGACATTTTGTACTGTGCGGCGTGGAACTTTTCTTTTTTTTTTTCCACAACGTACCAAGGGCAAATTGAGCGATCTCGCCCAGGAACAGCTGATGACTTGACTTTATCGTGCCAAATAAGAGAGAATGCACAGATTAGCAGGCAACAGAGGACACAGCATTAGATCCTGTATAATAAATTAGTGCAATCTAACGATCTATTGAAACTCGTCCACCGTTCCACCACAGCCAGCTACGTCTGGCGCCGTTTTCTGACCTTGGCATCAAGGCGTTTTCTGCTTGACAGTTTCCTACTTTACGGAGCTGCGTTTTCTACCAAACAGCCAGCTGAACTGAGGCGACACCTTTGACGATCAATCAATTTCTGCAGATTAAATCCACTTCAGTCTCGCGAGGAAGCTGCATCTCAAAGTGTCAAAGAGATAAAGAGGGGCTTTTGTATGTTTTCATAAGTGAGACGCACGGTCGAATGCTACCTGACAGTAGGCACAAGTTCCCGGGGAAACTTAAGGATTAAAAACAAGCTTGAAAAATGAAGTACGCTGCTCAGCTGTTACGCTGAAGTGTCTTTACAGATTTGTTGGCAATTCTTTTCAGACGTAGCGTGGAAGCAGCGCATTCAGGCAGAGTCGGATGTGCAGCAGGCCCAAGAGCCCTTGTTTAAACACTGCCTCAAGATTATGTAAATGACTAGACGAGCACACAGGGCAGTGTGCTATGTGTGGTGTAAAACAGATGGGGTGAACAAGTTTGTGGGGCAAAGGGCGGGGAACATACTGCAGGGTATATCAGACGTGGAGTTGATAGTTAGAAAGAAAGACAAACCTCACACATGACTGCTGATCGGGGGTAATGTTCAACAAATTCTGTGTGATCATTTTGTCATGGCATATAAATACTTCTCATTTAGATTTACTAAAAAGTCTCATTTACGGCTCCGTCGATTAAGCAAAGACTGCAGAAGTAAACCTGAGAGTGCCAGCTTGCTGGTAGCAGCTTTCACCTAATTTTCCCATGGGGAGCCGTACCGGTGTGTCTACTCCTCAGATCTGATTAGACACGGTATGCATCAAGAGCCCTCCTGGACTCATGTCCCCCATGGCATATTACAGTTTGAACATGTGTGAAACTGTCTCGGAGAACTAATATTTCACGCTCAATTTCGTCATTTCTATCAGTATGGCCTCTTCCCGACTGAAATTTAAAAAACTAAACGTGCGTAAATCTTGACAGAACCCAGCAGCTGCTGAAACACTGCGTACATGCTGTTTAACGGTCTAGACCGGTGTGTAATGGTTAACTCGCTGCCGATAAGGAGCATGAACTTAGATCCTGACAAAACACAATCATGGTGACAGAATACAGAGCACAGAGACACACACACACACACGCACAGGTAGAAAGCCAGACGAAGTTACTTGTGACGGTCTTTCGCTGTATTCTAATGTTTTTCCATGTAACAGAGGAAGTGTTTCACTGTGTTTAGGGGACGCACTTTTGGTAATTGGTGCATGGCATTTGAAAAATATCAATGGAAAAGAGAGACTGGTGCACACAGCCAGGTCACAGTGAAATAAAGAGAACACACGCGACTCACGTGACATGAGATATCAGATAAAGGAAACAAAAACAAACGCTCTTCTGCCATGCTGGTCAAACTGAGAAAATGTTAACAGTGATAAAGTGATGGCCGAGGAACTTTCTTTTTTTTTTTTTTTTTTATTTATGTTGTAGCTGACTTTGTATGAAATATGAAGACAGGGAGAGGGGCAACATTACACAGGCAGAGGGGCTAAAAGACGGAGGGCCAAGTTAAGGGGACGGCAGCCAGAAACAGGGTTCATCCCGACGTCACTCCTGACAGTGTGGCGTGAGTGTGTTTGCCTACCCATATGTCGGCATTACAGACGCAGAGATAAAGCAAAGCAGACAAGACACAACCAATCAACCAGCCGACTCAAATGACGTCATCAGACAAGTGCTCCTACAGTGTTTTTTTTTCTGTTTTCCCTGGAATGCAGCTTGAAAACCCCTCACCCCCAACCCCACCCGGCGTCTCCACTCACCTTAGTGCGCCCATTGATGACACAGTTCCCCAGCTGTCCACTGGCAGCGCTGTACATGACGGCCTCATCGATGTGAGCCATCAGCACCCCGATGCTATCGCACCCGGGCTCCTTTCCTTCCACCCAGGCGATCTGGTCGCCCCTGATGCTCCTGGAGGGGATGCTCTTCTGGCTCACCAGCTGCCCGTCCCGAAATTTCCCGCTGCGGTTCAGCACCTCCACCTCCTCCAGGACCCTGCCGCCAAGCTGGGGGCCCAGGAAGTTGTCCTTCACACAAATGCCGTAGGACCTCATGCAGGGGATGATGAGCTGCTGGGCTATGCGTTCGGCTGACCAGCCGGTCCCTGCAGGAGGCGGTGCGGTGACGATGGCGTTTACCCCACAGGGGGAGGTCTGGCTGCGTGCAGCTGGTGGGCCTGAGGGTGCCACCTTATGTCCGTTGTGCTGGTTGGTATAAGGGACCAGAGGGCTGAAAGGATTTGTTTGGTTGCTATGGGAACTGTTGCTGCAGTTGACAGTGACGGGGGCGACTGCTCGGGCCACCCTGGAGGCCTCTGAGGACGGGTTAGCAACACTTCCGTCCATCAGCCTCCTCCTCTTAAAGTCTGAGTCTCCTGACACAATAACCGGCTCCACGGAGCCTCCTAACCCGGGTGACCCTATTATGGAGCCATTAAGAGTTTCTGACCCCACGTCCCGGTTCTCTCCACCCCTTCTCTTCTGCTGCTGTGCCTGCCTTGCTTTCAGGTCACCATTGATCCTCCTCACTGATAAAGGACACTTCTCATGAGCAGTCCGGTCTCCGTTCTCCACCAGACAGGCTCTGCTGGTGAGGGGGTACATGTGGCCTACAGTTGTTTGGCCCTCCACCCCCTTTACTTGTGCAGGGTATCCGTTGGGCGTGTGCGCCAAAACGCCTGCGTGGTTCCCCTCCACAGTGGCGGAGGGAGACACCACCCCGCCGTTGTAGAGGGGCACGCCGGTTTTGGCCATATTCGTCGGGGTAGTGATTCCAGGGGAGTCGGTTTGAGAAGCCAGACCCGCCAGTAACTCCGCGGCCGTCGGACTCCCGACCGGCGCCGCGCAGAATCCGTTGAGCCCCATGTCCGCTCGGTACGTGTGGTGAATCTCTGCCGGTCCACAGACTAGCTGCTGGCTTGTCGCTCTTCTGTCTTGCGAGGCTGCAACAGCGATGGATCCGCGGGAGGAGCTTGGGTTTAAAAGGTCCGTCTGTCCCAAACTCTCCATTTCATCTCGTCATCTGCTGGATGCGCACGTACCACACGTCCTCGCTTCATTTTCTAGCTGAGCCGCGGCTTTCTCTGACGAAGAGCACAGTCACTGCAAGTTGCATGTCCAAGTCCTCTCGTTCTACTTCTTCTTCTGCTGCTGCTGCTGCTGCTTCTTTTTATTTGGCCCATTGCTCGCATTTAAATACCGTAAAGCTGAGTGTTTGTTTGCGTCCGCCTTATAAACATTTTGGGGCAGTGTTGGATGTCTGTGGAGAGTAAAATGATCCACATTAGGCCTAAGAATAGCACAGTGCAGACCACCTGTCACATCGAGTTCAAGCGAATAAATCTATAATATTTATATAAACGCCTGGCTATACAGTGCTATCGCAGACCTAATGAAAACATAAGTGGGTCAAGGAAACAGTGCCATAACAGGGCTGTAGTCTATAAACAATATTGTAATTTATAACATTGGGCAGAACTAAATTAAGATGAGCAGGTTTGTTTATTCCTCAGTTTTAATAATTTTCTAATGAATGACTCACTTTTCCTCATGCATTTACAGTAGCTATAAACCAAAGTCAGAAACTAGACTAGTAAACATTTCTACTTTAAATATAAGCTTTCCCAATTTGGATTCACATTAAACATTAAATTGCTCATATTTCGTCTATATGTTGTTATTGATGACAAACTTAGGAGCCTCCTCTTACTTAGGTCCCTTCTTAGCATTTGAGCAGATCAATATACAATATACTGATTTACCTAAAACGCACGTTTAAAAGCGTAAAACAAGTTATATATGCGGCTAATAGTGTGGTAAAAGCTAGTGTTTATATATATGTATATATATATATAGAAAAGAAAAAAAGAAAAAAAAAATAACTCTCCGGCACACCACGGTCCTCTCTCTTACCTAGTGCAGCCTACAGCAATGCAAATCCTCGGCGAGCGTACGTGACAGGCTGAGAGTACGCATGTTATTTCCGGGATTGTCTTGCCCGTGTGCGCGTCCCATCCAATTTTCTTGTCGGTTATAAATAATACCCAGATGGTGACGGCAGCCAACGCCGGGCACGACGCGTTCAACGCAACGCGGGGACGAGGGGAGATGCCCGGAGCCGCTCAAGGACCCCTCGATCACCAAAAAAAGCGCTCCCCGTTGTGTCGACGGGCGCCCCCAGTTTCTGTCTGCCTCCCCCCACTCCTCCTCCTCCTCCTCCTCCTTCCACTGCTCTCTCTCTCTCCCTCTCTCTCTCTCTCTACTCCCGCCTGTTATTTACATGCATGCACACCATGTGACCGCTCGCTACTACTACTGCCGACCTTCAGCTGCGTTAACAGAAACCGCCCCATGCCTGAGATGAATATATAGGGTGGAGGTTATCCTGCAAGCACACATGAAGACCTGAAACCGTCTTTCTGCAAGACGGCTTTCTGCGGCCTACTTACACACTTATAAACGTATCTGAGTAAAAGCAGCAATGCCACAAGGTAAAAGTGGACAGACGCAGGATATTGATGCTTTATTTTGGAGATTTTAAATGTTGTATGTAAAGCCAGGGTATATAATTTTATGCAAGGTTTGATTAATAAATCTATATGACTGCAGACGTTTTCATGATTTTATCGTTGAAACACTGGCGCAAAAAAAAAGTACAAACTCTGTCTTTAGTGAAACTGAAGTATAAGTTGCATACAATGTAAAAATTTTAAATTTGTAATTAAGTCAAGTACAAGAATACCCATTTGTAGTTAGGCAATGTTTTTTTAAAAAAAAAAAAAAAAAAAAAAAACATTAAACAACGCACAGTTTAGTAGATTCAATGCTTTACAAAATGCAGGATGTTGCGTTTTTAAATCCAAAAAAACCCCTCATCCAAGTATAGCTTCTTCTGTTCTGAAAGACCAGTGGTTGAGCTGGGGTAAATAGGAACATGTGTGGGTGTTTCCCATCACAAACTGTCTTACCGACCACATACTTAGTCGGAGGAAACTGTTATGACTGTAGTTTCCTCGAGGTACAGGTAAATATCTGCTTGAGGGGCCAAACGTATTCAAGAAACTCTCCAGTTTCTCTTGTGTTTTGGATATATCATATCATATCACCTTCACAGGCATACTGTGCTTGATTAATACCTCTTGTTTAATCTTGTTTAGTTTTACCGTCATGGCATTAAGGCCTAAAAATCATGGCAACCTTAGTTACGACAAGCTCAGCGTTAATTCTTTACCATAATGACTTTTTAAATCAAATAGTTTATGTGAAACAGTGGATTTCGCAATAACAACAATTAGGTAATCTTTGAATGGGTTTTAAATATATGAAATCCTGACAGTTTCTGTTGCTTCAACTGTTTACCAAAACCTATCCAGGTTATAGTTGTACAATGAATATGGGCTTAAAGTGCAGACTTTCAGCTTTAATTTGAGGATATTCACATCCAGATACGAGGGAAGGTGTAGGAATTACAACCGTTTTCATATAAAATCCCCTAATTGTGACTTTAATACACTTAAACAGCTAAAATAGCATAAATTGTGTTGGTCTACAAACATATATGGTCCTATGTGTATATTCAGAGCCAGCACATACACACTGTTTATACCAGAGAGAAACTAGCTGTGTTTTACTATCTGTAAATTAATGTGAACGTGACAAAATCTTTTTGTATTTATGTTCAATGAACAAAAAGTTGTACTGAAATGGGAATAGAGCCTCGTTTGAGAAATGAGAGCAAATCAAGATCCATCCTCCTGTCAGAGTGAAAACACAGATAGTCCAATATTGCAATAAAAGGGCCTATTAGAACCAGAAATATTAAAAAGACAACTGACTAAGCAGAAGTCTATTTCGGCTCACACATTTCTATTATTTCACAAATTGCACTCCAGCTCTAAAAGATGTAGTTATTAGAGGATAGAGAGTTCAGCATTCATAAGTCCGTTGATGCACCCGTGATATCAGGCCTCTGACCTCTGCACTAAACCCTAGGCTCACAAACTCTGCTTACATTAGACGAATCATTGTCCACCTATATGTTTACAGAGGAAATGAGGTCATGTGCTGCAGTGAAGTCAGGTCCGGTGGGTTAGGGCACTGGATTAGTGCTTCACCCTGACGGATTAGGGACACAGTGTATTGACATAACACTGGCACGTCACATCCATCCTTTGCTTTCAACTCAGTCCAATTTCAGCCTACAGACGGACCTGGGCAGCAGGCACGTGAATGTTAAGGGCTGGGGGATCGTGTCAGCAGGTACGCATGTAGGTATGCTCTTTATGCAAACGCAAACACATACAATGATGTGTTAATGCCACTGTATGTGAATCTTGGCACATTTAAAGCAGATTTGACACTCTTTACACGTCAATACTCTATCAGATTTATTTTATTTAGTGTCTATGTAAACAGCTGGAGTTAAGGCCGATACATAAACCATCCAAAAACCTAACATAGTTTTTTTTATTATTTTTTTTTAAAATAAGTTGTCACAGAGCTGGTCGGTGGTCGGTTGTTACCTGTGAACTTAGCCAAACCAGCTGACTCCTCTTGTTTCAAGTCTTTGTGCTGAGCTAAGATAAGCTAAGCTAACTGACCGGCTCATATTAACTCTGTAAACATTAGAGAAATATAAATATTCTCATTTATTGACTATTATAGTTTGCAAGAAAGCAAATAAGGGTGTTTCCTAAATTGCTAAACAATACGCACTCTGCAGTCTCTTTATTGGGTGGAGGTTAAAATACATAGAGCAGTAGTGATGATAAGATGGCGTTAAAGAGGTTGAGGTTTATAACTGACCCATCAGGATTTTGATTGATTGCATCTGACCGCATGTTTGTCAAGTCATTGAACTCAACTGAGCAAAAAAGCACAGTCAGAGAGGTTTTCTGTGTCTGCTCTAGATTGTGTAATTTGTGGCAATAGCAATTTTTAGACTCGGTTGTATATACATAATAACAACACAATGAAGTCAATGAAGATTAATTCACATGTGAAATTTTCATCATATAATGCATTTTTTCTGCACGAACTGATATGTCAACGTGATCGTCCCATTAGAGTAAAGTGTACCTTAGTAGACACACTTGAATAAAACTAAAGAGAAACTCATCGATTCAAAGCTGTCACACTATGTACACTGCCTGGGCAGAACTTTTTATTAATATAAAATTTTGTTGGACCGGCCTTAGCTTTGATTACAACACGCATTCAATGTGGCATTGTTTCGATAAGCTTCTGCAATGTCACAAGATTTATTTCCATCCAGTGTTGCATTCATTTTTCACCAAGATCTTGTATTGATGATGATGGGAGAGTCTGGCCACTGCACAAAGCCTTCTCCAGCACATCCCAAAGATTCTCAATGGGGTTAAGGTCTGGACTCTGTGGTGGCCAATCCATGTCTGAAAATGATGTCTCATGCTCCCCGAACCACTCTTTAACAGTTTGAGCCCCATGAATCCTGGTATTGTCATCTTGGAATATGCCCGTGCCATCAGGGAAGATAAAATCCATTGATGGAATAACCTGGTCATTCAGTATATTCAGTTAGTCAGCTGACCTCATTCCTTGGGCAACATAATGTTGTTTAACCGAGACCTGACCAACTGCAGCAACCCCAGATCATAGCACTGCCCCCACAGGCTTGTACAGTAGACACTAGGCATGATGGGTGCATCACTTCATCTGCCTCTCTTCTTACCCTGATGCCCCCATCATTCTGGAACAGGGTAAACCTGGACTCATCTGACCTTCTTCCATTGCTCCAGAGTCCAATCTTTATGCTCCCTAGCAAATTGAAGACTTTTTTTTCCAGTTAGCCTCACTGATTAGTGGTTTTCTTAAGGCTACACATCTGTTCAGTCCCAATCCCTTGAATTCCCTTCTCATTGTACCTGTGGAAATGCTCTTACTTTCACTATTAAACATAGCCCTGAGTTCTACTGTTGTTTTTCTTTCTACCTCAAGTTCCCCACTATCCTTCTAGTTTTTAATAATGCGTTGGACAGTTCTTAACCCAATTTTAGTAGTTTCTTCAATCTCCTTAGATGTTTTCTCTGCTTGATGCATGCCAATGATTTTACCCTTCTCAAACAGACTAACATCTTTTCCATGATTATGGGATGTGTCTTTCAACATGGTTGTTTAAGAAATGAGAAGCTACTCATTGCATCAGTTGGGGTTAAATAACTTGTTGCCAGGTGAAAGATGATCGCCCATGCAGTAATTATCCAACAAGAGGCTAAATCCAGGTGGCGACTATTTCTTTGGCCAGGCAGTGTATGTTTAGTTTGGTTCGTGGGTTGTAGGTGGGCGCCAAGAGTTTTAGTATCAGCACGAAGACATCATTTGACTTCAAGGACCTTGTCTGGGAAATGTTTCAGCTGTGGGTGGTTCCTGTTAATCACCTCAACCACATGACGACAAGCGCTAACCTAAATAAACTCTGCAATCAAGATAAAAGGTCATTTTATTGACATTTTAAGGCGCCCAGCCCATCAATATATTTTACTGTTGTTGATACGGAAGCGTGACACATTTTAATGGTGTGCAATTTGGAAAAAAACACGATGTGATGGGAAGTGCGTGACTGCGAAGCGGCCTTTCCTCCAGAGCATGGCTGGCCAAAGGTTACCTCCAGTCGGAGAAATAAGAAAGCAGATAGCGTGTTCAAAGGGACGAAGGAAATGCGTACAACTTTGTGTTTGAGTAACTGAGTTAAGTCATGCGGCTTACACAAGAAACAACACAATCCCTCCAAGTTTTTCCACTGCCAAGCAACCAGAGCACTCGTATAGTACTGCGAGAGTGATACCATTGTTTCCACAGCAGTGAGAGCTGAATGATGATTCATTGTTTGGCTTTGGTTGTAAGCAAGAAGCAAGTTCCTGCATTGCACAAAATAGTGTTTAAACTGCTCACAAGGTCTTTAATAGAACTTAATACTGACTCGATCGCAGTAAACACTTGAAGTGATATAACCCCTACGTATATAATGGTCAGCCCTAAACGTGGTCGGAGAAAACAAGCCATCTCAAAATAAATCAAGGTTCTCATGTTCCAGGAGATCAAAAGGAAAAAAAACAAGCTTGGAGGCAAACACATTAACACACCTGCAGCATGAAATAACCCCAACAGCTTCCCATCCTGTATCCTGTAGCGTTTCATAATTTCACGCTGCAGAGCTGACAAGATGAAATGTGAGAATGAGTTGAAATCAGCACATTCGATGTTTTGGTCCGTTCTGCGTCTGTGTTCTTGTGTTCTTTGTCCAGCAACGCACCGACTTGTAACCTTTCTTAGTTCATTAATGCCAGTAAATCATTTGCCTGTCGACCGGTTGACACTTGTCTCTGACACTTGTTTGTCCCAGGGACTGAAAAACAGTGTAGTCTTTGCCAAGGTCAGTGCTCCCGGTGCAGCTGGCTGGAATCCCCCAGACTGTGTAACACAGACTAGTGCAGCTCTGCACGTATACACATCTCCTCCTCTCTGTAACTCTCTCTATCTGTTTCTCGCTCTTTCTATTTCCTCTCGCTAACACACAGTTTAGGCCTATAATTAGACTCGCTTTCTTTTCGTCCTTTCAGATTTCTATTAAAGACCACAACAACATGTTATTTCACATAAAATAGGGTTAAATAATATGTATATTTGTAATGTTTTATTGTGTGTTTTATCGTGTATATGTCAAGCCTACACACTCACAAGCAATAAGTAGTTAATTATAATCATGTAGAAGTTTCTATGGTGACAAATGGATGACAAGAAAGGTCATGCCAGTCAGACGAACTGAACTAGGGTCTCATGGGCGATTAGATTTGTATTTATTTAAAAAGGAGTGAGTCGTATGAGAGACAGAGAGGAGAGCGTGATTTGGGGGGGAAAGAAAAGAGGTTGGAAGACGGATCCTGAAAAATGAAGAGGCAATGATGAGCGTGTGAAACGAATTATCCTGAAGACAGACGTTTACAAGACATGGGAAGGAACAAATAAACCCAAAGCAATCTGGAAAATGAAATTACGTCATCCAGACCTGCACAGAGCACAAAAACAGAGTCAGAAATTAAGCTTGGAGAAGTATCTTCTTGAGTGAAATCAGAGCAAAGGGAAAAGAAAGAAAGAAAGGAAGTGACTGTTCGGAGAGAGGACAGGGAGCGACAGGGGTCGGTGAAGTGGTAAGGCAGGGGAATTTGAGGATCAACTGTGCCACCGGTCTTCCTTAAAATAGCTCACAGAGAAGCACAAAACCCTGTATGAAGGTAAAACGTTTAAGCGGTTCTGTGTGTTGGGTTAGCATCAACGCAATTGGGAAAATGGTTGGGGACATGATGGGACGTCCAATTTGTTTGTAATCTCCTTTTTAAAATGCAACCTTTTTCTGTCTTGGCTAATGTCCTCTATCGGACGGTGCGGCATTACTTGCGTCATGATTATCATATGCATCTCGCTGTGAGTACAGGCAAGAACAAGCTAGTAAGAGAGGAGTACAACCACTGAAATACTGAGATGTAGCAACAGATTTAGGAAATACACTGAAAGCTAATACGTATAGTCATCAGTCTACAAGTTATCTGATGAGGACCTTGCTCATATGGAGGGACCTGTCTGCCTGAGAACAGGCCGGATAGGGAGACATAAAAAAAAAGGAGGTGGGACAGAAGAGAAGGGAGGAGAGATAAGTGTCTGGAAAAAAAGTGCTAAAAACAAGAGTACATGACGCCTATGAAGGAATAGAGCCAATCAAAGCATTAATTATGGGAAAGCTTAGTGGGTGTACAGTGTGCTCATAAAGTTATTATGATAAGAATAAACTTACAGTTGAAGATAACATATGTTCATAGTTTTCTCCTCCTCCCTTCCCAGGCACTCACCAACCGAGGCCTTTAATTTCTGAGGAAATATAGTTTAATCTGGACAAAAAAAGGTTTGTCTTTGAAGTTCTGAAATACCTGATGAATCCTGTTCACATGTCCAGATGTGGACAAATCAGTTCTTATACAGAACATCTATTTGTATATGTGAAACTACTGTTTCTACACACAGTACATGGAGGAAAAACATCAGCCTCCCATTGTGTCGGGGACAGTGGCGTGAGAGTCAGCTGCGCCATTACATCAAAGATTTGGCTGCCTGTAAAAGGCCGTCAACGTCCACGCACTCACACACACACTCACACAGGACTGCAAATACAAACACAAACAGTGTGCGGACCTCTTTGCTCCTCACTCTAAACAATCAGGTACGAGAGGCGTGGTCGTTCTGGGTCCCAGCGGGCCCAAAAAAACACAAAGGACCTTCGGGAAGAGGCTGTCCGCTCATCCTCACTGAGCACGCGTGGGAGAGCGAACCCTTCCTCACAAGCGCACACACACACATCTAAACTGGTTCAGTGATTATGCACACACGGTTATACAGAGTCTGTGGTGGTTTTTAAACAGAAAAGAAGAAAAATAACTGTGTATGTGTTTAAAATATCTGATTTCTTTCAAACTATAATTCCTCTGCAGATGTTTTCCATTTATTGACAAAGAATAACTATGAAGAAATTGCATTTCTCGTCTCATTCATGACAAAAATATCACATATCAGCTGCCTTAACAATAAAACAATGGGAGATAAGCATATTTTTCATATCTATTGTACATGGTAGCTACAAAAGAGAAGAGTGGGCCACACATTCAACATGATAAATTTATCTTGTAAACAATTTATATGAAAATAATGTCATGTCACTGAACTCGTATTTATGCTCCCTAGTATATAAAGCAAAAAGTAGAATATTTTTATGCCTGAAATTATTGAAATTCTTCAGTCTCAATCTTCTGGCGTGATTTTTCAAACCTCATAGCTCTGTGAAATGTTAGTGAATTTAATTTTTGAAAGTGCTCGCTGGAACTTTCTTTTTTTTGAAGATGAGTATAAGATATGAACATTTTTTTTATATTTTATTTTCTTTCTTTTTTTTTACCATTGGGCCTTACCTTCTTTTATTATTAAACAGTTTGCTAATAAATAAATAACTAAATAAATAATGTGAAAACGTATTCTTGTCCTATGGCGCCCTCATGTGGAGTAAATGTGCACTTGCAGTTGGTTTTACTTGATCCATAGGGGGGATGTCGGTATAGGCCAACGCTTAAAACTCAATAATAAATAAGATGTTGTTAAAATAAAGTAATTTACTCCTATTCTATTTTTATAATTTGTTAATTTCTCGCCTGTCGCACGGTGGCGCTGTGTATAAATGCAGCCTACCTTTTTTTTATTTATCGCTCTTCAGCATCAGACACTTCCGGGTTGTCGTTGACAGTGGGAGAGTTCACAGGGCATGCGGAGGTCGTGTTGTGCTTTTGCTTTCGGCTCGCGTGTTAGCTGGCACCAGTGATGTGATGGCTTTCTTGAGCTTGTTCATGAGAAGGCAGCTGCCGCCGGCCGTGAGCCACTTCGCCCGGACGCTGAAGCTCGGTCGGCCTCAATGCGCCGGAGCTCCGCTCAGGAGGTTGCACGGCTCGGCCCGGCTGCGGGTCGTGGAGAAGGGACCGTGGGGGAAGAACCGGGGGCCGGAGCCGCAGCAGTACCAGTTCACTGACCTCGACAAGGCGGACGCTCTGGTGGGTTCAGTCCTGGAGGAAGATAAAGCAGTATAGACATATAATATGAATGCTCCTTTTAGATTCGTTTCTTATCAGAAGGAAGTGAAACACAGAACTATGTTATTGTTGATAAAAATCTATTTCCTGGTCTTTCTTGTTTTTTTGCAGATGCTGAGAAAGTCGCATGAAACAGGTAACTTCACTACTGTTGTATCTGGTTTAAAATCTCACCTTTGTGCACAACACTCCTCTGTAGTAATAGTGGTAGAAAACGTATACACAGATCAGCCACAACATTAAAACCACTGACCGGAGAAGTGAATAGCATTGACCATCTTGAGACAATTCAATGTTCTGCTGGGAAACGTTTGGACCTGGCATTCATCTGTGTGGATGTTACTTAGACATGTAGCACCCACCTAGACCAGACCAGACACCCCCCACCCCATAGCAATGACCCTCCTTGATGGCAGCAGCCATCCCCATCAGGATACAGCCTGACACAGACACACACACAAAAACGCTTCAGGAACAACTCAAAAAAACATGAAAAACAGCACAAGGTGTTGACCTGGCCTCCAAATTCACTAGATCCCAAACTGATCAAGTATCTGTGTGATGATCCACAAAGGCCCCTCCCCTCAAAGGCCCCCACTAACAACATACTGCTGTCAGACACCACAGGACACCCTCAGAAGGACCATGTCCATTCTCTGATGAGTCAGAATTGTTTTGGAGGAACAAGGGAGACCTACACAATATTAAGAAGGTGGTTTTAATGTTGTGCTTGATCAATGTAAATACGGCATTACAAATATAAACCCTACACGAAAAAAATCATACCTAAGTAAAAGTATATCGGTGTTAATAGCAATATGTGGTTTAGGTAAAAGTACCGGTTTGGTCCCAGTGACGTGACTCATTTGTCAGTTCATTAGTTAAAATGAATTCTTACAAGATTATTTGTTTAGTAAGGAGCTAAAAAGGTTGGGAACAACTGATTTAAATCTAACTAAGGCAGTCGAATACATGTAGCTCCTTTGCTTTTCCTCTCACACCATTACTTCCTGTTTCTCTCCACTGCTACCTATCAAAATAAAGGCACGAAAAGCATAGAAAATAACTACGTGTCTTAAAATTTCACTCATACATACTTAGCTGATTCCCAGCACTGCTTGGTAGGTATTGTGCATGAGGTTTTGAAAGAGTGAATTGCTGTTGGCACTGTTTCCTTTCTGCAGTCGAGAGAGCAGGTGTTTTCCTGCGGCAGCTTAAAGTAAAAAGCTTCTTGCACATCATTATTTGAGATTTGGCCAGGGACTGAACGGTACAAATAAGTGCAGCGGCTTCAAAACAACCCAGAACAACAGACACGGTGTCAAACAGCCTGCAGCTATAATGGCAGCTGGAAATATCAAAACTGTAGACCCAGTTATTTACTTAAGTGATTTGGTATGTTGTGTTAAATGTCAACGACTAGTACGATTGTGCAGTACAATTCAAATCACAATGTTAAGTCTAATACAGCCATCCTGCAATAAATCATCCCTTCATGAAAGTTGTAGTATTTCTAGATTCTGCTTTAAGGCCAGTAATTATAATGTAGCATGTAGGTGATCAGTTTGATTGACGTATCAGCTGTTTATTTCTTTCGCAGGGTTCCTGTCGTGGTTCAGGAACGGCTTGCTGGCGACTGGGATCGGCGTCATCGCGTTTGTCCAGAGTGAAGTGGGACGAGAGGCGGCATACGGTACAGGCTTGTTTAACACGCAGTAAACTCCAGCACACATAAGCCAAAGCTCTATGGTAACGGTGAATAAATGGTGTCTGAAGTCCTACAATCCACTGCTTTTTAAGATAAAGGAGCTGCGGTCGTGTTTGAAAATCAATTCGGTTAATTATTTCTTAAAATTATAGCATCTAAATGTGCTTTTTTTTGTCCTAAAATCGATCACGTTATAAGAGAACCGTCTTTGATTTTTGCTTTGATACAGCAGCGGTTTTAAAATGAATAACTGCACAAGGATTTCTGCAATCGACGGTAATCACACAGAGTTGAGAAGCGAGTCCAGATCTTTGATATGTAGTTTGCCAGATTGGGCCGTTAAAATTTTTATCAACAAAACCTTCATTAAATGTTTAAATTGTCAGTAATTGACATCAGATGGACATAAATGTTTGAAAAAAATCCTGAAAACCAAAAGTACCAGCCCCGCTGCTAAACCTTGCTTTGAGTGTAGTATTCTCAAAAAGAATAAAATAAAAGCTTGTTGACCTCTTCCACGGATTCTCTGTGTTAAATCATGAATAACTTTTATAATATTGTGTAACTCTTAAGTGAATTTTGAGGAGCAGAAGATATTCCACTTTATCTTTTCTTTTCCTCTGAATAATTAAGAGGATGAGTAAATCCGACCTGCTTCCATCCCTGGATTTAATTACAGTCGGGGAAATTGATTCTCTACAATAACACCACACATCTATCTGTCTTTCCACAGCCTTCTTCATCCTGGGAGGTGTGTGCGTGTCGTTCGGCGGCGCCTCGTACGTCGGCAGCCTCCTGACACTGCGGAGGATGATGCTGCTGTCGGTGCCGGCGCTGCTGCTCCAAAGCGCCGTGGTGTGCAGCGCCGCCCTCTTCTGGCTCTGCGCTGTATCGCTCTACATCGGCCGGCTGGAGGTGGAGATCATCCACGAGGACGACGAGGGGGAGGACGAGGACGAGTGCAGGGAGTGCCGCGAGAGGCGCGAACACCGGGGCTACCGCGGCTCGCGGGACGGCGAGGACGGCGACGGCAAGGGGCAAAACAAGTAGAGGTCTTCCCCGAAATGGGAAGTGGAAATCTGTGTGTCTGCGCTGCTCTGATTCAGGGTTTGTTTATTTGTATGTGTGTATGCAGCCTACATGTTCATATGCAGGCTGTGTGTGAGTCTACATACAAACCCATTATCTGTTGTAATAAAGATTATTATTATTATTATTAAGGTGGAGAAAGACTTTTAGACCTGGTCGGGTCAAAGAAACTGCTGATAATTTGGCTACATTCACTTCTAGTGAACAAATCAGCTTTTTTGTAAGATTTCATATAATTAGACATATTCAGCGGTGGCTCACTTACATCATCAATATATCTGCAAATTGTATAGATTTTGTTTTATTTTATTTTTTTTACATCCTCACATGTTGCAAAGACTCACTGAGAGCTGTTTTGTTAAAGGTGTGCAATCATTCATAGGCCTCGCTTCTCAGTTGTTGGATGCTGTTCGTGCGTCCACCATGATTAACTGTGATTAACTACTTGAAGTTTTCACTGAAATAAAACGGGCTGGTTGTGACATGCTGTGAGACAGTGTAAGAATGGATGTTTCAGGTCTGTCTTTTTGTTTTAAAGTCAAAGAAGGATTTCTTTTATTCTTTTTTTTTATAACGGGCAGTAGCACTTTTGTCAGCTTTAGTTAGTCGTTATAGGAACTCTAGACTTTTGGAAACAAAAGAGTTTATTTCACAGTTTTTCTGTGATGATACATTTTGCTTCGTGTTGTCGTGTACAGCAGCGAGCTGTAACCATAAACCTTCTGGGTGAATTGTACGCCGCCTTGCGAGCACTATAATTGCTGTTTTAATGGATGTAAATATGGCTGATACAAGAGTCGGTGATGTTGGCGTCCGTGTGTTGAAATGGGGTTCACTGTTTACTTTTGTTCTTTAGCGTGCACCACTTTCAGGGCACCCTCCTGTTCATACAGTAATAAAGTGAGAAGAAATCTGTGCCGAGTCCAGATTCAGACTCTTTTCAGTGTCTTATGAGACTTATAATCTTCCAAGAATAAACCTGTAAAACTACCTTTTTGTCCGTGCTGGGCCAGGTACTGGAGTACAGGTGATAGACAGTGGTAGTCATTCAGTAGTATTATGATGTCAGTTTTGTGTCTGTACCTTGATGACATGTCCAGGCGTTTCCTGTTGTCACTGAGGAAGCTGCAAAAGGAGACCTTAGTGACCACATGGCATACCTAGGACAAAAAGGATATTACTCTTCAGTGTTATAATGTACATTCATATAATCTTAAACTCTACTATTTAACTTTCTTGAAACCAAACTTAGTACAGACGTATATGAGCAAAGCAAAGTGCAATAATTGAAAAATCCAATTCAGGAAAAGTAAATACCACAGACTTAACATTTAGAAACTGCTAATGATTAATACTGTTCAAAGTTAAATCTTTTTGAATCTTTGACAATATACCAGTTACTGAAACGGTCACATTCAGGGGTGAAGCACAAAGGTACATCACAAACTTCACAGGCATCTTTAGATGGTCGTGCATCTGCAGGCCGAAAAATACATCATGCAAACTAATTTTTTACTTTTCAAAGTAAAACTTCGTTTCTAACACATACCGGTTGTACTCCTTCACCTCTGGTAGGACAGGAACGTTCTCCAGCACCCCATGTGCATCTTCAACGCTCCTTTGCTCTTTCTTGTATGCTTGGTCAATGTGGAGCACTAGCGGAAAAATGGGGAGCCCTTCCTGATCCAGTGTAGGATTCCACGGGTAGGTTTGAGTCCAGACTGCTCATCTTAGTCTTGGAGATTCAATGCTGTTCTTGCAAATAGTCCCGCACCAACCAGTCCAACCCGAATGGAGAGTTTATATCCCCGCCGAATGCAAGCTTTGGAATCAAACATTAGCTTGCAAATGGAAATCTCCTGTCTAAGGATGGCAGTTCGCTTTGCAGGTTTCATTTCGTCCTAGAGTGGCTTTATTTGACAGAGACCGTTGAAGACGTCTGGGTCTCTCCTTTGATCATTACAAGCACCCTCCACCGAGCTACTGAGGTGAAGAGCGTGGCTGATCCAGGGGAACTCATTACCTGTCTGAACGGGAACCTTGTAGAGTTTGTAGTCATTAAACCTGGAACATGTTACTGCACTCATGGAGACGATCACGGCCACGAATGAGACCGGATCCTGAAATGTGAGATCAGTCCACGGGTTGGAGGAAGATGGGCCGTGGAGGCGTCACATCTGGACCATTCCACCTGTCTCCAGATGTGCTGGTTAACCCACCATGACCACTGCTCTGCTCCTGCTGCTGCTCACACTGGCTCTTCTTCTCTGGATGGCAGATCCTCTTGAGGGATGCTCCACAGTCATCTACAAACAAACAAAGGCCAAGCTTATGGCTTAGCAGAAACTAAACAAGACCCTTCCATATTTTTTCTGTACTCTGATTTCAGAAATGAAACACACACACAAACCACATCCCTCTGTCAACATGACAACAGACTAACCGGGGAAACACATAACAAAAGGTTCAAACTAAATTCAAACTAAAGCTCATCTGTTTCGTCAAATAAATAATATTTAAATAAAACAGGGGAATGTCTCCTCCTTCCAGAAACATAGCCTCCTCATTGGAGTCAACATTTCACAAGCTCTTTCCGGATAATACCTTTCCCTTTTGCCCCGAAAGACAATAAAGCAAACAAACAAACAAAACAAAACAAAACAATAAGGTAGCTTACCTTCTTTCAAATTAGTTTTTCTTCTTCTTCGTCTTCTGTGTTAATGCAGGTTAGTCACAGCACCGGCTCGTTGCTGCCCCCCTCTGTCAGCTCATTGCCATTGTCACAAATCTACAGTGGGGAGGAATTCCAGCAGTCTCATTTATTTTATTTTTTATCTTTTTTAGTTTATCTCCGTTTCTACACAGTTTCTTCATTTTATTATAGAATACATTTTCAGCAACCCATAAGCAAGCACGTCCTCTCAAAGTTGCTTTTATTTGCAATTGCATCAGCATTTTATTTCTCCTCTAGTCCAGCATGTGCAGGTATCCACACTGCCATCCTCTCTATGTAATATATACTGACATGATTTATATAACCTGGTCTTAGCGTCCGAGTCAACAGCGATCTGCAGTGGGTTTTTTTGTCGGCACTGGTTGGATCCCTGTCTGTGGCTTTTTGACAGGGAGCCACTGAGCATGTTGAATCGGTTGCCGAGCGTGTCAGCGAGAAAAGATTACTCGGATTGACTGATCATCTCGGTGAACCGGAGCAGGAGAAGACAAAGGAGGAAATCAAACAGGCAACAAAGTTGAGTGCTAACACAAAGAAAAAGGCCATCTGGAATGAGAGAAAGGACGGCTCCTGATCTCCTGATCAGCAGGATTCAGGAGAGGACTGCTCTGCAGAACGGCTTTAATATAAACACAGTTTATTTCTACCAGCTGGTCTGAAGAGTTATTTCCTCTCAAAGGCGCAGAACGGATGTGCTAGCTGGACCTTGGCTGTAATCTTTGCAGGGTAACTTTTTTGGCCCAGACGCGGCCGACGTGAGGCGACACAGTGGCCGTGAATGAATAAGTACGATCAGAAAGCCTCCACCTTTACCCAGGATACTATACATAGCCCAAATACTATGCTCCTGGCTTTTTGATTTCTAAAATAATCGGAGTAGTCTTGCAAACAGGAGCCTCACACACCTTTCTATCATGACACCCTTCACTGGATCTCCCACAGACAGGCCCCATCTTACCTCCCTTATATTATATCCACCTCCTGTGCCCTTTGCCCTGCAGAATTAATAAAACCGATCGCGGTTTTAGATTCTCCAGGAAGTTCCCAGAGCTGCTCGAGAATGCAGGTTGTTGAAAACATCGGATCCATATGTGATTTTAAGGCAGCAATGGAAAGAGATCACTTCGCCTTGGCTTGCAAAATATTTATTACAGAAGACATGCTGTATGTAGATGCTGCTGCTGCTGCTGGTATATGCTCCACGATATTTAATTAGCATTTTTAAAGCTTTCTCTCCATGGCAGAATTAAAATTATAGATAATGAACATGACTTTTTTATTTTTTGCTCTGGCCACGTCTTTCTTAGATATTAAGAAATCAAAAACTTCCAGTTGCTCAT
Organism: Chelon labrosus; assembly: GCF_963514085.1. Taxonomy (NCBI): domain Eukaryota; kingdom Metazoa; phylum Chordata; class Actinopteri; order Mugiliformes; family Mugilidae; genus Chelon; species Chelon labrosus. Next base: position 17,384,662 of record NC_140346.1, read on the forward strand.
TATCGTCACACGTACAGGCCTCTACTTGTTGTGATATTTTTCTGGACTATGTAAACAAGTCCAGATATAATGTGTCGGAGCCGGTATTTAGTCTCTCTGGCACTGGGAGTCCAAAGACGTACAAACTGTCCACACACGCATGCTGTACACGCATAATTTTTATAATGAGCTGCTCATCTGCAAACATGAATATATGAACTGAGCTCAGCAGCATGTGGTTGTTGTTGTGTGTGTGTGTGTGTGTGTGTGTGTGGGAGTGCCGGTGATGGGGGGGCTGTGTCTATGATCACTATCGCTGACTGGGTTAGGGCGAAGGTCTGTGATATCTCCCAGCCATCGACACAAAGCGCTGCTGTCGAGACTCACCTCAGAGTCACCCTCTCTGCCTCCCTTCCTCCTCTCCTCCTCCTCCTCCCTTCCCACCTCTCCTTCGCCGATCCCCGGCTCGGCTGCGTTTCACATGCAGGGTGTGACCATGAGGCTGCTGCAGCGAGACCAGCACCCCACCTCCTCCTCCTCCCCCCTCCCCGGCTCTCCTCCTCAGATCCTCTTCCACCCTCTTCGCCCTCGAGTCCTTCGCTCGCGGGCTCCTCCTCACGTTCGCCTCTCCTCCCTCCTCTCCGCTCTTCTCCCTTCCGTGGCTGCATCTGACTGCACAGGTCTGCTTGGCATGCAGGAGGCTCCTGAGGCCTGGCGCGTCTAAAGGGCAGGGCGCCCAGAGGCAGGAGACGCGCCCTCACTGACAAACACCATCCACCCCAGACCCCGAGCAGCTACAGAAACCAAAACACGGCCCAAAGTCCAGCCTCATACATCTCCAAACCCCGGCTTCACGTCTGCGCGCTCAGAGCTGCAAGTCAGAGTCCTAACCTCTGCTTATTTTGAGCACGGAGCGCTCATCTGCTCTCAGGTGTTAAATGCCATACGCACGGATCAAAGGATCTGCCTTGAGAGCTGCATTAAGTATGGATTGGTCTACTCCAGGCTGAGAGGAGAAAGAGGAGATTGTTGGGAAACAAAGACAAAGATGAAAATGTTAGATGTACTGTAGGTGAGGAGGGATGAAGGAGTCGAGCAGAGGCGGCCCGGGTGCCTCCCGCCATCCCTCACTCGATTATTCTTTCCCATATTTTCCCTTTCCTCTTTCAAATGCATTTACATGTGCTAAGGTATTTCCCCCGGGAGCACGACTCTAATTCAGGGGGTAAGATAAGCCATCAAAGTTAGTGACAGAGAGGGCATATGGGTGACTCAATGACAGGCTGAGTAGAAGACAGTCGGGAGAGCTGCCATGACTTGTGCGCACACACACACACACACACACACACACAAATAGATTTCAACTGTAAAAGCTGCACCTTTACTTTGCCGTATAAAGATGTTACTCCACGCTAAAGAAGAGATAAAGAAGGAAGGTTATTTCGCGGCACACACACACACACACATGCTTGATACAGTGCATACGGTTTTGCACGTACAATGGCATTTTCTCCCCAACAACTGCTCTTGTTTAGTATGCGCTTCCTTTGGTCTTGAGGAGGAATGATCCTCACTCTAATGAACTAGGGCCTGCCACTTGAATGTAAAACAGGATTTAACCCGTCTTCAATGTCAGAGCCCCTCCCCGGGGCTGCTTCAGACAACACACACGCACACACACACGCATTCGCAAATTCATAGAGATGCACACGCGCAGACACGCGAGCAAGCCGCCGACACACACGCACACACACGTGGATGGTGATGCACGCCTGCATATAGTCTCTCTCATAAGTGAGACTCTGTCCATGTGCTCTCTGCTTTTGTGTTCATTTTAAACCACTTTAAGTCTTATACACTCAAATGATGTCCTTGCAGAGCTGATCTCACCTGCTGCATGCTCTACTTTTTACTAAGGATTGATGTTATTTCTTTCTTCTTTTAATATCCCTACGCTCTGGCGATGATGCAATCTGAATAAATATGCATTTGCAGCGAGAAAGCTTTTAAAAATATTTGCCATTATTCCACTGGTTTGTCTCCTTATTCTTACATCTAATGGAAAGCTGCACATAAATATCTGTGAAATATATAATCGGCTATTAAATATATATATATATTATAAGCTGTATGCAAATATGAATGCAGAATCAACCTGTTTATGTTTAAAAAATGTCCCAAAGGCTCAAACTCTTTGTGAATCACAAATGAAACCATAATTAACTAAAACAAGACCGTGCAGTTTCACACGTCTAAACTGTTTAAATCCACGTGCTCGCGAGGAAAGGCAAGAAAGAGACAACAAAAAAGCCCGGAGTTGTGTGCTCCTCTACTGGAATATTTTATTGTTATCATCATCTGTATCACTGTTTTATTTTTACATTTGTTCATTTTATTTGATGAGCGGGCGGAGTATTCACAAAGATGGGAGGATAACGTTAGATTCACAGTGACGGGCAACGGGTTAGCTGTTTAATCCGACAACGACAACGAAAAATAAAAAAAGAACACACACACGCGCACGCACGCACACTTACACTTACACGGGGAAACACACACATTCCCACACACACACACACACGTATTATACCAGTAAACGTCCGTGTGCTCACACGTGTTTGTATGTGACAGATAGGGTATGGTTGATCTGAGCCCAATTAGAAGTGCTTTTTTTTTTTTTTTGCATGTCAGACATCAGAACATGAGACGTTTTCAAATAATCTGAACCCTCAGATTAGACTGTAATCTCAATTTGAAAGCAAAACCAATAAAAGTGAGTGCTTTGGATCTACAAAATAATTTGATGTTCATTTTTCATGATTTATATCACTGTTTGCTTAACTGGACTGTTCTCCCATGTTTTTATTTAATGTGTTTAATAATGTGCTTGACTGAGTACTGTCAAAAAAATGTAATATATTTTAGATCGAACATTTTCAGCTGTTATTTTAAATAATTTCTGACTTTGACTAATTAAAACAAGTTCTTTTAAGTGTTTTGTTGTGTTTTTTTTTTCCAGTCCTGAGAGGAATCCACATCAAACTGAAATTTAAAGTGTTCAATAGTCCCACTTTTTAATTTAAAACTCCAGATATGGGAGTGAAACCAACGGGAGAATAACTCTGCTTTGTTTTATTGACCTCTCCTGGTCGTATTTTAACGACCGTACGTGGTCTGTCTCAGTTATCTTATTTAAAATGAGCATTTATCCCCTCCACTACACCGCGGGCGGCCTCCGACACTGCTCTTGCGCTCTTTTCTGTTTTAACAGGATCACACATAGAGTGCTTTGAGTTCACACCAGAACAAATTTCAGTTAAGTGCTCAGAAAGAAAAAAAATAAAAATAAACCACAGAGGTTTCAAACACTTCTGCTCGGCACCATTTTCCCTCAGAAAAACATTCTCAGAAACATATTTTATAGGGAATAAAGAAATCGGATGATATAGTACATCCAGTAAAACAATGTTATTCTGTCCGTCTAGACACATTTTTACACCGTTCTTCCATCTGTTTCATCTGGTGAAAAAAAAAAAAAAAAAAGAAATCAATAAAAAAAATAACAAACAAGAATATGGCTTTCATACACAAACACATCTGCAGCATCATACAGAATATACTATAATTAATACTTTTAATTAAAACAAATCACCTTCCTACAATCAAACCACAGAAATAGCATCCTTTCTGCATTGCATTTTCTTCCCTTTATATATAATGGAATGTCCGGGACGACATTATTCATAGTTTTGTCCCAACAGTGTGCTTTAAGTATGGCTGACAAATGAATACTTGTTTTTTTTAATTATTATTATTATTATTATTATTATTATTTTCAGTCTCAATACAAAACACCAGAAGGCGGTCTCTGTCTATTTTAAGGGAAATCCCTTTAACCAAATTCTCACCCAGTGTAAGAGATGACATGAATAATACTGCAATAATAAAAATGTATATTCCAAAGTCCCCTTCCTTCCTACAGACAAGTGTCCATCTCTTTCTACTGGTTTTAGGGTTAATTGGGTTAATTGGAGGGACGGTAACGAGGGTGTGAGCTGAGGGTCTTCATGGTTTTGTCTCTATATACAATATGGCTTCTCTGAGTGGAAGAGACACATAAATCAACACAGTCATCTAGAGAAAGACACAGAGCAGAGTTCATTATTGTAGTAGAGACGAAAAGTCTTGAGGGACAACCAGTCAAAAGTTTCCATGTCCCATTTTCTCTGAGTCACTGTCACTTGTCCACATAAATTCCTATGGCAGTGACTTGTCACATACTTCAGACTGCAGTTATTCAACTCATTGTCCAATTAGTAACGTCCTTAGAGGCTTAATGTGATGCCACTTCTGTCTCTCCTGCCCTTTTCAATGTCTTTCGTACTGTCTTGTCACTTTGCTCCGTTTTTCATTTTTATTTTCTTCTCTCGCCCTCAGAGAATCAGTCCTCCTCCGTGCCTGCAGCCCCCCTCAGTCCATTCATACAGAAGGGCAGGCCGGAAGAGAAAGGGTTGTCAGACGGGGAGAAACCACTGAAGGGTGGCAGGCCGGCCAGCCGCTGTAGGTGGGGGAAGAAGGCAGGTGGGGGTCCCTTGTGGTGGTCCGAGCGTAGCTGCAGGCCATCGCTGTGTCCCGTGCTGTGGTGGTGTGAGGGGGGAAGCTCAGGTGGAGCATAGCGGATAGTGCTCGGGGCGTAGAGGCTCTGAGGGCCCTGCGGGCCGAGGGCAAGGGGGTGGAAGAGGACCCGCCCCGCTGCACCGCCTGCAGCCAGTCTCTGGAGCAGCTCAAAGTCAGGACCGTTACCTGAAACGCCGCTACCGCCGCCGCCGCTGCGACTGACCACCCCCGACACCGCCCTCTCCTCGCGGGGCAGCGGGGAGGACACGGACATGGCCGGGGACAACGCTGGGGATGGGGGCGTAAACAAGCCTTTTGGGGGGGCTTCACTGCTGGAAGAAGAGTCGGGGATCGGGGTGGTGGGGCTGTCACCGTTGAGGCTGCTGGAAGGTGTGTGTGCATGTGAGGGCTGGGTGGTGTGTGTGTGCGAGGTGGAGGTTTGTGTATGTGACCCCCAGCGCCCTCCCGTGTTCAGGGCTTCGTGTTCAGTCTTGATGCTGGGGCTGCCAGACAAGGAAGATGGAGTCACTACACTCTTCAGCTGCTGGATCACAGCCCGGCCGTTGTGCACTCTCCCCCCTCTCTCACCTCTAGTCGGGGTGTCTCCTCCTCTGCTCTGCTTCCCTCCTCCCCCACTGTCCTCCTGTTTCAATCTGTCGCTGTCTCCCCCTTGCTCCCACTCCGTCTCTTCCTCCTCCTCCACCTCGCTCTCGCTCGCCAGGTCCGACGAGGCCGATACGCTCTCTTCCGCGTGACGGAGCTCCTCCAGTCTGCGCCGGGTTTCCGGGGGTGCGCCCTCTGGGTCGGACCTCAGCAGGCGCTTCCTCCTGTCCTCCGATTGGATGGCAGTGGTTGTGAATTTCTCTCTGCCTTTAGAGTCAGGGTCACTCTTCCCCACTGAGTTCTTCCCCGGCTGCGATCCTGAGAGAGAAGGAAGATGACGATTTTTATAAAAAGAAGACATACGGGGGGGTGTTTCTTGTTTGTCGGTGGACATCACAGAAAGGTAGTGATGTGCACGGAGCAGTACCTCGGGCCTGCGGGGAGCTGTCGGTGGGGGACGAGCTAACTCGAAGTCGCTCTGCTCTTATGCTCTCTGGTAGCTGCAGTATATCCAGGGGAGTATCGGGCAACTCTGTTCGACTGGATGGGCAGATGTGAAAATGGAAAAAGGCGAGAGGGAGGGAGAAAAAGGTGGACGTATACACAAATGATCATCTACCACTTAAAACCACTTACACTTAAAAAACACTAGTGCTATGCTGATTGGAGTGAATACTTAGAGACGGGAACAACATATAATCATCCTAATAACAACCTCCAATAGCCAAACTGCCTCGCACCCTTCTAACCTCCACCTAACACACACCCAGTCATTCCGACAGCCCTCAACACACACATATACACACCATGACACGGGCAAACAGACACATAAGCAAACCCCACCCTTCACGAAACACACACTCAGCAGCCCACCTATACACTGTTAAGCTCAGACAAGCAGGAGGCTGTTGGGGAAGTTAATGAGCTCTTGTAATTACAGCACTAATTAACTAAAACACCATTCAGCCCCAAAATTCTGACATCCATTTGTTGTAATTATATAGCTTCAGTCCAATTAGCATTGAAATTCAGCCTCCTCCTCTTGTTTTTGTCTGACGGCTCTGCTGCCGCGCACACGTTTTGTTCTGATCTCTGCGTATGCGTGTGCGCGTCTAAGCATATTTTATCACGGCCCGTGTGATAAACACATGAAACCCCACACAATATTATAGGCAATATTACCTATAAGGGATCATTTGTATTTAAACTGAAAGCAAGATGCAAATGTTTTTAAATGTCCTTTATCAGATTTATAGGATCATGTCTGATAATTAAGAGTAAAGACAACTATTACTCCTATGTTATTTTAAATGTATAAAATAAACATTTCACTGACCAGTTAGGAAAACATTTAAATGTAAGTTCTGTAAAAGACTTATAGGAAAATCAGTAAGAATTAAATCGACAAATAGTTTTGAGATCAAACTTAAATATTTGAATATTATAATAAAAAAGAAAAAAAACACTTTTAAATGTAATAGGCAAAAGTAATGTGCTTTGCTTTGATGTCCCTGTTTTGTGAGTACAACTTTTTTTTCACATGTCGGAAGCGATGAAACTCAGTATCTCAGTAATCCCACCACATTTCATCATCTATCCCTTCAAAGGATCTCACAGCACAGCTGGGCGCCCGCGTATATAAACTGGGCTCATATCAGCACTCCTGGATAACAGACTGTGGCTCCGCTGCGGCTGTGCTCACCTCAGGACATAGTTAACCCAGATGACGTTGCGTTCGTGGGGGGCTTTGTGGTTGATGGAGACAGTGGCAGTGGACTGGATCCACAAGTAGCCTCCTCTCCTCTGCAGCCAGCGATAGTAGCCCGTCACTACCTGGCCTTTCCTCAGCACTGAGGGGGAAAGCGAGGGAGAGAGAAGTTTGTTATTGGGTTGTCAGTTCATGATATTGGCAGCAGATGGCGCCTATCACAACAGGACAGAGGGACATTTCAACAGGCTCTCCTTGGAGTTCAGACAGTGTGAAGAATAAGGGGGGTGGGAATTCATTTCATATATGGGTGTGACTCACAGTCCTCGTGGCTCTGTCGGAGGTTTTCCAGGTCTTCTACATAGATGAAATGGTAACATGTATGTCCCACCACCTCAGCTGGGGTCAGATCCATGTACTCTGAAATCCTTTAAAGCAATGCAGCAAAAAAAGAAAATCAAAAAAGGAGCAGATGCGTGCTCTAAAATCAGCAACTGGACGGGCACTCGAACCAAGACTTAATGCAAAACACAAAACACGTACCTGTTCTCACAATACGTGACCTGCAGGTCCATGTTCACTCGGAAGACGAACATCTGGCTCTCCATGCGGACTTCGTTCAGTGTGGAGGGCGGGAGAGTGTGCGCCAGTGCAACCAAACCCAGCGGTCGACGCATGGAGCGCGTGGAGCCCGGGACGAGTGCAGGGCGGCAGCGGATTCGTCCCGTCACGTGGATCACCTGAGAAGCAGAATGTATTCCTTAGACACAAAGGCGATTTGCAAGAGGGTGGAAAGGTAATCGTTTGGTGGAATTGCAAGACAATTATAGAACTGAAAACATAACAACAAGTGGAAAGAAATCTGCAGTGTACATTAGACATAGATACAATACAATGTTAGAGTCGAAGCCAAAGAATGCAGCCACTCTGGTATTACAGCAGCGAGGGCAGTTAACTGTGTTACGTGCGGCGGTTCAGTGTGAAATAAGGTCACAGCCATAAAACATAAAGAAAACAACCAACTTGACGACGCAATGAAACACTGTCAGCACAAAACAGAATGACAAGGGTCTGCTTGCTATTATATCACCCCATGAGCAAGGAGGTAAATCAAAGCATGCATAATACAAGATGTGTTTTCAAATTATGGTAAATTATTTCCTCAGTTACCTTGTATCCAGAAGACTTGACATGCAAGCCTCTCTTGGTGAGCGTGGACTTCATGCGGATGAAGAAGCCACGGTCGGGAGGCTCATCGGCAGGAGAATGAGGACTAGAAGGAGCTGCTCAGGGTGAGACACAAGGAAGTGGAATTACTTTAAAGAATTCGTCAGAATTAATGAATGAGAATAACAGATTTTCTTATATGTCTTTCTGCTCTCTTGCTATTAATTGAGTAATCGCCACTACAATAGTACCGGGTTCAGGGGTACCAGCGAGGGAGGAGGTGGATGCGGAGCTGGAGGCGCTCTCGGGGCCCGTGTGGCAGCCGGCCTCGGCCCGCAGATGCGGCCTGATCCCCAGCCGCTCGGCCATCTCGACGTGGTCCGCCGGGTGGATGTAGTCAAACACGCTGCTGCCGGTCAGCTCCACCTGAAGAGAAGCACATACACTGATCAAAACCAGACGCTTAGGGCACAAATAACGACACGTGAGCAAGTACACAGTGGAGCCCGCACACACACACAGGAAAAATCAATACACGTTATGACAGGAAAATGAAAGCGCCGCTCCGGGTTACAACTCAACAAGGAATGTGGAGGTTGTAAGACACCCGCGCCCCACCCACCAACACACACACACACACACAGACACATACATTAAAGTCCAGTCTCAGAGGACCAAGTGACTACAGTACTACACAAATAAAACCGGGGCAGATAAAAATCAATTGTATTTGCTGATTAAAAACAGGTGAACTCCAACTATCTCCAAAGGTCACATTACTATTCTTCTTATTCCCCGTGTCCCTCCCTGCTGCTTCATTCAGTTACAGTCTATCCCAGCAGGCATAAAGAGGAGTGCAACAGCTCATACAGCTCTATATGATCCTATCATCATAATGCATCATAGTCGCATCTCTAATCATTTAAAGGTAATAATGGCGCTGCTCTTGCATGGCATCCATAAAACCGGCACAATCGGAGAAGGTGTGATTCAATCTGAAGCTGTATAAATGAGCGTGCGTGCGTGTGAGAGAAGAAACAGAAAAAGCGAGGGAGGGGGGGGGGGGCGCATGCATGCTTACACGCATCTATGCAGCTTCTATTACATCTGTGAATGTGTGTGTGTTCATGTGTGTGTGTGCCAATACCATTCCATCTGATAAAGCCGTGGCTGCAGCAGCCTCACACCCTTGTCTGTAGGACACAGCCATTTATTACCGGATTAGAGCCATTTACTGCAGGCTTTATGGGAGCTTCAGCAGGCCCTCAAGGACATCACAGCCGGGGAGAGGAAGAAGGGGAACAGGGAAGGCGGGAGCAGGGGGAATGAGAGCGATCGGCGATGAGTGAACAGAGAGGGGGGAAAGATGGAGGAAACCCCACTGAGTGAGGGAGGATGATAGAGGGGATAGAGTTTCTTATCCCTGAACATGCAGGGTTTAATTTCTTGGGAGATGCCCCCCTTCTTTTTTTTTTTTTTTTTTTTGGAATTGGGCCACGCGTAATAAACATAATATTAAATTCTAGATTTGATGGGAGCCACATGGTTCTGCATACAGACTACCTGACTTCTATAACAACGAATGGCTCCCCATACAGACTTAAGTGCATAGTCGAATATGCATTTAAGCATTTTAATATATCTTGCATAAAAATATACAAGACAATAAATACAACTAAAGTAAGGGCCAATATGCTAAAAAAATAAAAAAGGTTTTTGGACGGAATGTACCCTAACCACAGCTAGATCAAAAGAGTTCATATTAAATGTTCTAGTCCTGAAATGCCTGAGTTTATTGTTAATTTCTTGTTTTATGCTAAGAAATCATTTTAAATCTTTATATTAAAATGTATCTCTTTTCTCCTCCTAAACTTGGGAAAGTTATAGAAATGCATAAAGTGAAATTTGAAATTACTATAGCTAACACACCATCACATATGAGCACACTTGATTACAGCAAATGAAAGTTAAATAGTGGGTGTGGTATTAGCTGGCAGGGTGATATTGTAGAAAGAGTGTGTTTGGAAACTTTATATTTCCACTTCCAAACATTGCAAGTTAAAAAAATTTTCTGTCTCATGTATGTCTCCTCTCGATCTAAAAACAAGTGCAGCCCATATTGAGCAACTAGCTATAAGCTAACTTTCAATACATCTATTTCATTTCATAAAACGTAATTTTTGGGCGTAATGGTTATCTTTAAGAGCCTAAAAGTAAGTATCCTGAGAGTTAAATTGGTTGCACAGAAAACACCCCGAATCGACAGTTTTCCTTTGCTGCCTCTTCCCATCAGTATGCAGATATAAGATCTGCAGTGTAATTACTTTTCTGCTGCATCCCTTTGATTCGGACATCAAAACTGACTCATTCATTAATGTTTTAAAATTAGGAGTCCGCATCTACACATTTAGAGGCTGGATATCTTACAAATATAATGACAGAGTTTGGCTTCTTAAACTCTGGATAAACCTTTCTCTTTTATTACTTATGATATGAAGAGTTATCCATCTATCGTTCAATCTGTCCGTCCGTACAGGATTAAGTTGTATTACATGAATAGCAATTCCTCTCCGAAACAAATTGTCTTTTGCATTTACCTCTGGACCAGGCATCTGAAAGAAAAGACACAATCCCCGGGCCCTGTGGTATTGGAGAACAAGGTAGAGAGACAAACAGGTCCTTATGGGCTTTACCGGGCTTAAGACCTATCCGAATAATATCACTCCATCACAGGCAGGGGGGAGGGATTGAAAAAAGATCAGACAGAAATGAGAAGATGAGAAAGAGACGGAGCGATTGAGAGGATGAGTCAGGCTCAGACATAAAAACAGGTATAGAATGTGGCGCGAGGGGAGACGTGAGGAGAGACCGAGATCATTCAAATGTCTCCGAGCGTTTGTGCGAGCGTGTGTGTGTGTGTGTGTGTGTGTGTGTGTGTGTGTGTGTATGCAGGCACACGGCACGCCTCTGTTTCCCTGCGTATGTGACTAGACTCTCTGTTTTTATGTCTCCGTGTGTCATTGTGTGTCATTGTTTGTGTGAGTAGTTGTCCGTCAGTGCATCCCTGTGTGTGTGTGTGGGTGTGTGTCGGTGTGTGTGTGTGTGTGTGTGTAGATATGCACGTGCATGTATGTATGGTGGTGGGGTGGGGATGGGGGGCAGCGAGCAGGGGAAGGAGAGACATGATATAAATAATAGCAGGGGGCTTTAATATGTATGAGGCATCCGGGCAGTGGTCCACAACATACTCTCAGCCCTCAGCCCTCGCTGACTGATGGGAGAGGAGAGAAGGAGGGAGGGGGTGAGGGGGGGAGAGGGGAGGGGGGAGCGGGGGCTGCATACTAACCATTCGCAGATCAATTCTCTCCTCCCTCAATCTACCATCCTTCCTCCCTTCTCTTTACCCCATTTATCCCTTCTTCCCTCCTTCAGGCCACTACTCTTACTTCTCCATTCTTCCTATTCCTCCTCTGTCCAGGTCCTCGTCTTCGCCATCCCTTTGTCTCTCCATCCATTCCATATTCCCTCCCTCCTTCTTTACCCCTACATCCGCTATATGGCGTGCCCAGGTTTATCCCCATGCTTCCGGGCCCAGAGACCCAGTGAGGAAAAAAAAAATAAATATTACACCTGCAGGCGCCAGGGGAGTGGACGGCGGGTTGTGCCCTTGGTCAAGGTGCCTGACCTGGACTAAGCCGGCTAAGAAACCCCACTGTCAGGGGAGCGGCCCAGGGTGTAAGCCAGGGCGGAAGGGTCAGACGGAGGGGGGACAGGAGATACAGGGCAGGGGCGGTCCACAGGGGCAACATGCCCTCTAAAACAAACCACCGGTTATACTTTTTCACTCAGAACATCGTTTGTTTGCCTGTCCTTCCCGTCTCCCCTGTGTCCGCTCTCCTCTCGCCAACTAAGTCTGTCCAAGCGCTGTTGTCCTCTCCCTCCCACCTTTCCCTTCTCTCTTTTTGCAGGTTTTTCTTTCTTATTGTTTGTGTCCATAAACACACCACATAATCCCGCTCATATATCCCCTAACTCACTCTATCTGCCCTTTCTGGCTGTCTCTTTCTGATCATAAACCTCCTCTGTCCCCGCCTGCTCTCATCTTTTCGGGAAGGTAAACGTAGCGGTGTATGTTCAAGGTTTTGAGCGTAATCTTCGATCATAAATAATTTCATTAGAATGCTGATGGCTTAGGCCTGTTTGAGTAGATGTGATGGGTTAGGCCATCTGCTCAGCTGATAAGAACAGCTCTGTTTTATTAGCATCTCCACCAAAGCCTCGGCTGTCTTGTTTACCTAGGCAATCCCAAGGCGAATTTCATTCCTACTGCACATTTAAACTCTATTTACACTCTCAGACTCGCTCTCTCCTCTTTACCACTGTCTCCCTTTCCTCGGCTTTATTTTCCTTCTCTCGTAATTGTCTGTCTTCTTCTCTCTGTTTCTTCTTCTTTGTTCTGTCTTCTGGCTGCCACCACTCTCATTGTTTGCTGGTTATCTTTTAATTTTTTTTTTTTTTGCCCTTACATGTGAGAGCGAGAGTGCACCTTTGTGTGTGTTTCTGCAAAGCGAAGCCTCCAAAGACTCCATCGCGGCTCCAAACACTGCTCGTCCTGCTTGTCTTACTAGCTAATACACACAGTCTGTCATACTTAATAAAATATCTGCATCCACACACGTACATTAAAGGAGTTAGTGGACAGTGCAATCGTTCCTCGTCTCTTGCTGTGATGTAATCTTATCTATGAAGATAGCTAATATGAAAAACGTAAATGTGTAATACTGCAGGCATGTCTCCATTAACTAGTTCGGAGCAAATAAACTAAAGACCATGTAATGTCATTAGAAGGTGGCGACATATATGAAGTAATGCATGGTAGTAATAAACAGCAGAAGCAGAAAAAGGTGGGGAAAAAGAAAACTTGGTTTCCCAGTCAACAAAAGACCTTGCAGAAGAAGAAACATAATGAGATACCTTGGAAATCCACAAAGAATGAATGGAGAGAGGTTTTATTTTTCATTTGTGAAAGTTCTAGTTATTCTTTCATGTCTGCTAGTGCTGGCCATGATTTATGTCCACACAAAGATATATAAAATGCATTGATTTTGATCATGCAGCAAGGACTATTCAACAAGGACAGGTTGCATATACATGGGAGAGTCTATTCAAGCTCAATGGCCACTTGAGGTTGAGGCTGGCTGCAAAGACCTCCATGTTAAAATGACAAAGTTTGCAACAGAAATAAACATGTTCACAGGCAGTTTTGGTCTCTATAGCTAATTCACCCATTAATGACTATTGTATCGGGATGAACTTCTATATAACTCATTAAAGGTATGCATAATTAAGGGAATGGCCATATTAAGGGACAGGTGAACATTGTCTCAGCTTTACTAAGGCTTCACCTATCTAAGATATATAAATATAACAAGGGGTTATGTAGACTCAGCCATGGTTACAACGGCGATTGCCACCCAGTACCACCCGCATTGGGCTTCAATGCAGCTCTTCAGGAATCTGTGAATCCATCACATTAATTAAAAAAAAGAGTAAAACAACCTCAACTGAGTTTTTTGGGGTTTTTTTTGCAGAATTGTGGACGTTTTATTTTTGATTTTTTTCTAATACAATATGTGGAAATGGAAACATGGATAACAATTGTGTGAAGGTCAAACAGGCTTGAAACTTTCAACCAAAGCACACCACTGATTTCATCATTACTTTTTAAGTGAAAGAATAACTTTTAGTAACAAAGGCATCGCCATTTCAAAGTAGGTTGCTGCAAGTCATGTTTTATGTCGTAGTCAGTGCAGTCAATGCAATCACCACTGATTGCATGTAGTAGCGCAGTAATGACACAACTTTGCAAATAGTTCACGTATGTATATAATTCAAGAATTATATGTACTGCACAATACAGTCATGTACAATACACCCATCTGGTGCTGGCCAATGTTACTGTGAATGAATGGAATGCAACAATGAACAATATTTTAAAACCTATACTTTAGGTAAAAGTGGAAGGATTACCGGTATCCCCTTTTATATGTGTGTAAGTATAAATTTCGCTCAAAATCCACAGTCACACATCCAAGCTGAAAAGAACATGAGGATTCAGCAGTCGGATTGTGTTGAGAAAACAAAAGGACACGCAGCCACAAAAAAGTCTCCTTCTGCCATCACAACTCACACTAAATGACTGCAACTTTTGAAGACACACGTTTGATTTGTCTGCTCTCATTTACAACTCATTTTTACAGTGATTGTGGATTTTTGCCCATTGAAGAAAAGGACTGCTTTACAGCGAGTATAAAAAACAGGCTGGATTACATTTTAATGTACGCAGGGCACGTGAAAGAAGAAAAACTCCAAAGTTACACTTTACCTCCAACGATAGCCCCCAATAACAGTAAATCTACACTTTAAATACACTCAATTACTTCTGGTATCGTTGCACTAACTTCCCCCTTTCTCCCTCTCTCGTGTGCTCTACCTATTCTTCTTACTTTGAAACATCTCCCTCTTATCACACCTCTCCTCCTTTCCTCCCCCTCTCTTTCTCTCTCCGGCTGTCTCTATCTATCTTCCCATCCCCCTTGGTGTTTTTCCCCCTCCCTACAATCAATGTGGCTTTTAAGATGCCTATCGATTTGTTCCCCTAGACAGGCCCTGCGCGCTGGGGCGACACTTTGATTGCTGGGCCAGTAATTACTGTTATTATTTATGCATCTGGGCAAAATGGCAGGACTTAACATTCACAGTACAAGAGGCCACAGGCAATCAACAGAGGTGAGCACCTGGAGAGTGGGAGAGGGCGGTAGAGAGAGGTAGAGAGAGAGAGGGGTAGAGAGAGAGAGAGAGAGAGAGACAGAGAGAGAGAGAGAGAGAGAAGGAGAGTAGCATTGGCCCTGTGAGAGTTGCACTCCAGAGATGAGCGCGAAGAGTGCAGTCAAAGATATTCACACTCACACACACACACACACACACAAACACACACACTCCTGGGAGTGAATATGAAAGCAGAAGCAGAAGACAGGCACGTGTGTGCAAATGCACTTGTATACAAAGGAAAATTCTAGTGTGTGTGTGTGTGTGAGTGAGAGATGAGGTCGTCTTACCTGTGAGAGTCCCAGGTAGATAGAAACTGTCTCTGAGATGTAGAGGAACCGTCCCTCCTGACTGACCACGAACACAAAGCCATCTAGAGACTGCGCACACACACACACAGACACACACACACACACACACACACATAAAGGCAAACAAGACAGACAAATTAGAGCAATTAGTGTGTATCGAACAAATTACAATGAGCTAGAGAACAAACAACCCGTCACCCCTCGGCCTCTTCTCTCAATTCGCGAGTGCACTCACACACCAGCACACGCGCATAAATGTGAAGAGACATGAAACAATTCCCGCGGACGCGAGCCGCAGCTACATACAACAGCTGTGAGCAAGACCTGCATCACCAAACACTCAGAGACAGATTTACCACATGTTATACCACATCCGAAAAACACTCACAAGCACACGTAAACAAATTGAGCCGAGATATGAGAAACCGAGCTTATAGAGCCGGGCTGTTTCAATCACACTGTAATAAACTCGGAGTCAAAGCCCCTTCCTGGATGTCCAGTCGCAACAGTCATAAACACACATCGGTACAGACGCAGATAGAACCAGAGTCATTATAGCCTGCGGTGATTCTAATGAGAAGTGAAAGGTATACAGCCAGCCCATTAGAGGGGACTGCTTCAGAGAATAATATTAATCGTCATAACAAGAGTCCAGGAGTGAGCCGACGAAGCCTCAGCCTCACACACACGCACAAAGACCGGGGCCACTTTGCTCTAGAAAAATGATTGCTATTTTGGCGGCCCTAGTGCTTAAAGTGGCGGTGGTAATTTATGCAACTGACACATCCAGTATGCAAATGTGTGGCCGGGGTGTGGGGCGTCGTGTGTCGCGGCGAGGAGAAACCAGCCGCCTGAATGTCGGAGAACTAAAGTGCAATTATCAGGCTATTACTGCGGGAGGACAGCTGGGAGGGAAGAATCATACAGTTTTTCTGGAGCGTTAATTTGATTTCTATCAGCCCCGCTCCCTAAGCCTTCCTTCCTCTTTAAAATGCCAGAGGAGAGCAGACATATGTAACGTTTCTTTGTTTTACAACAACCTTCTCACTTCTAAACTCTCAACCTCTTTTCCTTTTTCCCCTCCACCTGTTCCCACTCCTACCAGCCATCTCCAAACTCCCTCGGCCCCCTCAAAAAGTACCTTTTTCTCACTTCCTCCGAGTCTCTACATTCTGCATTTCGTCACCCCTGCAGCCCTCCTGCCCAAGAATACCCCTCAGGCTGCATTCATCTGTCGGTGCAAAAGGGAGGCATTCTTTGGCAGCCAACAACATTGTCTGAGCATCTGAGCTTTATGAGATGTGTGCATGTGCGTGTGTGTGTGTGGATGTGTTTAGGAGTTTGCCTGGAAATATAAATCTGAGTTTGAGGGAGGAAGACTTGAGCCGGCGTTGATCGCACATGGCAGCGACACGCCACAGCTCAGTTATGAGACAAATGTGCTTTTCTGTCAAGGAAAACACTTATTAAGCCCGACCTTGTGGTCTAGCTGAAGAAACAAAAGCTTCTCTACATACATTTTAAAGTATATCCAAAGAACACTGTAATGTATATGTAGATTTGATACCTATTCTAGATAGAGAGAAGCATTAATTGTTACATTATTGTTATTTTGTGGGGGAATCTACCACTACTACCGCTACGAACCTTTTAAAAACACATCTGAGAAATGTATAGTCAGAAAGCTGATGGATCATGCAAGCCATTCAGAAGTATAAAGAAGACGTGGATGCTGTGGTTGTTACCTGTAGGAGGTGTGCCCCGAGGTGCTGCTCAAACATGTCCGTGGCCAGAGAATGAGATGATCGTCTAACTGCAGAGAGAGAGAAAGAGAGAGGACACAAACACGCATTAGAGACTGATTGATGTCAACATTAGCTAGTATTTCCATTTGTTCCATCATTAGAAGGCATTTTTTTATTACTGAAGACATGTTAACAGGTCTCGCTGATATCACTGACTTAGCTCAAGTATCCCAGTGAGCCACGGCAGAGATGAACCAACAAAGCATGAGCGACACCGGGATCTTGAAACCTACATGGAACTTGTCTGTAATTATTCTATAATGCACATGTGTGACAGACAAACTTCTATGTTCAGAGTTCGATCAGACACCGCTGTTCTGAAGGGACTGTCGCAACATTCCTGCTTAATCTCACCATTGTACGTGCAGATTTTAGAAGAGCAGCACGTACTGTAGAAGCAAAGACACCTCTGCTTTTCCTAAGATTCCTTAAAATCTGAGATATCATTTTGCCTGTGGGGTTTAACGCGCAGCCCGGTTTGAGTCCCACTGTGGACTCTCGCTCCATGACGTTCCCCATCTGTCTTTCTTCTTCTGATTGTCTGTTATTCCTCTACAGTCTGCTAACTAATAAAATCAAAAATACACTATGCTGAGAAATGTAAAGTTTGACTTCTAGTCTTGCATTATCAATCTCAGCGAATGCGAGAAATATGGCAGCGTGAAGCAACTAGACGTGAGACAATACAGAGAAAAGCTCATTAGAGTGGAGACAACAATAAAGTAGTACTTTCATATTAGGTTAGACTTATACAATTATTTTTAAATAGTGGGGTTTATGGGGTGTTATGATGCAGCATCTCCGTGATGTCTTTAAATCTCCACTGAAACGAAGAGTGAAACTTGAACCAATTACGTCTGATAAGAGAAGAATCGACCGCGTTTAAAAAAAAAAATAAAAAAATGCGCATAAAGAGGGGCGCTGTGTGACGCACACCACTCAATCTCCGCCAGACACGCAAACAAACACACACACACACACACATATAGTGTCTGCATCACCACTCTTAATGCATCCCAAACACAAGCTATCAGAGCTGCTTCAGTGCCAAAGTGGTGCTGTTTACCAAGGCAATTACAATACAAATAGAGTTGGAGGTGGTTAGGTGGAGAGGGAGGAGGGAGGGGGGTGAGGATAGGTATGAGAGGAGCAGAGAGGGTAGGGAAAATGAGAAAACACTAAGGAAGGCGAGAGTGATCACTTTCTCCAAAGCAAACGCGGGCATGGGGGGGCTGCAGTGACGTGGAAGATTAATTTAGCAATCAGGCGTATTTACTGTTTTATGTCAGAGGGAGAATGTGACGGTGCGTGTGTGTGCACCTGCGAGTGTGTGATTGCAAAAGTGGGGACCATATGTGAGAACTAATCTCACTCCAACGGTGCTGCTTTTGAACACAATGTTCCCTACCCAGCAGAGACAAACTCCGTGTGTACGTGTGTGTACGCAAGACGTGTACGTGTGTGAGCCTGCGTGCGTGACTTTAAGGATCATCGGATATCTGTTTGTGTATGTGTGTGTTGTGAGTGTGTGTGTGTGTGTGTTGCTGCAAGGCTGAGGGAAATCAATACACGTTATGACAGGAAAATGAAAGCGCTGCTCTGGGTTACAACTGAACACAGAGGGAGGGTCGGAACACACACACAGACAGACGCACATACATACATACATACATATACATACATACAAACACACACACACACACATATATATATATTGCCCAGCTGCCTGCTTGTGATGTGGGTTTGGTGAATGGGAGAGGGAGGCATTCCATTAGAGCTATAGACACACACACACTTCAGGAATACACACAACGATGAATTCTCGTGCACAGACTACACAGCAGCAACATGCCCTCCGATTAAACTACACAAATACCCGCGTGCACACACAAACTCTCTCACACACACACACATAAATACAGAGTTGCCGGACAAAGCCACAGTGGCATTGAGAGATTGGGGTCCCCCTGTGTGACAGAGTGTGAATATAAATAAGGCAAGTCCATTCAGGGCTATGAAAGGGGGTCTGGGGCTGGGACCCTTCAGCCTAGTCAGTCGCTGCCTGGAGGGGGATGGGGAGCCCATCTCGCTCTCTGCCTGCCTGTCAGGCTCCCTTGTGGGGCAGTGTTAGAGCTGCAGCGCTGGGAGTCTGGAAGTAGCAACCCCCATCACGACCATATGAGAATGAATCAAAAAGGACACACACCTTTTATGTTAGTTTGCACACGCCACAAGAAAGGATAAAAAAATACAGAGTGTGTACGTGTGTGTCCTAACTTTCATGCCACAGATCCCTGGAGGAGTGAAGGTGATGGTGGGTGATCAGTTGTGCTGAGTAGTGTCAGCGGGGCGAAGGAAATGCTGGATGTGACATGAGGCCAGCACGGCTGACAGATGAGTCACACCCCTGCACACACACATCCGCAGACACAAATACACAGAGGACCATTTATTAAAGACTGCCATGGTACAATAGGGCGGCCAGGAAACCAAAACACTAGACCTGGTGTGTGCGTGTCCGTGTGTGTGTGTGTGTGTTTGTGTGTGTATGTGTGCGCGCACGCGGAGAGCAAGAGAGTCTCACAGCGGTGTTGGTATCTCACCCTGAGAACAAAGATCCTTCTGTAGTGCTGGTGTGAACCCCTACTTCTATATGTGTATGTGTGTGTGTAAGGCGTTGCATTATTCTTTACGTATCCTTAAATATTATCACTTCTATAATATTCGGTCTAATTGCAAACTTATAAATCATTGTGGAAAATGATTTATACAATTGATTGTCTATTCTATCAGGATTCATTACATTGTCCTGCAGAGACCTGGGAATGCAACAACATCAATACAAGAATATCAGAAAGGATAAGAAACACAAGCAGTCAGTGAAGCTAGATTATCCAAACCAAGTCTTTAGCCATCAGATGTGTAAGTGAACAGCTATGGCACAAGAAATAGTCAGTTTACATGTGACAGACTGACTCTTCTTTCTTGAACTTGCACTTTTAACGCCCCGTTGGTCATTTGTAGACTGGCCACCGGTCTTTTGTGCTTCAACTATACTGTCACGTTTCTTATTTAACGTGTGAATGAATTAGATATGTGTACTTGTTTGCAACATACTGGTGTCAAATTGTCCGTCAAGGGATGAAAGCATGTTAGAGTGAATTGAGTTGGATCGTTAGGAGATGGAAATTTGCAAAAGAGGTTACCCAAAATGTTGAACTTTAGTTATCTGACAAACTTTATTTTTGCAGTACGACATGAGGGCGGTTAAAGATTGTGGAGGAGTTGCAAATAATGTTGTGACGCAGTTGTTGTAATGTTTTTTTTTTTTAAGCAGAAACCTTGCTTCATCCGACCTTAAAGTGACATTTAATAGCGTAACAGCACTGAGAAATAATTAATGATGTCTAATCAAAATTTGACCAGTGTTTACTGGTTCAAATAAAGCACTGAGACAAAGGAGTTTATTATCAACTTTCAACTCAAATGAAGAGGTCAAGATAGATTTGATAAACTGTTTTTTGTTTTATATTTAAAACCGGATGACTGCCTGATGACTCATTCCTTGCTCTCTCTGACACACAGATCTCAGCCATTACTTTGGTGAATACGCTGTTACCACAGAAATGTTGGACAAAACCAAATGAATAACGCTTGTGCTGTAGTGAATTCTTATTTTTTAAAATGGTTTATGCGAGACTTTTACTTCTGTGTACGTGTATGTGTGGAAAACGAACATATCGGAGCGGACCGGAGATCTTTGATCGCTCCGTTTGGTCACACTCCCATTTCATTAGCTTCCCAGGACTCTGCTGCGTGAGGTTTAATTTCATTGCGGGAATAAGAGACAGAATGGGACAGGGTGCAATCGGACACGTTAATTATAGTCTGACTCGCAGGTCAATTCTCCAGGTCTCCCCAGCGCTCCACTAGAAGAAAAGATTTGAATGATTGAATGAAAAATTTGAATGATTTTCATTATGCCTCTGTCTAATACATAATTTAGTCCCAGTTAAGACCACGAGTAACGGCAGCACACACACGTGAACGCACACCCAGACGTCCCCCTACTTACATGCACATACATAGACACCATGTCCCTCTCCTCCCCCACAGCGTCAACCTTTTTAACCAGGTTAGGATGTTACCATGGGAACCAAACAGATAACACAGAGTCTTTCGTTCTCTCTCCAAACCTCGTCCCTCTGTCTTCGTATTTGTCTTTGTCTCTCAAGTTTGGCTCAGCCGCCATAGTTTCACCCTTTCAAAACAAGAGCCTGATCACATGCCAAGTTGTTTACTACCAATCCAAATGTGACGTTTCGGCTGTTCGACAGACACTGAGAGAAAGAGTGACCCTAATCGCAGCGTCCTTCTCTGGCACAATTATCTTCTCACTCCGACATCCATCCCTCCCTCTTTCCCTCTATCGCTCCTCTATCTCTCTGTCTCTTCTCCGTCGCTCCCTCGCTCCTTTTGCGGTCGAACATAATTTGAGTGCAATTAACTTCCCTTAAAAGCCCCGGCTGCTTTAAACGCTGTGAATTAGAGGGGAGGCAGACGCAAGGAGATCGTGGAGAGGTGGGGGAGACAGTAGAGGGAGGTGAGGGAGACGAAAGCAATGAAAGAAAGGAGAAGTGGGAGAGACAGAGAGAGAGGGAGAGAGGGAGTGTGTGGAGGCAGAATGAAAGTCAATGTCTCCAGCGCTGGGGAGGTAAGAGGTGTGTTTGACCTCACTAGCCGAGACAGTAAAACACTTCAGCTGGCCCTGTTGCTGGCAATGAGTTGTCATTGTACTGTACCTTGTAAAAGACTGAGGGATTCTCCAGCTGCTATATTAAACCTGTTAGAGGTTGACATGATCTAAATATGTTTTCTCTTTTATGGTTCATTTAAAATATGGAAACCTGAGCTTCAAACTGGAAGTTTTAAAAGACTTTTCTAACACGTGTATCTTGATGTTAATTAATGTACAGGTGAATAAGTAAAACAAAATTGCATGAAAATTAAACAGATATGTTTGAACTAATTTAGAAACCAAGCATTACATCGTTGTACAATGCATAGTAGAATACCCTACTTTGTACACATCGTGGACCTTAATTACTAAATTTGAGGGATGCTTTTCAAATGTGTTAATGTTTTGATTGGTAGTTACCTAAAAAAGTCCAATACTAATCAGCAAGCAGCAACATCTGGAACTGCAGTTCCTCAAATGGCCACTTGAGGCTCTAAAAGTAAGAAGGGCCTCTTCAGAGCTTGCATTAAGATCTGATCTGGGCTATCTGATCACAAGTGACCAGCTTTAGGTACGTGTGTTCAGACTTGGCATTAACATGCGTCTCCAGATCCGATCTCAGTTTCGAGCTCTGTATGCAAATAAACACTGACATCATCTGGGGAGCAGTAGAATATTTTAACAGCGTCTGTCTCTAATGGATCTCTGCAGCTGCTCCAGAACCGAGCGCCGTTTTATGTGTGTGTCATGACTTGGGTTAAGTTATTATTTATTGATCTCTGCCCTGACGTTCGTTAGACCTGCACAAAACTCAGATTATAACTCCAACCCTGAAAGTTTCCATACGCACCGCAATCTTATTGCCACACACGGCTCCTCATACATCAACATGACCGCATCAATAATTCACACAGAATCTCACTTGTGTACTCATATTAAATACGTTCATTTGTAAATTCTTACTTCGATTTATTTATTATTTAGTAAGTTAACAGCTACAAGGACGGATGATTTAAAATGCTCTTATTACTAATGAACAGACATCACTTACGATGCAGTAGCAGTTCTGTGTTTTTTTTTCTGAATGAATGAGACAAACTCCTCTGACGCAGGAGCACATCACCTCCAAATGTGGCCAGAGATCGGATCTCTCAAATGAGACCTCAGCGTGTCCTGGGGATGTTCACACCTGTCTTTTATGCTCGAGACCTCGATGTGAATATATCCAACTTTTCAGCAGCGATAGACACGTCTATAACTCACCTGTTGAAACTTGCTAAGGTTTCAAATAATGCATAAGTAAGGGTGCCATCAAAGGTTGTCTGTTTGGTGTCATCTGCCTGCCTAAGCTTCACTCACGCTGTATTTCTTTGCCCATTTTTAATCGGCTGGGTATTGGGTGGAGTCAAGTCGGAGGCACAACAATGAGCTTTAAAACTGCTCTAAAGCAAACTTATGAATGACGTCATAGAGGGTTAATCCATCTTTATGTAGTCAATGGTCAGGTTTGACGAGAAAGTTACTAGCTGGGTGCAACAAAAGGCAAAATTACATTTAAACCCCTCTATTTAGCTGGAAAAAGAGAGACAGTGAAATTAATACCCAAACCTACAGTTTACTGGCTGACTTAATGGTTCATGTTTAACGTCCTGGATAGTAGCTATGTGCACACAGTTTTTCTGTTCAGTGAGGACACTCTGTGGGATTTCTTTCGGCTTAACTGTTATCTTGTCTGATTGATTGTGTTTCAGCTTTTGTAGTGATGCTGCCGCAGTTCCTAGATTCCAGCAATTAGTGGAGTGTATATAATTGTATCAAGAGCAAACTAAAGCTAAGGAATAGCTCTTGTTAAAATAAATCTGACTTATCTTTTAATGGGACATTTTGGACGGCAGGGGAAAAGAAATGTCCCCCAAAGCAAAATTTACTCAGAGGTTTTGAAATATAAATGATTTCAAATAGTCTTTGAATGTGCTGTGCAAATAGGTACACACGCACAACCCAAACGGGAATGTACATCATGGGTCATTTTACTTTCCTGCCTTCAGCCTTTCCTTTTCGTTTGCTCCTTCCTTCCATAATCTGTCTCTCTCCTCCTTCTTCTTTCCCCCCCTCTCCTGCTCTCTCAATCTCTCTCTCTTGCTCTCTTTCTCTCTGTGAAGGTCATGCAATTGATTTTCCTCTGTCTATTCATTTTTCAAGACTGGCTTTGAAACGTGGGAAGCAGACAAAAGCCACTCCGGCCCCTCCCCTTTCGCTCCATCTCTCCTCTCTCCTCCACCCTCCACCTTCCTTCCCTCTCCGCTGGCCCTCGCCCATCCAAAAAACCCTCGGACAAGAGGGAATGTGGAGGAATGCAACACCCGCCCCCCACCCCACCCCTCGGCTCTCTCCTCACAGTCCTCTCCTTCCTCCCCTGTTTCTGTCTTTATTCCTTCCACATTTGTCCCTTCCCCTCCTCTCCGGCCTCCTCTCCCTTTCAGCCGGATCTCTGACCACATTCCACTAACGGAATTAAAGTCATGCATCACACTTAAAACCCTGCCAATGCATTGTGGGTAGACTTGTTCAAACTGATGTCCAAATTAGCATTGCATTTTCAGTGCTGGCCCCGCGGAGACCGTGTGACCCGTTTGTAAAAATCTCCAGACGCTTAATAAAATACTTAAGATATCAATTCCTGACCTGGTGGACAAAATGTTAAAGACAATTCAGGCTGCGATATTGTCCGTAGCTGACATGCGCTGCAATTCAGAGCGTTTGTCAAGAGCCTCACTTTTCCTCGACCTTCACATAGCTGCTCCAGGGTAATATATATTTACAGTTATTGTCCACATTTGTAGAAGTGTTTCTCATTACGGCGTAAACAGCACACTTCTCATCTTTCTACCACACTTTCAGTTCATACAGAGGACAGTGCTATACACGGCTACTATTCTAAACAGACGTATTTTCTATCAAGGCCAAGAAGCCTGGAACGCTGAGGCAAAACAATTCACTACGTGGAGAGTTCAGTCAAGGCTATGGTCGTGTGTAACGCACTCAGACATTCAGATTGTGCTGCAAGGCTTGGGTGATTACATATTGATGGAGCCCAATAGATTCAACCATAACAAAACATATTTTCAGATGCTACGCTTTAGACTTGGGCTCAATGTGTATGTATTATGCAGTTTAGGTTCTTTAAGTGGAATACTTTTGGTTTGCAGTGAGATACTGGTATTTAATGGTAAGCTAGTGGTCATCATAGTAAGCAATCTAACTTTAACCCTTGCCTGTATTCCCTCACCGGGGAAACAAGTGAAACAACATGTTAAATAAGTAACCCATTAAGCAAAACTAAAGTCTGAAAATCAACACACTCTTCACTAAACCTTTTCTACCATTACTAATCTCTGGATATAGCGTCCTTTGCTCAGAACAAGACAAGGAATGCGTGGGTTGAACGGACCATGCAGAAATCGTCGTGGCATTAGTGCAGTGGAGTCAGACGAGGCAAGGGTCAGAAGCTTTCAGGCCATCAGACTGGTTGTGATACTTTTTTTGCTGGTTAAAGCTAAAGTGCCCAAAAAAGCAATAGTATACTAAAAATGATATTATTATTAACATCTATGATAAAATAGATAACACAGTTCTCTCTTTTTTTTTTAGTTTTTCTTCAAAATAAGTTTGCTTGAAACCAGCATATTCACAACTTGACTTTTATAGTGTCATTAGACATAGTGACATTACCAGACTGATAACTGATACAATTGTATATTATAGCAATAATCCACAAAAGCTTAAAAGATATAAAGAATCATTCAAAACCTCTTTTTATTTATTTATTTATTTATAATTATTTTATAACTGACTGTAATACGTATGTGCACATTAAAACAACTTGAAATTAGTTGGATTTGTGATTACATTCGAGTTTTATGTTTCATATTTTCATATTTTTTAAGTTCGCTGCAAAACAAGCTAAATATAAGTGCAAGAATATTACGTAAGTATTTGTTTTTTAATGCTAATAAATTCTTGAGTTTAAGCCATGGATCACAGTTCTGACACATGTCTGAATGAAATGATCGACTAACGTCCCTAGTATAATCCGGGCCCTAACAAAAACTGGACAAACACTGAACAGTGGACCCTAGATTTCCCATAATACATCTTTTCATCTTTTCATCTTTTCATCCCTGCTTGGTGAATGCCATGTCTTCAGGCTTTCCTGTAATAAATTTGTCATCTCCAAACCAAACAGCAGACGTTAGACGACCGTTTTCTCAGCCACGTGACAACTAAACTGACCTTTATGTGAAAAATTAGTGAAATGTCCCTTTAGGATTCTGAGGAAAAAGTATTGTTTTGGCACCAGCACTGATTACTACTCGAGCTCTTAAAAGCAGTATATATTATCAAGAATGTGCGGTATGTGCTGTGGTAAAATGCACCACATGCAGCCAAACAGAAAAATGCTATTAGCGCGAATGTTTTCTGCTCACATTTCCTCAAATTAGTCGAGAACAGGCATGAACACACACACAGTCACACACTTCTAATTGTACTGTAGCTGCATCGTTTCCCCTCAGTAATAGTAGCAATTAGACAGGCTGTATAATTACACTGTCCTCGTTATATAGTTAATTTCTGTAATTACAAATTGCACCAATAGTTTCCTCCCTCTTTGTGTATCATCTACCTCCTCCTTTCTCTCTCTCTCTCTCTCTCTCACACACACACACACACACAGACACACAACACAACACAACACAACACATACATTACATTCACAGTCACACTAGCCTATGGAAAGCTTTGGTATGATTATATGCAGATGTATGTTTACAGGCTTGTGAAAGAGCAGGAGTCTGAATGCTCGCATACGCAGCAGCTAATCGCTAATAGGAGACAGGATAAATGTCCTGGTCCGAACTGAATTTTTTGCGGCATGGGGTGTCTCTGTGGGCAGGACTAGGTGGGCGGATCGGATTGCTTGACTGAGCATTGCTTTTGATTGAAAAAAACATGAGATATGAAACTGAGATTTCAGTGGTTTGTGTCATTCAGCAACACATGAGAACGGTTAGCTCTGCAATGGAATTTCCTTATAAACTGAAATTCAGAAATCCTCAGCAGAAAATTATTCATCACAACCATTTAACTCTGCATATACAAAGTTGTACTTGAAAAATACAGATTTATTTATTTTTTTAAAAAGAGAAAAAATATTTAAACGTTCTTTTGTTTGTTTGTTTTTTCAATGCTACAGCGAGGGTTTTAAAAACAATGAGGTCATGTTCAAGACCTTAAATTCTGACCAGGGTCCAGGCTCCACTTGAAGACATGACATTAAATAAACCCTAATGATCCAAAAACCAAATCTGTGCCAATGGCAAGGCCAGAGTTTGCAAATACAATTTTGCAAATTGATAATGTAATCACTGAACTCAAGTGAACCATTGTTGATTTCTTGGCGACATTTAATTTATAACAATCCTTTCCTTTAAGGTGTTTTCATTTCGCTCACCTTTGCTGCAGTTGCTGTCTCCTTCCAGCAGAGGGCTCCAGGGCGGGTCCCCCTGGCTGGCAAAGGTGCGCATGTGCAGGTAGCTGATGGTGAGCCGGATGACCGAAGCCTTGTCCAGCTGGCTGGTGATGGCCCCGGGCAGCGGCAGCATCTTGGCCAGCTCAAAGAACTCAAAATTCTCCTTGCCCCGCCGAGAACGAGCCGCATTGCGAGATTTCTCTTTACGCAGGTTCTGGAGACTGAGAGGTGAAAGAGGCAGGGTGTATTTAAAGAGGCAAGAGGAAAAGAGGGTAACAGGTGAAAGTAACAGGGAGAGAAAAGATCAGAAGGTCGGAGAATATGGTCTGAATCAGCACTGTGAAAGATGGGAGAAACTGATAAGGGGTATCACTTAATGGCCATTTACTGACCACCTGTTGATTGATTCATGCTCTGTATAAATGACCTCAACATCAATCCAGAAAACTCATTTCATAAATACATATAATCGTAATAGCTCCCGCAATTCTAGTGAAACAATCTCCATTCTGACCCATCTCTTGTAGATTGGCCTGGTAATTACAGACAAACTCTCTTCTTTTTATCGGGCAGAGCACAGTCCTAATAATGTCATTTGCTCCAAAATCCATATGTGAACACATAGACACAATCTCCCGCTGCCTATCTCTCAGTGTACCTCCCTCTCTCCAAATCCCGCGCTCTCACCCACTCTCTCTCTCGCTCTCTCTTTCCCTCTCTCTCTCGCTCATCTGGTCCCGGGCTAGTGAGCTGAAGCCGTGATTGAGGGATCAATAGGCGAGGGAGGGGCAGAGTGACAGAGGGGGGCCGGGGCTCAGGTAGCCTGTCTCTGTGATTGGGTATTGACTCTCCTCAATGGGGCCTGAGTGGTGGAATTATGTTGTCACAGCCACTTCACAATTTGTGTCGGTGCTGCGCTGGAATAAAGTGTGTGTATGTGTGCGTCTCCCTCGTGTCTGTGTTGTTGATTTTCATCCCAAGAAAGACCACCAGTGGTGTGTGTGTGTGTGTGTGTGTGTGTGTGTGTGTGATAGAAGAAAAGAACAAAGAAAGGAGCTGTGCATTGCGTGTGTACATATGTTTATATCTTAATCAGCTGACACAGCTGTTGTATTTCTCCCTGTTAGTCTCTAATAAGTGAAATCAGTGTGTCTTTCTGTGCGTATGTGTGGACTCATGCTGCCAGCCTCTGTAACATCTCATTATTATACTGCCTCGACCCCAGCCACTGAGAACAATCAATACGCTCACATTGATTCTGCTTAGTTTTTATATCCGCCTGTAAATGACTGCCCATTAATAATTCCAACCAAATTTACTTAATCTCCCACTAAGGGGAGGGGGATTCACAGCTGACAGGATTGGCAGGTGAGCAACAATGCAGGTTTCTATGTAGCACTGAGGAGAGCAGACGTATGTCTTCTGGATGGTTTCATTGACAGGAAATGCTTCTTTGGGCTGTCAGTGTGGGCAAGGGTGTTAATGTATGGATTTCATCTTGCAGAGATTAATTCATGGGCATGCACACAGGCTTATACAGTATCAGCCTGTGTGTGTGTGTGTGTGTTTGTGTGTGTGTCTCACCAGGGCAGAGTGGGAGGCTTGGCCAGTAGTCCTTGTAGGAAATCCCACTCCACACTCACACATTTCCCCTCACTGACAAACGGCATAGTTGCCATCCTTCTCCCAATGGCGTGCCGACGCTGCTGCTAACGAAGGCTTTGATTGGCTGAGGACGTGACGGACTCAGACCTGGAGATCGAACGAGAGACACCAGAGGACAAAGAATACGTGAATCAAGTACGGTTGAGTCATTCAGCAATAATAGCTATATAATGGTCATCAAGAACCACTTAAACCTTCACAGGGAAGGGAACATATGGCATTCTTGGCATGTAAAACACAACACATTTTAGGCATCCTGTAACTTTAAAATGAGAAAAAAAAAATTCTATCACAAGTTATTGCAAAATTCAAGAAAGAAAGAAAGTATTGAAGTTGAAAGAGAGCAATTAGGTACTGTATGTACTTCCCCATTTAAAGGTCAGGGCCTGTTCCCAAGGTAATCGACATAAGACAAAACACTAACTCTCCTTTAAAGTAAAAAAAAAAATCACAGATCTCTAAATGTCTCCCCTCATCCCTGAGAGAATATTCAAACTTGTCTCTGAAGACAAAACGCACTGCCCACCATCTATTGTCCCAGATCTTTTGCTGCCTTCTGCCAGTCTCCAACAGCAGCCTCCTGCAGTGGAAGTTGCCAATATTCTTCCCCGTCCTCAAACAGAGCCGCGCTCCTCACCAGATTCCCTCCCCTCTATGCTGTGTTGACATTTAAAGGGCTGGTGTGGCCCCGAGCACCTCAGTGTCATGCCCTTGGGCCTGAGATGCCCTCTCTCTCTCTCTCTTTCTCTCTGTTTCCACCTCACACTCTCTAACTCTCTCTCCGGATTGCCCGGCTGGGTCAGCACAATCGTGTCAGTAGAGCTTTGCCAGGGCAAGAGGAAATGGATTATGTCTCGGGTTTGAGCATAGCTATGCTGACCTTGGCTAAGAGGGGTCAGCAGAAGCTAGGCAGGTTTGGCAGATATCATTTCACAAATCTGAGCTAAAACAGCCAACATTAAATGCATCCAAGAAAACTTCTTGGACCAATTTCAAAGGCAAGAGACGTCAATAATCAGTACAACAAAGAATCACTAGTTGTGGAGACTGTTATATATAATATATATATTACATCATCAGCTCACCTTGAATAGTTTATTTATTCTGTATTTAGACGGAAACAGTGAAGCAAAAATGGGGTTGCTGTTTCTAACACGGTCAGTGATAGAAAGACGGGCCTCTCTGAAAACTTAAGGAGAGGGTGTACTATGGATTTTTACCTTTACCTCGGTCAAAAAGCTCACATTAACTAAACAAAAATAACACTTTAACGGTTGCTGACATATATCAATCTGGATCAGTTTTATTAGTGCAGACAAAGATGCTGTGTATGGCTGGGTCGTAACAATAAACCAACAACATTTCTGACCATTTTGTGGACCATTGTCTGAGTCAGTGTCTGCAGTAACACAAGTTTATTGTATGGAATTCGGAGAATTTACTTGACGAAGGTACAAATTTAATCAACAGGGTTAATTTTCCACCTTTAGATTTAACCTCTTCCCGAGTCATTTACATTGACAGAATATTTTGTCCTGGGCTTAAGGTTTAAAGCCGCGGCTTTATTCAGCCATAGGAAACCTATATATTCTACCCTCTAGCTACCAGCGTGCAGCATTGACAGTCCTCTTTTCATAGAGTCGGGTGCAGAGAAGACAGGGTCAAGCAGAGGGCAGTGCACCTCTGTCTAACAACTTCACCCTTGTCACCTTCTCCACCTCACCTGGATAAATGCACTACATGCCAAATTAGGCTGTGTACAGTAGGACAGAGAGATCAAAAGGAGACACAGATAGGAAACTATTTACTGGCAAATTTTCACCGCCTCGCGCACACATACATGCACAGCCGCTCTCTCACTCATACCTGTATGTTTATCTCTTAATTGACCCTATCTGTGCTTATCTAATCTCTCCTTTCATCTTTCTGTCTCAGACTATCTCTCCATCTTTCCCTGCGTCTGCCTCTATCTGGGCAGACAGAGGGGCGTAATGGACAGGGGCCTCCACAGTAATTATTCAATCAGCCTCATAACCTTGTCGCAGGTTGGGCGGCCCATTAATGCACTCACCCAAATGGACCCCGCCACTTTGACTGCTAATACTCCGGGCTAGCTAGCTGCACAACAGCCTGAATGTCAGAGGTGTCATCGAGACAACCCTGCTCAATAGGACTGAGACTATTTATTCTGGCACAGTGGGATATATATGGAAAAGGAAAGTGTGACTTCCGAGGACGTAAAATATATGGTGCTCACAGCTGTAGAGATCAACTTGAATCAGGTGTGACCGCAGGTGTTCACAATGTGTTGCTGCAGTGCTACATATTCATAAATGTGGTGTATGTGTGTGTGTGATATCCGAGTGTTTGAGACCCCTACCCTATAGAGCCCTGCACTCTTGGCACGGTCTCAACAGCAACAGAGAGGAGGGCACGGCGGCGAGCGTTCACAGCCGCTGTTTGCTGCGCGCTGCTCTCTGGCTGCTCGCTTGGCTCCTGCTCTGTTTATTTTCAGCAGGGACGTTTAATTAGGGCCTCCAGCTGTCAGAGGTTCGTTAGCGTGCCCCTCCTCTCTCTGAGCCGCCCCGCCCCATTGGGAGTCAGGGGCATCAGGCAAATGAACACATTTAAGTCAAACAGCACGCCGACAGACAATAGCTTCACTGCCATGCCACCAGCTCCCCTAGGTAGAGACATGGTTGTTTTATGCCTCATCTCCCCAACCCCTGGGGCCCAATACAGAGCATGGCCAAGACTGTGAATGTGGAGGCAGAGGCGCTCTCATAGCCCACTAGAGACTACATGCACACTGCAATCATGCAAAGGTGAAGAGAAGGACCGAGCCTATGCAATGTACAGTTTAAAACAAAAACAAGACCAGTTCTAGTTCTGAGGATTTTCATGAGAAGGTGTAAAAGCTTGATTTTATGGTTTCCCTGGTTTAATTTAAACAATAATCCTAGGGAAAACTGTTTTCTTTCTTTCCAGTCCGTTTTAGGACAAGCAACTCCAGATGGTCTCCTGTTATGGTTAGCCTAATACTATAGACTATGATCATAAAGGCTTTGAGGCGTATTTAAAGAAATTTTCAGCATAAAACCTGCAATTTCTGACAATTT
The DNA here is from genome assembly GCF_963514085.1 of Chelon labrosus. NCBI lineage: Eukaryota > Metazoa > Chordata > Actinopteri > Mugiliformes > Mugilidae > Chelon > Chelon labrosus. The sequence continues at coordinate 17,416,732 of NC_140346.1, forward strand.
TTGACAAAAAATCTAATTCACACAAATGAGTCTTGCAGGACTTGAAAAACATCTGGCAATTTGCAAATAAACATTTATAAAACATGATGCCGTTCTTATTTGTCTTGTGCCTGACATCAGTGTTTGCAAACCATTTCGACGTCCGGCCATGAACCTTTGTGACCGATGTCAGTCCACCTCTCCTCTTTTTTTTTTTGTCAACTATTTAATAAAGGTATTTTAACATTCTATTTATATCGTAGTTATTTTAATATAAAACTAATACTATTTTAAACAGCTGTCTTGTTTTTCTGCAGCAACTGCTCTTCTTTAATTGGCAGAAACCAAAGGTAAGAGTGTAGTCCACGTACAAGAGCGAAGGAAGATATTCCTGTGAATAATATTTTATCAAACAGAGAATGTTCGATATCATGGAAGATGTAGAAAACATGGTTGGAAATAACATGAACAGAATATTTGATGTAGCTAGTTTTCTATCTTGCCTTTCATGTTGTTGAGTAGTTGTAAATGAGTGTCTGGAGCGTCTGGGGAGATGAAGTTTGGTATTCTGGTTGGAGGGCTGAAAACTACTTATCATGCATTACGGCCCGGGTTGGACTTCAGGATTTGGAAGTCAAAAGACATTTTAATGTACAATTTTTCAGCCGCTGATCAATCGACAGCTGCTGGACATGAAGATCTCTCTCCCTCCCCTCTCGCTCAGCATTCCATATTCCAGCTCGTTCGACATTCTGCTTCCGTATCGAAGCTCCGGCTGCGTTTGACCTTGACGACTCCAGATCATTCCCAACCCAAGGTTCTCTCCAACTCTCAAGGGCCTTGACGTCCCCCCCCCCACCCCACCCCCCCACCCCACACAGCCCTCTCCCACCCACTTTGCCTCTCCCATCATCCTCACCCCCTATCCTTCTCTGCTAACCCCCTCTTTGCTCCTCCCTGGCCCTTGCCTGGGTCATTAATTATCTAATGGAATCAATACGCCGTTAGATTGGACCAGTGTGACCCCGCCCGCCCCCAGGTATCTCTCCGTTGATGAGGAGGAAGAGGAGGTGTTCGGGAAGGGTGTAAAGGAATGATGATAACAGCGCCGTACAGTCACGGAGTGGACCGTCCCTAAACCGAAAGAATACAGAATAAAGAGATCAGCGATAAATAAATGATTAGAGATGGAGAGGGGGTGGATGGAGAGCAAATGGGGGATGGAGAGAGCATAAGTAGAAGTGTAGAGAGGCAAATCAGACAGTGAGTAAGAGAGAGGGAGGGAAGTGATGGACGGATAAAGACATAGATGAAAAAAGAAGAGAGAAAGAGATTTGCTAATGTTCACCCTTGGTAATCAATATCTTTCTCCTCCTCTTCTTTTATTACAGAGGGCTTTGGTGAGCGTGCTTTGATGTCCACTCCTCACGGGCGTGGAGCCTCGCAGAATCCAATCCACGCCTGTCATAATTACCATCTACCTTGGCCTGAGCATACACAAAAGAAATGCTCCACTGCACCTGCACTGTATTAAATATGAAGCAGGAACAATCGCCGCACATGATCGTATATATTTATAAGAAAAATTATCTACTCTTTAAAGATTTTCTCAAGACAATCCGGATGACTTCCCTCACTCAGCTATTACAGTAACGAAAAAGCTCCACAAGTGTAACAGCGTGGATGCCGATATAAGTCTCATAAAATGTCGTTTTTTTGAAACAATGTACTTTAAAAGATTAAAAGGGAAACGTGTTATTTAAATCCAATTTATATTATTTCACAGGATAAGTTCTAACTGAAGTCATAAGTCATTGAAGGGTGAGTTTCCCCTTTAAGTAAAAGTAGTCTGTGGATAATGAGGATAACATTTCAACTCTAATGTAGAGCGCTAAAGAGAGAGCTTTAAATAGTTAATAAGAGGAATAATTTTGGTCAAGATGCTCAGTCCGTCATGAAGTTAACCATCCTCGAACCGTCTGTTTTTGAAAGAGAAAACCTTCTTCTTCTGTTCTAGGGGTTAAATATCCAAACGCAAACCTTAAGGTTGAATATGGGATTTAGAGAAAACTCAAAAATAGAAACTTCTTATTCTGAATACTTTTACAAAAGACATATGCTCACAAGTAACGTGAATATCGATAACATTAACAGATAACGCTCCAAATTTTTCTAACAGTTAAAGCCGAAACCATACGCTAAAAGGTAGAAAGAAGACAAAAACTTCTCCCTCTCGCTGTGGAACCACCAGCCAAGTGGATGCAGCTCTCTATACGGCTAAAGATGGTAAATCCACTCCCGCAGGCAGAGACCACATCAGCACTGACCTCCAAATAACCACAGGCCAAAGAACAGCACACAGGGTCATCACACACACACACACGCCAATGTGTGCACTAAAAAAAAAAAAAATCAAGACTTGAAAGCACACTCTCATTCTGCACACCAGCGTAGCGAAATCCACATGCTAATACAGACATGTCAATTAGCATGGTGCAAATGTCAGAGTTCAGAGCAGTGTCAAACTCTAAGCTGTGTAGGTGTCTCGCAGCACACTTGAGGAAACCAGGATACCCGCTGGCCTCGTGCTATAGTTCGACACAGTGCCTCGAGTTTAATGGTTTGTATGAATATTTCTAGATATTGTTAATTTTGTAACTTTTTGTCACGGCATAAACTGGAGAATAAGAAACGACATGACAGATTGACTGTAAGAGATTTAAGTTTCAGACTGCACCTAACCTGATATTCGGTTTAAAGGGGAAAGTGACTGCAATTATGGATGTCTATATAATGCAACTGCATGTATGTGTGTGTGTGTGTTAGTGTGAGTGTGCGCAAAGGCTGGTGGATCCCTTCAGGCTGGTGTGTGAATGACAGCGGGGGTTATGTAAGGAGCCACAGCGGGGCCCGGAGTGGACAGTCCGACCGGAGATCAGGTCAGCAGAGTGTGACACTAAACACATCTCCCTGACACCGCGCTGACACCCTCTGTCACAGACCCACACACTGTCTGTCAACGCTCTTCACACGCACACATGCGAGCGCACGACGAGAGCAAGAAGTGTGTGAGCGGCTGTCTGTCAACACGCCACACACTGACCACCTTAGTGTGTGTAAGAGAGCAACAGAGAGAGACAAAAATATCAAGAGGAATAGAAAGTGGAAGGAAGGGAGGGAGAGGTGAGGTGTCTGTCTACCTGCGAACTTGTCAATGAGTCACAAAAAGCGACTGCTTCTGTCTACCACCAAAGATAAATTCGTACATTACCGACTTGTTGTGGTACTGCTGAGATTAATAATTTCATCTACTCACATCAAAACGGTCATCAAAATAATATAGAAAACGGAACAAAGAAAAGAAGTAGCTCTGATATTTAATGGGCAGAAAATAAGTGACAGTCGCCTGCTTTCATAACCACAACACAAACTGCCTTTAATCACATTTCCCTCTGCTTTAATTTGTCTACAGTCTGAAAACAGGGCTCTTTGTTGCCAATATTTTCGCTTTCACAATGTAATTCCGGTCAGGGTCTGTCACACATCTGCCTGTTGGCATGCACCGCAGGCTCCTTGAATCCAAAAGCCAAAAAACGAAACCAGCGTCTGGGTCTAATAAAAAAGGCCTAAACATGGGTCACGACCAAATAATTCCGGCACATGCGAGGACTGAAACGGATGGAGAGGCTTAGTGACTCAGAGGGCCGGGATATAAACTGTACCACGCTCATGCAATGACTCGGCCTGACCCCGCTTCATGTCAGCGTCCTTATCCAGTCTTTACTGAAGCTCTGCCGACAATTAAGTGGAAACATACACTACATTCAATTTGAAAAAGTGGAAACAAGACAAACAACACAGCTTTAAAAACTAGCTAGATTATTTGTGAGCGTGGAACGTAACTCTTCAAACAACTCGGAACATTTTAACATCTATACCTGGTATGCGAAGGAGCGACTCTGACTGAAGTTAGCTGGAATTTAACTGCACCACCTGCAATCTCAGCAGGTGTAGGTGCAAAAGATGTTGTTGTACAAAACAAAAAAGAATTTATAGCAAGCACACACCACAGTTATTTTTTTTTTTGTGTGACGCTCAATTGGAAAATGTCACACTAAAGACAAGCATCCATACGAGTGGAAGAAAATGTGCAAACAACAACATACATGTTCATACATTCAACCCACACACACACACACATCGTTTCCTTTGTGCAAAACCTGTTCCACTATTCTGATTGTCTTTTACTTCAAGTGACAAACCTCCGAACACAAAAACAGCAACATTATGAAAAAAGAAGAGAAAAAAAGAAAATCTAAAATCATTCTGCGATGGTTTGATGTTGTTATTTACTTTACAGCAGCACTGAACACTGTTCGTTTGTCACAGTCATTCTGCCAATTTGGACCACCTGCTGCAAACACCCTGAAGGCAGCGAATGTTACCAAGCCAGTAAACTGTGACCAATTCTGCCTCTGCAGGTGGAGACGGGCACGCAGCCGTTCACTCCCTGCCTCTATATCTCAAACAGCACACACACGCAAACACAGGCATGGACACAAAATCTATCAGAAAGAGGTGCGCTCGGCACAGAACATAAACGTACATAATTATTTGGCTTATCTCGACAACAGAGATTGGAGTATTTGCTTCGAAAACTGATTAAATACATAAAGAACTTTGTTTAGAACCAATAACGGTGCCTTTGAGCAAGAGCAAACATTTAGACTCATCTGATCATTTCTATCAAAATTCATTTAGAATAAATATAAATATACACTTTTATGCAAAATATATGTACATTTATATTGTTCTCTAATTAAATGCATTTTCAAACATGCCACACAGCAAAAACATTTTGAAATTTATAAAAATAAATATTTTAGACTGTAATCTATCTAATAATGCACTAATTTAGTAACGCAAATGAAATGATGTGCAACATTTCTGCTCTCTTTTAAATGAAAAAGAGCAAAAAGTTATCAGTTGTTTATATTCTAACATTTCACCTAAAGAAAATGGTACTTTAGGAGTAAATTTAACTAAATACATCAAAACTTTCACAAAATTTTATCTTAATCCTGATTTTTTTTTTTAAGATATAACAACAGATCAAAATTCATAATTTTAATCTGACGGCAAGAATCTCATAAAAAGGAGACAACTTTACGAGTGTGTGTCCGTTGTGCGTGTGTGACTATGAAGCAATAGAGCAAAAAAAGTGTACGGTCCGTGTATGGTCATGGATGTGTGTGTTGACTGTAAGTTGTTAGATCCATTATCTACTCACCTGACGGGCATTTCCAGCGCTCAGTCTGCTGTTGGTCTCATCCACTTTGTCTCTCTTTTCGTCTTCCTCCTCCTCCTCCTCCTCTTCTTCTTCTTCTTCTTCTCCTCCTCCTCCTCCTCCTCTTCGGTGCCCCTGCTCTGCCCTGGCAGTGCCCCCCCACCACACCTCCACCACCTCGACCAGCACCTCGAGCTTAAACACAGCAAACAAACACTGTGTGTGTGAGCCAAGGGGGCTGGGACAGGGGCAGCGTCAATCCCCTCACTTTCACAAAAGCCGTGGCTGCGCAGCCGGACGCATAGTGGACTCCCGTTGCAAGAGTGTGTGTTTGTGAAAGAGGGAGAGCGAGAAAGAGAGGGAGTGTGTGTGTATGTGTGTGTGTGCGCGTGTGAGTTAGCTAATGTAGCTCTCCTTGGCTCTCAGACTCACTTCACTAACACTCTGCTCCGCTGCTTCTTGGAGATGGACTCGGATTAGGACGCAGCCAGTGTGAGAATATCTTTCTCGCTCTCTCTTTCTCTCTCTCTCTCGCTCTCTTTCTCCAGCCGGCATGCTCCCTCCCACCCTTCCTCTCTCCCGCTCACTCATTCACTCTCCTCGCTGAGCTTCTTTCTTTTCATTTCCTCTTGGGAAAGCCGTGCACACCAGTTGTCTCTGCCTTCAGCTGCTCCCTTTCTCCCTCTCCCTCTCTCCCTCTCTCTCTCAGTCACTAGTAAATATAAAAGGCATGCTTGTACAGCCCCTCGCCTCAGTCTCTCCCTGGCTCTCCCTCCCTAACTCGCTGTGTGTGTCTCATGCTTTCGTTTACCCCCACCTCCATGCCCCCCCCCCACTTTCTTTCTCACTGTCAAAGCTGCCTTTCAAATGCTGATTAGCATCCAGAGTAAAAGAGAGAGCGAGAGACAGGGAAGGAGAGAGAGGGAGAGAGGATGACTGAAACAAGTGGGAGATTCCATCACATCCAAAATGCATTGTAAACCGTGACTCCCGTCCTGTACAAACACACACACACTTGTTTTTGTCACTTCGGAGGACACTGTGTTGGAGATTTACCCTGACCTTAAACACAGAACAAGTTTTACTCTATAATAAAATGCTTTGTATTGTTGGTAACCGTTTTTTGTCTAAAATAAATGAAAAACACAGCTTTTGTCACTGCATCTACTGAAATAAATCTCCACTCCGACGTCTAATATAGTTTGTCTGTGATTTCCAAAACTGTAATAAAAAAAAAAATTATATGGATGTTTTTTGACCTCTTCAAGGTTTAATTTATTCCTCCATAAAATCATGGAAATTACACCGCCCCGATCCTAATCAATCAAAGCCGCAGTCGATCTGACACAACTGTTGTTAAAACAGCTACTTGGTTATGGTCAAAGAACGATCAAGGTCAAGGTTAAAAGTGACAGAAGTGTCCTATGCCACAGCCACATGCTTTCCTCACCCAACCGTCCACTCTCGGTAACAATACATGAAATTGTATATACAAGTGTGGCTTGTCATTTAACATTTAAACTGCATAAATCCTATAATTCCAAAAGGTCTCTGGACAGACAGAAACACTCAATTTACACTCGCAGTGACACACAAACTTAGCTTGTTACCACAACAGTGTATGCCCAGATTAAAAGTACATCAGTATCATTAGCAAGTGCATAAGGAGAAATTTATTGTTTAACAAATCAATATTTAATAAGATGACATATTCTTTATGTGAAAAAAACTGTAGTTGAACTAAAATTATTTACATGTTAAATATAATACAGTGGGGCATCAGTATCACACTATACTGCCTCTGCTAAGTGAACAGCAGACACCATTTTCAGATGGTGAGCCACAACCGTTTAATAAAGTTACTGTTTAATTAATTGATGCTGAAAAAAAAAAACCCAGATACAGATTAATATAAATAAATGTCTACAGAGACCACAAACCGCCTCTACTGCCTGTTGCTAACATATCTGAAACATGTATTGATCTGGAGCTGCAGCTTTTAATTTAGCCCGATCGGTCTTCTTTAATCGTACGAGAAAAAAACTTTACATTTACATTTTGGAGTGAACATTCAATACTGAGGAGTTTTTTTTTTTTGTAATGGAGGTGGAAGGGTAGTAATACATTAGAGGTAAAGCCTGTTTAAAGTGGGTTCCCTGAATAAATATTTGAATTCTTAAGAAATCAGGACCTGCTGCCTTTTTTCCACTCTGAAAAAAAGTCAGTAAAGAGAAAAAGAACAGAAAGCACCCTTGCCTCTAGACTGAGAAGAGTACTCGAGTAAATGTACTTAGTTACATTCCACCACTGACTGTAAGGGAATGTATAGACAATACCCGCTAGGGCAAACAATCACAATACATATGATCAAAGATGCACATGCATGCAAGCTATATGTGAACAAATAATCACACTCAGAGACTCACTCAAGTACTCTCTCTCCCACCAATCTCCCTCCCTCTGCACCCCCCTTTCCCCTTCCCCTCTATTCGTTCCCCTTGCCCTCAAACACTACTCAGAATATTGATACATCACCCCCTCCTCCTTTCTCTCTCTCTCTTTCTCTCTCTCTCTCTCTCTCCATCACTCACTTTCTCTACTGAATACTGATAGGCTGTCTACTCCGTGGTCTGAGTTTCAAATCTCTCCCTCCCTCCGTTGCTGCACCCGCTACAAAAAACAGCAACATAAAGGAGGAAATAGCAGAAGTTAATGCACTGAGGTAGACATAAATTCACTTAAGTACCATTTCAGATTATGTCAAGCTAAAAATGGGCTTAACATTGTGGAAACGAGGGAAGGGGGGGGTGAAAGAGGAGGGAGGAGGAAAAGTGCTGCTTTGGTTGGTTGTCTTGCCAGCGGAAACTGGCCGAGGGGCTCGCAGCGCTGTAGTGAACTCGCGGCCGGCAACAAAGGGGAAGAGACGTGTGAAAAGTTCAGGCAAATGAAGACGCATTCAGTGTTTTTTGTCCGACTCCCACCCTCCCGCCTCATTGTTGGGCATGTCGACTATGGTGTGGACGAGGGGGAGAAGGAGGGAGTGAATGAGGTCGTCAAAGAGTCCCAGTGAGCCCCCTCCGCTTCAAACACACACACTCTCAACATCTTGAAACAGCTGAGGACAAGGGAGAGCGAAAATAGGAGAAACAACAGACTAAAATGTCCTGCTTTTCTCACATGGACGGGAAGGTGGCAGGGCCTTTTGGGGTATTTGTGTATTTAAGTGTGTGTCTGCACAGGAGGGAGAGAGAGTTTGTGTGTGCCTATAGTCTCTTTGGAGGAGGCTTTCTGTCTGCATTAGAAGTGCAGCGCGTCTGAGACACTGGGAGAGGGAGTGTGTGATTTTGTCCTCCAAGTCTTCCCCAGGCGTCCTTGAAGGAGACTTGCAGGGAATATCTGACTCCGTGAGAGTGTGTGTGCGTGCGTGTGACAGTGTGTGTTTGAGTTTGGTACCGGAGGCTTGCCTCGCCGAGCACTATTACAGGTGTTCCCATCGCAAATCAGGGTGCTCCTGGAAGTAACAGAAACCACATCCTGCAGCTGGAGAATAAACCACCAGCCTGATGAATGAGAAATGTAATTAAATCGAGTGGGGTGAATTAAAAAAAAAAACCTTAGTCAGTGTGTTTCTCCGTGCGCAGATCAGCACACGGATGAGGAATAGCTTGTGACGACTGTAGCAGTCAGCGAGACAGTCACACCCATGTCTGACCTTGTTTCTTCGCCTGTCTACACATGCTATCGGCTGTGGTCAGTTCAGTGCAGTGACAGGAAACTGCCTGCTCAGAAAGGAAGAGCAAACAGGCCGGCAACAGGATAAACATTAGCATCTTTAAAGCAAATTAGCACGTGTAAATATTCTCTGATATATAATTTGGGAAGAAATGTGAAAAGCTTCACATAGACTGCAAGTGGCTGACCACTGCTCCAAGTATACTACATCTTCCGTATGTGTACGAATGGATAGATAAAACAGAGAGGTCAAAATACCACGTGTGTCAAAACTTGAGGGCATTAAAGATTCGTCTCAAGCTACAGGCAACATTTAAAACATTTGCATTAAAGTTCTGCATTTCTATTATCATACCTAACATTGTTTTTACTGATGTATAATTATTAAGGCACCATTATACCACAGATTATCAAACAGAAGCCAATTCTCCATAATCTAATCTTGGGGAGTTTTATTTGCAACAGTGCTCATATTTTATGACCTAATCAGATTTAAAAGATTTTGTTTTATATTTTTTTCCTGGAAAGTACCTCAAGATAGCTTAGAAACACTTAAACAGAATAAAACAACTGAAAACTGAGCATAAACTCTGAACCGAATTCTGGACATAAAAACCTTAACTTAGTTCAAAGTTGTGGAGAAAAACATTTCTGGGTCTAAGGAGACCATTATTTACCCAAACAGACACACAAAAAAAACACAAAACTGCTATTTAAGCTGAGGTCATGAAACAACAGGAGGGGAAAAAAAGACGTGGCAGTTTTATGTTAAAGACTGATGAAATTTATAACGTGCCCTCTGACCTAACACACACTACTTTTTGTTTCCGCAGGAAGTAAACACGGAGAAACTGGCCGACTCCTTCCAGCTTAAACACACTGTGTTTGTGCCGTGAATGAAAATGAAGTTGCCCTGCTGAAACACTTCCAAAAATAAACCGGGCTACGTCAGTCATATAAATACCGAAAATTGATGTTAAGATCTGAATTTACAGACCTTGCAATGGAAACAATAAGTAAATTTAACAAATATATAGATAATCTTCAGTTTGGATTGAAGTTTGAGTTATGACGTTCATCTAATCCTGACTTGCCTTACTTTAACTTGCCTTTTACTTTAAGTCTTAACAATTAATTAAGTGTGCTCTAGTTAAGTGTCAACTGGAATAGTTGCATGAGATTTATTTAAATGAGGAACTCCTTCAATTTGACACATAAAAAACAGTTTACTACTTATGAGGAGTATTTGTTGGACTAAAGAGACACTATCAAGTATTTTTTCTTCACCTTCTCCTACAGCAGCTCACATAGATGATAAGCATAAAAGGGTGTTTAAAGATAACCGCCACGGAGTAGATAATATTCCAAATCTATCAGACAATAATTCTTTGAGGGCATGTGGCTATTAAGGAGCCATTTCGTCCTTTTGTTGAGTATGCTCCTCCATATTTCATTGAGATGCATATCTGCCTCTCACACTGTCTGCCTGCTCCGCTATTCTCTATTCAACAGTGACCCATTGCTCCCTGCCATACAATCCTTCACCTTTCTGGGCTTAAAAGTAATTACCACTTTAATTTGCTGTCCGCTTTTGTGCATGCCTGAATGTATCCGTAACTGACTGGAGTGCTGGCTGTGTGTGTATTTAAATTCATGTGTGTGTGTGTGTGCATACAAGAGACAAAAGAGCGTTTAAATTAACTGATAACACTTGATAGTTTTGATAATCAATGTATTGTTGATTTAACAACCATTAATAAAATGCCAGTTTCTGAATATTGTGTCTCAGATGTGATGATTAAATGCTTTGTTTTGTCATAAGTGACATATATTTAGATTTTAGACAAAGCTGACTTTTCAAACAATCAAATTATTACAGATTAAATAAAATATTAATTAGTTGCAGCCCTAAATGTTTCTTTTTAATGTTTCTGTGATGAGTATGTATGAATGTGTTATTCGCCTATGTCAAATGCATGTGTGTGAATTGGTATGTGACTGTTCATAATATATAAATGCAACAAAGTGCAACTAGACGTGTGTTTTTTAAATAAGTGAGTGAGTGTGTGTGAGTGTGTGTGTGTGTTTATGGTTAGCCTCCCATTGGCCCAATTACTCCAGAACCAAAACCCCACAGCTTCCAATCTCTCCATTAAAATCCCTCACCCCTCTCACCTCATAGTCCCAGTGGCGGACCCTCCAAACACCCCAACCTTCCACCCCCGCCCCGCTGCCCTGCGCAACCAGATTGTCCATCACAATACACCCGACCCCTCATAGGACCTCCACCACCTACACTGTACCTTCTGCTCCCCTCGCCTCCAGAAGTCCCACTCACTCACCACCATTGTTTCCGCTTTGTCCCTCGCCTTCCGTCATCCCGTCTTCCTCCTCCTTCATTTACCCCTTAAACTCCTCTTTTTGCCCCTCTCCTCCCACATCTGCACCCCCTCCTGACTCCCCCACATTCTTCCCCCTCTGCCCTCCCTAGTCCCAGGTGAGCTGACGACACAAGGAGAGCAGAAACACTCTGAGAATATTAATGGTTTGATCTGAATATTAATAAACCATGCATCTTAATGATCTATAAAAAAAACAAAGAACCACAGTCAGGGCTATAGTGCCAGAATACACACACACACATCCACACACACGCATCCACCCATACACACACACACACAGGCCTGTGCATGCTGAGCTGAACTATCTGTCCTGCACTGTGTAGATTAGTTAAAACAGGGCCTTATCCTCCAACCTGCTGTTTAAATGCTGAGCGTCACGTTCAAGACAAATGTGTTGTCTTTTTTTTTTTACTCTCAGTAAATGAAGACACCTCTTCTTTCCCACGTCCTTCTCCTCTATCTCCTCCTGTTGCTTTCTTCATTTTCTTTTTATCTCCCTCTACTCGTTTAGTTCGGCAGCACCCCTCCCTTCCTCCCTCCCTCCCTCTACCTCTCACGGTTGCCCCATTTCACCCCTCCTCCCTCTCTCTTTACCCACCCCTCCGCCCCCCAACTATCTCACCCTCTCTCGCTCTATCACTTTCTCACTAGATTACCCCATCTCTCCCTCTCTCCCAGCCTCACCTACTCGATATTCCAGCCTTGTTCTCCTGCAGTCTCCAGCACAACTTTCTGACCCACTTCCTCTCTCCTCCCTGGCCCCCTGATCAAAGCCTGCAGGACGGCATCGCCTTGGGCAGAGGAGAGGGAGAGCGCGAGATGGGGGGATGAAGGGATCCAAGCTGGGAGAAGAGAGGAAGAGACAGATAGAGAAAGGATAGAGCGGCACAGGAGAGAGGGAACAGAGAGATCACAAGGACAGGAAGAGGAGCCAGGTGCCCTCTCAGCCCAAGGACAAAAGCTCTTCCTGGCTGATCACACACACACACAGTGAGTCCTGTCAGTGCCGTCATTTCTGCTCGTGTACGTTATGTGTGACGGCGGCGTTGACATTAATGTGGTGTGATAAAAAATATCTTTTTTTTGCTGCAGCTCCAATCCCCAAAACAAGTCAACTTTACAGGTGATGGCCATTAAAATTCAACAGGATGTTTAATAAATTACACTTTCAGATTACATGTTGTCCCATCTTGTTATTCTGTTTTGCATTCAGGCGCTGCACAGGTGAGTGCACTGACAATGTGTATCTGTATCTCAGCAGGTGTCAGTCACGGTGTAAACTCTCCCTTTTATTAAGTCATTTTGTGCTTTATTTTTTGTAGAACGGGTGAAAAATATGCACTTAAAGTAAGATTTGTTTTTACTTTGTCTCAAATATGTTCAAGTCGTATTTGTCTTGATTGCAGAACAGCAACCTGCCCTCTCTTTTGTTGCTTTAAAATACAAACGCTCTTGAAAATCATTACAGAAATCATTACAAAATGTTTTCCACTGACAATCTTTTAGGACTCAGGTACAGACAGAAATTACTTGTTTGAATAGCGTTGTTCTTTTTTTTTTTGCAGCGAAGTCGTAATTTCAAGCGTCTGTGTCGGGCTTTGGGACGTAAGTTGTGTCCATCCCAGTGGTTGTGTCGGGCGGGCAGTTGGGGCAGGCAAAAAGGATGGAGGAACACCAGCCCATTTGTACCCAGAGCGAGGTGGCGTGTACTTTAACATTCCCTGCGCATCCCGACAAAGAGCACTAATTATAAATAAATTAGGGACACGACACGGTGTGCCACAGGGGGACCAGCCAGAGCAGTCACAGAATAGAGAGACTGATAGAGAGAGAAGAGGGTGTGTAAAAGAAATGGAGAGAGGTAAGAGAAAGAGGAGGGAGAGGAGACGACAGAGAAGAGCAGACAGCAGAGATTTGGCAATGACATAGAGGAGCAAGTAGGAGAAGAAAGTAGATAAGAAAATAGAGGAATGGAGCACGGGGAGGCCTGGGGGTAGAGCGAGAGGAGAGGGGGGAGTGTAAGCGAGCGGGTATACAAGGCCTGAATCCCCAAAATATAGCTTGAACATACATCTGCTGCAGAAAAACTGACAAGATTCTCACTAGATGACAGAGGCAGCGCAATATGTTTGAACAGAGATAGAAAAAGGTGACAGGGAAATTAACAACCAAAATGAAACAGAGGGGAAGCAGAATCTTAAAAAAAAAAAAAATAGACGCCGCGCAAGATGAACTCAACTAGAAGAGCAAAAAAAGAAATAGGAGGAATTCATCTGCTCCATATCTTCTACAAATGCATTCCTGTTATTTTAAAAGTAAATAATAGAAATCTGATTGAATAAATACTACACAAAAATCATAAGGTGGCGATATCTAGAGAGTGTTCTACACACACTAGTAGTCAACACTCCCCACCTGCCACTCAAGCTTATCTGAGATGACTTGTCAACCAAGCAAGTGCATGTCAAGAGACTGCTGTGTGTGTGTGTGTGTGTGTGCGGAGAGATCTGTTTCTGTTTCTTTGTGACCATGTGCACACAGTTTTGTGTGTTTGTCGCGCGGTGTGTGTTTAGCTAAGTGTGCATGCATGTGTGTGCGCAGGGTAGAGAACCTCACCGCTATCTAAATGGATCGCACTTCAGAGTGTGCCACCATTTCTCAGAAACTCCATGCAGACAGACAGACGCTCAGGCACACAGACTGGGAGGGTGAGTGTGTGAGTGTGTGTGTGTAAATGTGTGTGCATTGGGGTGGGGGGGCATGCTCAACTGGCTTGCTCCACTCAAGGTTATGTCCTGCCTGAAGTTGAGAAGTGATGGCTGTCACCGTAGAAGGAAAATGTGCCAGGGTTCAGGAGGAAAAATAACCATCGTCTTTACTTGCGGGCATTTCTCCGTGTGATGTGATGTGAATGTCTTAAATGATGGAAGAACAACCTGCCTGGACGACAAAGCCTGGAGACATTTATCGTCCCGAAACAACTGCTTTGTGTCTCTTGGTCGGGCTGAGGCTCAGAGCTAGGGGTCAGAGGTCAGCCGAATGTGACACAGACAGAGAGAGGTCGACGGACTGACCTGCGATTGGCCCCTGACATGGCGACCCCCCGCCGACACCATGGTAGCCATGGCTACTGAGCTTCAGACAAACATGAAGTCAGTGTAAGACTTAGAGGTTGCGAGGCGCAGGAGAAAGGTCAAATAATAACTAATCTAAGATTCTCCTCAACACACGCTCGCATTCATACACAACTAGCCGCCCATTGAAACCATTACTTCCCAGTGAGAATGCACTCACGGCAGCTGATCTGCAAGGCCAACATCTGCAGGAGTGCAAATAATATGAAAGAGTCAGGGTCTCCATTATCAAAGTCAATGCTTTTGTCTATAGTCTCTAAACTTTCTGCACAGAGGAGAGTTAAAAAAGAAGAAAGGTAAAGAAGGGCGGGAAGACAAGAGAGGAGCAGCTTGTTGCATTAGCATTCCACCAGCAGAGAGGCTGTCTGTTTGCCTCTGGCAGCAGCCGAGAGAGGGGGACACTCTCTGCATCCTCACACAGCTCGTCTATCTCTCCCTCTGTCACTGTCTATCTCTCCCTCTGTCTGTCTCTGCCTGTCTCTCTCTCCCTCGCTCTCCTTGAGTCTGTCTGTTATATTTCTCCCTCCACTCTGCCACTGCCTGTCACTGTTTTTCTCCATTCTGGACAATTTTCCCTGCAGTCTTCTTGTATCTACCAATCACTCCATCTCACACTGTCATCTTTCTGTTTATAATTCTCTCCACTAATTTGTATTGTGTCTTTTTTTTTTTTTTTCATTCACGACCTCATGTGGCCCCAGCTCTGTTCACTACCCCTAAGAAACCCCTGGTGCTCGAGCCCCGAGGGCCAGAAGCGATTCATGCAGCAGCATACTGTATCATGCTGTTAGCAGGTATTTGTGTGCACCTGAAACTTTCTGAAGTAAGATTACAGATATATCTATTAATAATGTATAACACATAGAGCATTCATATACACACATGCACAAACAAAGCATTTTCTTTGCTGTTATCACATAGAGCATGGCTGCAAAGACACAGTCTCCCAATCTATTTCAACAATTAATAAATTACCATCAATAATAAATGTTTCTTAAAACTTCTTTAAAAAAAAAAAAAAAGATATTTTTTTTTGTTTAATCTCTATGACAATAACACTGAGTCACTCCAGAATAAATTCTGTCATACAGGTCAATGTTGTTGTTAGGTCAAAAGGCAAACTCCATCTCGGTTGCCATGGCGATTTTAATAAACCACGGCCAATGCCACGAATAACATAAAAAGCAATCCACTAAATAGTATCATGTTCATTTTCAATTATTTATTGAATGCATTAAAGGTTGCATTTTTCCATTAATTATTAAATGTAATTCCTGCTGTAAATTAATACAGGAAGGGAACTGGAGGAGCACAGCCAAAACGTGAAGTTTCATCTTTTCTCAGACCGTACAACGGTCTTGAGAAAAAAAGACATTCATTCACTCCCTTATCTTTATCGGAAGGTGACAAATGTACTGTGTAGTCCATAAGTAGCAGGACAGTGATTACATTGTTTAGGTTCTGTACTCAAAATGGGATTTTAAACGAGGTTCAAGTGCTCGACCTGCTTTCAAGGGCTTTGAGGACATTTGTTTTTGTATGAGATGAATAGTCCAAACTTGGATTGTTAACCCGTCAAGTCAGTCTGTCCTCTAACGATCCCTGACACAGACATAAAATGAAAGTGGATGCAGTACAGAGGTTTTTGTACTGCATCCACTTTTTTCCGTTTACCTTCACTTTCTAGGTATTAAAGGGGAACTCCGGCGCAAAATGAACCTGGGGTTAATAACACATGTGTACCGAGTTCGACCGTTCTCTGGTATTTGTTTTCATGCATTTGTTTTGTTAGTCAAATGTGACCAGTTTTCTTGCAAACCGCTAATTAGCGTATAACGCTAGCCTTCGGGGCACACCTACACATAAAAAGAAATCGCTATTTCTATACCACTAACAAGGCTCACAATATCACCACACTTACACGGTAGCATAACTAGGGTCTCTACATGTAAACCGAAGCATTGAGAACTTTGCAAGCATACAGGCAGTTTATTAAAAAAGGAACACAGTACCGTTCATGTCTGGCTCGCATATCCAGGCGGGCGCCATCTTGGGGAAACTGAACTCTCTTCGTTCAGTGCTTCTCTATGCTCTCAGTGCTTTCTTCCGGCAACAGACAGTTCAGTTTCCCCAAGATGGCGCCCGCCTGGATATGCGAGCCAGACATGAACGGTACTGTGTTCCTTTTTTAATAAACTGCCTGTATACTTGCAAAGTTCTCAATGCTTCGGTTTACATGTAGAGACCCTAGTTATGCTACCGTGTAAGTGTGGTGATATTGTGAGCCTTGTTAGTGGTATAGAAATAGCGATTTCTTTTTATGTGAAAGTGTGCCCCGAAGGCTAGCGTTATACGCTAATTAGCGGTTTGCAAGAAAACTGGTCACATTTGACTAACAAAACAAATGCATGAAAACAAATACCAGAGAACGGTCAAACTCGGTACACATGTGTTATTAACCCCAGGTTCATTTTGCGCCGGAGTTCCCCTTTAAGTCTTTTGCACGGTAATTTTATAGTTTGTATCTTATAGGAGCCTAAAATGCATCTGTGAAGGTTATCAGTCACCCAGGTCATAGTATATCCAAAAAGACAAGCTGTAACAGGCCAACTGGACTTGTAGAGGAAAAAATACAGAATTTTGGAAACGCTGCTGATGCTGTTTCAACTCCAGAGTCGTGCTTTACTGTGTAGAGTTTTGGAAAGGACGACACAGGCACAGATGTAAGAAATTAAGTATGAAAATTATATATATATATATATATATATATATATATATATAAAAAATAAAAAGGAACCGTAACTGTAACCGCTTGTCCTGAGAAGGGCTGCGAGGGGGCTGGAGTCTATCCCAGTTGTCATCGGGCGAGAGGTGGGGTACACCCTGGACAGGTCGCCAGTCTATGGCAGGGATAACACAGAGACACAGACAACCGTCCTCCGAACTCATTGCTCCAAATGCACTACTGATGATGTTGCCATATTTGCTTTGCAGTGACTCAAAATATACACCGATTAGGCATAACATTATAACCACTGACAGGAAAAGTGAATAACATTGACCATCTTGTGACAATGCAATGTTCTGCTGGGAAACATTTGGACATGTTACTTAGACATGTACTACCCACCTAGACCAGACCAGGCACCCCCACCCCATAGCAATGACACTCCTTGATGGCAGCAGCCATCCGCAGCAGGACGCAGAGATTATTTTTGATTTTTGAAACCATGCTAAAATACCGGAAGGAATGGAGATGGTTTTTGTTTTAAAATGATATCCAACACTGTTAACATGTGGTTGTGCCCGAGAATGGACAATTCAATATTCATTGATTGTTCAGTGAGGGAGAAGGAGGACTACTTTAAGTGGTTAATTTGACTTTTCAAAGAACACGTAAAGACATGAGTCGTAAACTTGCTTTCATGTGCTTCTGTCCCCAAATAAGCAAATACAGTATGTACCACAGAATGTCAAAGGTGCTACGTTGATCATTTGACATGAGTGAAAACACTCAGATTAAAGATGAAAGCAGATTTAATTAGATAGTAATTGTTTGATTGAAAATTTTAAATGCTTACATTGAGGAAGTTTAATGCAGCGCTTTTCTCGAACCAGCATCACAAGGTTATTTATAATGAATGTGGAGGATAAAAACAACATACTCAACATTAGAATAGAAACAGAAACACTTAAAGGATGAACAGAGCCCAAACAGCACAGATATATCACTGACCCACTACTTAAAGTCTACACTATTTGTACAGGTGTGCGGACCCATTTGAACGGACTTGACAAGACGGATCCAGTCTGTCTTCTCTGCCGTGAAAGGAGTTCAGAAGATCCAACTTTTGTCAGCATTTTCTAGCAGCATGCAAGAGATTTGACACCTTGTGAAAATCCAGCACAGTTGACTATTATTGTCTTCCTGACAACATTTGCTTTGCTATCACCCACACGCCGCGATGCAAAGTGAACGCAGCTTAAAACATATTTCGACATGAATACAAAAACCACTTAATGAAACCATTCAATCATGCTGCAAAATCACCATATCAGTATGATGAGTACTTGCCATAATACTCTGATGAGTACTCAGCTTTATCAAATTTAATTAGATTATAAAGGCTTAGTCTCCAAAAGAGCTGTGGGTAAGTAAATCACGTGTTATTCAGGAGCTGAGCTTAAGCCAAGCCGACTCTGTACTGTAGCCCCAGACAAAATGCCTTCAAACAAATTAATAGTCCATTAAATAAAAGCAACCTCTGCCAGCCAATACTACCTTAAAAGCATATTAGCATTAGAACAGAATAGACACCCATTTGTCTCTTAGGAAAGTGTTTTTAGCAGTGAGGGGAAACTCAGGGATGAGTTAGCAGCCTCGTGTTTCTTTCTTTACATACATGTGACTTCTGGTGTGGGTATTTATCCCCACAGTGCTGTGAGTGATGATGCGACCTAACCCTGACATGATCAATTCTTTCTTTTTATTTCTCCCTTTCCTTTTTCATTCTACATTGTCACTGAAACTCATCCTTCTCATTTAAAAGGTACTGTATCGTCCCATGTCTCAATTAATCTAACGCTCTCCCTCTGTTTGCCCTTCCGCTTTTCCTCTCCTCGCATCCCTGCATCCATCTTGTTCCTGCCCTCCCCCTTCCCTCAGGCCTGGCCACCACTCTGGTATTCCCAAAGTCATCTGCAATCAGACATCGTCAATGGATTAATTACACTGTCCTCACACAGCTTGATTGAGCATCTAACATCTACACCCCACCTCCTCACCTCCACCCACTTAGGAGACCTTGAATGCTTTCTTCTCAACATCTTTTCATCTCACTTCCATGCTTCCTCCCCTCCTTCCTTTTTCTACCTTCTCCCCTGAACTTCTACCTTCAACCCACCCCAGCCTACTCTTTTCTAAAATGACTACAGCGGTCATCCCCCGTCTTCTCTGGAAGCCTCTCTAATTGGAGATCGATTGTGAGGGCCCTCTCCATGATCTCTCCTGAATATTGGGATCACACTAATTGAAGAATTAACTTAGGTGAGACTCGAGCCTGGCAAAAGGAAGTAGGAGAAAGGCAAAGACAGACAAAATGCCTCAGCTTAAAGAAATACGATAACGTTCACAGGGGTGCATCCAGGCGCATGCACAGGCGCTCACTTACAAAATGAGGTAAATACATCCAAGGAATCAGAACTCCCTCGAAGATAAATAGCTACAGACGTTTCAGGAGATAGTAGGATTCACAAAATGTTACACTAATTATTATCTGATTTTGAGTAACTTTAATCAGTAGTGCCTCCATTAGCTTCATTAACAAAACCAAAAAAAACTATCAGAGGACAAATTAAAAAACCTTAAGTCTTCACTACAAGCGAGTCATTATTTATTTTTAGCAAACAAATGCACACCGTCTCCTTTTCACTGCTCCCACCAACACACACATCCACTTCACATCAATCATGGATCCCAGACCATAACCCCAAAAGCAGAGTGCTGCTTTGAGTCATTCTAAAATCATGATGGATGACAACTTCCCAAAGCAATTCCTCTGCGTGCCAGCATCATTTAACTAAAGGCATCAACCTGCCCCAGCCAATACCACGCCTCTGTTTCCCCCGGACTGAGAGTGCCGGACTCCTCCTTTCAAACCCCTGACGTGATTCGGGGGGGAAAAAAATGGTCCTGAGTAGACATATGAAGGCTGCCACAAAAGAATGAGCTTCGCCCAAGTTTCTGATCGCGAATCTGTATTGCCGCCCTCCTCTTTTTCACGAGCAGTAAAGACAGCGAGAGATGAGACCGCGAGGAGGTTAAGCTGACCTCAGGCTCATGCTTTGGAGCGGCTTACCCTGGAGTGTGAGATGACAAAACATTTAGCCCGATCTCACTTGCAGCTCACTGACAGGCTGAAACAAAAGAACAGCCTCGGAGGAATTTAAAATCATTGAATGAATGTCAATTAATTTCACAGGAAGGAGTTGAATTGATTAGAATATAAAACAATCTTTCTTGAAAGCAAAAGGGAATTGATGTCCAAGGCCTTCAAACAGCGAGAGTGGGGAGACAGAGAAACGACAGAAATGAAAGAAAGATGGATGATTTTGTGTGTATAAGTGTTTGTGCTTAAATAGGGAAAGCGTTCAGGTGCATGTGTGTGTGTGTGCATTTGTGTGTGTGAGCTCAGCAGTTGTGTTGCACGCTTGGCTGGCAGGGTGTGTGTAAAGTAATTAACATGATAGCCTCCCTCTCAGCCTGATAGCCTGTTCCCTGCAGCGAGGTCGTTCAACAGACACCAACAGACACCTGAGCTGCGTCTCAGACACAACCCTGCAACGCATCTCTAATGCAAACACACACACACACACACACACACACAGGCACAAGCACACACAAACATGTTCAACCCACATATGCCTGGTACCAGCAAATACTGAAAACATACAGCTATCAGCAGAAATGACATGGTACATGCAAACCTGTCAACCCCATACTGTATCATAGTTGACAAACAGTTTGTGGAAATAAGCTGACATTTATAAATTCAACCTGACAATCATATAGACGCAATGCAAAAGATGCATTTAAGAGACAATGTGGAAGCATGCAATAGAGGTAAATATGAAAACAGTGAGCTAAAATCTGCCACAGCTGCACAGTGAACAGAATTTTTTAAGATATTCAATGCACATCTATATCAGATACATTCAGATTATCTCAATTCTGTATATATTCTGAATAAAATGTAAGTAAAAGTACAAGTATGATTAATGCCAAGATCACTCATGATGAATGAGTTATGGCCAATAAAGAGCGTTATTTTTTAAAACCACTGACACTGACTTTTGGACCTGGCATTTGTGTGGATGTTACATAGACATGTAAATCCCACCAAAACAGTAAATATGCATACATGTAAAACAAAATAACTTGGAAATAATTAAGAATTTGGAAATTCAGTAGAAAATGGGGCAGGCCCAAACTGAAACCAAGTGAAGTGGCTAACAGATAACCACATACGGGAGCTACCAACACTAATAAAATATTTTTTAGGCTAACTTTTTATTAATGTCGCTGAAATCAGTGCATTTTGATCCAGTTAACTAAAAACAAACAAACACAGAGCAGTAAAAAAACATAACCTCTCTTGTTGAGGTAATGAGACCACAGGTGACCAGCACAACACAGACACTATTCTTTCTTTTTTTCCCAGCAATCTATTGTTTCCCTCTTCTTCATCCCTCATAACCCTGAAGACCTTCTCGCTGGTCCTCTAATCCTAAAACTGAGGCTTGCACAGACCCCCAAACACCCCCTTCAGCCCCACACAACCCTCATTTGCTAAAGGATTAGAGTGGGGGCACCAAGGTCAAAGTTTGGCCACCACCAGAGACCCTGAAAAAGAAGAAATGCACACAGCCCCAGCGACCACAGAGCCAGTGAGACACATAAACACACTCCCATTAGCATTGTGTGAACTCTGCACACATGACACTGCTTTAGAGCGCGCGGTCTGAGCGGTCTAAGGAGCAGAACGGCATTATGTATTCACATACTGTAGATGTGTAGGCAGGACCCTAACCCCAGACACGTACTGAAACAGAGACACAAATTTGCATGAGCATATGCAGAACTAAATGAGCTGACCTTAACTCTCTAACTCAAAAATACAAATATACATTTGTGCAAGTTAAAAAAAAAACAGGGTCAAATAACAACTTCAGGGTAGAGGGAGGCTGATGATAGCAGCACTACGGTAGGACGGAGCACACCTTCGAAAGAAGACTAAGTGAGAGAGAAAGACAGGAGGGAGAGTTAGCGAGAGAAGAAAAGTGATTGTCAGGGAGAGAAGAAACATCACTCTGAAAACTTCTAAAGAAGGCCCTGCTCTGGGTTTTAAATGCTCTCCTCCCTCTATCACTCCCTCTCTTCCTACTTTCCGCTCATTCCTTTCATGAATTAAAAGCACGGCCGGTCTGTGGGGAGAAGCATAGTTAATTCCGATCAGATCTCCTCCTCCCCCCTCTCTGTCTCCCACCGCCCTCCTCCTCTCCTCCCTGGGCGACGGTTGCCGTGCAGTCTGACAGACGGAGATGGGATCTGACAGTAAACAGGCGTGTGGATGCCCGGCGCGTGATTGACACGTAGGCAGGTCGGCGGGGGCCCGCCCCCCTCCTAATCCTGCCCTGTCAGCTCTAATTGGGGAGGTGGGGCTCTATGTCACCAAGGTGACTGATTGACAGGACCCCAGCTTTGCATAGATATGAGGGAAAGGTGGGGAGGTTCACGCATGGCATAACACTGTTAACACTACTATACTGCTAATAGAGATATGTGTGTGTGTTTATGGGTGTGTGTGATTGCTGCGCGCTCCTGCACATCCACGCCCAGATCCAGGTGAACACACTCAAGAACATGGTTGAGCACACAAATATACTCACAACAATAACAATGAACAAAATCGACATGCATACAAGATGTCTGAACGCACACTGCATCAACAAACACACACAATCTCTTAACATGCTGGGTGAAGAGCAGGGCTGTGAACACTACAAGTGCTGAGATATGGAAGGAGCTGTCCAAAGGTCTTCACCATATCAAGGCCAAGTTACGACAGGGCAGCGATTAAACAAAACACAGGTCTAACATTTTAACCTGTGGACATGCAAATGTAGTATATGTGCCAATGTCTGTCAGTACATTTGTGTGTGTATAAAAGTTGCCGTTGCAGTCTTTTGGACACTGACGTTCTGTAAGGCAGCACTTCTCAAACTTTTTCCACCATGCACACTTAGGGAAACAGACACACCAAAACAATATCAAAGAATTGCACTTGAACACAACAGCCAACAGTTAACTCTAGTCCGAACATAGACAGTATAAAGAGTTAAACTAAGGCCAACAATGTGGTCAATCTATGTCTGCCACATGGATATAGGGAAGACACAAATATAAAATGATGCAAGTTGAGTTTTAGTGAAATAAAGGTCAGCACTTTTAGTTCACTTACTAACATCCACTAATAACAGCAGAAAGAGACAGGACCGTCAGTTTTGCTGGTATTTATTCATAAACCTAATTAATGAACAAATTAATATTTTGACTTCATAAAAGTATGGAGGTAACCACAGTGATTACATTTTATCCTGGAGAGAACATGAACAGCTTAACCAGATTTTCATCCGGAGCTGTCAAGACTTTTCACACAAACACACAAAACTTGGAGGTGGCACTGGAGAAAACCTCAATGAAACACCAAAATCACCAACTTCCTCCTATGGTCATCATGCATTTCTGTACACAACCCGATTGTAGAAAGGCAAGGAGATAATGTGAAAATGGAGCAGTTTGAGAACAACAACAAAAAAAAAAACCTAAATAAAACTATGGCCTATGATGAGGACATGATTCATTATAAGCCACTGAAAAAGATTAGAACCACATCTCTAAGTAAGTATCAAATTACCTGCTCAAAGAAATCTGAATTTGTAGGGCTAATTATTAATTTTCACAACTGTTACCCTTATTTGTGACTTTATTTTAGGGATAGTGTGTGTGAGTGCACGTGAATGTATGCGTGCATGGCTGTGTTTTGATTGACAGCTGCCAATGACCTGTGCCAGTCAGAGTGCCATGCTGCAGGGCGGTGGGGTCGATCGCAACGGAGATGACCTCCGCCCTCATCTGCATCCTGCCTTCATTAGCAGAGCCAGGCAAGGAGAATAACAACCCAATAAATTAATAAAGAGAAAGAGGGAGAGAGGAGGAGAAGGAGGGGAAGGAGCGGACAAGAGGAGAGCAGACAGAGCAAGGGTAAAATGGGAAGAAAGAGTGAGGGAAGGGAGGAAGCAGGTGTGTGGAAAGGGCAGAGAAGGAAAGGTATGAGAGGAAAGAGCAGCGCACTGAAGTATAGAGGGCAGAGAGTGAGGAGATGGGGGGAAACGCTACACAAATTGAGTGTGTATATGTGTGTGTGTGAAGGCTAAGTGTGCATGGTCAACTCAGGTAGAAAAAAAAAGCTAATGAATGATAAGTAGAGAGATGCAGAAAAAGACAAAAAGGAGGAGAAAAGGTGTTTAATTCATCCCCATCGTTAAAATCCAAATAGCAGATAAAATTATGCATCTGCTATTCACCAAACCACAATTCCACCAAATTTATTTACCAAGGAAGGACCGCAAACAGAATCCAAATAAATCTCTGGGGCTGATTAACAAATGTGGCCCAGAGCCCTGTTTAAAAGAGTATTGATACATAACCATCTGTACTGGCTACTAAATGCCAGTATAGACAGAGACTCTCTAACTGGCCCACAGAGCCACATTTTGACGAGTCCAAATGTTCCAGATTTTCTCTCTTTCATTCATGACTGAGATGAAGTTAGCATGCCAACCGCACAGAAAATGTGTTAATAAAGAATGAGGTTTAATCATCTACTATTTCACTGCATACATAGCCTTGCTGTTCTCGTTCACAAGGAGACAGATACAGAGGAAAATACCTCTCCAAAAAATCTCCACTCTTCCAGCAAAAGACACACAGCAGAGTCCAGGGGAAGCTTGCCGTGTAAATAAATTATGAACAAGTATGTTGCATGGGATAGATTGTTGGTCGAGAGCTTTCCCAGGAGGACTCTAGTAATGATGCTTTCTCATCTTCCAGAGTTGTATAGCAAACACCACCTTCCATTACTCCATCTTCATCAGCATGACGGATAGAAATATCCTTACGTCATGAATTTCTCAGAGAGTAGCTTCCAGCAATTGATTGTATATTTATCCAACTCATCTGGTATTGGACATATTAGTGCAGTGGTTGTCAGACTTCTTTTTGTCTCTGTAACCCCACTGTCCTTGCCGATGAGATGTGAAACCAGCATACACCAGTGTGTCTGGGAAGGTCCTCAGTCAGTCAGGTCATGGTACAACCAAAAACATTTAAGGCAACTCGACTTGCAGAGTTTCTTAAAGACGTTTCGCCACTCACTCAAGTAGCTTCTTCAGTTTTAAGGCACTGTTGGGGAGTTGGGGTTTAAATAGGCACATCTGTCAACACCCGTCAGAAACTTGCTTGACTGGTGCCTGTTACCAAACTCCTCAACAGTCCTTTAAAACTGAATAAGCTACTTGGATGAGCGGCAAAAATCCAGTTGCCGTTCTTTAACGTTTTTGGATGTATTTACAGTATTTACACTTTAAAGGTCCAGCATGTAACACTAAGTTACTATCCAGTGGTGAGGTTACAGATTGCAACTAACTGAATTCCCCTCCCTGTCAAAGCGTGAAGCAGAAAACTACAGTTGGCACCACTTCAGTGTAAAAACGAGTGCAACCAGTGTTTGGTTTGTCCATTCTAGTCCAGTGTAGAAGCATGACGACACAACATGTCGGTCTCAGTGGAAGAGAACCAGCTCCCTATGTAGATATTCTAAGCTCACATGATAATAGATGAATAAAAACATAATTCAGAATACTATAGTCCCTTTCTGCTCACAGATCCCCATAAATCCCTCCTTTAGTTGTCTGTGTTTTGATGGTTTTCTTATATTTCTATGTAAAGTGGCAGAAGCTTGAAGAACTATTGGTCCATTACTATTTTCAGCATTAAACCATTACTTAAAACATTTATTTATCCATTTCATTTACCCATGTGTTGTAATCATTTTTTCATTGATCTTAGCCAGTTCAACCATTGGTCAATTCCTAGGTGTATAGACTCACTCATCTTAATTAAACTATTCTGCATTCTTTCCAACTAACTCCTGGAAACTGCAGAAGTACCTTCTGACTTACAAGTATCTCTAGATGAACATCACAGTAGTAGAGAAATACAGTGGCAAAAAGATCTAAACAAGTTTTCTGACTGCAATGTGTGCTAGATAAAGGCAGCGCAGAACGCTCAGTTTGAAATACTGAGAGTTCATAGAGCAGATCAGAGAGAAATCTAACTGAATTTGGAGAGGCGGCAACACCAGTGCTCTCAGGAGCAACGTGCAGCCTGCCATAACTATCTAATAACACACATCACATCAACAAGACCCATCTGCTGAAAAGACACAGGTAATGCGCCTGGCCCTATTTTCTGTGTCTCTCTAACTGAGAAGTGCTGCTTGTTCAGGGTCGAGGAGTGTGAGTGTCGGGGAGCGGGGCCTGCTGTGCTGGGGAGGAAATTCTCAGGACGATCGATGCAGAGGATTAGGATCGGCTTTGGGGCTCAGAGGCCTGGATCTGAGCAGTATTCTCAGTGGGGCCCCTGGGAGAGCTAGAGAGGAAAGCTGGAGGGAACAGAAGAGGAGGGCCAGGGGATAGAGGAAAGAAGGCTAACCTGGAACTGTCAGGAGGCTGAGAGAGGGTTGGCCAGCCTGGGAATAGAAGAGCAGTCAGGATCCCAGTTGACATTATGAATGGCGCTGAAATTCTGCCACCCACTCAGATAAACACACACTGGCCAGTCTGAATGGATAAGTTGGAGAGCAGAGAGGAGGAAAGAGGAGATTTAATTCAACATGAGAGAGAAAACAGATTGACAAACAGGAATGAAGTTTGTTATTTTGTCTCCTTACACTCCATCTTTTAATTTTCTTCAGGGCAAATCAGTAGTTGTTTTCTAACTTGATGAGCGCAGTGCACAACAAAAGGCTCCTTCCGTCTGTGTGTCTGCCTCTGATGCTCATGATTGGTCAGCCCGTTCGCCAGCTCGCCGCTCTCCCCCGGGTGCAGACGGTTGGATCCATGATTCATTTTGCAATGAGGAGAAAAAGGAGAGAGCGCATGTGAGAGAAGAAACAGCCAAGACCACTGGGAAATTATACGGTGGAGCGGCGTGGTGGATCTGGAATTAAACGGCATAATTAATCAAGCAAAAAAACAAGCACGTTGCTCATACATTTATTATTTGCATTTTTTCCACTTCAGGAGATGTAATCAGCAGATATACATTGGGGCCCTTGATCCTTGTCACAAAGACCTGAAGGCCGAGCGCCCACTTCGACCACTGACCCTCGAAGTGTGATCAGTTCTGCTCAGTGCTTTATTTTTTCCTCACCGACTATCATCTCCACACAATGCCCTCTGCCTCCAAAGTAATCTCAACAACAAGCAGAACAAGTCCCACTGAATCATGTCGTTGTCTGCCTGTCCTTTAAATTAGGGTGTCTGCAAAATTGGGTTCACAACTGTGAGCTCTCTGCGGAGTTGTTCTGCATTATGCAGCGTGTGCACTTGACCCGATAAAGAAAATCTAGCCACCTTTAGAAAGACACCGTGCAAATATCACAGAAGTGGATCACATAGCAGCAACGAGCCGACTATCCGTGTAAACACCTGACAAAAAAAACAACTTTATATTGAAAGCATAACTGCAAACATTGCCACAAAGTCATTTCAGGTTGTATGGATATTAGCAGCACTTACTAAACCAATAACCCCTAACAATTTGTCAGACATATGGTATCGTTAATACACTTATCAAATTTAGTTTTTCTGCATTCTCTCTAAACATCTTTGCAGTTTCGCTTTCTTAAAGATGCACCTGCAAGGTTGGCACAGCGCATTTGGCTCATCTGAAGCTCTGTCTCATCTTGTGTTAAAAACCCACTACTGATCCGTTTTGTACAGCCTTGTTTTATTACCATCAAATGCTGCTGATTAGTAGTCAAGATAACAGGTCCTTATATAAATATAGTTTAATATGTCGTCCCTGTGGTCAGTTTTGCTGTGATATTTTTCAAGGTATGCAACTCGCATAAATGTAAGAAACCCAGGCTGTTAAATAATACATTTGTGCACATTATGTACACAGCTTTATAACTTTGATTAAATAATGTTATTGAATGTTTTCTACTACTCCAAGTCCGGTATACTTCCATCTGATCAGTTACGTTTTATTACTATAATAAGGGAACTACATAAGGCACAATAATGTCTTTCAAAAACTATATTTTGCCCAGTTATTATTAGTAATGAGAACATTAGTAGTCATGTATCCTTGCTATTGATATTGATTTTTTTTACAGGCTATCTGAGATTGCTGATTTCAACCTGTATATTTATGGGATATATTTGCACATCATGGCTGTCCTGGCTTCCATACATGCATCTAACGCTCATTGTGCCCATTACCCATTAATACATCCGCCAAACGCTTTGAAACGTATCACTTTCCAGCTGGTCAATATGGCTTGTTCCTGAAGCGCCGTCATCAATCGAGGTATCAATATGGAAATACCAGTGTGACCCAGACATTAATCAATCGGGCTCCTCGGGGAGGTGAGGGAGGGCAGGGGCACCTAAAATCATCAATGAGACGGATCGGCCCGCAGTCAGGCTCGGACAGTCCGTATTGATAAGAGCATTTCCACCTGTAGCGGCCGGAGCGGAGAGACAGGGCACATCTGAATTCAATACCCGCCGCCGCAGCTGCGAGCTCGAAGCCCAGAAAGACACGGTTGAGCGGAGATACGTGCCTCGACTCATCATAAGACCAGTCTCTTTTTTCCTCCCTATATGTCCCTTTCCTCCTCTTTTCTGTCTAGCTCAGAACTTTTAGGCCGTGCCTCGCAGTGAAGCACCACGTCTCTAATACAGAGCAACAATGACTTCTAATTAAGTTCTTTGTCTTTATTCCGCGGCTTACTTTGCAGAGTAAGCCACCCCCACCCCCCCAACACCCCACAAAATCTCTGGAGTTTAGTCAAACCCATTTCCTCCACCAACTTCAAACTGTGAGACTGGAAGTGGAGCTCGACATCAGTGAGAAAAGTCTTCAGATGCTCGTTTCTCGCATTCATCTCACTGTGAGCGCGGGATTAAAGCGTCGTCTCACTGCTGACATCCAAATCTTGACCGAATCAATTAAGGTCCATGCTCTGTGTTTGCCTCCTTCACCCAGATACAGCTGAGGTTGACGGGTAGCGTGAGACAAGTCAGCCTCCTAGTGGCGCGTTTGTGTATGCGCAAGGAGAAGGCAGGAAAAGTCACATTTATATCAAAGGAACGTTTACACAGTAGATCAGTGTGGTTTAGTTAATTTGCTTAATGAGCAGCACAGTGTGAGTCTAATAGCTGTATTAAGTTTCACTTTTCCAAACTTTTAAAATCCTCCCCATACTTGTGACTGATCCAAGAATCCCAGCCAACCACCAGTGGTTTCATCCCCACATTGGCCCGTCAAGCGATGTCGACGATCCCCGTATTTGACTTCCAATCAAATCCCCGGCCTCTCTTCCCCTCATGATACTTCTTAAAGGTTAGAGTTCAAGGGTCGTGCGTCCTGTGTGCACACAGGCCTGCCCTTTTCACTCCCAATCAACCGCTCTCTCTCGCTCTTTTTATTTTTTTCTTCCTGTGCCAGAATGGCGAGATGCACCACAAAGGTCATGGACATGGATTTCCTTTGGTTTGACTCAATGAAAAGGTCAGATGAGGGCACCATGAAATGGCAGTGAGGCCTTCACGTTGCCCTCACAGGGACCAAAGTCCTTACATCGCCCTGAAATGGCACAGACTGAGCCCCTCTAAGGGCGCTCTCACAGGAACCAGGAGGCTCCTGCGGGCTCCAGTGGGCTGCTGTGACCTCGCTCTGTCCCCCTGTGGCTTCAGTGTCCCTCAGCGATGTGCAGAAACAGCAGGACAGCAAACTGTGGTACGAAGATGATCACATGTGTGAAACTTTTTACAGCATGGTGTGATGGAATTCAATGTTTACGATCTTCCTGTGAGTGTAAGTAATTCTGTTTTAAAGGGTTTCTAACAAGAAGGTTATAAAGACTGCCCTGCAACTGCCAAGAAATCTTAGAAATATGTCTTTACCGACATATCTGGATAAATTGCTACATATTGGGCCTCAGCTCACCAAACCAGTTTTCTGTGATGGTTACAGCCCTGTCTGGTGTACCCTGAACAAACAACGGGTAATTATAGACAAAAACTGTACATTAATTAGAGATATTACATTATTTGGGGCAAATTTTTCCAGAAGCCCATGAATTGCTGGTTTTAACTGAAAGTTTACTGTCACAATTTTCTAAAACATGAATAGCTAAGCATATAAAATAAATAACGGGCCTTTTCCAGACTCCCCAAACTATTATAAAATTGTAAGATCTGAAAATTGTAAGATCTGATTTGTTTGGGAGACATAAAATAAGTAGGCATCCTCAGATTAGTCGTGGTGGGGATACAGATGTTTGCAGCACAAATGTAAATGATAGCAATAAAGATTCTAAAATAATACCTAGCAGGTCAATATGAAACGACCATATAATCCAAAAAATATTATCTCACTATATTGCGGGCATATTTCAAGACATTTGGAAGCCTTTCAGTAGGCTTCTTCCAACTTTTGAGCAAATATCTTTCTGTAATAGACCCGAATGGGTGACTGACGTTACCAAGACGATGATAACTAGCTAATCTAAGCTAGCTAACCGTAGTTAGCAAAGTTGGCTAAGCTTTTTGATATCGCAGCACATAAAAACGTCGTTGAGCCTCAATATATAGGTAATGTTTTTAAAATGTTACTCACTGCTAGTAAACTGTTGCTGTCCTCCAAATATCAGACGTGACAGAATAAATTCTGCCGGGCCCCTTTTCATAGAAGCTGTTTTTGACAGGCCAAACCTTAGTTAACACACGTGTAAACTGCTAACACTAATTATGGCCCTGTTCCATTTAGGTTGACCAGGGCCTGGTGTTGAGCTAACTGGCTAGTTATGGGTGAAAAATGAGTGGGACAAACTAAATGGAACCATTTTCACCAGTCGCTTACTTCCTGTGCTGAAACTGCTTTGAAATGCCAAAATGGCTTCTTTGAAATAGGCCTGTTTACTCCAGATAGTTGTATTTATCTTTTCATATGCTTTATTCTAAAGCTGGCAAAATAGGTGTGTCAGGAGACAGATTTATAACGAGAGTCTGAGCAAAATTGGATGCACCTGACTAGCTACCTTGCTAACATAGCAAACAGATGTGATGAGCTTGAGTGACATGGGATAGGGACATGTTCATGTTAGTTTAAAAGAAAAATTATGCACTCAAGGTTGATTAACTTAAATTGTATTCCATAAACAAGTCTCAGCAACTTACCTTTTAAGACATCACTTGACCCCATAAGACCATCTTCAGGGTCCTTCTGGATCAACTATGTGACTCTTTCTAAACTGACCAAGCATTTTTCTGCAGTGTATACACCAATAACACATTTGTCAGTACGTACATAGGCTATCAGCCAATATTGGCCAATAAAAACAACCAATAGGTACTATTTGGGCCATATTTGTGACAATGTTAAAAATATTATTTTAATTCTCTCTCACATAATGAAAAATGACCACCTGAGAGAGTAATAACTAGACTCCCCCAACGTCATGATGGTGGCTGTTGATGCCGCTGCGTATGTGCTGCCTTTTCACCACTCTTTATGCAGTGGACAGCAAGCAATTTTAAATTCTTCCTTGACGTTGTAATTAGTCAGCAGTCGGCTCTTACTGGGGATTAATTCTGAATGAACTTCCAAATTTGACAACTTTTCTTTATTAATTTTCCCTTGATCTGGATTTGTGTGTGTGTGTGTGTGTGTGTGTAAGCAATTAATATGCTAGAAAGACACAAGAAACGGGAGATTTACAAGATTTGATTTATTAACTATGATACAGATCACATAAGGCCTTGCTGTATACACCATTCCCATTGAGACAAATTACCATACTTAGCAAATAATGACAGTTTTTTTTGTTTGATGTTATCTTTTCAGTTTACAGTACTTCATTTATTTATTTATTTATTTTTTTTTCATCCCTGGCCCCCACCCCCTATTATTTCTTAATATTTTTCATCATCTCTTAAATAGTGAGAGTGGTGGAGCCCTCTTCCTCGGTCAGGAAGAAATCATGCACTATACTGGGCTTGCCTCTCAATCGTTCACAAAGAAATTGTTAAAAAATGCTTTGTATTTTTTTTTTAATTATTAAAATAAAACATAAAAAGAAACTTTTTTTTTCTATCACCACTGACTAAAGGGCAAAGTGTTAGACCCCCTAACATACCAATAAACAACCATTTGAATATAGTTTTGCTTGTTTCTCAATTTAACTTAACAGACATCTGTCACCATTGTTGCAAAAAAAGGAAAAAAACAAACTAAAGAAAAGCAATGCAGCCACATATTATCGCTGAACCAAAGTCACATTTTTTATTCAACTGTTCTTCTAAATTGACACTTTGCTTCCCATCTCTCCCTCGACCCTTTTTTCCACAGTCTTTGGCTGCCTCACAGTCAGTTCAGTATTAACACATTGATATACACAGGGAACGCCACTGGCCGGCGTTCACACACAAGTACCAGTGGTCACCCCTCCTTCCTCCCTCCGTCTCCCAAATAATGATCCCATTCACCCGTTTGCTGTCCGTCTTCCCTCCCCCCCTCTCACTCTCACCCCCATCTCTCTCACACTTTCTCTGAGGATCAGTGTGTGTAATCTGGACGAGCTAACAGGGTTACACAGTGGGGTAATGACCGCAAGGAGAGCTGCATTCCTCTCCTTCACGTTTGTTTGGATCACGCTGGTGTCTGGCCGTCTGCCAAGCACAGCTTGCTAGTGTGTTAGCTCAAAATCGCCCAAACACACACTCTAAAGTCCTCTATCACACACACATACACCCACACACAAGGTAAATAGGTAGCGTGGACTGATAAAAGCTCCTCCAAGAGTTCAGTGATTGGTTGAATTATATTTTTTGGGGGCAGAGAGAGACGTGCAGAGCTGCAATTCAACATCAAACTGAGTGACCTTGGTGAGCATCTGCTTAACATTGACACGCATAAGTTCACATGTGCACACTCTCACTCGAGCTCACAAAACACAGAGACACGTGTGTGTGTGTGTGTGTGTGTGTGTGTGAACACACACAAAACCGGCTTCGATCGGGGCTCAGCAACGCTCCTCGAGCCCCATCTTGCTGGTTTCTACGGTAACAGCAAGCTGGGCCGAGGAATTTTGTGATGCTCCATTCCAGTCATGCAGATGGATGAATGGACTGTCTGTTCTGTCTGCTGTCTCTCCCAGACCCAACTGTCTCTCTTGGACAGGGAATGACTAGGGGATGTGGTGGCATAACAGTGACAGCGGGGGCAGTCTGGCGTAGTGGTTACACTTTAGCAAATTACATTTCGAGTCCACCAAGATCAGGTTTGAGTCTCCTTCCCAATGAGATAGGGCACTGTGTCCTAAGAGGACAGCATGCTGTGGCCTGGAGCAGTGGTTACCAATTATTTCCAAGGATAAAAAGCCTCCCACCTGTCTCTTATTTCTGCCTTGTAATGCTACATTGTGCCTCTACGTCGTTATTTCCTTCCACTATATCATAATGTCTAGGAACTGGAATGAACTCCTTTACAAAGATCTGAGTACTGAGCTGCTGTCCACAGGGAAGTGGAAACTAACAACAAAAGACAGAGAGGCAATTCCATTCACTGCATGTCTAATCAACTGCAATGTGGCCACATGCTTTGTGGCTCCTTAGTGTGGATTCGCATAATCTCACTTGATGTTGTACCAGATTTAAAACTGCTGTAGCCATTTCATTTATAATATTACACTTAAGTTAATTCCAACTAATGTACAGTGAAGATTAATCCTGACAATTGCACCGATGAGAGAAGAGAAACACACAGTGGGATAATAAGGGTGCTACGCCCATGCAGTAGTGAGGTTACGGCTGCAGTACCCATTTCTTCCTCTAGATGTCAGTGGTGTGCTCCCAGAGAGAGAGAGAGAGAGAGAGAGAGAAAGAGAAAGAGGAGTAGGGTGGACTGACAATAAAGTGAACGGTGGCTGTCATGTCATGGCAGCTCCAATTTAAAATGTGCCTTCAAAGTGCTCAGAAAAGTGCTTTTTTTTTTTTGAACAAGGTCCTTACTATGAAAACGGCAGCACCAGCTCACTTGTAAAACCACCACGGCGTGAAAGAAGCAACATGACAGGTGAAGGTCCAACACTGGAATTATTCCCACTATCTGTCTAATACAGGGAAAGTCAGGTACAACTAAAAGGCATGGATACAGGTGCACACAGACAGATAGACAGCCAGCCACACGCTCACTGATAGGCCCGGGTTTTCTCAAATGAACGACGTCATAAAAAAGCATCAAGTCAGCGGAAATGTAAATGCAGAATTAAGGTTTAGACCAATTTTAAGGAGCTGTTTTGTTTTTTTTTTTCTTTCTTTTACAAGGACAGAGCATGAGGCTGAAGTTCAAAGTGACAGGAGGACTGGGAGGAGCCTTCCCAGAATGCCAAGGGTGTCACAGCACCCATAATCCTTTGCTCCAATTTGCTGCCCAGCAGATCCAGTCGGTTGAGTATTTTATTTTTTTTCCTGTGCTTGGCATAGTGCCCGGACTAAAACCGATTTTGTCTGTGTTTGTGTGTGTGTGTGTGTTGACAGATAGGAATTTGTGAGTCGGACAGAACATCCTGTCGGGTGAGTAGTAACACGTGTTTCTTGCTCAAGTTCTCTGTACAGTGGTGAAATAAACAAACATGTGTTCAGGACTTTCTGCTCAACTCTTGTCCCAGCTACAGCCTCCAGGTAGATACAGCAGGTGTGTGTTGCTCTGCACAGAGAAAAACAACAACAAAACAAAACAAAAAAAAAAAAACGTGCCGGCCACCGAATTCCCCAGCACAGTGAGAAGCAAAGAGATTGAGGAGAATGGCTGTTGGAGGCACACCGGACGACTGGGTGGTTGTGTCAAGTGTGTGTGAGTGTGTGATTGCGTGTTTGCTGAAGCAATCCCAACATAACGGAGTTCACATTCCCCCTTGCAGTTTAATCCCTCCCTGAGTCCCTTTAACAATTACTGGCAACATCTCAGTCTTCATTAGTGTGTTTCTGTGTGTAGATTCGCTATAAGGCAAGGAGGACAGTTCTAGATGAAGGGAGACTGAGAGACAAAGGGATAAAGTGGCAGGGAGGGAGAAAGATCATACTGCCAGTCCAGAGGATCCTCCTCAGTGTTCCTCTTTCCTGACTTGTGTGTGCGTCCATTTTTTTCTAAAAGCGACCGAGGCTCAAAGAGGCCTCGTCCTCCTTCTTCTCCCAAACATGTAGGTTTCTCCCTGTACATACTGCATCTCACTCAATTTCTCCCAACTTCCTGTTTCAATTTATCTTCTCCAGTTCCTTCCCAAAACTTCAAAATCTCTTATTCTTAACTCTTGAATCACTCTGTTATCTGTCTGCTTTTTTTTCCTCTCTCTCTTTCCCTTGATCCCTGATTCACAGCGTGTGTTGTTCCGTTGGGGGGAGATGGGGGTGCAGGGAGGGCGGCAGCAGGGCTGGCATCGGGGACTGGGGAGTAGGAGGTGGGGAATGGGGTGGGGACTGGTGGTGGTGGTGTTGGTGATGGTGGTGGTGGTGGATAGGAGGGCCGTAGTGGGGGATGACAGGAGGGGTGGCGGGGAGGACGTAGGGAGCTGGGGACGGAGTCGGTGAGGAGGAGTAGCCTCCGGCCATGCAGGAGTAGGCCGAGGTTCCTCCGCCAGAGAGCGTGGAGGTGGGAGAGCCAGGCAGGCCGTCGGTCAGCGGCTGATTGTAGAAGAAGTACGCGCACTGGTGGATGAAGCTCTCGATGATTGTCTGGTAGGTGCGGGTGGCAGTCAGGGCGTCCATGGTCTGGAAGTCTGGTCTCATGAGCGTGGGCCAGAAACAGATGGACAGGTTCTCACTGGTCATCAGGTTGGACTTGCTGTTCTGACTCACCCTGAGAAACAAAGAAACCAGTAAGTAAAATTAATTCTCCTGAGAAATCTTCAGAAAAATTATTCATCAGATGATCAGCTGGTGACCAAAAACAAGTAGTCAGTAGGTTTAATGGCCTTTAATCATAAATATATGCGGCAAACTATGGCAGTCCAACACCCTGATGGTTTGAAGTGATGAAATAACTGATCACCAAAATATGAAGCGTTGTTTTTACCCCTGCAGTCTGAACATTCCTAATTTATACTTCCATCCTCAAAACTACACTGTGAAATGTACTATAAAAGTAATCCCATCATAGCTTCCCATCTCGTTCGGCTTTCATGCTTTAAGTTTAATCAACTAGTCACCTCTCAAGAAAAGCTTTGGCCTCTGTAAAAACTTATTTTGTGCAGTTCAGTCAAGAATGATCCTTCTTTAAATCTCAAATTTTAACAAGCATGGAAAGCGTCTCTTTTAAAAATAAAATACAGCAAAACATTTTGAATAATAAACACTATTTTGCATCAAAGACGTGCTGTTTCTTTTTCATTCCTTTTATCATCTTGTGACTACTGAGATTTATCTTGACCCCTCTGGTTGTAAACCATTGTTCCCTGCTATAGCTTGAATTTAGACTTCCAAGTTTGCAAAGATGGAAAAAATTAATGCACAACTAAGTCACAAGCAGGGATAAAAAATAACACAGCATGACTCATGACACAAGCAGAGCACCTCCGGTCTATCTCTGTCGGTGATATCACCCCTGGGTCACTTGACCGGGTGACCGGCACAGCTGCCACGGGCCATTTCTGACCGCGTCACTCACTCACTTGTTCAAGTGGCTGATGACATATTTGAAGACGTCGTAATTCTCCTTGGGGAAGCGACGCAGAACATCCTTCATCGTCTGGAAGCGCTGCTCCCTATCGCTGATCTCTGAATGGCGGCAGAGAGAGAGAGGGAGGTTAGACGAGGGAGGAAAAAGTGGCTGAAAGAGCAGATTAGAGGAATCCGGCGACGAGATGTCAGGGCAGCGAGAGTGGAGATGAGGAGGGATGGAAAGAGTTCAGCTGAAAAGATGAGTTTGAAGAGCATAGCGACAGCAATTGGTTTCGGCTCTCAGCTAAATCTGTGCCAGGACACAGTGATTTCACCCTACAACGGTACAAAAATTCACAAATCTCAGAGACGAAAACACACATGATTCAAAAAGACTCCAGACAAAGACCACACACATTCTAGAGGAGGAACACGCCATGCATACACCCTTTACAGTGTCCTACAGATTACAGCAACTCACATACACATACAGGGTGTGTTAAGCCTGATGGCTGCAAGGAGTGAGTCACAAAAACTGACGTCACCGGCTAACACAGTCCATCCTGTGTGTATGTAAGCGAGGCGGCAGTGAGATCAGCAGATGTTCTCCTCCACATCCCAAACATGATTTACACTCAGAGAGTCTCGGTTCCTACAATCAGGTCAGAGTGGATCAAAAACAGATTTGAGGAAGAGTGACTTTACAGAGTTCCACCTGCCCCACATCCATCATCAGTAATCAAAACGTAACTTCCTAGAGCTTATTCAGAGTAACGTCACCATGACAATATCCACCAAATCCACTCACCGGCTCTTACTGAATGTCCCTCCCCCCCCCACCTCTCTGTCTGGTAACAACAATTAAGCTCTAATTCTGAAAATGTCAAGACCAATTTGCTGTTTTCTACAAAACGAGGGCTTCCTTGCCTTGCATCCGACTCTACCTCAGATTCCTTTTCCCACATTTCTTCTCCTCTATTGTGGCACAGACTGCAGGAGCTTTATCAGGTCTCTGTCACGGCTGAAAGGTCTCGCCAGGGCCGTTAAAAACACACACACACACACACACACAGATGCAGAGCTCGATGAGTGACAGCAGCCTCACGGCCGGGAGGGGGGTAAATCTCTCTGGCACGATGCAAGACTAAGCTACGCTTTAAATCTCCATTCTGACAGATTACAGGACACAAAAAGAAAAAGAGAGGCTGTGGAGAAGTGCAGGGGCGCCCTCGTTTATCTAACATATGACCATTTTCTCATGACTTCATCCAGACCCTTGCGCCCCCGCATCCTTCCATCACCAAGCGCAATCATCCCCGCGTCCTCCTTCCCAAAGCGCTAAATATTCTCTCCTCCATCCCTTTCTCCTTCCTTCCTCAGCTCCTTACCAAGTGGCAAATCCAATTCTCCCCATGGATGGATTTGGATTGCAGGAGTTTTGCTTGTTAGGTTAAAGAAAAGTTACAATGAAGGGAAAAGGATTTGAGGCAGAATCCCATACACCTCGGGTTTTTAGTGAAGAGCTCTGCCCCCCACACAGCCCTCTACTTCCCCGTCCCCTCAAACCAGAGCCAAACCAAACCCCAGGACTTACTGAAGGCGTCCACCAGGTCTCCCTGCATGCTGTAGGGCACCAGGGGCTCGGGCAGCTCGGAGAAGAAGGCCTTCATGGCTCCTGCTACTGTGTTCATGGTGAAGTCTTTCTCCACTAGGTCCAGGCTGTGATCTAGAAAAAAAAAAGAAATATAAAAAGGAGATTTCAAGCACAGATCACTTGTATGTTAAATAAACTGCACAGCACACATGGACATGGAGTATATAAGAGAGGTGGCCAAGATAACAGTATTAAAACCTAACTACATCTGAAACAATAGCCGTGCAAACAATAATACTAATGTTTAGAAGCTAATTTTGATTAAACTATAAAGGCTGAAAGAATCAAAACTCACAGTGTTACCCTTTTGTGATGAGAAACAATCTAATAATCCAGGACATGTACTAAATCAAACCATACAAAGATACCACAGAGTGAAGTTAGGCTGATAGTCTTTGAGGTTTGCATCCATATACTATAATACCCTTTTTTTTTTGGTAGATGTTTCCAGTTGTGCACACAACTTGGAGACAAGCGTGCATGACTTCCCCATTCAAAATCTATTGGTTATAACTAAATAACAAATACAGTCTCTGGTAATTCTTTTTTTTTTTAATAAATGGAGAATGAACGACAATTATAAAGTTAATCTGAGCGAAGAGAAAGCCTAGAGAGCGCCACTCTAGCAGAGACAGCATGTGTGGGGGAGCGGGAGGCTTAATTAAAAAAAGCCATTTTCTGATAACTTTTTAGTTTACAAAGGTAGCGCGTGTAGACAGAAGAGAGGCCAGAGAAAAGTACTACAGCTACGGGCTGAGAGTTCTTCTTGATCAGTCTGAGGAGGGCTACTGTTTTGCGAGTTTCCAAGTGCATTGCTTCCTCCTGTAATGAGTTATCTGAATCTTCAGGGGGCCTGATGAAGTGCCATCTTCAGTGCGGCTATGAGACACCTGCGCTGTAGTGTCACCTGTAATTGTCTTGTCCCACTGGCCGGAGACTCCGAATGATTCAATGCAGGATTTCAACTCCGATTACCTGAGCTGGATTTCACCCCAACCAGGCGTGGACGCCGCGCGCGTACGCACACCCGTCTTCCTCTGCTATCTATCTCTGCAGCTACATGCTTCATTAACCAAACCAATCTGGAGGCAATTAACTGCCCACAGCAGACAGGCACACGCATGGAGACACACATTGAGAGAGCATGTACACGTGTGAGGAGGCGCACAGAGGGCAGGTAGACGATTGAGGAGGCAGCTCTGCAGTCTAAAAGGAAGTGAAGGCCAATTCCCTCACTAGAATTAATGCCCCTTGGTTAATTACGGGGATTCGGGATCGGTATAGATGGAAGCAGACACGCACATATCTCTGTGGTCTTGTCTTCACACACATGTGAGTACTGTAAGAGGGAAAGTTACAAACCTTGGTCGAACTGCCGCTGCATGCTCTCCATCTCCGCCTTGTTCCCGCTGACCCTGTAGATGCCCTCTGTGCTCAGCCCTGGCGAAAAGAGGCAAGAGAAACAGCGAAATGTTACAAGGTCAGTGTTCTTTTCATATACGTCTGTGTAGGTGCACTCAGAGGGGCAAGGCTACTGCAGGATGTGCTTATGGCCTTTCCCCATCTAAACACACCATTAGCACTATTTATTAAACCCATAAAGCACTCCTGCAGGTCTGCTAAGAGCCCACTGGTGCACTGTGACGACGTGAGGCTACCTTAGTGCCACAAAATTAGAAAAGGACTTGAGGAAGTGCGGATGCCGGGTGCGTAACTTGGATGTTCAACTCAGACACTGGATATATTAGATAGCGTCTGTTTGTGCTGGGAAAAAAAGGAGAAAGCTTCCAGCTCTTGTAAAAGATTTTGTTTTACTTAAGAGTTTAGAGGGGCAAATTAAATGTGTGTCCACACGGATGAAAAATGCACGCACGCAGACTGAGGATGTGGTCAAACACCAATAAATAAGGCTGCGACAAAGATGCATGCGAGATGACTTAACAAGACAAACGAGCACGGATACAACAACCCGCTATTTTTCACACACACTTCTACCTGTCTGCTTCCCGTACGATTTTGTACTTTTGCAAATAGATTTTTAATGGCTCACAGCAGGTGCAGTCTGCTGCAATATGACTGAGGACTCCAATTAAATACTTATTAAGGAGGCAAGTTGGATTTCATTATCTGTTTAGAGCAGTAACCGTCTATCTTAATCTAATTGGCAGTTTGGAAGTTTTAAATAACTGTACTGAATACTTCATAACTTTTTAAGTCTTGCAGCGATCTGTTGGTTGAGCTGACAGACACTAACTAGCTATGCTAATGAATGCTCATTTTGTCAGAATGAGGGAAAAATGCCTTTTCAAAATGGTTCAGCAGTAGAAAACACTTTGTTTTTGAGCTCCACTGCTTTCCAAATTAAAAAAGAACTACCTCGCAGATTAAGACAAGAGTTTTTACTCAATTTTGCACCATTAAAATTGACTGTAGGTTCTGTATTTCATGTACTCATCCATCACAAACACTAGGAAACAAGTCGGACACATAACTGCTGTAAACTACAGCGCACTTCATTTTGGTTCATTAATATTTCCTTTTTCAATTTACAAAACGATAACGTTCCACCTTCCAACCTTGAAATTCTCCATTCGTTCACACTTTGCTGGTGATTCAGGGAGACAAAGAGCAATCCACAGGGAGTGAGGGAGATAGGGAGTGGCAGAAAAAGAGGACGAGATAGGGAGAGGCCGGGAGGAAATGAGAGAGCTCTCAGTCAAGGCATACAACATCGATCTCCTCCTTCTACCAATCAATTATCCACAAAAGCTTTTCTAGCCAGACACTAGGAAAACAGGGAGATAGGGAGAGCGAGGAGCGTTGCAGAGGTGGGGTGAGGGAGTGAGAGATAGGGGGCAAAATAGGACGAGCACCCGAGGATGAGAACGATAGTGGGGGGGTGGGGGGTAGTGTGAGGACGCGCAGGAGTGGGAGTCACACTGATGAAAGAGAGAATGAGAAAAAATAAAGGGATTAAGATAAGGAGGGATATATAGAGGGGGAACTGCAAAACACATCAAAGATGGAGGTTACAAGAAAATAAAAGAAACGGGAACAAAAAGAAAAGCAGGGGGTAGGGGGCAGAAAAGTCAGTTCTGAGAAGGTGAATAAAATAATTCATAGAAAAAGCTTAGAAAGGGGAGCTCTCTAAAACTGAACAGTATCCTGTTGTTCTGTTGTCAAACTGAGCACTTCTTGAGATCATTGTTGGTAAAAAAACACTTCCTGTAGCAAGCAAATGTCTGCATCTGTTCTTTAAGCCTCTATGATAACGGCATATTAGGACAAACAAATCATTACTCATGTTACCTTGTTGGGCCTATATCCTTATGCACTACATACACATAGAAATAGTATAAGAACCTAATAATACACCCATCTTTGGTGACATCTCAGCCTCCAACTGCACTTAAGTGCCTGTGGACCTGCAATCACACAAGCTCAGACAGTGCGACAAACGACTCCTGCAGTTAGCCGCGGCGTTTCTGCAGCGCGTTACTGTCTGACACCACTCCAGCTGATCCCACATCAGCCCAGATCTCAGCCCCGCTCTGGATTCAGCAGCCCAGAGGCTGATTTCATAGTTCACCATGGAGACAGGCAGTCGCTGGGTGCTGCCCTTTTCGTCGCTATGGAGGCTCCCACGGCCAGCAGATATGCCTGCACACGCTAACACGCATTCGTCACCTCGGTACCCATGAGCAGAACTCACCGCGCTGAGAGAAAGTCGGAGCCGGGAAGAGATAACAGCCGTCACTATGGATTGATTTTATACGGCTGCTTTTCTACGAGCTCAAAATGCATGAAAATAACAGAAAAATACCACCTCCATTCCTATTATTCTCAAGGACAAAGGGAGCGAGTTATGAAGCACGGATAAGGGACGCAACAAAGAGAGGAGACTTTATAATAGAGTGTATAAAAACAGATAAGTAAGACATTGTATTCACTACGTCTTGAGTACTAACAAAAATACGCCAACAAAAGCTCTGAACATAAAAAAATACAAGTAAACATTTAAAATGCACGTGACTGGAGGATTATCCGTGACATTTACACAACTGAGAATAAAGGCAGGAAGATGGGGTTTGGGTTTAAGTTAGCTACGAGTATTTTTGTTTGAGGTAAGCGGGAAAGGGGAAGGATGTAGGTCAAAGCGGCGAGACCAAGGTCAGCTTGAAAACGTCAGTCATTATCAGCTCACACTGCAGTGACAAACATGGTGTCAGCGCTGTAAAGTAATTTCCTCCGTGTGCCATTATACCCAGAGATCATAGACACAGATAGGGGATAAGTAAAGTCTGACTTACAGCGGCCACAATCAAAACTAAATAGTACATTGTGCCTCATTTCCCCCCTTCCAGTCCCAGATATTCTGTTTGTGGGTGTGCATTTCTGTACGACATGTGTTCAGATGCTATATCGGTAAATGTGAGACGGCGCTCCTTACCCGTGCATACAAATAACACTGGAGCGAGCACATGGAAAACAGCTGAGACCAAACATTCTTCCAATTTCCTACTTCGCGATATTGATCGAACTCGGGGAGCTACGGGGCGAAACACTACCTGGCAACCCACCGGGGCTGAAAAACGCACGGGAGGCTGTGAAAGGGGGAATGAAGAGATAAGGGGAACAGCGGAGAAACATATACAGCGAATTGAGAGAGGTGACAGTAGGACAGGAGGGATGAAGAACTAGAGAGCGAAGAGTGGATCAGGAGGAAGACGAAGCAGTGAAACAAGGGCACGGCAAGAGAGGAGGGGAGAGGAAACAGAGGATTAGGAAATATACTAAAAGCAGCGAGTGAGGATAAGAGGTGGAAAATACCTCCAGAGGAGTCGGGTGTGTATGTAAACGCACATTCGACCTGTTTTTCCTCCATTATCCCGAAGTAACTGCTGTGACTGCTCCAGTTAACGTCTGAACAGGGTGAGGTGAAATCTAACGTGATGCCTTGTTATCTAGAGCTTTGCCCGTGCGCTCCTACGCTGAGGAAGGAGGTGGATGTTTTATAAGGCCACGGTTAATCCACAAATACAGAGTCTTTAATCAGGACAGAGATTACAGAGGAATGCACTGGCTTGTCGGTAAGCAGCAGCGATGTTTTGACAAGCTCCCCTGCCCGAATGCGACTCACGTTGAGGAAGCAGCGTGCACTATCTTTATTAGACATTCCTTAGATGTACAGTATCATAAAGTTTCATAAACATTATTACTTTAGCACGAGGACAAACATTCAGTTGGTTTCACTGGTGTCTTTGTTTTTGTTTTTTTATGGAAATTCGCTCACGGCTCATGATTTCACTGTCTAAAATCCTAGTTATGACCCAGCCGAGAACACGGAGACGCGTGCAAATGTCTTAACGCAAGCGCCGACCCTGCGCTAAGTCGCCTCGGGCTCAGTCTAACAGCTGGTGACAGAGTGAGAGGCAAGCTGGCAGTCCCAGGGCGGCAGGGCACCAGAACAGTCTGGCAGGGGGTTTGGCATCTGGGCAACAGGGTAGCAAGGTTAGAGGAGGCTATCTAACCACATCTGTGCTCCCAGAGAGAACGTGGAAGAGGAAGAGGAAGAGGAGGAGGAGGAGTGGTTTGAATGTAGCTTCAATGAATCTCTCACAGTTAACAATTAATGATATATATGTTATATGTAAATTGATTTCTTGCATTTATCAAATAGCACATCCTTGGTTTATGTCCACTTAGGTGACCACCTCTAAAGTCTACAGTTCAGCTATTCAGCAAGCCTTAAAGAAACAGAGACATGCGGTCTATTG
This sequence comes from Chelon labrosus, assembly GCF_963514085.1. Lineage (NCBI taxonomy): Eukaryota > Metazoa > Chordata > Actinopteri > Mugiliformes > Mugilidae > Chelon > Chelon labrosus. The sequence continues at coordinate 17,461,269 of NC_140346.1, forward strand.
ACAGTAGGCAACGATCCCACCAGAACAGAGGAATAAGATAAGAAGAAATGAAAAGGCGGCAGGTAAAGCACACGCAGAGACAGACTGGGCTCTTAGATATCATTTTACCTAAATGACTGAAAACAACAGTCTGCCAATTAAGCACGTGCACTCCTCGCCAAGACGCCACAGATCCTTACCTGTTGTTTCAATGAAACGGATGCACTTCTCAATGAAGACTGGGATCGGCCTCTCAGGAGTGACCACGCTGACCAGCGGCATGCCGAAGTAGTTGCTTTCAATGGGTTTCGAGATGGAATAGCGGGGCTTGGCTCGCGGTTTCTGAGGGGGAGAAGAAAAAAAAATGGAAGAACATCCAGATTGGTGGGAGCGACCAGAGAGGAAACATCAACGTTATTTCAGACTGATTGACAGTGACACTGCACACAAAGGGGACACACGTTTTTCAAGACTGAACCCTGAAGCATTGCTCTGGAAATAATTTAACTGTAGAAGACCTTACTTAAAAGAGACCGTTTTCATGTTACCAGCTACTTGAGCAAAAACACAAACACGCACATGCACACACCCATCCCGCACATTCTTTTCAACGTTGATCTGATAAGTAATCATACATTCCTGTCTCGAGCCCTGTTCTGTGCATCGGTGAGATATACATCAGCACCTTCATCGCGCTGTTTTCATCTTCTTTCTTTCTTTGTGTTCCTGTCTTCCTGTTCCGTGTTTCTCTTGCCCTCTCTTTACTGCACTGCAGCTCTCGCATAATCACACTCTCTTATTCATTGTTTAATTACTTTCAAGCTCGTGTTATTCTCCTGTTAAGAGACCTCAAATACACTCGTGCAACACTCTCAGCCTGCCTCTCCGTGTGGCTGAGGGATAAGCGGTAATTGTATTGCGCTTTAATGGCGTTCAGAGGGAATGTTTTGAAGGCCCCTGAGGCCTGGATCTCTAGTAAGTCTGTCAGCGGCCCCCCCAACCCCGGAGGTCCTGCCCTGGCTGGCTGGGTGGCGAGGCAGGGGTGCATGGTTGGCTGGACACGTAGACTGTGGGTGTAGTTCAGGCCCGACAGACAGACACAGGAAAGGAGCAGAGGAGTGCTCATTATAGAGAAGAAACCCGGCGTGCCCTCTGCTCCAGATACTGGCCTCACTGCACTCCACAACATTTTCGATAGCACGTTTGCACACACTCGCTCACAGTGGTACTCAAGGAAACGCGCAGAGGAACATTCATTAAGGCCGGCCAGATCAACAACACCTCACCCGCACCTTTTCTGCACTGCCCGTTGTTTGAACATTTAGTGGCTTTACTCTTCTTCATCTGCAGTACCACGTTCTTTGTTAAACTCCAACCTGTGGGAGCCTGAGCGATACATCTGAAGGCCAGTATTACTGACTGATATGCAAATATTATAGATATACCCATCAGGAATAACATTAAAACCACTGACAGGAGCAGTAAATAACACTGATCATCTTGTGACAATACATTGTTCCGCTGGGAAACTTTTGGACCCGGCATTCGTGTGGATGTTACTTAGACATGTACCACACCAGACCGGACACCCTCACCCCATAGCAATGACAGTCCTTGATGGCAGCAGCCAACGCCAGCAGGATGCAGCCATCAACTCAGAAAACATGAAGAACAGCACAAGGTGTTGACCTGGCCTCCAAATCTTCTAGATCCCAAACTGATAAAGTATCTGTGGGATGATCCACAAAGGCTCCTCCCCTCAATCCATAGGACCCAAAGGCCCCCCACTAACAACATCCTGTTGCCAGACACTACAGGACACCCTCAGAAGGCCCATGTCCATTCTCTGATGAGTCACAACTGTTTTGGAGGCACAAGGGAGATCTACGCAATGTTAGGAAGGTGGTCTTAATGTTATGCCAGATCGGTGTATTTGGCCATTCCTGTGTATGCTGCTTAAATTTACTGTTGTAAAATCGAAAATAACTATTATTATGTGGCTTTTTATACTGAAATCACATTAACCGTTAAATATCTTTACCTCTAAGTGTATTATTCACAAAATAAAATATATACATATCTCACTATATTGTTTTTAAATGTACTGATATTGGCCTCAAAGATCCAGCATCATTCATGGTGATCTGTCGAGGATGCTTTTCTATAATTAACCGCAGGAAAAGGACACAGTCATTACTTCACTCGTCGAGTGACCAAAAAAACCAAAATGTCAAGAGATAAGAGCGCTACACTCGCTGGCTTACTGGAGGAGTCTGCACTTCATTTAACAATGATGATGGAACCGGGATCAGTGCTGAATCACATAGGTTAAATAATTGCGGACTTTCCCAGCCTGTGACTTACTGCTGCCCAGTTACCGTCATAACCCCACATGGACCGAAACTGGAATTCCTTCACTTCGCGGTTAAACCTCAGTCTGCCAAGTCCGATCCCTCTCTGTCACTCCCTTTCTCGGCATTCAAACATCCTTACCGTACGTACTGAGTGTGTATCCGTGTTTTCACAAGTGCACAAAACACCCGCATGAGGGTTTATTTGAATTAACGGGGTAATAATAATAGATGTGACGCTACAAGAGTGGAGCGGTTATAACTCCAAGTAGCAGCTCATAATTTATTTGTGTCCTATCACACTGAGTGTGTTGTATATCTGTGGCCTATCTCAGTGTAGCAGACTGTCTCTATACTCTATCCCCCCTCCTCCTCCTCCTCCTTCTCCTCTCCTGCACCCACTTTTCTCTCTCACTGTCTTCTCCCCCTGCAGTTTTGCCTTCTGGCCACTCCTCTCAGTTGCTGACTGAGACAGGATATGTTGCCAGCGCTGAGAAGACAAAACAGACCTCTACCACAAAAGAAAAACAGAACACATCCTTAATAATAACATACAGACACCGTGGTGAGCGTTTGCATATACGGCACGCTGTAGGACGCTGAAACACAAAGCCGTTACAGAGCTCTGTCATAATAGTTATTTCTCTCAATCTCCGTTTTCCATGACTGTGTTTTTCGCCTTTTCTCCGACTGTCTCCCTGTTGTTTCTTGCATGAGCACACTAGGCAAAATAGGTAACTCAGGAATTTAAAACATTCCTCTTGCTGGCTGAGGAGGTTTGGAAAAAAGAAAAAAAAAAAAAAGCTGCAGGGGAGAGAGAGGAAACGTTTCCGGCCTCTCACTGAGGGAGGGTGACCAGAACAGACACAGTTGGTCACTGCCAGAGGCGAAGGGGGATTTTAAAATGGGCTCAGAGTCCTAGTTTCAATTATTTGTTCCTACTCGGTGGACAGTACCCTAAGGCTGCGTCGAAGAAAATGTTTACATTGCATAAACCTGAACCTTTACCTTAAACACAACTGAAATTCAGGCTTGGTGTCAGGCCTGACAAGTCACGAACAGGAATGGCTGGTTTTACTAACATCTGCCTGAGATGAACGAATAAGTCAATACAATGGCATCCGGGGGGGATTTCAGGCTGCGGCAGATAGAAAATGAACTCTTATCTTTGAGGCAGCTGCTTAGAATATAGGTGATGGAACTTGATCGCTTTGTTACAACCACAATTAAGCCATAATGGCCTGTAATGTGGATATCCAGATCGCAGACCTGCTGTAGGGCACAAATCAGAGGCACTAATTAGACTAATGGTGACGACACTGATCTACACTCTGCTCGTTTCAATGTTCTTGGGGATTTGTTTTTTTGAAATGCGCAGGTTTATAATGTGTCACGTGATACGTATTGATCCCCCGTTAATCTTGCCCGCCCCCCCTCCTCCTCAACAAGGACAGGGTTGGAGCACAAGGTCTTGAACTGGGCTGCCCATTTCACTTGTAGTCTGCCTGACCAACAAAACACCACACTACTGTTTGAACCGCCCTTAAACACGTCCCGCTTTAAGTACAAGATAATGTAATGTAGACAGTTGAACTATGTGAGGAGACAGCCTCCATGCAGGTACTTGGACATCCCAGCTGAGTGTGTGAAAACATTAATCATACACCTCCTGTTCCACCCAACTGACAGCCACGGTAATTATCACAGAAGCACAAGCACAACATACACAGCTGTAACTGCTGTTCAGCTGGCATTTTTGCACCACAGCACGTGTGCGAATGAACAGCATACCAGGCTGATAAGCCTAACGGTGTAAGGTCAAAAGTATCACCGCCGCACGGCTGAGAGACAAAATCACATAATGGAAAAGGACAGGAGTGGAGGGAGAGAGAAACAAAAGCTCTTGCAGACGAGGACAACATGATGTGGAGAGGGTTATGGGGGGAAAAAGGAGTGTGACAGGAATGTGAGGAGAAAAAGTATGAATCAGCAAGTAGAGGAGAAAAACACTGAATACAAGAGAATGAAAGGAAGGAAGCAAACTGACAGGGAAGAATTGGGAGGAGCATGTTGACCAGCTTCAAACTTCGCTGCAGTAGTACAATGGGAAACAGTTAACAACGCTGGCTTAAGTTAAAGTCAATCACTAGGGCACATGCAGTGTTTAATTACTACAAGTGAAACAAGGTGACTGTACAATAAACGGTTTTAATTTTGGACATAACATTTGCTTCTTTCCTTTCATGTACAGAAAGTGCTGTAAGATGGCGGCTGATGTTTTCAGGGTCTTGCATGAGACCGCTATCCAACATTAATGTGCAAGCTCTCATAAAATGAGAAACTTGACGCAACCAGAAACACACATGCGCACCAACAGATAAAATGGTACTGTGTATACTGTGGCTCTGTGCCTATTCATTAAGAGTTTCTGTTTTCTGGTATAGGAGTTTAATGACTGGAGTTTGTCTCTTTTTCATCTGATGATCTGGCTAGTTTAGAGAGCTCCCACAGAGTGGTCAGGGGGAAAATATGGCAGACATGCTTTGAGAGGAAACCCGTACTGTGTGTCATGTTTTCACTGGGCTTAGCTTCAGAGAGAATAAACATTTTTACTGAACTCATTAGTTATTCTTGATTCTTAAAATAATAAATACGGCAATGCACCAAAGCAAATATGTGTCCAATCTCAGCCAATAACTAAATATACTAATTATGATTATGGACATTTTATGCAACCACACACAAATCCATTCACATACATGCAGACAAAATCGTATACATGCGGCAAATCCTGTACTGCTGAGTTAGCCATTAGATAGTGTTTTGCTATTTGCTTCCAAGCAAAAACGTTGTTCGAACATGATAGCTTTTAATCCACAGGGTATGAGAAAACTCGATGTCTTAAATAGTTTTAGTAGTAACAACTGTTGTCGGCTGTGTTTTGGATTAGGTACACTGACTCATTATATTAAAATTCTCTCAGTTTCAGAGTTACCATTTTTATGTCACTCAGTCCATAGGTCACTCATACTTAGCTCAAACACTAACCTTTGTATTTCTGCGCAGGCTCTTGAGAATATTTCTCCTTTTAGGATCCTCAATCTCCTCAATCAAGTTGTCCTTTTGGGCTCCTCCCTCGTCCTGGCTAGTCTTGGGTGGACCTCCCATCTCGTCATCACTGCCAATCGAGAAGCTTGTCCTAAAACTGCTGAACTTCCCGAGCCGTTTGGCTCTGTCTCTGTAAAGCCTAGGCTTTACCCCAATGGCAGACAGCTTTCTCCTGCGCTCCAGCGAGCTGCTGTCAGCCTCACTGTCTGATCCATTCCCGCCAGCACTCCCATTGGAGTGACCTTTGTTGGCATTGCGTATGGTGATAATCTTGCCCTGTGTGCTGTCATGAGGGACAGAGTAAATATTCTCCTCTTCTGTGTGTCGAGGTTTGCTCACAGCATCCATTGGCTCAGCGTAGTCGGAGGGGTCATAGCCACCATCGCTACCAGGAGCCCAGGTGACAGCTTGAGGCAAGGAGCGCCGGTTGGCGCCTCCCTGCGAATCCACATAGGGGCCGAGGTTAACCTTTCGGACAGGCTTGGGCTTCACCTGTGGAGGGACCTTGTTGTTCAGCTTGCTCTCAAATGTGCTGAGCTCAGAAATTACAGAGAACGTATCACTTGAATCTAGATCTGACAACTTTAAGCCTGCCAGTTGCGAGCTGAGACTGCTGTCATCTCTCAGGGTGTGGTAAGGTGGTGATGGGTCAATATCATCTTCTGAATCCATAAGAATGTTCACAGGACTGGGAGATCCACAGCGAGGGCTGATGCTCTCATTCGTGCATGCCTCAGCCACATTGTCATACGTGTGCGTGGCCTCAACAATTGTGCGCTTCTCTACCACCTCTTTAAAGAAGGGCTGGAAAAGGTCAATCTTATGCAGTCCCCCAACAACCCCACCATGTCCACATATTACTGTGTTAAACCTGGCCTCTATTTCATGGGCCAGTTCCTCTCCCTGATTGACTTGCTCCTTAGCTGATTCTGAGTCTGACAGCTCCATCTGGGTCTCCCCTACCGCTAGCAACTGGACTGGGATGATGTCTTGGACCTCACAGAGAAAAGCACATAATGTCTCCATAGAGGCCTTGCGGCGAGCAGAGTATACTGTGATGTAGCCGTGGACCAGCGCTGTCTTGCGGAGGGAGAATGAGGAATGGAAGGAGAGCAGTGACAGCTCTACGGTTTGCCTCTGACCGCCTATACTGAGTTCCAGCAGAACAGAGGTGCCACTGCTGAGGCTTGACGCAGGGCGACAATGCTGTGGCAAAAGGAAGGGCGCAAGTAGTTGGTCTAGGTCATACGTGTCTCCACACATCAGGCACATGACTATCCTCAGGTCTGCCTCGAGTGTTGACTGGGACTGAGAGTCTCTGAAGGCAGAGGATGGAGCAGGTAACGGAGGGGAGCTGCTCCCTGTGTTCCTTCGTGTTTCTAAGAGGCCCTTCAACATCTGATTGATCTGCTTCTCATTGACATTTCGGGCATAACCCATGCCTGGAGAGGCAGGGTCTAGATAGGCACACTGTAGCTTTCCGGCCACCTGCTGCCCTTGTTGTATAAGAGTTTGAGCCGTCTCCCCCCCAATATCCCCGATGGACCCCACCCCCCGCTTGGTGACCAGAAGGAGGGACAGCGGGAGTTGAGCTAAGCTGTTTTCCCTTTCCCTTCTGCTAATAGTTGCTTCTCTAAGCTTCTCTATACTCTCAACAACATAGGAGAGGGATTCCTTTGAATTGTACAAACATAGACAACCATGGGGTGTAAAAGTTGGTGTGTGGAAGGAATTGACTGGCAGACGTACATTTCCCTCAATAGGACGGAGGGTCAACTCATACATCCTGCCATCTAAAACGTACCGGTCATCACTGGTGCACATGGCTCTTATCTCATTTGCCATCTCTCTGGCTAGCCCATCTTTCCCTAGGATGACAAGATTTATCCGCTCAGCCCTCCCTCCATCCAGCCGTGCACTGTCTGATGATGGGTAGCGGGTGGGGAATCGGGAGGCAAGTATCTGCTCTATCTTACTGTCCACACAGTAGGGGCTGTTGGGACAGGTGTCCTTTGTGGGATGGTATACAAAGTGGATGTGTTTCAACACTAGAGCATCCCTTTCTGCCTGTAGCTTCTGCAGGGCTTTAAATCTTTGCTCCTCACCCAACACCTCCTGAATGGCTCCCATTTTCTCTTTACTTGGCTTTGCATCCACCTCTAGCTCATAAAAGAGCTCAGAGTATTCAAGAAGCAGTTCCTGAAAGTCCTCTTTGGCCCGGTCAATGATTTCCTTCTGATGTTTGTTGTAGATATCCAGATATTCAGCTTCATCAAGCCATTGGTAGAAATCTTCATTCATAATAAAGCTTCGGGCCTCTTCCCATGGTTTCCCTGGTGTGATGAAAGGGGAGACAATCAGCTTCTCCTTGAACTCCCATCTCATCTCAGCTCGCTTGCGCTCATTCCTTAGCTGCTCCAGGTGGGTCTCATAGATAGTTTCAGCTGGTGGGGTCTCCAGGAGGTCCTGGGGGATACGATCATCCTCCATGTTATCGATGTGTAGTGTGGTCTCCCAAGGGGTGTCATCTAGCACTACAAACCACTGAGAGAAATCCCTCTTTGTCTCCAGGACTTTCTGAACTCCAGACCAGCTCAGGTGGTCTATCTCATCCAACTCTGGTAACAATACAGACAGGGCCTGTGGTAGAGTACCTAAATAGGCCTTCCTGCGTCTCTCTATATGCTCTTGTTTCAGTCTATGCACATGCTGCTGAAACAGCTTCTTGGCTTTAGCTGTCCCCTCAAGAAAAACATATTCCTTGTACTCAGGGGATGAGTGCATGCGGCGACTGACAGTGGGCCATGTTTCATTGTGGTTCTTCACAATTCTGTTGACCAACCACTCATAGTGGTCTTTGGCTGAGGCAATCTGTTGACTCTGCTGTTTCAGTGCCTCAAAGTAAGGGATAATCTTGGGCTTCCCCCTACTCTTGTCTATTAGTTGAACCAGTGTAAGAAAGGCTAGGTCAACATTGACATTAGAGCGTGCTGATGTTTCTACCACCTGTAGGTTTTTCTTGGTTAGGGCAAAGGTGTGCGAGTCTTTAATATAGCGCTCAACTCCTTCATCACATTTAGTGAGAACCACTACCACAGGCTTCTTCGTTTTGGCTAGCTGGTTGTAGAGGTTAGTGACAAACTTCATCTGGTCCTCAAAGCTACGGTTCATACCCCTGCTGACATCCACGCAGAGCAAGAAGCCATCCACCATAAGCTTGCCTTCAGGCATCTGTTTCTGCTCAAAGTCCTGCTCTAGCCCTAGCTGATCTGTGCAAAAGTACATCAGCTTTTCAGCCGAAGCCAGCTTGGTGGAAGCTGCCCTCTTGATGTAAGGCTGGAGTGCCGTGCTACGGTGTGGCTGGAACGTCTGATCATCGATGAACTCTGTCTGCTCCACCACATTCATACGGCACTCTGGCCCCTCCTCCATTGTCCTGCCAGCTTCACCCCAGAACAGGAAGTGATCATTGTTCACCACACGGCCTCCAAAGTCACTGGTGCTGAGAACGGAGGTGTGGTCTAGGTAGAAGTCATCTGCACTTTGTCGTACAAAGCGATTACACAGACAGGACTTGCCCACACCACACTGTCCTTTCTCCTTCTCCGTGCCGGACAGCCCAACAACGACCAGGTTGTAGATGGGTGCCCGGACATCTTGCTTTTTGGCCATCATCGTTGCTGGCAGAGGCTCATCCTGCCATGCTGGCCACAAGCTCTAGGGAGTGGAGGAGGCTGCCAAAGAAGCAGGGTTTCCATGCAAGGGGAGCTCACTGGGCTGGAGTCGGGACCTGCATAATACAGAGAGACAAAGGGAGAAAGAGAGAGAATAGGGAGATATAATTAATACCGAGAAATCCTAAAAATTCCAATGATAGGCTTTATTTATTAAAGAGCTATTGTGTCTTTTATCTAAATTCCTACTACTTGCCCATGTTCTGTTAATAATGTTTAATCTGTGATCCTATTTCTCGACTGAATGTTTCCTGAAAAGATTGAGGTCAGTGGTAAAGCTGCTGGAATGCTGCACATTACTTAACCCAGCTGTAGTTCAGTTAAAGGCAAATTTTCCCCAGTTTACCTCATTTAATGTTAATGCCTCCAGGATTGCAGTGCTAACAGTGGTGCCTTCCACATTTTATGCTCATGTTCACTGAAACTTGATATGTGTTTTGGCTTTTTTTTTTCTTTTCTGACATCTAAGAGTATGGTAGCTTGTCTCACTGCCAGCAACATTAGAATAAAGTTATGTGGGTTTTTCACCATCGCGGCAGACAGACATATAACTGTGCACACAAGCACCACCACACACTTGTGGAAACACACACACTAAGCTCCCTGCACCCCAAATGAAAGACACACACACACAAGAAGATGAAAGCAGATAAGTGTTCCAGAGCTAAAGTTACTAATTGGCCAACTAGGGAAAGCCATCTGCATTTTAAAAGGCTGCGGTGCCTGTTGGCTGACTAGTCTCCATCAAAAACATGTTTTCCAATGTTTCTCACCAAACAGAACAGAGTTGGCTGATGTACCATCACTAATGTCATACATATTTACCTAAAGCAGATAGAGTAAATCGGAGCAGAGCTAGCTAGGAAAAGACCCATGCACATAAGGATATACATGGACGTCAAACTGACTGGTCATTCTCAATATGATTTATTTCGCTGGTAAATCTGAATAAATAATAAATTAATGAGACAGGGAGGATGTTGAATGTGGGTTGCTCTTTACAGGATGGCCCTTTTGTAAGCACCAAGTATCTTCCAAAGCTGCACGACAGACGAGAACGAGACCACCCCCTGCATGTCACAACTGAGGCAGTAACGTAGTAAAACAGACATTAAAACCACCATTAATCATGAATACGTCTTTTGACAGGGAGCACAAAAGCAGACAAAGCCTTCGTTGCCGCTGAATTGAGTTTGTCAGACGACAGCGGACTGCGGATTTGCAAAGATGAACTTCAAAGTCCAACACTTCTACACCGGAGGGGGAGACAGTGAAAAGGAAACGGCAGGAGGAGTAAGAAACTCACGACAGTTGAACACACAGCGGATTTAAAAAAAAAAAAAAGGAGAAAAAAAAGCAGCCCCACACCTGCCATGTATCGACTACTGGATATTCCGAACACGTTGTTTCTTACTGCAACTCTGACTCTTATTTCAAAAGCTGAGAACCACCAATCGAATTGACAGTTAAGGCAAAGCATTAAAATCACGGGTTTCGATGAAGCAAATTCCAATCAAGTGTTGGATTATCATTACAGAGGCAAGGCCTCCTCTGTCCTTCACCAGGTGTATAACCCAGTTGCCTGCAGAAAAGAGAATTGATATCAAAAAGAATGTCCTGTGTTCTGATATTTTTAAGGAATATCAAGGCACAGAGAGCTAGACCACATCCTGTAATATTAACACACATTGTGCTCAACCAGACTTGGTCAGTTAAAATATATTTCTATACACCATTCAGCCACAATATTACAATCACTGACAGGTGAAGTAAATAATATTGACCATCTTGTGACAATGCAATGTTCTGCTGGGAAACTTTTGGACCAAACCAGGCACCCCCACCCCATAGATATGACACTCCTTGATGGCAGCAGCCATCCCCAGCAGGATGCGGACTGACACAGGCACACACACAAAAACGGTTTAGGAACAACTCAGAAAAACATGAAGAACAGCACAAGGTGTTGACCTGGCCTCCAAATTCACTAGATCCCAAACTGATCAAGTATCTGTGGGATGCACTGGAACAAGCGCGATCCACAGAGGCCCCTCCCCTCAAACCATAGGACCCAAAGGCCCCCACTAACAGCATTATGTTGCCAGACACCACAGGACCCCCTTAGAAGGCCCATGTCCATTCTCTGATGAGACAGAACAAGGGAGACCTAAACAATGTTAGGAAGGTGGTCATAATATTATGCCTGATCTATGTATATATGTATGGCCTGGGAATTATGGTTAATTTTTTTCTTTTAAATCACTCTAAACTTACTTATATGTGAGTTTAGAGCATACAGTACACTGCAAATTATTTTTCTATCATTTTCACCCACATCTGTATTAAGTCTGCGATCAACAAACACATCCAGTTAGAAAAATACCGCACTACTCAGCCTTGACTAGATGAGAAGTACTGCAGTGTGGTGTCTATAGAGACAGCAATTTAAAGCTGCACCTGTGTCCTGACCTAGTCGTGTTCACATTACAGAGCAGACCGTCTTAACTGCAATCAGCCACAAAAAAAACATGACCTCCCTGCCCTGGATATGGTTCACCGGCTTAACAGAGCACGCATTCTGCCTGCTAATCATCTTTTTAATATATTAGCTGTTCTTCTTCTTCTACACCGACCATCTTCATAGAAATGTAAATTAAATCAGTTTAATCTGAAGTCCACCAATAAATACCTCTGATGTCTGGAGCTGCCCACTTGTCAGCGGGTCCTTCCCAATCTGCATCGTTTTACTTTAGTGCCATTACAATTATGTGGGGCTAATGTCATTTAATCAAGATTATTTTTTATTTCAGAGTCAACCAAAAGGGATTTCATGTCAGTGTGTGAGCTCTGCTACAGCAAAGGTTGCTGTGAACTGTATCTCTGCAGAGTAAACTGCTTTGACATGCTTGAAGTAGCTGTCTGCTGAGCTGACAGAGGGCATTACCTTAGCAGAAAAGTGAGGGAGCCCTGACGCAGAACCACATTAGTACAAATGCCCCACGCGAGATCATGCATTAAAGTTGCACACATCCGTGTGCGCACACACAGGCTGCCCACGTTTTATCTTAAGCCATCCACATCCTGGTGATGATCGTGTCGAGTGTGAAATAGGTCATGTTTGTGACCAGCTGTGAGTGTGTCTGGATTAAATACACTCAAACACCCTGAAAATCTATATATACCTGGAGTTTTGCCAGGCTTAACGCTCTCACATCTGCACCCATCGCTTCTAATAATGTTTGTGTGTATGTGAATGTTCATAGAGATTTTGTGACAGTCGTCTGGCGTAATCACTGCAGCAGGGCACAAGTCACTGTATGTATGTGTGCGACAAAGTGCTGTGGCATTTTGCTAATCCTCAAAGGGAATGGCCAACAAGAGAGACCTGATGCAGTTTTCTTTTCATTTCCCGGTCTGTCCGAGCGCCATGTCAAATCGAGAACCAAACGGACAAGCTTTCAAGGCAGTCTTCAGTGACGCAAGGATGCACCGGTTCAGAACACAACAGCGGTAAAGAAATGCAGGAAAAAAATGAGATGTCTCTCTGACTGACTGCTGAGCCCAAGTCAAACTGACAGAAACACTGAATATATATGACACTACAACTGCACAACTCAGCCGGTTTCAACGGCATGTCTACTGGCAGGCTAAGTGCAGCATTTCATACACAATAGATCAAGTCATTTGGCGAATACATTTCCTCTTTCGCTTAAAGAAGCCACTGCCTGTACTCAGCTAGGCTCAATGCAGCAGCCCAGTTACAGTCAGGCAAACAGTCTCCCAGTTCACCCCGGGGCCTTGTGTCTGGTGCGCATGTCCGTCCACATACCAGTGTGCCGAGGCCCTGGGCTGTTATGGGGCTGAGGCAGAGATAGGTTAGGGCCTGCGTTAGAATCTGCCTCCGACCCTGAAACATGACGGCAAGCAGAAAAAGGAGAGGGAGAGAGGAGAGGAGGAGGAGGAGGAGGTGGTGGTGGTGGGGGAGGAGGTGGTGGTGCAGGAAGGAATGGAAGGCACTGGAGGAGGCAACAGAGGGTGGGATGTTAGTGCACATGGAGAGGATGGGGGTATGGAGAAGAATGGATACGAGAGGAAGGGGAGCGAGGTCAGCGGCCTGGGTCATGTGAGCCGCACATTGGAATCCCCCCAGGGAAAGAGGGGCAGGGCGTGGTGAGGCCTGTACGAGTTAAGGGTCGGGGTCTGACCCGTCACATCACTCACCCCCTCCTGTCTGATCACAAACAGCATTTACAAGCAGGACATACATCTCCGTTTCCATGTTGACTTCACTCTCCTCTTTCTCTCAGGAGCATTTATCTGTTAGTTTGAAACCGTTAAAAAATAAATAAATAAATAACACAGTAACCTCACTCTGGCTGAACTAGCCCCCTTTCTAGGTCACCGACTGTCTCAAGGACAAGAGAAGCAGAGGAAGATAGAATGCATCTGTAAGGGTAGTGGAGTGCAGCCTGCCCTGAAGCTAATGCTGGGGCGGCAGGGCGTGAAGTTCACCATAACACGAGCTACAAAGGGCAGCAGGGGAGAGGCTGTGTTCACTGCCCATGAGGAGAGACCACGTAGCCTTCATGGGGTGGCTGCATTCCTTTCATTAAAGAGTTAGAAGAGTTAGCATTAAGGGAGCATTGCCCAGGAGTTTTGGAGAGTTTGATACCGTAATCAAAAACAGGATTGAATGACTTGTTTGGGACACTACATGAATAGAAGAATATATGAAATTTGATATTCCAAAAAAAAGGCCTTTCTGCTAGAGAGTCTAGTGATATAAGAAGGCGCGCTTCATAAATGCCCTTCGTGGCTTTCCACAACTCGGTGCCAAAAGTAACAGATAATTCTTACCGACTGGCACATGTTTCACAGTGAAAACCGCTAAACAGGGACAAGCGAGGAAGCCCGGCTTCCCAGCAAGCCTTTTTGGTTGAAAAGTACTATACACTCAGGAAGGCTGGGAGCTGACAGGAACAAAGGTCATGAAATAGTTATGAAGCAGTGCGATGGTGATGATGATGACAGAGGGGCAAGAGGGGAAAAACTCTCTCCCTCTCTCTCCCTAACTCTCTAAGAAACAAGAGTGGACGGCCCTCCCCTTTGTTTCAGTCCAAAAATATGTTTTCCCTCTTCTTCTTCTTTTTTTTTTTCCCCTCCTCCTTGTGCATGATGTAAGTCTGCAGCGGGTTGTGCTTCCGCTCTCCTCTCATTTTTCTGTTTCTCGTCTCACCCACAACATTACCATCATTTTATGGATTTCCCATCCCCATCTGTCAAGTTATTTTTTTTTTATTCTCTATCAAACCCTTTTTCTCCCCCCCTCTCTGGAGACTTGTTGTCCATTAGTAAGACACTAGAGTCGTGGCCAAAGCTTTGGGGCGGTGGGTGGGCGTTTGGTTGGTTGGGTGGGGTCACTTCTTACTCTAGCTGGATTGGATAACAGTATTAATACAAAAGATGACTGCATAAAATGAAGACGTGCGAAATAAACATCCTATAAATGCTGACGGAGAGAGGTCCAAAGTTACACAATAAGTTAAACAGATAAACAGATATACATTTACGTGTAAATGCCTCCACACAACACATCCAGTGCCCTTTACATGAAGCGCTTTGTGGTGCACTGTATTCGGAGCATCCACTAAAACAGAAGTCATCTGTCTTTTCCACAAACTGCACGCATCCATCTATCGCTCACCAAACAGGAAATACAAATTTCCCTTATTCTTTCCATCTACTGCGCGCATGCATCAACAGAAGACGTAAACACTAGTCATACCGCTGCTAATGCGTCTCACATGCGGCCGGGCAAACAAAACACGCCAACCAAACCACACGAGCACATTTCCTACGGTAATAAATTATTCCTAAAAGGAGAAAACACTTAGGACTAACCACAAAA
The DNA here is from genome assembly GCF_963514085.1 of Chelon labrosus. NCBI lineage: Eukaryota > Metazoa > Chordata > Actinopteri > Mugiliformes > Mugilidae > Chelon > Chelon labrosus. The sequence continues at coordinate 17,476,349 of NC_140346.1, forward strand.
GCTCAGCACGGCCTGAGTCAATCGATGTACGTCTTACGTAAAGCATGCGATGTTTAAAAATAAATAAATCTAAAACACAAAACGCGCATCTGCACACAAACACTCTTTGCAGCAGCAGCAGCAGCCGCCACACAGCCGTCACATATCCAGATCCTGATCCAGAAGAGCTGGTCACTTGTGACTGGGATTATGGACACTGTGTGGATTAGCTACGCCTATTTGCATCTTTCCATTTGCAGGATGTGGTGCTGTTGGAGCATTAGCATGATCCGATGGCATGATGATATAACCGCATAAATAAATAATAATAAATAAAAAAAATAATAACTCCACAGACGCAGATAACAAATCCCCCGACCGCTGCTACATCTCACCGCACTCTTGCATCCCGACACATGTGGACAGACACATTCATGGGAAGATAATAGGAAACAAATGATGAGGAACACCTACACCTTATTTACTCCACAATAATTGCTGCTAATGTCTTATTGTTGCCACTAAGCCTCTGCTGCTACACCAACCTCTAAGCTACTGTACATGTTCACTCCCACTTACTCGCTCTGCTTGGCACTGCAGAGCTAGAGGGCCAGTTACTGATCGACCCCCCGAGTAGAGAGGTAGACACGCAGACAGAGGGAGGAAGGATGCAGGATACGAGCAGGGGGAAAAAAAATTAACAGAGGAACAAAGTCCTCAAAGAAAAACTCAGCTACAGAGAGTGCAAGATATCTAGCCATAAGGTCGAGAGCAGACAGTACCCACGATCTAATCTGAAACTCTAGACTACGGCTGAACACCTGAAGGAGCGAAGACAGAGGAAAGGGCAAGGTTGAAGTCTGATAGAGAATGGATCCGGAAAGACTGGACAGTCGATTCACAGGGCAGAAGAAGAGAGAGAGCGAGGAAGGACAAGGAAGGCACTGCGGTTTAACCTCTTCAACCGCTCGGGAAGGCCTCTCTGATAGCAGAGCTAAATATAAAGTGCTGGAAACATGGGCAATGACAGATAAAAAAATGTGAGCTATTGCCACATAAATCCGCTCTTACAGGCAAACGCGCGCGCATATATGCAGCAGAATCGCTCACAGGATGGTACTTTCTTTTGATAAGGTCATTTCTCTCCGAGCTGACAGCCAAGCCAAGTGACAAGTGAGAGGCTACGGTCTTTCTGCAGCTACAACTCAACTGTGACACCCGCTCTCTGACTTTGACAACCCCGCTGATTAATCACTCAATAAACTTGTTGAGAAGTAGGGCTAAACATTTTTATTTCACCGTTATAAGAGATCTTTAGACAAGAGAAGCGATTTCAAAATCTCACCTCGGAGGTTGGCGAACCTTTTTTTTTTTTTTAGCAACGTTTTATCATAGCAGCGTGGTTAAAAGATTAAAAGAAAAAATACATTAAAACAATTAACAGATTAGTCTGTGAAAGAAAATATGACATGAAATCCGTCGCCACAGCCTCGCTGTTACAAAACGCAGCTTAACAAAGTGGGATTTTCAGGGGCACACGCTGAAAGCCGTGCACTTTCGAGACGCGCTGTGCTACAGCGAAGCATTTGCTCCAGAGTTTCCCTGTTCGACAGCAGGCTAAACAACATAAACAACAACAACTGTTGCTTTGCATGCAAGGTCAGAGACAGGCAGGGCTGTGTTTTCCTTTTGGCACAAAAGCTCATCTGTGGACCTTCTCTCTCCCTGCCTCTTAATTCCCTCTGCCAGGCATGGACTTCTCATTTGTTTCAAAGCCCCTGGCCCTTCTTAAATTCCCTCTTCCTCTGTCTTTGCATATCTCTGTTGTGCTTCCTCTCTCTGCCTCCCGCAGTAGTACCTAACCTTGCGGCCCAGCCCCTGTCAGACTATAGCAGACAGTCTGCGGGTGATATTAGCATACATCTGATCCCTGCTCCCCTGCTGGAAGGCTTGTCGGCATCAGCACAACTGTATACACACACTCAGACACTCAATACAGCTGTCCTGTCCTCCCAGCCAAACTCGACGCAACAGCACAAACAAACAAGCTACGACACAGACAGACAGAGACCAGATGCAAATATGCTCAATGCGCTCAACAGGAGAGGGTATTAAATGTAGACAAGGGGCACGCTCGCATACTGCGCACACAAACACGGCAGTTTCGTGGGCAAACGTGACAGCGTTTCACATAGGGGGCATTGGCAGGTGGTTAGTCGAACTCAGCTGGTAATCTTCCACCTGAATGAGCCTCCGGTTGTAATTGCTAGTGTAATTGGTTTGACAGCAGCGGTGTGTGCGTGTGGTTCTCATTTCAGCACCGGGGACACCCTCCATCTTTAAGTATACGTTTCCCGGAGACGAACGGGTATTGCAAACAAAACTAAAATTCTACAACGTTAATAGACATGTTCGCGTCTTGGCGCGTTGGTGTAAACTGAGAGTTGCTTCAAGCACATCCTCGGTTAACAAATAAAATCAGACCGTGTATAATAGATTTCCTCAATAAAAAAAAAAAAAAAAGCAGCCTGTAAACCAGTCAAGAAGTTGAGCTCTCGTACAGCTGAAAGAACTTTCACTCATTTATTTCCTCAATAAAAGACGACTCTACGCCCCCTCACCTCTAGGCGGAGAGTCTTTATGCAGTGAGAGAATGTCTTGATAAAACAAATAACATTTTTCAATAACTTGATTCGCACTTATTCGAAAAAAAAACACACAATCCCTCTTGCAGGCAGGGGAAACTCGTACGAATAAAACCTTGTGATTTGCAACCTGCAAATCAACTGCTGACATTACCTTCAATTTAATAGTCATTATTAACCCTTTTTATTTTTTTCCCCCAGCAGAGCGCTCATCCTTAGCTAGAGTGAGTGCCTAATAGATGTGCTGGGTGTGCTCTCCAGATGGCGAACAAGACAGGAAAGCTGCGAGCACTCACAGAGCGATGCTGCTGCCACCAGAGTTTAATTTTTATCACTTTATCTGCCGCTGTGACGACTGTGACGGCCAGACTAAACTCGGAGCCCGGTCTTGATTGCAAGCGCTGCTTGATTGCAGCCGAGGAGCGTCCATTGTTTCGTCTTACTGTGGACGGGCCGCGCAGCGTAGAGGCTCTGCGCACCTGTGTGCCATTTGTTTGCTCGTTTCCTGCTTTGGATTGTTAGAGGAAAGAGAATGGACTGGGCCATAATGGCTGCTGCTGCTGCTGCTGCTGCTGCTGCTGGTGGCTTTATTTTTGTTTTTAAAAAAACAAGTTGCTGCATTATGAACAATCACATTTCACTTTGAATACATTACGATGTGGTAACAGAAAGGTTTCCCCTTTAACTACACTCCAAATACTTAATTAAGCGCAATTAAGCTAGGCGCATTATATACGAGCCAAGACACATTACAGTAAATGCCAAGACAGTAACATTTTTCATAGAGAAGTAATCGCAACATCATAATTTTTCCTCTGCTCAGCTCTGAGAATATAAACACAATGCAGCTAAACTCTTTCCATCAGGACTCGTAACCTGCAGGCTTTGTATATAATTATGTGCTATGATCCCTACAGACAGATTTTACATCAACCAGAGATCACCCCAACTGTTACTAGGTGACAGATGGTCTTCACACACACACACGCAGCCACCTAACACCTACACCATATGCTCCTACATAGATACGGCACGTTCGCATCTCACAGTACACGCACGACCTCTAACTCGCTTAAACTGGAAAAGTTTAAATAAAATGTGTTTTCTCTTCTTCTTCTTTTCTCCGCCAAGAGAAATGTTCACGCGCTGCTGAATCCTGAGACCAATTAAAACTGAAAATGGCAGAAATGAAGAACAAGGATGTGCCGAGAGGAAAAAGCAGAGGAAGATGTAAACCAATTTTCTGCAGAATGCTGGATGGCGTAAGCTCAGAAAACAAAAGTGCTGGCTGTGATAACGCCGTTTGCCAGCAGCTGAGACTGTGAATGCCTCTCCGCATGTGGTCCGCGCTCGTCGCGTTCTCATGCGCGGGGTCTAGGTGCTAATGGGCTAGCCTGGGCGGCGGCGGCGTCCTCGCCAGTAGCGAAGGAAGACAAACTAGTCAATAGGTGTCACCTCCACTCACGTCAGCAGTCGATCCTCCCCTGCTCTGCGGACGGCTAATAAAGCAGAAGGCAGTAATAAAAAAAAAAGGTACGCCTGGACAATGCGCTGCCAACTGCTTCTGACAGGCGCTCCAATAATTAAAGCCACAACCCAGATTCAAACAAAAGCTGGAGACAGAACATCCCAATAATGGCTTTGTTTGTGTAATTATTTTCTCCCCCCCGAATTGTTTTTTTTGTACCTACAAACCGATTGACGGAGCTGCTGATGATAGCGCGAAGCCGCTCATTGTGAAGAGATGGATTTGAAAACGACAAATGCTTTTCTGAAAGCCTCTATCGATGCCGTCGCAAAAAAAAATAAAGAATAAATCGTGTTTTTCATATCGAGCGGTTCAAAAGAGAAATAAATTATTTTCCATCAGTGCGCCAAGAACTTGGGTGTCTCACGTTATATAAAGGGAGAGGTGGGCCAAAGAAAAGAATGGATGTTTGCTTGAAAGTGGACGGGGTAAGGGGTGTGTGAAATCTCAAATGAGGCGATGAAAAAATATTAAGGGGCGAACGAGAAGTAGTTTCCAGAAAAATGGAGAAGGAAGGGGAAGAAAGGGAGAGTTAGCTTTGAAGGAGGAGGAGAGGAAGTTAACACAAGGAGCTTCTGGTAAGTACTTAGCAATTGTGGTTGGGTAATGGTACACAGACACAGGGCTACTTTACAATCGCTCATCTGTACTTCTTGCTGTTGGGGGCCCTGACAAGCCTCGACACGAGGGGGAAAAAATTAAAAATAACATCCCCTTTCTATACTTCTTTGTCTCCCATCTTCCCCGCATAGCATATTTGCTCCGACATGCATCCATTTATACGTCTCGCCCTCTAAAACTAGCATTGCGCCGCGTGTCTTAGAGACAACTGCCCGCGGTGCTCACCTCAATTCGCCCGCTGAGACGGCTAAAATAAAGGCTAAAACAACACTCTGAAAGAAAGGATGACATGGGAGAAGAAAAAAAATTTACAGAGACCCAGAATGAAGTGGAGGACCGCTGCCAAAGACGGGTGGGTGAGTCACTGAAGAGAGGAAGGGGAAAAAAAAAAAGCTAATGATACAATTGAAAACACCTGAACCTGCCACAGTGTCAATTAAAGATAATGACTTTTTACTGGTTGCCACAGTAACCAACTGTTGGCACAAAGGCAGATGGTTGCAGAGGTTTTTTTTTTTTTTCCTCCCCCCTCCCAAACATTCTTCCCCTCCATCCCTTCGCTCTCTTCCTCTAGATAATATAAAAAAATAAAAAATAAACCACACAAATAAACCAGTTGCGTGCTGTAATACCCCGTAGCTGAAATAGCCTCTGCTTCATCTCTTCTATGACAGGAACTGACCCGACTGGGAGAGCGGCGAGCGTGTCTGGCTACAGTACACATACATCCACATCCCGCGGTCTAATGCAGCCCGCAATCTCCGCCGGAGTGTGCATATGTAAATGCATCACCTTTCCGAAGTGTTCCGGCAGTGCCGCTGCGCGCACGTGTGGGAGTGCCACCTCTGATCTCCTTCTGCCGTCTGAGCGGAGGGAGCTGGCAGGCTCTGGGGCAGCCGGTCCAGAGGTTACAGGGGGGTTGTGCTCGGTCATCCATTTTAAATCAGTCTACAAGACAGACATCGGTGCGCCATTACAGCTCGAGACTTCGCTACTCCGCACTGATCTGTCTGCAGCTGTAGCAGTATTATGGTCCAAAGCCGAGCTCTGCCTCCCGGGGCGCGCTTAGCTGTGTTCCCTGTCCAGCTGGTCCTGCCTACAGCACCGTCACATAGCCTAGAGTAAATTAAACTTTCCAAGGGTCAGCTTTTACCGCAGACTGGCCTCGAACAGGATATTTGTGCACTGTGTAACTCGTGCATACACAGGAACTCTGTTAACACAACCAAAAAACAATGTGTATGACATGTTGTAGTATAGCCCATGCACAGCATCTTGTTAAGTGGTTATTGGCATGCAGAAACCCTTTTATCATTCATATATTTTACTTTTATGGCCGATCTGTTATTTCGAACAATATACTTTTACTATAATCATTTTATATAGGACTAAGACCACAACAAATCTGGGCCGAGCCTTCACCATAGGCATAAGCATTTATACTGCTAAAGTGATAGCTGGTGGCTAGTCAGCTGTAAGCTACAGTGTAGGGTGAAGAGCTAAGTCATATCTATGGGTATCTATGGGTAAAGCCAACACAGAGCTGTAAATCTGGCTTACACAAAGACGCTTCATGATCCGTGCAGCCTTAACTCAGCGGTTATTCCTTCCCTCGCTAGACATGGTTTGTTGCCTCCCTCAAGCTTTTGCCCGTATTAAGAGTGGCAGCGAGCGGTCATCAGCAACGGTAATGTGGACGAGAAGTCTTGCTCTGTTAAGACAGCCTGAAGAGCACGTTAATGTCTGAAGGACAAACATATTGTACAATGCTGTACAATTGCTAAATAGCATGGCAGACCAGAAACACAGCTGCAGCCATAAATAATCAATCGTGATCTCCGTTGACCTCGTCCTCCTCCTCCTCATTTCTGAAAGTTATATTTCCAACATATTATTTATTCTTGTACTTTCTGTGCCGTGCCTGTTGTTCCGTCTCCAGGCCTAGAGGAAGAAAAAGATCTCAGGAAAAGACAGGGGGGTGAGAATTAGACCATTCTCTGTGCTGAAACAGGAAAAGAACCAGGTTGGTTTTTACAGCAGTTCTCCCGGCACCGAGCCGAGTGTTAACCCCCTACCTCCCACTTCACGAACACACACACACACACCATAAAATTCCTGTTCTTAGCCACGATGCCAAGACTGCTTTTCGCTATCCCCTCCTCTCTCCGCCCATCCCGTCTCTTCCCCCTGATTGGCACTGCTGCTTCGCACTACCTCATATCCCAGGGTTCTCGTATTAACCCGCTGGCCAATCCCAGAAGCTGATACGGTTCCAGATTCAGGCTGGATTCCTGCCTTGGGATGAAAAAGTGTGCAGTCCTTCATGCTGTGTTTTGTTCTGATATCCATACTCCTCTTAAAAACACATACTGTAGATTAAACCTGGACTTTCTGTTAACACTTAATTTTAACAACAAATACTTCTACGCTCTCCATGACAACTGAGCATACTTCATCCACTGTCAAATCTGACAAATGGACCTTAGCATTTTGGACTAAAGGGATTTTTGCGAAGTCCTAATGATCCGTTAGAGGAAGTACCCCCTTTCCAGGAATTGAGGACGATTGTAGTTCTCAGGACACAATTTTTAGGGTCTTTTTAAACCCCTAACTCAGGGTTGGTACTTTCCCAGCACGAGAGGAACTTTATGTGACTTCCTTGTTTGGATATTGGTCAAACTGGGATTAGTCGGCATTTTGAAAAAAGCTGTGTAAATATTGGTAAAATGTTAGCTGTGCAAACAATGAGGTTAGCTTTAAAAAAAAAAAATGGACTAAAGGTGAAGTCCAGGCCTTATGGACAATCGTAGGTCTTCCTATGCAAACCACAGGCCAGCTATTACAAAATTTGGGCATTCCTACAAGTGACATGAATAGAAAAAGAAAAATGATTAAAAACGTAGATAAGTCTGGGGCTTCCCAGAATTACTTGGTGCAAAAAATTCATCTTGAGTTTCTTCTCTGCGTCACAGTTTCTTTTTCTAAATCCAATCCTGCGCTGCAAGCTGTGATGACCTGACACGACACTGTCGCGACTTACAAAAATGAAACCAAAGACCGAAGTGCTCCCCGTCTCTAAAAACATTCCGTTCAGGGAATGTTTTTAGGAGACGGGGGCCGGTGTCAACCGCGGCCTCTGCGCTCACTTGACAGCGTTTCAAATGCAACACGGCTCTCTTTTAGTGCTGACGTCATCCCAGGCAAAACTCAACTCGCAAAGACACACTAATAAGCGCACACACCCGGTTTCCGTGTTGCATCTTTCTTAAGCTTTTCTAATCCTCGATGTGTGAGTGGCCTCCTCCTTTGTCTGCGAGGATGAGACCGCTCACTCACACATCGCTCCACCTATCTCCCCCCCGAAGATGCAAGTCTGCCTATTGATGAGCCCAGGCTAAGGTCATTAGTCTGATCCTCGTGTCAAGGTAAGGAGGGATTATTTTGCCACTGCCCACTCAAAAAAAAGAAAAAACACATCAGGGGACTTAAAGTTCTCTCTCTTTTTTTTGTCTTTATCTCTTACAATCGCTCCAGCTCACTTTGCTTCTTTTTCTTGTCTCCATGGGGATTCGAGCAGACAGAGAGTCAGAGTGGGGGAGGGGGTAAGGCAGGAGGGGAGAAGGTGTTAGCCAGTCGACAAGTTTCTTTTATTTTTCTTCTTCTTCTTGTCGAGAGATAAAAGAAATATGTGTGAGCTGCGAGAGTGCAAATCCTTGACAGGCGCCCTGACCAAGTGACCTTCAGTGGGCTCATTCATAAAGCCAGCCTACATGGCACGGGAGTAAAAACCAAACATCCAAAAGCGATAAAATCTACTGGGAGAGAGGGGGGAGGGAAAAAAAAAAAAAAGGCCGGAAAGAAAGGAATAAACGAATTAAGCCAGATAAAGCCTTGTTTCTATTGCACTCTGGAGACTTACTGCCCCAGCAGAAGAAAAAAAAAAAAAGAGAAAGCTTTAGATCGTCACTGGAGGTAAAAGAAAAGGGAAAGCAGAGAACCGGGTCACATACCGAAACCTGTCAGCCCCTTCACGATTTCAGATATGTCGACACAACAGCCAGTATCGTTCCTAAACGTTTCGGTTTATGAACTACTCAGATTTACGCCCAGCGCAACTACTACTACCACTATTAAAAGCTCCCAACGTCCGACAACCTTTAAAATCCTTCAGTGGCTGTGGCAGTAGCAGCAGCCTGCTCCTGGCACCAATCCCACACTCCACTCTGATGTTTGGGTTTTTAAGTGAGGCTCTTGCTTCAGTAGAAACAATCCGTGATAGAAGCTAAATCAAACCCTTGGCACAATCAGGGGAGTATGATAATGAACGAGCGGAATTAAATAAGAAGAATTTCGAGACAAATGTCACGGCGAGGAACGGCTCGGCCAATTTAAACACAATCTGACATCGTGCAGATTGGTAAATATTACCCTGTTTAAATAAAACTGCTATTCATTCTCCAATGCTTATTAAAGCCTATCCCTTCATCTTCCCATTAACTGGTCTGTCAGGCTGCCTGTTTGCTGGGCTGCTCTACACAATGACATGTTTACCCCCGGTGAGATTCCTATTTAGATCCCAGAGTGTGTGTGTTGTGTGTGTGTGTGTGTGTGGTGCGTGCATGTGTGTGCGTCTAACAATAACATAAAGCCTCGGTGTAATTTTGTTATCATCACCTGAACCGCTAAATGCTTTTCAAAAATAAACAGCGAAGTGAGTTGGCTTAGTTCGACTCCGGCGTTGCGGCGGAATATTATCACGGAAAATAAAATAAGCTGAAACGAACGAGATAATAAAAACAACTGGCGCTTTAACTGAGCGTACGCAACGTGTCGGGTAGGCATTCAAACCGTGGGAATTAATTCGCTCCGGGAGGGTTTGCATCGTTGCGCTCGTATGGGGATGGGATACTTTAATCCAAAGGCACGGGGCATGAATCTACCCTGATAAGGAGCCTCGCTGAACTGGATGAGAGAGCAAACCTTCAGAGCAACAATATACCTACCACTAGACACTGTAAATGACGCTCTCCAGACCAAAAACCATTTACGCACATTCATGCTACGCTCTCAGCAGAACAACGGTCTCCTACAGCACCGTTGGCTGACGGATATGCAGAGGACACTGTCAGTTGTATTCATTTCTTAACGTCCTGAATACAACAGCTCTGACTAAACTATCTTAAAGCAAACAAATGATTGGCTAACACGGTGCTGCCCTACATTTATCTGGCAGTTGTCCAAGTGGTGGCCGACGAAGCGAACATTGTTCAATCACAAATTTTTCAAAATTAGTCTTTTAATTTAGAAAATAAGACTTACGTACATTTAGACTCGGGCATTACATATTCCATAATCCATAGTCAGCAGCTTCAGTAATTAACAATTAGTATGAGGTCTGAACGTCTGCAAATCAAGCCGCAACATCCAGGGCGGAAAACGAGGCCAGAGCAGAATCGCCAATGAAACTGCGGTTACTCAAGAACGTGAGTCACCTGTTAAAATTATATCACGGCTTTAAAGTTATGCATAACGCAGGGCGAGGCTGCCATGAGTAACAGGTGGGTGCAGTTACTGGTTACTAGCTGTATGCCTCAACTTAAACCGCCTGACTCCTCTCACGCTCAACCACTTCGACCATTTTGGCGTGGTGCATCAGCCAGAGCCGCCACACTGAACTTCAAAACAGTTCCTTGGTACCCCTATGGGTGTGATCAAGTAAATGCTTGACATAATAATAATAATAATAATAATAATAATAATAATAATAATACCGTTGAAATCTAGCCACAACACTTGCCAGAAGTTACTAGAAAAGCTCTAGGGTAAATCCTTGAATTGCTTAACTACCTGCTTCCACACCCTCTGAACACAAGATCACAAACCACGACCGGATTCTTCTGAAGGAGGAATAAATTATCCAAAACTCTCCACGTTCAAGTTTGTGTAGTGCTAATACTCTCCTTGTCTTCTGAGAGGGATCCCCGCGGGACCAATATCCGCGGTGTAGACCAGAAAAAAAAAAAAAAGAAAGAAAAAAAGAGCTCCAACACTGAGCGATGGGTTTTCTTATATCACACACTATCTGCAAACCATACAGCCAGTCTAGTGGAAGGGAAATTTATTCACACACGTCACCGTATCGTGAATGCATCTGTGGGCAAATTATTCAGCTTCTGCTTTGACAGCATTTTCCCAGATCCCACTACTCACACTCTGAAATATCTACACGCCGGCACAGGAGACACCCTCTCTTGCCGAGTCAAAGACACATACACATACACATAATTAACCATGCAAATGAAGAGAGCTATTTTATCTGATGTTGGGGAGGATGGGCGGGGGGGGGGGGGCTGCAGTGTGATGAACACGCTTGCACACACACAGGTGCATGTGTGTCGTGTGTTAACACCTTGTTCTCACGCGTGCGGCACGTGAACATCCTAACGCGCTCATAAGAATCGTTTCATTGAAGCCACGTTAACACAAAACCCACCCACGCTCCCTCTTAGCGCAGCAGACACGCCAAACTATGCAGGGCTCGTGGTATAATAGGAGAACATGGAGCATAAAGACAGCACAAAGGCAGCTGGACCTGACTAGTGACAACACTCCCATTCATCACCGTGGCCCTGGAGACTCCACATCCCTTCACAGTGACAGCAGTCGGCGCGCGCGCACACACATGCAGTTGTGTCACAAAGAGTGCAAGCGGACGGCACACAACGGCCCATGTCAGCATCACAGCCAATCGAATAGGGTTACTTGTGTGCTGCACGCGCGTGTGCTTGTATCCACATATATTATTCATCTGCATGCGTGCACATGAAAGTGTCTCTGGTGGGGGAGATAAGGGGCTTCTTTATTTCAGCCTTTCGCTTGTGCCCGAATGAATGCGCGCATGTGTGTGTGTGTGTTCTTCCAATCATCTATTAAACAGACCATTTTGTAAAAAAAAAAAAAAAAAGGGAGGAGCGGAAACATACAAGGAAGGAAGCAAGCAGAAGGGTTTCCAAAGAGGAGGAATGAGAGAAAGTGAGGGAAAAAAAAAAAAAAAAGAGGCGATGTGATGTTCGGAGATGGCGAAGCAGCAGCTCAAGGGGGCTTAACGTTGTCGTATTTTCATTTCAGAGTACGCAACTTTGAATTTATCCGGGGAGATTTGCAGCATTCAGGATGCACGCAGCACAAGACAACACTGTAGATCTGCCTTTTCCGATTCCAGCCAACAGAGCTCAGCATTCATCCACCCCATCAGCGCTAACAAGCCAATACTGTCAACACTCACAGTGGGCTTTATTCCATCTACGACGCAGTCTGCTTCCACAAAACAAAACATCCATGCTGGCACCGGCGCACAGAATTACACACTCATACAAAACTGAGTCAGAAAGAAAGAAAGGAAGGCCTGGAAAGCACAAAAAAAAATAAATCATTCTTTTTTTGAAATGAAAAAGAAATAGCCCAAATGTTCTGGGTTCTCCAATCTATCCTCCATCTATCTCCACCCACATAAACACCAGTCTAGTCATGAGCTGGGCAGAAGGCAGAGAATGGGACGAGGCGGTGTAGAAGAGCAGGTGGGGATTGGCGTTAAGAGCAGGCAAGGGTTTCATCTAAGGGCTCAATTATTAATTAATTTAATGTTAAAATGGTCAATCTGAATCGTAAAATACATAATTAAATAAAACATTAAGCCAACAACTGCTGTTTTCTCCGTTTATAAATAAAAACATTCTTGGCTAATTCACGGAGCTACGGCTAATTAATCCAACTGTGGCGGCTAATAGAGAGTTATTTATCGTTTCTGCGTCTGCACTATCCCACGACAGAGGCTGTTTAGAAGAAGACGCGCCACCGATTATAACACAGAAATGTACAAATTTACATTTCACACATTTGACAGGGGGTAGTTGGGTAGTTGATGATGTTGTGCCACAAGAGTAGCTGTTCGTATTGGATGCTGCTTCTGTCTGATGCTGCAGGTGTTTAATAAATTCAGAGGAAACAGCTGAAAGCTACAAACTAAACTTGTCAAAACCGCATTCAGCATAAAGAATTAAGCAAAACTCGGCATGCATAATGTGATTTTGGAGATTCTGAAACCTCCGACGTTCTCCAAATTCTCCATTTTCAACGCTTGTTCTCACAAAACACGTTAATTCAAGACACACTGTGAACTTTTGAGCTCTCTGTTGTGCACAAATGTTAACGCTGAAATTAGGGTGCGTCGTCTCGAGTGGAGAAAGCCTTTTTAACCTATATTTGTTTCTTCATGAGTCTTTTTTTTTTTTTTTTTTTTTTTTATCTGGCATCCGATTTTATTTGGGCGGCATGAGAGTGTGAGACGCAGACCGAAGGCGTATGACTCACCCTGAAATAGAGGGGAGAGCTGGCAAACCTTAAACTGAATGACTGTGCTGCTTCTCTCAGCTGTGTGTCTATGCATGCGTGGAGGCCGTCCCGAGCCAGAGGATGCATCCGTAACATGACCTCGTAACATATAACGTTATGAGCTGAAACAGAAAATAAAAGTATGTGAAGGTGCTCAACTATCCAGGTCATGAAATCTAAAAACAGAATGGGTGAGGCCATGTTTATTTGTATTGTAAATTAGTAAGGAACACAATATGTTCACTCCTCTTTGTTACTTAGAGTCCTCAGCGACCACGCCCATGACCAAGTGGACCAGCGGTGCAACTATCAGACCTTTCAATCTCATTTCTAGAAGAACTCCTGCTCTGACAGGTTTCCAGACAGACTCCAGCCGGTGTACGTGTGTGTGTGTGTGTGTGTAGACTTTGAAGGCAAACCGCTGCTCAGACCTGCTTCCATATTTTACAAAAAAATAAAAGCTATTAAAGCCCACCATGCATGTATTAAACTGGCGCAGTGCAGGGACTCAGGGATTTGCCGTGGCCCGAGTATTAACATGTTCCCAATCCAAAAAACTTCTTATGGGCTGAAACAAAAATGGTACACTTAACTGTATACACAGATAGACACGCACACTTTCACTGGCTGGAAAGACACACACACACACAAATACCCACAATGGAAAGTCGGTCAGTGAAAGGGAGGGGGCAGGCAGACTAGCAGGTGCTGTGTTGGTGGAAGATATGGCTTCTGTCCACCTCAGCATTTCTAAACACTCGCAGTTATCTTCCCTCTCCACAGGAGGAGAGGTCATTTCTTTCTTCTTTTCTCCTCTGCAGCGCCGTCCTTTCCTCACTTCTGCTCTTCCCTTCTGCTCCAGCCTCCTCTGCCGTCTCATTTATTTACTCCCCCACCTCTCTTTTCTATATCGCTCCCCTCAGCTTTTATCTTTTCATTCGGCATTCTCTCACTCTTTTCCCTTTCCACTCCACCCTTCTCCTTCCCCGTCCCCTCCTTCCTCCGCCGCTCGTCGTCTCCCAGGCTCTCGGTGGAACGGCCCATTCAGCAACAAAACAAAGCTGCCTACAGCATCACATACTGGCTAATCAAGCAAAACCAGAATGCAGCAGCTCTCAGATCCACTCGACAGCGGCATGATACTGGGCTGCAACGGGACCCCGGCGGGGTGAATGCGGGGAGGGGTTTGTCTCGTCGCGGGGAGAGGCAGCAGGAGACAGAGGAGGTGGGATGTGAGGACGGAGGAGGAGAATAAATATGCACAGGAGAATCTGTTAAATTTCTGCAGCTGATAAGGGTTTAAAGTCATTTCCATTCCAAAGGTTGAGGCCGTGTTTGCATATGCCCCATCCGAACGAATGTAAATATACTCAAGCACGTGTAAGGAGAGAGAGTGAAGAGAATACGTTTGACAGTACAAAAGACCATAAGCAGAGAGAGATAATGGGGTGGAGAGAATTCTCTGACAGGCCATCAACAGCGAGGCAAAGCATTCATGACGATGATGAAACCCAACAATGGTCAGTTGCAATCTCCTGCTGGACAGGAGACGGTGCGTTAACAAGCTAGCACGCGAGCCGCTCTTTTGTGAAGAAAATTAACTTTTGTTCGGCTTCAGGGAATAACATAAAACATGACAAAGACGCTGGTACTGCAAGATGAAGAGACAGGAGAGCTATGTAAACACGCCAGAGCGACAACAAGGCTGCACGTTGTACGTTGGGATCACTCAGCCACCTGTGGATAAATACTCTTTTGCAGAGGTTAGCTCCATAGTGGGATAAAGGGGTGGAAGTGTGGCCACTGACATGAAAAACAATCTCCTCTGTTACTGGAAGGAAGAGGGAAAGCTTAAGAACAGGGGCAGGGAAGAGAGAGGAAGCGCCGCAGAGATTCAAATGTGCTGAAAGACATGTCTACTCTGCCAAGTCAATTGTTAAAGCATTCTCCGCCGTCTCCGTCTGGCTTTTAATTTTGGTCATAGCAGCAATTAAATGCCTTGCTCCTGATGAACTCTATCAATGGACTGTTGGTGTGGAGGTGTAGGAGTCTTTTTCTGGGCTGATGACACGTGGACACTTCGTGGGCACTGAGTAAGATTGGTTAAACTCTCCCAGACGATGCAACCTGATGAGGAACCTGCGCACAAAAAGAGGCTAACAGGAGCCAGGATCGCACATATAAGAAAAATATGTCCAACGTTACAAGTAGCTGCCTTAAGAGTGGTTTGTGAGCTGGACTATTTAATATTTTCATCAGCGTGAGGTTGCACGGCAACCTGCAGAGACGTGAGGAAGGCAATTAAGAGTGAGAAAAGGCGTCGTCTTTAACCCCTGTAAATGAACAAAATGTTGTTTTTACAGCTCGGAGAGTTCAGTTTTTGTACGGATTAACCTTTGTTCATTCGCTTGAGCTTGACACCTTCAGGGATGCAGATAGATTGAGTTTCTATTTAAGCCAGGTTAGCCGTTTCTTCCCGATTCCTGTCCATATGCTAAGCTTAGCAAACGCCCTGCCGCAACTCAAAATAGAAAGCTAGCAAAGAAACATCTTTACTTACTCATACTCATGCATACAGGTATAGATAAATACATGTATAGTGGTACTTTTTGTGGGATTCAGTATGCTACATTTCCACATGCTGGAAGAGGTGCTCTAATGCATCAGAGAATGCTCTCATCAGACACGCGGGGACATACTGATCACGGTATAATTTGGCATATTTGTGGCCGAGGCCGCCACGTAGGCAGGACAGACGGTTTCGGCGTGGTGTCTGACATTAGCGGCGTTAAAAGGAAAGAGTGGGACGGTTAAGGAGGTAGACGGGGCCGAGCGTGCTGCGAGGAGGTGGAGAGCAGCAGAGAGGACAGCGCAGCGAGGAGACGGGGGAAGCGCGAGTGATGGTGTGAAGGAGAGGAGAGTGTGATGGTAGGATGGGATTTGAGTCTTTTAACTTCATTAGTTCCGCCTCAGTCTGGGGTCTGTAGATTATGTCTAATTAAGCAGCTTAACATGGCTTAAAACGCACCACACAGAAAGCACAAGAGCCTTATCTGTCAACCTGCTCAAACGATTCTCCGCTGCTCCTTTCATTCCCGTGGCAGGCTAACATAAATTCCCTTTGCACGGCCTTTATGCTAGGGAGATTAGAGGCTCTGACATCGGTGCGAGCCGGATAGCTAGCAGCCGCAGCGATAGCCGTGTGGGCAGATGAGAGAGAGAGAGAGAGGAGAGAAAGCATGTTCGGCGAGCAGTGGGGAGGCAGAGGGGCAGGCAGATGCTTCCTTACAGACTGCAGGGGGAGAAAGTCGATAAAGTAGGGTGGGGCTCACCAAAGAGAAGTCCTCCCGAATTCTGTCATTTTAGTAAGTGTTAATACACCAGTCTGACCATCATCAGAGACTGAAACATCACCAACCAGGTAGCTGCATTACCTCTGGTCCACAGTAGTCCAGGTAACGCTCTAAAATTACATGTGACGTGTTGCCTAACAGCTGGGTCAGGACGAAAATAAGTAATATTCTGTATGAAATTGATTGTGGGATTATTTTGTTTTTGTTTTTTTTGTGCATGTAGCACTAGTCTGTCTTTTTGTGTTAGCCCTGCAATGGACTGGCGACCTGTCCAGGGTGTACCCCGCCTCTCGCCCAATGACAGCTGGAATAGGCTCCAGCATCCCCGCGACCCTCCAAAGGACATGCGGTTACAGAAAATGAATGAATGAATGAATGTAGCACCGTGTCCTGGTTTATAAAATCTTTTGGAAACGTGGCCGTGTCCGCTGCAGTACACGAACAGAAATCGACTCACTGTTACACACACATAATTAAATCATTATTTGCAGCCCCAACTGTGACTTTGCTACTCGTACTATAAGCAGATGATTCCGTTAATCTCCCTTTACTTGTTTCTGGGAGAAGCTGAGTCCTTGCAGCTCGCACACAAACACAAATCACACAAGCTAGCATGATGTTTGATTCAGCTTTTCGATTTTTAGCCAAAACTGACACCAAAGTTGACCATCTTGTGACGATACAATGTTCTGCTGGGAAACTTTTGGACCTGGCATTCGTGTGGATGCTACTTAGACATGTACCACCCATCTAGACCAGACCAGACACCCACACTCCATAGCAATGACACTCCTTGATGGCAGCAGCCATCCCCAGCAGGATGTAGACACAGACACAGGCACGCACACAAAAACCGGTTTAGAAACAACTCAAAAAATATGAAAAACAGCACAAGGTGTTGACCTGGCGTCCAAATTCACTAGATCCCAAACTGATCAATCATCTGTGGGATGCACTGGAACAAGCCTGATCCACAGAGAGCCCTCCCCTCAACCCAAAGGCCCCCACTAACAACATTGTGTAGCCAGACACCACAGGACACCCTCAGAAGATCCATGTCCATTCTCTGATGAGTCAGAACTGTTTTGGAGGCGCAAGGGAGACCTACACAATATTATGTACAAAGGTCATAATGTTATGCCTGATCTGTCTATATGCTTCCTTACTGTTTACTGATATTATCCACACTTTTAAGTAGACTACTAGTTTGTAAAGACAATCAAAAAATATCTTTAAATTTCTCTATAAACTAGACACTTTCGATTATCCAGACTACGTCAGAGCTGAGCATGAATAACAATCTGCCTCATGTCCCTTGTCTTATCTCGCACACAATCAAAAACCAGCACCTGACTCGAAGCTGGAATCCATTGCATGCAAACATAGCCGTTATTAAACTGTCACAGGAGCAACTGTTACCAAACACATCTTTATGATGGGTTTGGTTGTTGTAAATCCCGTTCAGCGAAACACCTCATCACAGCAGCACGGCCAGTAAAAAAACAAAACAAAAAACACTTGAAATGAAAGAATGTGTGCATGTGTGTGGCCTCTCCACCTCTCTCTGTGTGCGCCACCTGTTAATTATCTAACTGGAGCCTCGTCACAGCAAAGGACGGCACCGCGTGACGTCAGACGTGCCTGGTGGCCATATGTCAGCGCGGAGCGACGGTGTTGGCGGCATTACACAGCTGAGGAGGAGTCAGGGGGAGCTGTAACAAGACGCAGGAGGTCACTTGGAGTTGGCGCCACTCGGTTTTCCATGCCAAGCGACATTCCCAACCTCGGGCAAGAGCACACAGGTTGACAAAAACACTCCCTTGTTTTTCCAGTATATATCTCCCTCCCTAATCTTCTTCATTCCTTTTATATCTTTTTGTCGCACCGGTATGCAAAAGTAAAGCCGTACGCATGAGACAATTCCCCGTAATCCACAAACACCCTCTTCCAGGTATTAAGGCAGGACGTACTGTATTATCTCTTGTGCGATTTCAACCCGCACAAGGCAACATAGCCGCCCCTCAGAACTGGTCCATCTTGTTAACATGCATAAACACACCAGGGAATTGGGCAAACAGTTCACATAGACGCTGTAAGGCGCTGATGTCAATGAGTAGCCTTAGAGGAAAATCCACAGAGCGTCTCTCGCCGTGACACCGGCTCATCTAATTCACTTCAGGTGCGAGGCCCTGAGGCAGAGGCAATCAGGTGTACTGTGCGGACATAACACGTAGGTGCACACCGTGAAGTATTTAAATTACGGACAGCACGAATCAAAGAACAGAGAGGAGAGGAAGACGGGAGTATGGAGGCGACAAAAAGATAAAGTCGGAGCCTGGCTGATGTAGTGAAGGGAAAGAGAGCGTGGGACTTGGAAAGGAGGGAGAGATGAAGTGAGAGCTGCTGATAGAGGGGATTTGCCCTTCCCTGGAACAGTAATTTACTAAAGCCATTCTACAGAGGCCCATCAGTGGCGATCTGCTGGCAGATTAGACGACAAAACCTCGTCCCTCGCTTTCCCACTAGCCAATCAGCGTGGGGTAGAGGATGAAGGGAGGACAGCGGAGGGGAGGGGAGAGGAGGGGCAAAATTTCCTGTCTGTTGAATTTCGAGAGGCCACATACACAAAGGTGCTCGCACACAAGTCCACCTAACACATACAGGAGGCTGCATCGGCGTCAGAGCTACTGCTGTTGCATTTTCCCACCCTCAGGACATGGCAGCTAACGCTGGTTGCAGTAGCCGGGGATTTGTCATTTATAATCAGTTTTCTGCTCTTGTTTTACCCTGCGCTCGCTAGTCCTTTTTTGCAGTTTGTATCCTGCCCCAAAGGCCCTCACAGCATTCCTCTGCTGTATCGGTCCGGTCACTCTCCGCCCACCCCGTAACCATGCTCTCTTTCTG
The DNA here is from genome assembly GCF_963514085.1 of Chelon labrosus. Taxonomy (NCBI): domain Eukaryota; kingdom Metazoa; phylum Chordata; class Actinopteri; order Mugiliformes; family Mugilidae; genus Chelon; species Chelon labrosus. The sequence continues at coordinate 17,495,770 of NC_140346.1, forward strand.
TCCGCCTCCTCGCCATCCCTCTCTACGTGCACCGCAGAGCCCCGTCAAGTGTGCCCCAGCTGTGCAAGCAGTGGGATATGTTTGCCGTGGTACATCATCAGGGGAGCACCAGGAGCAACACAGTGTTTAGCGCATGATGTTGAACATTACGGACCCTCCAAACATGTCAATGACCCAGCGTGCGCTAAAACAACCTTTGTTTGAAAAGTGTCAAACTCCGACATAAAAAAAATGCTGATTTGAACGTATTCTTGAGGACTATGTGGCTGAAACAAGGAAAACGCAACTGAATCGCAAATTAAATTCTAATCCATCAACTTTGTGGCGTGCCAAACGGTTCCAGCAGCGTACCAATGTACATATACACACACACGCTTATGAATAAGCTTCTTGGCAACAGAGCCCTAACCATCGACATCCTGTGTCTCCCTCTTTAGCACTGACGTGTAAAAACAAACAACAGTAGAACAACAGCAAGCTGTTCCTTCCCTCTCTCTGCCACCGCTGTTTCCCGTCTTCCAATCTGGAGCTGCTGCCCAACCTCACGGGACCCCTGAGAATCCGTGAAATCCCCAAAGGAGAGACTGACATCACCCACCCATGTCTCCTGTCAACTATGACCTCTGGAAGCGCGAGCAGAAGGAGAGGGAGAGAGGAAAAAGGCGAGGCCTTAGATGGAGGCTGTGCTCTGTGGTCTAAAAGCTGTGCATGAATACTCTCAGAGTTGCACAATTTCCTAGAACCTGATCCACTATGGTCAAGAGACCAGGGACAGTGAGGGGATATATTTACATACTTGCAAAGCAAAAAATGAAATATTGTGCACTGGAGTCTGTGTAATGTACGAGTGTGTTGAAACACAGTTGCTTAAGCGCACATGTGTAATACTCATGACTTCTGGTTCAAGGGCAGGTTAGACTGGTCTCGGGCACTTGTTTGGTTCGTCCTACTAAAAAGCAGACAAACAAGAAGTTCAATCAAAACAGCAAGCCTGAAATGATTTGACATAGTTGTGTCAACGCCTAAGCTGACGGATTTAATGTACCTTTTGTTCTTTCTCTCCAGTCATTATATCATAAAGTCTTGGTATTCTCAGCCACTTCTTTGTGACTATTGATCTTTCTGATACACATTTTCACAATATAAAGACAAGTTTTTAGGTGAAAACAAAGGAAGCAGCAATGTCCCTATAACGACGACTTTTTCGCGGGACGCTCATAAAGGCAAAGTGATTGTCAATTTCTGCCATCGCTGTGCCTCTTTAGTTTTATTTCCATTTTCTTTTTACATCTTTTCAACCACAAGGCCAGAATCATGCCTGCGCAATTCATTTCTCATTATGATTTTGCCACCTCACACCGCGTGTGCACTGCCTCCTCAAAAATGAGAACTAAAAGTGAAGAATGAGCCTTGATTACAATAAAAATGCCCTCAAAAAAACAAAAGTTCAAGTCACGCCGGAACCATGCTGTGAAAGCAGAACTGGACTTGGCAACTATGAGCAAAAAACAAACAAAAAAAAAGGTTCAAATCGAGCACACAATGCAAAATGTATAATCGTGCAGAAGCTGCTTTTCAGTGGTTTAGGTCTTTAACGGACATACCACTAATGTTACTTTGTGGGGAGAATAAAGCATTACAATTGGCAGGCTCAATGCCTCACAAGAAAAGTCGCATTGATTTTTCACTTATCGGCTAAAACAGACTCTTCTTCTTACGCATCTTAAATCACTAGTTTTCCATTGCGCACACTTGTAGTCGCAGTGTTTTAAAACTTCATGTGAATGCAGAAAGCGGCGGCCTGACCTGCGATACTACAGGCCTGAGGGTTCAAGTGTCACATTTTCCTTATGAAATTCCTGCATTATATATATATATATATATATATATACATATATATGTCTTACATTTCATGTCAGGACTGAAGCCAAGCGTTAATAATCTACAGTGCAGACGCAGAGGAATTCCAGTCGCGATAACATGATGTCTGCGAGCTTCTTGAACGTTTTGTCCCCGATTGTTCAAAGACACAAGTGAATTAATGACTTCTTAATGATCAGATATGATCAGCAATTGAGTTTTACAGCATTTACCACAATAAACCAGGGAGGAATACCCTATTAGTCATTCAGAGATGTCAGCACCTCATGAAGTGAATGCACGGACAATATGAAACTTGTTCTTATCACATGCAGGAGTACCATTAGGCTTTAGAGCAGCATTGGTAAGAATGGAGGTCAAGTTCACTGACAATCAACAATATAATAATAATACCACACTCTTATATAATAATTATCCATATCTGTACCACTTATTGTTCTTAAACCTAGCAGGAGAATGAACATTGAGAGGATTACATTGTGTGTGGCAAACGGCTGTGTAATGTCTTCTGTGACTCTGGCGGAGCTTTGTCAAGTCCGAGAGGATGACTCAGCTGGGCATGGGCGAATGCTGAAATGCACCATGGGAAATGCAGGATCTTGTTTTGCCGGTGCTACTCGAAAGAGGTCAGCGCCTCCGTTGTCCGACGAGAATTCTTTTTAAAATCTCTCTCCCTCATTTCATTCCCCCCATTGTTTGAAAAGGTTAATTAGACAGTTTAAACTTCATTTTTAAAAGATCACATCCATCCTGCACAAATAGCACAATTCAAATGTTAATCCAAATGTAAATGCTGCCTCCCATCGTTTCAAAATAGACCCAAGTAATTGTCGTTCCTGCACACGCGCTGCACACATAAACTGTCTGTCTAAACTGTATGTTCGCGAAGTTGCTCGGCTGAGGTTCATCTCTCTCCATCTCCTTTTCTCTCTTTCAGTCACATGGAGTTAAGCTACAGCAGATCCCCGCTCGTCCCGACCTGACAAACAGCATTACCAGCGACCTTTTCCCTCATTGGGCAAAAAAAAAAAAAAAAAAAAAAAGGTCTGCATGCTCCGTTCTCCAACCACTGTGACTAATTTGAGCCGTGGTGTCGCGAGGCCGTCCTCTTACTGAACAACCTTCGAACCAAAAACAACCTCGAGAGATGTTTACATTCTTCGCCCATGTTTCCCTTACTTTTATCTTCACGACTTGGGACGTGCGTGGAAGTCGGCGTAGCAACAAAGGAAGAGGCGAGGCTTCTGCAGATTCAGATTTGTGGTGATGCACCACCAGCGACGATGAGTTCAAAGTATTATTAGAAACAGAAACATCAGCAGGATTATTGTGAATCTGTTCTTCTTTCTAAAACATTTAACTAACAATAACTTTGGTTGGTTAATCTCAAACTAACTTGATCCATGGCTGATACTGCCACTGTATCAAGCATGACCTCAAGTACACTTATCATAGTGAAACTATGTATTCGCTGTAACTTCCTGGTTAAGTCAGCTGATTCCAAAATGACTCTTATCTGTGAAATTCATTTTTAGAGTTTTAAAGTCCACGTGTGCAAACAATGGCTGGGAATCTGAGACACAGTCCTGCAGCCCTCATCAGGAATGTTACAAAATGGTGGATCCTCAGGAGCTGCTGGAGCACTGCAACAGGAAATGAACTCTGACATAAGAGCTATGGACCTTGGGGCCCCCACTGCATCCTGGGAAATTATGGCACTGAGAAGAGAAATGACCCATGTCACCCCCGTGAAAACCCAACTCCAGAGGAAAATCCATTCACAATCCTCTGAAATGGCACGGCGAATATACGGTTTACAGTACAGCACAAGCGCTTCAGGCATCAGAAATATAAATGCAGGTGCTTTCAGAAATGAAAGGTTTCCACTTATCAAATTGCCTTCGAAAAAAACAGCACCAGTTCTGCATTGGAGACTTGTGCACAGCTTTCTAGGTACTTGGCAAGTAGATCGTTCCAAGCATCTTGGAGAACTTGCCAGTTCTTCTGCGGATTAGGCTCAGTTGCTTCTGTCTCTTCAAGTAATCTCGGACTGACTCCATGATGCTGAGATCAAGAATCAAGGAGGGCTACGCCATCTGCTTCAGGAGTCCTACCACTTCTCGTCGTTGAAAATAGTTCGCCGTTTGTGGCTGCGCGGCTTGTGTCAATGTCTGCACAATAAATGTGGTCTTAATGAGACGCCTCCCTGATAATAGTATTGTATGCATGACACACGCTACTAGAAATAATGACAGAATTCAGACAGAATTGTCTCCAGCTTGAAGCGTTCCAGGTGATTCACGTATGAGGGCATTTATTTAAACACAAACAAATGCTGTGTTTGCCCAACAACAGAGACAATCTGAGTAACAAGGTCAACGGCAGGCCAACGCAGAGACTGGCAGGCTGGCAGAAACCGTGATCTGTCATCCTTTCATGCAGATGGACCGTCCGGCTTCACAATGAAGACAGCCAACAACAGAAAGAAAAAAGGAGGGGCGAGAGAGGGACGGAGAGAGAGTGGTAATGAAGATGACGACGCTAACATAGCAAAACTCGGTATCAGTTGGCCCGAGTTTCTTTAGGTGCGCCTCCTATCATTAAAATCCATCTTTTCCTGTGACTCCGCAGACAGCCGCCCTTCTCTGTTTTATGGCCGTTTTCCAAGCCGTGAGACAATACTATGGACATCATTAGCTAAGTGGTGGCTGGATGACAGGCGGTGGCGCTGCGATCGATAACGGCAGGCCAAGCCATCCGCGGGGCTGAGCAGTGCTTACTCATCAGCCCTGGGCTCGCATGCGCCCCAGCCTGGGCCAGAAACTGGGACGAAGCCAGATAAGGGATGTGGAGGTGTCAGGGCCCTGCTGCCTGCGATAACAAATGGCTATGAACGGCCACCTTATCTTCTCACCTTAAAGAGGATATGATGTCCACTGTCACGCAGCCGCCGCGTGGCCAGAACCACTCTGACGGTCGCGTTATGAGGGCGAGGAAGGGTCAGCCACTGTGCGAGTGTTCAGGGTAGCGTTTCAGACGGCTTTAATGCCCTCACGGCCGAACACAAAAGTTGAGTTGCATCAAACATGAATACTAAACACTAACAGCCAGGTAATAATTCGCACGTCTTAAAATGCCCGGGGCAAGCTACAACCTAAGAATACCAAATCACAACATTGTAAAACATGTCCCTAATCCAAACACAGTGGTTTTGTTTGTCTGTTTGTGCGCAGGAGAGAGGCCGTGTCAGCACATGTTCACTGGGGAGACGCCAGAGGACACCGCACTGGCGACCAGATCCCCCTGAAGTGGCATCTGAGGCAAACATCTAGTGACAAGAAAATGCCCTTCCTGTGTCCTTAACCACAGCTCACAATAACACCGCTCAGCTCTCCTTGAAAATGGAGAAGAGGAGGGTGTCATGGTAACAGAAAAGAAAAACGGTGATAAAAGACAAGAAAGGGAAAAAAATGAGGGATCAATACAGTTAGAAAAACTTGAGGCCAAGTGAGATTCTTTCAAAGGCCTCTGGTTGTCTGGGTCCGCGGGCCCTTTCATCCCTCCCCCGCTCCCGTCCCTATTCCGACGCTTATCAGTCTGTGATTAAAGCTGCCAACATTAATTAGAATATTTTTGAGAACACCTCTCAGCCTCCCACTCGCCACCTCTCTCTCCACTCGGTCTGAGGTGCTGCAGGTGTACGAAGGCCGTTCCAATGAAGCTGTCAGAGCTCCGGGCAGAAGCAGCATGTGAGAGATGCAGCGATAAACAGCTAAATATCCCGTTCCAGCAGTGTCAAACAAACACATACCCAAAGCGGCTCAATTTTGACAAGGCCAACATCTAAACCCAAAGAGACAGACACAAAATGGGGATGGCACAGAGCCAGAGACCGCATTCAACTACCACCGCCATCTCAATTGCTGCCTCTCCACACAGTATGCCATTTGTGCACAGCTTTAAAAAAAAAAAAAAAAAATAATAATAATAATTTTCATTCAGTTCACCATTTTGTTGCAGATTTTAACGCGTAAAAATTTAATAAAAGGGGCAAACAGCTGCAGTTAGTCACGCACCCGACTGCTTTCAGTCACAATGTTTACAGAACGCTTTGAGTGGAGAGGAAGAGCTCGTTTGAGGATTTTTAGTTTCGACTTTTCGGTTGTAACATAACACCTGACAGAAACGACTTACAGCAGGTCCTCCCAGATAACGCACCGAACCTCAAAGTGTTCTCGACGCCCAGCCCTTTCCTTATGAAGTTAATCCAACTGAAGGTGCCCAAGGAGGTGGAACTCTACCTCTAAATAAAATGGCTGCACAAGGTGTAATACAGTCAACGAGACGCGCGCTATCACAAGCAAAATACAAAATCCGGCGCTCCGTATCTCTCGGCTTTTAAAAAAGGAATTACGTGCATGCAGCGTTTACCGCCATTGTGGTTTGATTGACGAGTTTCCTGCCGAAGCAACAAGTTGCATGAAAATACATACTGCCGCACCTATTAGAAGAGGGCACCTGTCATTATTCAGACCAGTGGGTATGCGCAGAAAAGTAATAATAACTAAGAGTATTTACATGACGCACTATCACCTGCATGGAAGAAACATTTCAACTGGAACTTGCTTTTTCACATTCTAATCAAGGTCAGGTTACATCAGCCGTTTTATTATCTGCTTTCTTTTTAAACCCGTCTCTCTCTACACCTTTCTGATGTCGGATGAAGAGGAGTTTGGCTCTAACCGATTTCTGTGGATTTCCGGCCACATTTACATGAGAACTATCACCTCAACGGGACTGAAATCACTGTGATCACATTTTCGCAACGTGACTGTCACATTAACGCTAAAAACAAACAAAAATCCAACAAGATACATGTGTTTACATGCCCCCAAAAACATCAACCCCAGCTGAACTGAGTGACACATGCAGAGAGTGGTTCTACCCGCTGTTTAATGTCAAATGAATGTCAGATGAAGTTGTTGTTTTTTTGTTTTTTTTTTATTTCCCCGAACTTTATTGACAGCAGTGGATTTGATCGATAGAGAAAGATGACCGTGACGGACTCGCATTTTTAACAGCGCTGCCCGCATCGATTGTGACTTTGTTAATCTTGTTTGAACAGCTCATTGTTTTGCTATCGCTAATTTGCCAACACCATGTTTCTGTGTTCAGAGAGAGAGCAATCAGATCGAGGTTTTTTTTTTTCGTGGTTATTAGGCTCTGATATTTTATTATCCAACCGAGTGTCACAGGGTTGCATCACCTCTTTCTATCTAACTGCAAGTTCCTTCAGATCCAGCCAGTCTGTCCTGATTGAGGCATATTTATTCTGCTTATTGGTGAAATGCAAGCGTCCATGTAAATTAGGCCGTCCACAAGACGGCTGGCAAACTGTGCAGAAGCACAAAATAGATTTATACTCTCCAGTTCTAATCTGGTTCGTTTGTTCTCACACAGAGGAAGTCCTTTTTTTTGTTTTTGCCATTATTCTCATTTCAACTAGAATAGGCTCCATTGTTGCCCCCTCTCTAACTCTTCCCCTCACCTTTGACCCTCGGTTCTCCTTTTCTCTACCCTATCCCCTCCTGCACCACTAGGCATCGTAGGTGGACTTCCTACAGGAAACCCGGGGGCGCCACCGGGGAGAATCTCCAGAGAGAAAGTCAAACAATGACACACGGCGACATCTCTTACCCACCCCCACCCCCCACCCCCTCTCGCTCCAACCGAATTCAGGCAATGAAGCGTGGGGACTCGCGCATGAGATGAGGGCAGGTCAGCACGACAGGTTAAGACAGAAATGAAAACTAAGTGCCGGGTTAGTGTGGGAAATGAGCGCGAGTGTGTGTCCACAGATTACAAACATGCTCAGCGTTATCCTTTAATACTCGTGTAGGTGGATTTCATGGCAGGCTCTCTTTGTTTCTGAGGGTGAGAGGTTTCCAGTTTCTACAGACTCCTAATATGCCAACTGCAGTCAGCATAAACACTGACTCATCTAAAAACAAACAGAGGCTAATATACCCTTAACATGATAATGTAATGGAGCGCGCACTTACGTATGACAGGCTTTGCCTTTTTTCGTCTGCCCAGTCCACAGTATATCTGAAACTCTATGTAGGTGGTACAAACTTTCCCCGTGTCATTACAGCAAAAGAAGCCCAACCTATTGAACTCGGGGCAGTGGCCTCATTTCGCTGGCAGAGACTCAATCATAACATCTTATCTATGGACATGCTGAGTCATGGAATTCAGCTGTGGCCAATAACCAAGCAGCAGGGTTACTTATGGCTGTCATTGATTGGTTGATCCCGGGAGCACAAAGCTGAAAGGGCACATACCAGGAACACAGCCTGAAGCAGAAACTGGCAGCGGTGTGACTGGAGCTTTACTTTACTCTCACATTCTTGTAGCTGTTGTGGGTTTTTTTTCCCCCCCTAGCTGACAATCTACTTTGTTGTGTCACTCTTTCACTTTTCCTGGTTCCTCCCAGATCTCCCCTTCATGCCCGCTGCTTCTCCGCAGCTCTTCCAAATTACCACAGCCCCATTATCCTAGTCCCTCTGTTGTGTAATTGTATCTGAAAGAGCAAAACGGGGCCGTTGACGTCCAGAGGTCACCATTCCTCTGCGGCTTACATCCTGGTCCTTCATCTCCATGGTCACCCTATTTCCAAACAGAATCGCCATCTTTTTTTTTTCTTTTTTTTTTTTTGGTCAAAGGAACATCAAAGCTAGTTAAGACGATCACAACTGAGCCCTACGACCACCATTCAACTCATTTATCATATCCAAAGCCCTTATTTTCCACTAGAATTATCCATTAATAACGCATTTCTTTTTTAAAAGAAATACCACATTAACATGGGATTGGGCTGTAGAGCTAACGTCTTTATTCATTGCTTTATTGGGAATTATTTTCAAAGTTCTTAATGAACCATTTCCTGTAAAGGGCTAATAGTTTTTAAGGTACACCGAGCACAGCCGGCATAACTGGTTTACAGTCACTTCCCTCATACATAAACTGGCCATTCAGACTCCAGAGTTAAACTGGCTCTAGATCAGAATAGGGGCACGGCACAGAGGCCTTTATATCAGCCTGTCCCCATCTGCAAATCTGTAATGAGCAAGGGAGCTGAAACAGTGGGGAGAGAAGAGAACCTCAGTTCAACTGAGGCAGGCACACTTTCTAATGGAAATTCAGATACAATCATCCCAGAATGCACTTCTCTCTGCCTAATAATCGGCCACTAGAACAAGGCAGCCATTGAGAGGAGAGTGACTGTAATCTGGTCCACCGAACTCCAAAGCTGCCCGCTATAATTAGCTCCTTTCTCCATCAAACACAGACTTACACTGACTCACAAGCAAACCACTCCTGTGATACAAGGGAGAGGAGATTAGCGAACGGCACATTTTCAGATGAGTGGGGAAACGTTCCACCCTCGTCGTACGGAGTCACCTCGCACTGACAGGTATGCTAGCTGCGAAATCAGCAAATGAGCAGGCGAGAGGGTGACCGTTTCATTCAGCGGCACACAAACAAAAAAAAAGAGCCTGGGCTGATGTGGAAATAATACGCTATAGTGTGAGTATTCAAATTGAAATGCGCTACAAGCCCACAACACTTTATTCCTGATTAAAAACAGCTCACAGTTAGGGTAACTGATGTAAGTCATGTTTCACAATACAAGTAATTTCCAATGAGTGTATGAGTGAATCAAATGAGTTGGTGACTTGAAGTACCCAGAACTTTTAGTCCTAGAAACTTTTTTCAAGGAACTAAAAAACTTTGTTGCTTACAATTCCAACACAGGCTCAAGGACCACAAAGATAAGGGAAATTAGTTCACCGATGTATGAAAAATAGGCGGCAGAATTCACATTTCCTGTGCGCAACGTTACGACAACCTGCTCCGGACCAGTAGGTGGCAGTAAAGCAGAAGACTGCTATACAACAACGACAAAAAATGCCATATAAAGAAATGGACAGCCATCATTATTTGTGCTGCAGCAGGAAGCTAAGAGAAAGATTCTGCTTGATCATGATTTACCGCTCTGTAAATTGGGTCGTCATTCAACATGGGCCAGCAATAGTAGTGGATTCAAAATGCCTGAAATTCTTAAAGTGAGCTTACTTATTTAAAAACTGTAAAACAGCTACGGACTTTTAAAGACGGTGGATGTAATCATATAGTACTCACCGAATCAGAAATGTTTAGCATCACACGCCACATCCTAAAGTTCCTGTACACATTAAAAGCATTTAGTTTACACTGGTCGCAAAGCACCGGCAAAAGGTTCCTAGTCCCGCTTAAAAGTTCCTGTGTTGGAAATGAGGATTCGATATGAGTCGTCGATACAAAGCATGCCAGCCCCTGTGTTTATCTGCTCACATCAAAATCTCAAATCCAGTGTCCTCATCAGAGCACGTACGCCATCGCTGGCTTACATCATGATGAGCAAAGCCTGAATCCTCTAATCTACGCAACACACTCAGGCCGAGGGACTCGCAAACACAACCCGCAGCCCAGAGGCAGGCAGGCAGGCGGACGGACAGGGGTGAGCGGGTATGCTGGAAGCTAGCCTGCTGCCTGGGCAAATGGCAGGGCTATTAGGGGAAGAAGAGGCTTCCTGGAGAGGTGTGACTGCACTGCAAAGGGCCCAATCAAGCAGAGAACAGAAGTGCTGACAGCTGCTAATGCATTTACCTGAGAGCAAAGAGACTGCCTTACAGGGGAAAGTTTGTGTGTCCGTGTGTGTTAACGTCCTCCCTTAGCATGGCCTTCCCAACAAGGTTGATTAAGATCATACTCATCAAAAAGCACTCAGTCAGAGCATTACTAACAAATGAGGGGGTTATGAGTCAACTTATTTGCTTGAAAAGGATGTGCAAGCCACAACATCACCGCAAACAGTATGCCCTTTATCAAATGACAAAGTTCCTGTTTTGAAAATGCACTGTTTATCTGGCAGTGACACAGCAGTACAGACCAAATCCCTTTGCTGTGCACCTCCGGGTTAAGCTCACATCACACAAACCTACGCATTCACCCAGTTCTCTCGGGGCTCTCGAATCTTTCACCGTCCGTCCGTGATCAGTGTCAAGAGGCATGCGAGAAGAATCACTCCTGAGATGAAAGCGGTGAAGTCCGGTGGAGGGACTACGTCAAAAAGGGAGTGGCTGCCAGGGCAATGACCACTTTGCAGTGGCACTCAGATTATAAACAGTGACACACCGGTGACTAGCACTGCCACAAAAATAGACTAACGCCGATGTTAACTGTTATCATTAACAGGTCAACTCATTCTGCCCATCTGTGTCTCAACCAAAGCATAAGAGTTGAGGACGTGAAATATTCAGAGAGAGACGTGGTGAATGAACACACTTGAGATGCTAAACCGGTGTAGCATAGGTGCACTTTATAAAAACGCTGTCGAGGAAAACTGGAGCGGTCTGTGTGACAGGTACAGTTCAACGAAACGCAGAACTCATCAGAGGAGTTACCTCCCGGCATTTGCCTAAGTGTGTCAACACGCAGCTCAATCTGCAAACAGACTCATTGGAAAGATTATAATTTCTCATGGAAGTAAAGTCTTTCCTTTAAGAGCGTGTGCTGTGTGAGGGTCAGCGTTTGTGGGGTTGTGTGATTCATAAATGAAAGCACTTAACAACTTAGCATGTCGTTTTTGTATAATAATTTAAACCAGATAATAAATAATCAACGGTCAAACCCAAATATCCTATTTAAAGTCCATTTTTTTTTCTCTCTCCTTGTATCCAAGGCATATCGTGGAGTTTCTCCAGGCCTGACAAGACCAATGCATTCCAGGTGTTGTTGTACAAACAATTTAAAGGTTTGGACAGGACCCATTTTTATGACCTCCTTTCTCCTGTGTAAACACATTGAACACGGGTTAACCTGCTTCAATACTGCTGCTTTTTTTTTTTCTTTATAAACCAATCCAGCATTATTAGAATAAACATTATTATCACTACTACTACTACTACTACTAGCAAGGGTTTCAAACCCCTCAGGGGGACTGGGGTTGACTCCCAGTTTCTTGTTATTCGCAGCACTTGAATGCAACACACCGCTGCAATGTAGGGACAAGTAAACGCCTTTAAAACGTGTTTTCTTCTAAATTGTCCATCCCCACGCAGTATAATAGAAGAGTATATGCAGTGTGGTCTACGTACCATATCATTCCTGTCTCCCTCCAGCTTGTCCACTCCTTTCTTCCTCTCTGCGCGACCCACAGCCGGGGAAAGACTTTAAAAAAAACCAGACGAAAGAAAAAAAAAAACACTCCCTACAAACACTCACATCGATTATTTTCCGCTTCTTTTCTTTTCTTTTTTTTTTTAAACTAAACAGCCTCTGTGTCCGTAGCTTCCAGCGTTAAGTGCTCGTTTTACAGCAGTCTGAAGTTTTTCCAGACACGAGATGCGAATGTGTTTCTTTCTCTCTGTTTGAGAAAAAAAAAAAAAAACTAAATTCTGTTGAGGGAAAGAAAAACGCTTGCTCAAACTCCTCAGTCCTTTCTTTCTTTCTTTCTTTTTTCACCGCGGCTGGAAACGTCTTGTGAGGAGAAAAGGAGGGGAGGCGTTATAGAGAGAGAGAGAGAGAGAGAGAGAGAGGGGGGAGAGAGAGCTGTTTTCGGCGTGTTTTCCCTTCTTGGTTCACCACCACGTTGTTTTGACCAATTATTATTTCCTTTGTTGTGTCAAGAAAAATAAAAAAAAATAAAAAGAGTCCGTAGGAAACGCGACCGCGAGCTCTGCCTTCATTCACCAAAAAGCGCTGTTTTTTTTTCGGGCGGACAGCAGCTCGTAGTGAACCGCTGTATTTTCCTTTCTGATGTTGAGCCCCTTGCAGGATAAATGTGTGACGTTGAGTATAAGTCTATTTTTTTTCAGCTTCCCAATAATGGCGGACCTTCTCCTGAATCATCTCCCCTCCTATTCACTGAGAGCAGAGAGAGAGAGAGAGAGAGGGAGAGGGAGAGGGAGAGAGAGGGAGAGAGTCTCGCCCAGCGGTTCATGGACACAATTACAACACAACGCACACTGTGATACGCTGTTCATCACTACACATTAAATAGGGACTAGCTACATTAATAAAAAAATAAAAATAAAAAAAATAATGCACATAATTAAAATTTTAATCAGCAAAACAAGTAACTAAAATATCCCGTAGATATAAATAAATAATAAATAATATCTGAGATTTTTTAAATGCATTCGTAACAATGACAGATATATAAGAACAAGAAAGAAGTTTTTATTGCCTTTGTCCGGTAAAACAACGAAATACAACGTATTGAAATGAACTACAATTTTCGGTGCTGCTGCTTTTTCTGGGGGAATTTCTGTTATTTTATACTTTCATCACATTTCACATAGAAATGTTTCACTTTATTTATTTATTTATTGTTATTTAGCCCCATCTTGGTGTTGTAAATCTGATATGAAATATGAGATATGATTTAAAGTCACTCGCCAAAACAGTAGGTATACTGGTGAAAGAGAGTGCTTGATACAATAGCAGTCCTGCACTAAATCCTCCTTCATGACTGTTATAATGGACATTTTATGTTGCCACGCATAAGCAAGGTGGCAATTCAACTGGCAATTCTGGAGGATGCTGTTAAACTGGACTGAATTAAACACAAAGATGTTTCTGTTATTTAGCCCAACCCGCTGACTTCTACGGGGTTGTCAAAATAATAGAGACACGTGTAGGTGCAACACAATACAATTCAATACTATAAATCTACATGAAGCTAAGATGCTGTGACATGTAACACCATAATAAGAATACTCCATTAACCCTCCATTGTCCGTGAACCATGAGGGTTGGCAGTTCGATCCCGGGAATAGGCAACATGCCGAAGTGTCCTTGAGCAAGACACTGAACCCCCAGTTGCGTGGCACTGGTGTGTGAATGTGTGTGTGTTTGTGTGAGCGAATGGGTAGATGCGTCTGTGACTGTAAAGCGCTTTGAGTACCAATAGGTAGAAAAAGTGCTATATAAAAACAAGGCCATTTACCATTTAATGTAGGACAGCTGCATTACAATGAACTTGTTTTCACTAGTGTACCTAATGAACTGGCACGTGAGTGTACGCTTATAGTGTTGGCAATACAGTGCATTTTTCTATGGTTTCAGTGGTTGATAAGTATTATCTTAAAACCAAAGAATGCGCTCAATTGTCAAGAGTGACTCATACAACAACATTATTAATGGAGTAGATAAAGATAAAGACAGCATTTTCATTTTTTCTCATCACGATGCTCTGCAAGGCATCAAACTACCTAACAGTGTATAAAGTTTCACCTTGACCAGCTACAACATTAAATCCTTAGTAATAATATCACACTCTGAGAAGGCCTGCGTTCTATAAATAGTACTCTAACTCTTGATATTTAAGTATATTTAGCTTCTTATGCAGTCATTTCTTTTTCTTTTAATTGAGTTAAATTATGAACCCTTCTTTAATGGAGTATTCTTATTATGGTGTTACATGTTTCACTGTGGATGATTACATGTGGCTACTTTAAGCAAAAATACACTTTAAACCTTTCAGTGTGGCCTAAGTAAGGCTTGATGTGAGTTTTTCTTTTCTCTAAATCTGATATTGGCATATATGGCTTTATGATAGATCACAGTTTATTTATAATTTCTTATCTGATTTATTCCAGCTTGCTCTACTTCAACACCATGTGTGTAATGGAAAAAAAGGAGCATGTTATCATGGTTGTAATTAACGGACTTTATTTTGGTCCTTTTGCCCTCCTGCCCTCTCACACACCACTTCCTTCCACAACCGGTCCCAATTTCCCTGTACAAAATCAGACATTAGTTTTCCCCCCAGCAGATTTTAATGTTCCATGGCTGCATCACGTATAATGGATTTGTTGTGCATTCACCCCAAGACTCCTGCCTTAAACCTTATTGAGCAGCAGAGAGTGGAAACATTTAATACCTTTCCTAAGAAAATCAATCATCTCAAAGGTTAGTCTTAATTATATTTGTTGTTCAGGGAGCCATCAGAAGAGTAACTGTGAATTGGTTTACCCTCATTGTACTGATTATTGCAGCCTCTGAATGAGGAATAAATTGAAGCTTCCGAGGAAGAAAGTGAAGCTATTTCCACCGTGTGGAAATATCTGGAGTGAAATATACAAGACAACAGCCTAACAGCTCAAACAGATGTTTAGTATCTTGCAGTGGGACCCTCTCTTGAAATTCTCTCGCTGCCTGTCAGTCCTTCCTTGAACTTCCGAAAACATGCAGTTTCAATCTGGTAATCTAAACTCAGTGTGATATGAAAACAAATAGTTCATGTGGCTGTAAAACTCGGTTTATTGTTTTGAAATGGAATTTGGCAATTTTAGGAGACATTCAAGACTGAAACACTGCACCCTGTAAACAATAGAGACATTGTGTCTGGACCTTGTCTTTTAAGTTACAGTCACTGTAAATGTTGGTAGACTTTAAACTCCTGGGGTGTTGAATAGCGAAACTGAAACCTGAGAAATAATCATCTGTAAAGAGAAAGCAGCTCTGTTGCTCCTATGTGAGATGTAAAGTTGTAATGTATTAAGTGCACTGTGTGCTTTGACCGCTTGAAATGTGACCCACCATTAAATACACAGTCAAGCAGGGTTCAAGGTGCAGTGTCCTCCGTTTGAATAAGTCCACAAGCTTCTGTCCAATCACATTAGTCACTGTGTTCTCAGCAATATTTGCATGACCCCAATAACACGGAGCAAGATTAACAAGGGTCAAAGTTTTGGTTGAATAATCTGCTTCTGTTTTACGCCCCTTTCTTCTACCTCTGTTTTTTTTCAGCATGACCCAGGCCCTATCACAAAACTGTTGTTTCTTTAGCTATTCAATTATGACACACAAAGCTATTCAGTCTTTATACTGTATATCACCACAGTAGCTGCAGACCAGTATCAATACACATCTGAAAGCAAGAAAAACTCCACACTTTATGTTTACTCACTGTTTGGTTTTCCCTTTCATGTTATTTTTATTTTTTTTTCTCTAACCCACCTCGACCGTCTCTGCATTTGCAGCTGAAATATTTCTGGGTCCCAAGGGCAAGCACATTCCTCCACTCACAGTTGTGCAATCCCTGACAATCACAGTTCCCCCATCCCCCTCTGACTCCCTAAACGCCCAGAACACTCAGAGGCAAGCTGTCCAAACTGTCTGGGCAATGTTCTGCGGTGAACTGGCTGCCCTGCCAGACCAGTAAACAAACTCTGAGCCCTGACTCTGCAGAAAACAACCACAAGTAATCTAAATATATATTGCCACCTTTTCATTCTGCAAAAAATATTAAAATAATCTGTGTGACACACAGATTACACAACCACACACAGTAAATTATTAAGATGTGGTTTATTTAAAAACCAAGATGGCATCTATTTGTATGGTAAACATACTTGAGTTTTAGATTTTTTTTTACAATACTTAAATAGAGACTATATTATTATTAAATTGGTGGACATTTTCAGTGGCACGTTTTTTTTTTTTTTTTTAAATGTTTGTTAACATTGTAACTACACACAAAAAAGAAAGACAAGCTGAAAAAGACCCCAAAACCTGCAAAAAAATAAAAAAATAATAATAAATAAATAAATAAATAACACTAACGGCTTCTCATGTGACCCAAAGCGCGACTTAACAACTGACGTTGCCGTGAGACGCTGGTCATTGTAGTTCTGTATCGTATTCCATAGGTTCGAAATATGGCAGCAAAAACTACATTCCCTATCATGCAACGTAACTTGGCGTAGTTTTACGCTTCCGGTTAGCCTGGGGAAGATAGCGGACGAGCGGTCGAGAAAGTACCGATGTATTAATGTAAAGTCAGTGTATATTTGCTCAGGAACGTGCTATTCTGGAGCATCTAAGGTCCATATTTAGGAGACGAAAATGGTAAATATGTCACAAATTAACATTGTTCTGTTTTCTTCTCATGCTAGTAGCATACTACCTCCGGTAGGCTAGCATTTGAGAGTTAGCCAGATAACCTCTTCATTCAGTCAGTAGCAAACGTTAGCTAGCTGTTAGGCCAAAGATGTGAAGTCACGATATTTTCCCCACATATATTAAGTACATCTCAGCTGAAATAATTCGCATGACAATAATTCTGACTTTGTCGAGAACCTGCACAATTATGTCGTGAAAATAAATGGGTGTGGTTTAGCGTAAGCTCTTTTACGTGAGCTAAGCTAATGCTACTAGTATTTATCTAGTTATAACTGTAGACAGTTACAATATACAATTACTATGGGTTAACATTAAGAACTGGTGGTTAGATTATAAACTGGAGACAGGAGTAGCCATTAAAGTAATGAGAGATACTAGTAAGTAGTTAATCTGTGAATCCTGTGTGTCTCAAAATGTTGGTCTGTCTGAAATTATTTGAATGTAGACATCAAGGACATGTGTCTTTGTAGACTATAGTATTGCTGCTGCAACGCTAATCTTTTTATTTTTTTGTGTATCCCAAAGATCCGCTTTATCCTCATCCAGAACCGAGCAGGGAAGACACGATTGGCCAAATGGTATATGCAGTTTGACGATGATGAAAAGCAGAAGTTGATCGAGGAAGTGCATGCTGTGGTTACTGTCAGGGATGCCAAGCACACCAACTTCGTGGAGGTATGGGATTATTGGTATCATATGTATGCATGCGTGGTTTATATGGTTGTCGTTTTTTTTTTTTTTTACATGTGGTTCTGTGACATGCCCCTACTTAAACTTTGTATAATGATTGAAGTCACACTGTTTAAAATCAATGTCATGTCTAGTTCACTGTACACATTACAAGCATTTTCAACGAGCACATAAAAATCAAAAGTAATTTGGAAAAAGTATAACCCCAAAGAAGTAAAAAAAAAACATTGTCTACTGAGTAGCTTTACTATGTATTTTGCTTCAGAGTTATTAGAAATGTTCTGGGTGTGCCTGG
The DNA here is from genome assembly GCF_963514085.1 of Chelon labrosus. Classification (NCBI taxonomy): domain Eukaryota; kingdom Metazoa; phylum Chordata; class Actinopteri; order Mugiliformes; family Mugilidae; genus Chelon; species Chelon labrosus. The sequence continues at coordinate 17,513,651 of NC_140346.1, forward strand.
GAGCTTCAGCCCTGTTTATGCTTCTGCTGTTGTCATAATATGTGAGACTAGTCGTTAAAAGGGATTTATTTGTGTTCTCACAGTTCAGGAACTTCAAGATCATCTACCGGCGTTACGCTGGCCTGTACTTCTGTATTTGTGTGGACGTGACTGATAATAACCTGGCATACCTCGAGGGAATCCACAACTTTGTAGAGGTAATTAGAACGCACAACACATGACATATAGACGCAGTAAGTGAACTATGATGATTTAGTTCTCATGGTCTGACTGTTTTCAGGAATGTCTCTTCAGAATTTACCCTCTGTCTTGCCTAAATATCAAACCAGCAGCATTCTCGTGGGAAGCAAGGACTCGAGTAAAATTATTCAAGTTTATGGGCGACATATAAAGGAGTATCCACGTTAACCGTGTGATGCCGCAGTGTTATCTAAATCACCGTAATAAATGTCAAGTTCTGTCCTGAGCAAAATATATGGATTATTACTTTGTTATTTGCGAGGACAACAAATGAGCGACAGTGTAAACATTTAGCATGACATTCTTGTTTCAGAATAAATGACAAAACACGCTTCCCATGCCGTCACTCTTATTTTACAGGCCTGGGTGTGTCAGTGGTGACAGGAGTCAGTGTTAGCTCATGCAAGGTCAAGTGATGCTGGAAATAAGCCCTCAGCAATAAAATAAATTGATCGCTTATTACAAACAGGGTTTGATAGTGACTGACTGCGCAGATACTGGAACACTGCATTGGCCAGCAACAGCCTGCTACTTGTATAACATATAATGATAACAGTTGTTACACAGTAGTAGCGTTAGCATACTTACCTCTTGCCAGTGTCCATGTTGCCCCATTAGGTGCTTCTGCAGCCAAACAGCTGGCTCAAGTAAGTGAGTAGTTAGTTATGATTACTTTATTGAGGCTTTATTGCTGAAATAAACATTCATAAGAAACAAACGAACTCAGGATGATATGTGATGGAGGTTGTGGTTCATATTTTGATCCATTTTTAAAAGTGTGAACAGAGTTATGACTCAGTTTGCTGAGGTAACGACAGACGTGCATGTGACGGTGTGTTCTTGATAAAAACAAAAAACAAAAAAAAATAAAACGAGCGCTTTAGGAGGTGCAATGTGACCTGGAACACCGGGACACGTCAACCTGCATTGATCTTTTCTCTTGTCTTAATTTGTCCTTGGCATAACGGCAGTGTGTCATTGCCTGACACAGTAGTACGCGCTGTTGTCGTTTGTGTCTCTGACAAAGTAACAACATACATCCTTGAATAAAAAAAAGTCACACTTGTACAAGTTTTTTTCTAAAGAAGTTAATAATCTGATTAGATGTTGAAGTGCTTTGCTGCTCTTTGAATTATAACCTACATTTTGGAATAAGTAGCTGAATGCACAGTGTTACAAAAAATATGCTGTAGACTTGTAGACTAAAATGATTGCATATGGGTGGTTAGTAAGTTATCGTATTAGCTGATTTAACCAGGGACTTAATTAGCATACGATGGATTTTATGTGGACACATTAAACAGCTGCAGTGTGGCCAATTATATTCAGTTCTTAAATCAAATAGTAGCAACTGAAATAGCGAGCTTAAGGTACAATCTGGTGTTTGGTTTAGGCTTAGACAAACAGTAGACCATTTTCGGTCCAGGGCGCTCAGGAGTGAAGGTCACTTCATCTAATGTTTGACTATGAAGGAATTCATGTAAGTGCATTTATAAAATGTGCTTCACCGTCCTAATTTCTATCTTGTAAGCTTGTTATTGTCCACAAAACAGCAGATGTTTGTTTTTTTTAGTTTTTTTTAAATGGCTGTTACAGTCCCAGCTCTCACGTTGGGATAAACCGAGCTGAACTGCTCATCAGCTCACAGTTGGATTTGCTCAGCGTCTGGTTTTAACATTCACGGTAGCAAATTGTTAACAAAGGGTCAGTAATACTGTGCTGTACTTTGTAAATGACACTGTGTTTAAAACGGTCCCTTGCGGAAACAAGATGTGACCAGAATCGCATTAACTTCAATCTGGCGTATTTCTGACAGATGTCCTTGGAGTAGAAATCATCTTATTACATGGCTGTTAAATGGATGCATTCGCTACCACGGTGTCATTCTGTGCATTGCGCATTTTGTCACAAATTCCTCACATAAAGCTTTATAATTGCCGTGTATCTTTGTGTTGTTTAAGTAGATTATTTAATTATTTCATGTCTGCTATGTGATCGAATTAAACCCTCGCGTTTTGTACTCTTCCTCAAAGGTGCTGAATGAGTATTTTCACAACGTGTGTGAACTGGACCTTGTGTTCAACTTCTACAAGGTAAGGACTTATAAAGAGATTATTTTTAAGTGATTTTATAATTAACTTCAACAAAGGAGGACAAAAGTCAGATGATAAAATGTTATCAACGTGCCATGGCAACTGGTATAATATTCACTGCTAGAACAGTTATTCAGTGAAAATAAATTAAATAATTCTAGTGGGTGTTATACTTATCATAATACGAATCTGCTGGTAGTCCTTTTGCTCACGTCTGACAACTCATAACCAGAAACTGACACACTGGAGGAAAAACCAAAAGTATATCTTGAGCTCAGTTACCTGCTTTATTCAGGCGTGCTGAAAGAAAACTGATTTATCCTGTCACATCTGTCAAGTTAAATCCTGCTTGCTTTTAGGCTTTTAGTCATCCACCAGTTATGTTTACAGTTAAGTAACAAAGAAGGGGAGTTTTGCAACACTGATTACAGGCTAGTGCTATTTGTCCTGCATTGTCCTAATCCTCTCGGTTTCCTTTCATCACACTGTTGGACCGCCTCTCGTCTGATTCACCGTCTGTGCGTCTGTGTTTCAAGGTGTACACGGTGGTGGATGAGATGTTCCTGGCAGGAGAAATCAGGGAGACCAGTCAGACCAAGGTCCTCAAACAGCTCCTCATGCTCCAGTCGCTTGAGTAGATAATGAGCAACCATCTGTCCAGCCTGTCCACTTTGTCTGCCGCCCTGGCTCGCAACCTCCTCCTTGTTTTTAACATCACTCTGGAAAGAATCCCCCCCTATCGTTTTCCTGCTTCTACAGAGCCACCACTTTAGGAGAACTTCAGGATGTGGGGGCTGGTTTAGAAGATAAATAACACAATGTTGTTTACGCGCAAGTTCAACTAACCTGTTTATCATATATGTTGCAATAGTCTGTAGCCCTCCTCCTGCTGAGGGTGTCATCTCGTATAAAGGCTATACAGTACATTCCACATGTTAACATTTCATACGTTGACTAAGCTACGGTCAACTTTATATCTTTATTTCCCAAAGCCAGAGGCTGCAGAAATTAGAAGTTATTTCATATAGTAACCTGTTAGTGATTATATCTATGCAGTGTGACACTGCTCTGTCCTGCCCTCCTCCTCCTCCTCCTCCTCTCATTTACCTAAACATGTATTTAATGGCACTAATTTAACTAACGAGCACCACAGAAGAAAGAGGCCGCCGACAGTGATTCATGTGCAGCGAGAATTTCTGTAAATCCACATAAAGACCGGCCCTGGAGGAGTTATGGTATTCATCAGGACCATTGTGATTTATCTACGGATCACAGTACAAGCAAACCACAAGTCAAAAGCCCTTTAGAACAATTGACCCGTTCATAATTAAATGGAGAGTACTCAGATTGAGTGCCATTTTGACGGTGGTGCTACGCCAACCTGTACTGTGTCAGACATCCTCACGGCTGATGATGATAAACAGTGTGGTTTACATTAGATCGTTTGCTTGCTCTTCTGGAGCTGTAATGATTTTCATTGCATCTAAAATCATCCAGATCATTTGAGGCGGCTCGTTACGTCAAGTGGTGCTCGTCGGTCACTCTTAAAACACTCAAACAGCTCAGATGGAACCAGACCCGGACGCGGAAAGTGTGTTTAACATAAAGCAGTGATGTGACGTTTGCTTTGTATGCTATGGTGTGTACATACAGTGAATCCTGTGTTGAATATTGTGAAATTAACACATTCGTTACAAGCTCATGAAGTCTGACAAACACACCTATTTCATGTCCCTTTTACTGGATTTAAATGTTTGAGATTGTCCTGCTCTTTGATTTGAATAATATCCAGTCACAAAGGTGGTTTCACATGTCGTTGAACTTTTGTATTTCATTTTTTTCTTTTTTAAATGATTAACCAATGGTGAAATATGTACCGCTCCCCTTCTGGTCCACATGTGAGTTTGTTGATGGAAGATGTGTGTATTGATGTCTCCAGTTCAACTTCCTACATCATAAAGTCCCATTTTGTGTAAATAATAAACAGATTACATGATACAACCATTTCTGCCTTTCACTCAGTCAAAATCCAATTTTTATTTAACTATCCACTGATTTCTCAATCTTTATAACCATGTAATTATAAAACGATATGAAGGGAATTACGCTATAAAGGAAAAATACACGACCCTAAGCTTTTTCTGTCCAGTGTTTTAGCACCATCTAGTGGCAGGACAACCCGCTGTCCCGCAGTAAATTATTCAGCATGGTTATGAGGTCATTCTGACAGCCTGTCTAGGATCAATAAATCAGTCAATATATCCACTCCAGCTACATTAAACCACTCTAGCTGTTGCCCCATCGACCCGAGAGCATAAATCCAGACAATTGGACACGGAGGGCATTTACTCTTCATCATACGAGTCCTCCGATATCCTAACCTCAACCCGACTACCTTTGGGAGAAATGACCCGACTGAAGGATGGCGGACGAGGCAAATGAATCACGGACGTACGCTAGATTCCATTGTTAAATTTCAAGGTCCAATACGTCGGCTGGCTATAAACCTGCTGCGTAAATGCCTCTCGCAGGACAGCGTGAGATTTACTATTAGATGATGCACTTTAACAGACTCAAATTGAGTCTTTTTTACAGAGGCCTAATGATATGAACATTAACATCCAGGAGACAAAGGTATTAACTGAAAAACAAGCAGTTTACTGGGAATTGCATAATCATTACAATCAATGAGCAACACTCACCCTCAATAGACAATAGACAAATCTTATTTACAAGGATGGGTTACTTGAGATGTACAGTAGTATTTAGGATGGGTATATAACATTGGTTACTAAGCAACAACTGAGTTGGATTGCGCTCATCACGACTGAATAAGTGAGAGTGATGATCATATGGCTATTCTGATGATTGCTTATCAATGAACTGTACAGTAAATACTTTACAGATGGGTGCAAGCGAAAGGGATTCACCAGGGCCCAGATGGCGACCTGTAAATATGCGTGATCAGAGCTGCCGCTGAACGGCGACGTCAACATCCTGTTACAGCGAGCAACAAACAAATCTGTCAGCAGGAGTTTCGCATCACCGCTGCATCCGTGCAAAGACACAGCAGAAACAAGGAAGTCAGCTTAAGTCGTCTCAGTTGTTATTTAGTAAGAAATGATTAACATCTACAGTTGAAATCTTTATTACAGTATACAGTTCAAGTAAAACAAAATGTACAATTCTATAGTTACAGCGTATATAAACAAAAAAAACAATTAAAATAAGTCTAACGTAAAAGTGCACTTGCAGAAGGAGGACGAATTATCACAATGCAAATATTTTATGAAAGCAGCATGTTTTGACCATCTGTCTCTTGAGATCCTATACCAGCTCTTCCATCTTTCTCCCTTCGCTGCGCTGGCTCGTTAGGCTTAAACACATATGGTTCGTCTCGGGAGGACATATGCTAACGTCTGATGACGGCGACTTTGGGAAATAAGTTTGCCCGGCTGTTCGTTTTCATCTCCTCTCCTCAGCTGGGTCGGTGCGACCTGCTCTCTCAGTGATTCAGGCACGAACTGCGCCGTCGACTCACCAGCAGGGCGGGAAGCCGAATTTTTCCTCCTCGGAGCACCGCAAAACATGCCGTCAGTGTTACGAGCAAAGAGGAAACCACGTCTTAGTGGAAATTCCCTCTTTCACTCTGGGGGGAATACAGGGTCTGCTCTAAAACATCTGGGTTCGGCTCTGAAAAAACTCTGCGGCATTACAGCAGAGCACGTTTTTTATTTTTATTTTTTTGGTGCCTAACAAAGACAATCCTGACTTTTGCTAAAGATGCTCTTACAACCTGGAAGGATGTCAAAAAGGAACTGAGTGGGAGGATCGAATGTTTCCTAAACACAACGCCGAGGCATAACCAGCTGTGGTTTTCTGTGACGTCCCTTGTACAGTATGTGCATCTAGGGCAGCGTGACTCAAAAACGAGGTCAGAGGAAAACAAAAAAACAAGCCAGGCAGGAGGAGTTGAAAACAGTGTGGGATTGATGACTCTTTTCTAATCTTTCGCCGTAAATAGGACCAGAGACACATGGGCGTAAACATGGTGTAAATCTGATAAAGCTTAATCTACAGGACCTTTGGATGAAATAAAGAGAAACACTTCTCTTCTTTGTGCTTTAATCGGGACCCACAGGCTTTCCTATGTGGTGGTAGAGTGATTCCCTTTGACAGCTTGGACACATGGCGGCTCTTTATATTTACTAAGGCCGATGCTCAATGTAGGACTCAATATAATACCTTTAGGAGTGATTAAAAGTCCTGGTCTTTACAAATGGGCCAAAGTAAATCCTCTGATTAGCGATTTTCCTTTTTAAATCAAATTAGAAGTACTACTTGACAATAACTTTGGAAGGATTAGCACTGCATCTGGTATAAATCTCAATAACAGTAGGTTCAATGCAAAATTTCTTATAAGAGGACACACTTAAAGACGGTTTGCCACTTCACTATCAAAGACAGGATGAATTTATGACCAAACGATCAAGGAGTGTCTTTATCAAGGCTCAAACTCAAACGATGAATAATTTTGGGCAAGGGTGGGTGAAAAACGCGCGCAGATATATTTAAAAATAATAATATCACGAGAATAATAATTTACAAACAATGATGTGCAAACGCAGAAAGCCTTTTTTGGGGTCATTAAAACCAGAATGATAAAAACAAAGCTCAGAAATAAAACAACAGCGGGGCGGCCCACACAAACCCCCCCCCCCCCCCGACTTCTCCTTGTCTGGTAAGTAACTGAGACGTAGGTTTCTCTTCTTCATGATCCCATAATGTTCACACTGCGGGGTTGTTCTGTCCAGATGCGGGGACAAAACGGACCCCTCAGGTTCAGAAGTGGACTCTTACCGGAGGTCAGGGGTCGCAGTGATCTCCACGACTACTCATCGAGGTGATCCAGGGTGTGTGAGAGTGCGGGGAGGAGGGTCGCACACACCAAAAAACACCTGGAGCTGAGAAGAAAGCAAAGACGGGGACGTTAGCAATTTAATTATTAAGTCATTTATTTAACAGCGTCTCAGTTTCAGCTCGAGTTTGGTACTGACCTGTAGGGGGCGCCCTGTCTGTGTGGGCCTGTGGGCTAAGGTGAGGGTCGGGGCCCCCTAGCAATTACACTGCTGCTTATTTTGCGTTGTGGTGCCTCTCGGCTGTCGCAGCTGCCTCAGGGAAGCATCTCCATACTGGATACCTGAACCCATCCTCTCTGGGTCCAACTCGCCTTCAAAGAGAAGAGAGAAATGTCACCTCTGAGTTCATATGAGCTCTATTACAGGCAGGACCTTACGGCTTTATAATCGTGACATAATTCAAAATGTTTGGAAAAGTTGAAACTCGGCGTATGTGAAAATTCTCAGTCATCCAGATCATCCGGTTGAACTTGTTTGAGATATTTCACCTCTAACCCAAGTGGCCATGCTCCGTGTTTGCATAGTGTTTTGAAAGTCAAATCGGAGTGTCTAATTTGTCACTCCTGTTGTAGGAGTTTGAAAGCTTGTACAGGATAAACTGCTGTGCATTTGATTTTAAAACACTTTTGGAACTTGAGTTTTGAAAGGGCAAAAGTTAAGCAGATACACATTTGCACTCGCATTGCACTGCTGCTTCAGAGATGACTTTTAGACTTTAGAGCCCTGGTTTGAAACTCAACCAGAGCTGAAGGTCTGGAAAAAAAAAAAAAAACAGACAAAGCCGAGATCCTGGAGGCGGAGACATTTGCATTAATCTACTAGTTACTATTTGTTAAAGTTGTATTTGCTGGATTAGGCTGGACTAGCAGACAGCTGTGCCAGTGCCTTCAAGGCTTCAAACCTTATCTTGCTAAACCTATTTTTAAATTACATTCAAGCTTTCTAACGACATTAGATCACTCCTGTAGATCTTTATGCAATCAAGCAGCACAGCTCTTATAAAAACATTCAAACGTCTGCACGCTCTAACTCAAACACCCGACTCAGACACACCTCTTTAACAAACCAAAAACAAAGCGTACCTGACTCTATCTTGTTGAGGATGGTGCGAGCGCATTTCAGGAAGCCCTCCTCGACATTTTCACCCGTGAGGGCGCTCGTCTCTAGAAACATCAGCTCTGCGCAGGCGATTAGAAAGAGAGGAACATTAAGAGACGAATTCAGACTCGAAATGTGCAGCGGCTATCAATTTAACGTCGGTCACCGTTCTCCTGAGCGAAGCGCGAGGCCTCCAGGAAGGTCACCTCCCTGTCCGCGTCCAGGTCCTTCTTGTTGCCGCACAGGATTATAACAATGTTGGGGCTCGCCAGTGTCCGTGCGTCTGTCAGCCAGTTGGTCAGAGCATTGTACGTCTCTCGACTGTAACACAAGACGGGACAGTTTAGTGTTCGCCCTTAACTTTAACACGCTGAGCTCAATTGACCCGCCGATAAAGTAGCACAAAGAGAATTGCACGCTCAGCCAAAGCTAGTGTCTGGAGTACTCACTACTTTTTATGGTAAATAATATCTTTACATTTAATTACACACTATTCAGAACAAGTATGCCTTCTGAAACAGAGAGTACAAGCTTCACTATTCAGTGCACAACAATAGTCTTGCTAGAATATGCAGCAGTCTGCTGGACACTGACAAAGGAGTCAAAGAACTTTCATGGAAAACTTATTTTGCATTGAAGCCGCTGGTTACCAAGGAGACGGGGCTGTGGTGTCCGTGGTAACATGAGCCCGGCGAGCTGAGCAGAAGGGTGTAGGTCTGCGCGGTGATGTTAAACAGCTGCCTTTTACAAACAGCCACAGAATGACCTAAGTAACTCCTCATGTGGACGCTGATGGACTCGGGCGCAGCATGCTGCACATAACCCCCATGGATCAGGCATAACATTATGACTACCTTTCCAATATTGTGAAGGTCTCCCTTGTGCCTACAAAACAGTTCTGACTCATCACAGTGTCTGGCAACAGAATCCTGTTAGTGGGGGCCTTTGGGTCCTATGGGTTGAGCGGAGGGGGCTGTGTAGATTAGGCTTGTTCCAGTGCATCCCACAGATCAGTTTGGGATCTTGTGAATTTGGAGGCCAGGTCAACACCTTGTGCTGTTGTGCATGTTTTTTTTTGAGTTGTTCCTAAACTGTTTTTGCGTGTGTGTCTGTGTCAGGCTGCTGCCATCAAGGAGTGTCATTGCTATGGGGTGGGGGTGCCTGGTCTGGTCTAGGTGGGTGCTACATGTCTAAGTAACATCCACACAAATGCCAGATCCAAAAGTTTCCCAGCGGAATACTGCATTGTCACAAGATGCTCAATGTTATTCACTTCTCCCGTCAGTGGTTTTAATGTTGTGGCTGATCAGTGTATACCTTCCCTCAGCCACCTTAAATGTCCATCTTTCTGCCGACCCTTTTACCTTTAAAAACTGATAAATGACTCCATCACCCACTCACTCTCTTACATTTTCTCCCCCCTGTAGTTTTCTCTCTGCACTCTCCTTGTTTTTACCTGCGGTGACACTTTCCGTGATGGACCTGTGCTGCCGCCTGCCAGAGGATGCCTCTATATTACAGCTCCTGCCACTCTGCACTCCGCCTCCTCCACAAAAGCCCATACATTCTTACAAACACAAACTGTATTAAATTCCTGTCTCTCTCCATTTCGGCATTCACTCACTCTCAATTTCACATCCCCTCTGTCACAGACCAGAGCTTATGAAACACAGGTCTGCGAGAGGGTTCCGGTCTTCATATCTCGTATTATCTACATGTTTTGTCATCAAACTGCATAATTTTCAGAGGTGGTATGGAAGCTATATAACAGCTATAGGCTGTTACGCAACACAGACCGCATAGAGGTAAAAAAATAAAGCAAGTAAAATGGAATATCATTCACAGTTAGGCTGCACGCATCAGTAAACATCAATTTCAAGTGCAGCCAGATATCAATGTCACCGCTTCCTCTGACTATGACGTGGCATATTTTCTGACAGTTTTTAAGGATTATTTAGCCTTTTAATGAAAACAAAAACATTATAGACTTGAATTATGGGTAAATGTTCAGTCTGTTACATAAATGTACTGTCGCGGTTTCAGTGTTTTACCTGGTGATATCATAGACGAGGAGCGCTCCAGCTGCTCCTCTGTAGTAGCTGCGTGTCACAGAACTGCAGAGGGAAGGCAGAAATCTTGATTAGAATGTAACGTTCACAGTATCAGTAAAATTTGACTGGAGAAGGTGATAGACTGCTTTTAACTAATATCAGTCAGGTACTCTTTACATCACTTGTAGCTAACATGAAACTGTGACGTCTCCATGCACCAGTGTGGTTAACTGTTTGACGCTGCGTGCATTTCTAGAAAGACTGCCAAACCCTTAATGGTAGGAAATCTTGTACCGGAAACGCTCCTGCCCAGCTGTGTCCCAGATCTGCAGTTTGACCGTCTTTCCACCGACGTTGACCACCCTGGAACCAAACTCCACGCCAATGGTGTGGTTGGAGTCCTGTTTGACTGCAACGGGAACAGAGAGAGGAAAGTGAAACAGGGGAAGCTGACGGCGGCACAGCTCTTGGAGTAATGAGACTAGGCTTTTATTTTTTACAAAATGAGGAAAGGTATGCACATAATGGAGACGTTGGTGTGCTGCTGCTTCTATAAAGGTTTTAGTTATGAACCATCCTCTGAACTTACTGGCTAATTTATTTACCTACTAGCTTACTTATCAAGGTCTTCGCAGTTGTGATTCTTGATGGTCAAACAATGTGCTATAAAGTGCACATTAAATTACAGTACTTCTACAGCCCTGTAATAAATCCTGGCTCTGATTTTGTTTTGCTGATAGAGTCAGTGACGTAGATTTAACTCTGTCTTTGAAGACTAGGTTAGCCAAGGTGTTTTCTTGGACTGTATAATACAGAGACGGGTCACTTCTAACTATAATAAATGACAAAACTTCACAATTTTCCAAGGAGTATGTATTTTCTTTTTAGGTCATGTTTGTGCGGGGCAGTCTGAGCCAGAGAACCGCGGTGTTGCGTTACATTTATCTGGCTCAATAATTACCTACTGTAAATGTCAGGAATCTGGATAGGCACATAATTCATCGCAATGATTGTAGTTTGATTACACACAGCAGTTAATGAATAACTTTCTCAAGAGGAACGTATGGGTCATTTCAGCGCAAACAGAAATGACATCAACTGCAATAATTTCATGCACATGTGGATTTGTCTGTGTATTTATACAATTAGGAGTTCTGCAAATCTCAGACTTACACTTGTTCTCAATGAACTGGTGGAGGAGGCAGGATTTCCCTGCCCCAGCGCTGCCAATCACCAGGAACTTGAACAGGAAGTCTAGAAGCAGAGGAGAGGAGGTACAGATCAACGCCGTGGCGACATCAAAGGAGAATCTACTTCACTTCCATCCTCAGAGACAATCCTCAGATTTCCTCCTAATCCCATTGAGCTACTACTTTCACAGTATCCACCAAACCCAAATTAGCCGCCTAATCACAAAGCCTTGCACGCTATACGTGCCACTTACAACTCTAATTTAATGTGTGTCTAAAGCCTTGAAGACGCACCAGCACTTAATAAAACATGTCATCAGAGCAAAGCTGAAGCTTTAGAGCTATTAAACATAGCAGCTTTGCAAAGGGATTGAATGACCAGTCAGCTGGATGTGCAGATGTTGTTGTGGAGAGCGGGCCTTCGCTCAGGAGAGCACAACCCAACCCACACATATGATCCAGGGAGACTCAGGGCCCCCGACGTGCGAGGCCATCCACAGGACAGACAGCCTTTTGTGTGCTATGAAAAGCAGATTGTGCCGTGGGACTTTACACACATATGCCGTGCTCCAGTTTTATAGACTAGATGCACGAGATATGAAACAAATAACTGAGGATGTGAAAACCGTGGGCACATGTCAGTGAGCTGTGTTGAACTGGCAATGACGGGTCTCTCTAGAAAAAGACATTTACCTGTTTGCTTAAAGGGAAATAAACAACGAGTGGGACAGTAAGAGGACAAATAAATTTAGAAGCGATGCTGCTGAGACGGCGAGAGCAAACAAGGACTGCAAAGTAAATCCTTCCTCCAGAGAGCCAGCTTCAGTTGGAATTTGGAGACGGTGCGCACTTTCGGTTTAAGATTAATCGCAGGCTCTGTAGGCAAGAAGTGCTGGCCGGGCCAATGATTAGCGATTGCTGTTGATACAGGTGAACATCCTGTGAATATTCAGCTCCACGCAAGGTCAACAGAAACAGTAGTTTAGAAAAAAGAGAGACGGTATGACGAGACGGTGATCTTTATTCCTGTGTGACATTTAAACTCATTATGCCAGTGCTCTTGGAGCCACCTTCATCGGCCGAGACACACACAAACACACACACACACACGGCACAGCGCGGCGCGGCCGGCTCAGTTTATGGTGCACCATTGTTTGTTGAAGCGGGTGTTTCCTCAGACAACACAAGCTAGAGGTCAAATTCACAGCAACAAAGCGTCAACGGCGAAGCGAAGGTGTCTACGGTGCTCCTCTGCAACAGCCGTCGGCGCCGCATCTCAGCCGCACGTCGTCAGTGATCTTGACAGCAGGACCGACAGAATCAAAGGCTAATAGCTCTGTTGGTTTTAAAAGCCTGCCTCAGCTTTTCAGCGTCTTGCCAGGCATCATATATATATTCCCATCGGATATCTGCGTACAACAATCAAGCTGTCAATACGTCAAAGCGATGGGGGAAGTGGCACGCAGCGCTGCCCTCTCAACAGCAGCAGCTTTCAGGCTATTGTATTCTTTACACATCAATATTAAATAACCCCCCGAGGGAACTGAACAACACTGTTATCGGCCTTCACTTACACCGTGACAACACACTCAGGACCAGATCTACCTAGGTATTATATCTGACGTGTCCTCCCATTTCCTGACAACTAGATAGTAGGACAGGGCTTTTGGACTTGATGTTACAAGAGATGTTTGTCTTTCTCCATCTGCGGTGGAGACAGGGAAACTGCAGCTCAAGGTATGAAGGAAAATATGGAAACTGGAGAGTTATAGAGTATGATATGATGAGCATTTTTAAAAAAAAAAAAAAAATTTTATAGAGCAAGCAACTGATTAAACATTTTAGACAAATACAGTAAAACTGCACTCCTGTATGTATTGTCAGGAGCAATTTGGACTAAAGAAATAGGTTAACACTATCACCAATATCTGCTTTCAGTCTAATTTAACATTATTCTGCTCCCAACACATTTAAAAACCACCACAACACGCCTAACTGTTTTCATATAAACCACATCTGTGACCATTTCACATATATGTTTTTTTTGCCAAGTCTCACCGGCGTCCAGAAGAGACCGGGTCAGAAATCAATAAAAAGGCTATTACAGCTGCCATTAGCGCGGGCACTTTTACATATATATGTAATGCCCTCCTGGATTATGTTTCATACGAGCAATGAGGGAGACGGGGTACAAGCAGAAACAGATGGCGAGTGTGTGTCTGAGAGTGCAACAGGAGAGGATGATGGCTTTCAAAACAATCGGGTCTCTGGTGTCAGGCCCACTGTGGCCCCTGATACTATCAGCTGGTAATGAATTCATGCAGAGTTCAGCAATTCATTTCTGTGTGGAGCCATGGTGGTCAAAGTGTGATGTGCTCACACAGACAGGTGCAGGCATGCTTCCCCTGTCAGCTCTGACTTGTGATCTCGATTGTCTGAATAGCAGAAGTGGGTTTGCTTTGATTCGGGAGGGGAACAGATGTGGTAAACTGGTGACACAGTTAGCAGCTGCAGCTCTACAGGTAACAGACTCATGATCAACCGCATACATCCAACTTCCTCCTAGGGGCCTTGTGGCCGACTTCACCCTCCTCACAAGTGAAGGCACACGGCACTTAAAAGTCTGATTGAATGCAACAACATTTTAGCACACAGGGTCCACACACTCGGCTTGAATTTCCAACAAGCTCGGGTTACCTCGGCGTCTGCAAGCTCGTCCATCGTGTATCGACATGCTGCGTTTTTTTTTACAAAGTTTGTACAACTTGTCTCGCCATCTGTTTGCTGGTGTAACTGGCCGCTTAGCCGAGCCCCGTGCTCCGCCATCACAGGACGGAGGTGTCAGGTCAACACACACACACGACGCGCTCAAACGACGCCGGCTCGTCTGAATGAAATGTCAACAGTGAATGCTAATTATCAACCCACAGGCAGGATGAGGTGGCGAGCTAGCCCGCTAGCCGCTAAACTTGAGCTAATCGCGTAGCTAGCTGCCTAGCAAAGACTCAAGTCTGTCTCATCAGACCACAGAGCATGTATATGTAACAGCTAGCAAGCAGGAAATTGCAGCCTGCGAAACATACCGTATGTCTCAGACATGTTGACCCTCGCTGTATGAAGGACTCAACGGGACCTTTTTACTGTTCTTTTTGGTGTTGTGACAGCTGTGCGCTCGCTGGGTTTCACACCTCTCGGGGGTGTTTATCTACGATGCTAGAGGTTTCCTTGATCCCTTCCTAGCTGCCTTTGCTCCGACGCAACCAAATACGGCAGCTGCGTGCTACGTCATGCGCACTCTTGTAGCGTTGCGTTCGCGTGTCACTCGCCATGTTGGAGTTTAGAAAGAGAATATATGAATGAATTCGACAAATGCGCTGAAGATATATCATGATTTCATTTCATAACCAAGATGTAATTAAATATGGCATCTCTTTTTTGTTACACTCGACTACTGAGAGCCTGGAAAGTGCACGAATTGTATTTCAAGATCAGATAGAGAGTTCGTTCCTGTATACATATCTTAATTTAATTATTTGTCAAAAATATGCTATTGTTTATTTATAAATTAAACTGAAGATATTAAAAAAAAAATAATCTGTTTGTACTTCATCTTCTCTTTAATCTTTTTATTATTTCACTTAAATTTGCTTCAAGTAGCCTTGAGTATAAAAAATCTAATTTTCTTTTAGAGAACGTAAAGGCAGCATTAAATGACGATTACCGTTCTCACTACCTTAGACCATTGACTGTATATACTAGCCTTAGACCTATATACTCTCAAACCCACTTTTTAATCCAGAAAGTAAAAGGTGAATCAATATATATTAATTAGACCTGACTGATTATTCTATCGTCTAAAACTAGGCATTACTGATTCAAACGTATTTTGGGTTATATGTCTGTAAGAGCATTGGCACGCCACAAGATGGCAGACAGAGACAAGTTGAGTTTTCTAAAGGAAGCAAAATGTGATGGAACCTGGTTCAACGGCACAGCCAGTAATGAGACTTCAGCATGACATGACTAGTGTTAACATGAAGTTAACTCCAGTACATTTAGTCTTCATATTTCATTAATTATGTTCTCTTACAAATTTTATGATGTTGTGCCATCACCTCAGATGCCTGGAAACTCATTACACACCGTGCATGTGCTAACCTCAGCACCCTGGCCAGAAACCTGTACATAAATATGTCATGTCAAAAGCTGCTTGTGGTAAAGGGAGTTATGCATAAATGTGGCGTCTCTGGCGAGCAGAACACTGCATTCCAGTGGAAATAATTGCCGAAAGCAATGACTTTTGAGGTTTTGGATGGGCGAAGAATAGCCGTTTTCTTGTTATTTGCTCGATCATTCATCACCTTACCATATTTAGCATATACATACACAAAGACAACATCACAAAGAGCCCAGGGTGCGGAGTGCAGGACCGCCCAAGGGCAACAGGTGATAAATTACAGAGCCTTCCACTCTGCTACTATCTCTCCAAGTTCCTCCCTGCCTTTGTTCTTCCTTGGCAGATCCACTCATCCTCCCCGGCCTTGTTAAAAGCTCTTTTCACTAAGATTAAAGACAGAAGGAAACACAAGGCTCAGCGTCGTGTGGGGGCACGGATGTTTTCCTAAGGTGGGCTACAAGAAAGGCTCAAAGGTGTGCAGCAGGCTGAAAGCAAAGAGGGAGGGTTTTGCTTCCGTTAGGTGCTCTGCTTTTCTTTGTGGCGCTCGTTGTGTCTGTTTGTCTTGTTTTCTTTCTTGTCCTCTTGTCCGTTGCAGGTCTTGTCATTAGGTATTTGTTTGGACTGCAGGGCAAACAGTGTCTGCGTGTGGGTTGTTTGGACAGTTTTGACCTTGGACTCTTCAGTCACTAACAATATAGATTAACAGCAAAGAGGACCATGAGGGGAGCTGGAAGACAGAAAAACAGTTTCAATCCAAGATCAAAAAATAAATAAATAAATGTTTTTCTGATGAGCGCATTAGGGAACCCCCTCATAAGCCACACAACATTTACAATGTTTACAGCAAACAATGAGTCATTTTCCAGAGGACAATTTGAGTGAAGCACTTCTTGAGACAGGTGAGCTCTGTGGTTGGCTGGCATCACTGTAAATATAGGTGTTTGTCACATCATGAGTCACGGCCTATACAGTAAAACAGAGGGGTCCGTGACGACCTGCTGTTTTATGCACAGAATCAAAGGCATGGCGGCTATGAAGTCAGGGCTATTAAGGCACAAGGTGGTGTAAACAGATGAAAGGTGTGAGTGCAATAATGAGCTGAAACATGCACAGGAATTCTGCGAAGGCAGAAAGTATTCACTGACGGACTTCACCCATAGAGGCACTGTGGCCGCAGCGCTATCACAGCTCTGAAAGCCAAGAGTTAAAGACACAACAGGCGGCCATGTGTGTTAGAGAAGAGAACGAACAGTACGGCTCTGATTCAGATTGAGGGGGTGTATTTATGTGCATACCTATACTACACAGTAGCACTTGTGCAACTATTTGTTTGCACACCAGGGCATCCGCATCAGTTCCTACTTCACCATGTTTTTCTCTGCGCTGCCTCAAGTCAGTATACCAATAGTAGGTGGCCACATGAGTGGAAACCCCAGGGTATTTGGGTTACTGTAAGCAAGGAGAGGGGAGCGACTCATTAACAAAAGCAAGCTGCAGTCTTTGAAATGAGCGAGAAGAAAAAGAGAGCGTATCTTGAAGTCATCCTGTGGGTTACACATGAAAGAAAACAGACGGGTATGTCATACATATCAAGTTCCTTTATTCATACTCCATGTCTCATCATTGTCCCATTATGAAAAGGGATGTACCGTAAAGTAGTAGCTCCCCTACATTCAGCTACAAATAAACTACGGCCTTTTCGGTTTAACTTAAAAATAAGACAACAGTGAGGTGTAACATAACATACTGATAACATGCATTATGTGGCAATAAAACACCTCTGTAAGTCCACAGTCACTATTAAAAATGATCTAAATGCTGACAGACAGCCACAAAATCAACTGTATACACGTATTTTTGTATTATTGTGGTTTTCGGCATGTTTTCATGAATAATTCAATCCCAAAAAGTCTATAAAAAGACTTAGCCTATAATAAGTCTGTTTCATGTGAATATGACATGCTAAACTTCTTTAAGACCACAGCAGACAGAGCGCCGTGGTGATCTAAAATAGATTGGAGCACAACCTGCCCGGCGACCCAGTGATCCTTTGGTTTTCACTTGGCAGCGAAACACAGTCATTTTTACTTACAGTTGCTCCATGGGTGTTTTATTATTGAAGCCCTGTTTAAAACAAGACTCAAAAGTCATTATGAAATAGTTTTTGATTGCTGCATTGATTTGATTCCTCCTGTCTATAATGACTGTGGAGATGTACCCTCAAAATACTATTTCAGTGTATGGGATGCTGGACAAAACGTCCTATTTCTGTGTAAAAATGCACCCCGTAGTTTAATCGTATTGCAATTTACACCACCTCTTTGCCCAGCTATTGAAAGGGGAAGTTTTAGGAGGATTTTGCCCCCATCACTTACACCGAAGCCTCTGTTTTCATGACCTGCATAGACAGGAGGAAGGACTCCAGCAGCCATCATCTGTTTTAATGCACATTTGGACATGTCTGTAATGTATTAAGATGGATTTGAAAGAAAAAAAAATGTGCATCTGTCCTCTAAGTCTGTCTTCAATCCACTTATTGTAAGTGGCCTGTAGGTGGTCATGAAGAGGTACCGAGGCCAACCGGTTCAAAAATAAAAGGAGAAAGCTTGTTTAAGAAAACCCACGTCTGTTGGGTTCTTTTTAAGTTTTCAAAGGTCCTTTCAGTCTTTTGATCGCCAGTGAGCAGTTTGATTATAATTGCTTCAACCTTTTTGGTATAATTGTGTTGTCAGGCATAAATGTGCACTTTATGCTGAAAGCAGTCTTTAAAAAGAAAAATAAAAAGAAGAAAAATGTTGTTGTTGGTTGCAAGCACAGATTTCGTTACCTGGGCTAACTGAATGCTGGCTGGTGTTTGTGTGCTTGGCCATTTTACTAATCAATCATCATCAAATGTCTCCTGAGCTTGTCGGCTTAAGATGCCAAATATCAACTCTGTACATTCAGAGTTTACTTACTACACTAAATCTATTCCACATGGGTTGGGCTGACCAAACTAAGGATTTACGACATTTTTTAAAAATCAGAGTTAAGAAATATAACAAAAAATTAAATCATTTAAGAGCATGCTGCTGTAAGAAATGCATGAATTGATACATTTCTGAAATACACCAAGTCAGTTGAGTTCACATTAAAACGTTTAAAGAGTCGTTTATTTGATTTCAGTCATTTTGAGGTTGTTGGCCTCTTGAACTGTTTCTAAAATTTGTCCACTCTATTTATATCAGTGGGTTAGGTTCAAATCAGTATTGCTTTGCAGTGAGGCTAGTTGCAGAGGAGATGTGGTCAGCGGAGGTCGAGGGTTAAGAACACGGACAGGATCGGTTGTGTTAGTGGGAAAGAATCTTGCAGACCTCTCCAGTGGCAGATCACTATCTAAACCCCAGCGGCGTCCTCCATACATCTTCTCCCATCACTGTGCAACCTTAGCTCTCTTCACCTCGACACCACTAATTCTTTCCTCCTTCCGCTTTTCACACAGTCACAACCACGGCCTGGAGGAAGAGGTCGGGAGCCAAGTGTTGTTTATGGTCAGGTGTTTTGGAGCAGGCAGGAAGGTCTCCTGTTTGTTTTTAGGAGACGAAAATAGTGGGTTTTTGGATATAAGACACATTTTTAGATTTCTCCATTTGGCTGGAAGGTTAAAAAAACTCAATTTTCCTAAATGTCATTTTGAGATTTCCCAGCCAAATCAGACCCAATAAGTTGCATGTGAGACAGCAGCATCAGTATTTGGACTAATACAGTGAGTTTTTTCTGATTGTTGGTGAGTATTTAGTGCCTGAAAATCACCACTGAGATCTAATGCTAATGGATATTATGGCAATGCTGCTTTGCATTGCACTTGTAATAATTCTTCTCCCCCCGCACAGATAGATCAATAAAACAAGACAGCGTAGATGTACATTAACAATACGTTCTTAGTGGGCGTAAATAACCTTTTGCAGATAAATAGCTGCATTTCAAGTTACAATTTGCATCAGCACGTTAAATCACATACAACACTATCTTTGCTTGTACTTACTGACAGAATATAGTTAACAACACCAATAGGGTCAACACTGAATGATGCTTTTGTTTAATATATCATTAGCTAAAAGATTTAAATGGATTCTTCGTGCGTATCAATTCAATTCAGTTCAATTGGAGGAAATGGGTGTTGGTTAGTGGTTAATCAACTAAACAATAAAATAAATGAATCAATTCTTTGTAGCAGCCTGTAACATTTTCTTAGCTTTTTAAGATGTAGTATTTTTCCAAAAACTTCACTCCATATCTGGAGAAAAGCTGCATTTATTAAAATACGACCCAAATGTAAAAGAATGAGCATTGTAGAAGAAGATCTTGAGATACAATTCTTCTTTTCATTCTGGGGGAGGGAAGGGGAACAATGAAGAAGAGTGAATGGAGCGTGCATCCTGAGAGGAGACAATGCACCACTGTTTTCCTCAGCATGGCACAGCTACAGGTTTCTTGTTGTTCAAAACATGCATTCTCTTCAACGTGAAATTGTTGTTTGCACGTGCTGCATCAGTCGGTCGTGTCAAAGCTCGGAATCGCAAGCCAAGAAGTTGCTGGGGAAAGACATTACCACATGATATTCCAATTAGCGACATGTCCCGATGTGTTCTTGGTCTTGGCCCCATCAAACTAATCAATCACAATCGCAAGTGTGCACGCCTGCTGGATGTAACTTGTTAAGGAATCTCTGCATGATGTCATCCGCAACGTGTGGAATTCATACATATCTGCTGTGGAGATCGTCTTTCAGATCCCCCGGGGTAAGAAAGTGCGAGGGCAGCCAGAGGTGGCACATCTCCTCGCTGCCGAGGCTGGTTGTCAGTGCTCACTTGCTTTTCCACTCCAAATAAGAAGAACTCATATTTCTTCATTTGGGGGTGTTGTGCAGATGTGATTGTCAGACCATCTCTCAACACGCACTTAGCAGAAACGACCCCTCCAGAAAACATCAAGCCTTTCTCGAAACATGCCAGACTGCACGTAGACAAAAGGCAGAGGCTTGCTGGGAAGAAAAAGGCTCCTTTACATTGTGTCTCAGTTTGCACAGTGGAGGGAGGAAATCCCTGCTACCCACAAAGCCTCATTAGATCTTTCCCTCCAAAATAGGTTTTTAGTATCTTTGTAGAGCAAAACAAACTCAAAGACATTACAGACTAATTATCACTTGCCTATTCTGTGCGTTTGATGTCGCCCTTTCCTTTCCTGCCTTGCTTTCTTAGCCACAACCATCCATCTCAAAGGTTATCTCTCATGTTCTCACAGAGGCGTAGAGGCTCATATAGCTCCCTCGGGCAAAAACATATACCTCTCTATCTTTCATTTTCCTGTCAAAAAGCTTGAGAATTTATCCTTTCCATATAATCCCATAATTATTTGAATCTCACACTTTGATATGTAAAGACAAACTACATTACATTTTCTCCTATGGTTGGCTGTTATATTTATAAAGAAAATACAGATGTCTGCACAAATCCCCGCCTGGAGGCATAATTATGAAGTGAATTCAAATCATTATACATCTAAATGGTGTGGTGTGTTGCTAAAACAAAACCCAAACAGAAGTTGATGGAAAACCCAGGAACAACGGGGCAACGCAATCTAGGTCAGTTGAAGTTATAGCTAAGAAAATCCAAAAAGTGTGCATGTGCACAGGAGCCCCCCTGTCCATAAGTCACAGTTATTCATTTGTGCGCTCTTGCAAGTTCGTGCATGCCCTCGGCCTGCCCCGCAGCAATGTGTCATTGAGAGAAAGCAGTCGCCCGAAGGAGGATGATGTCAGGGGCCGTGATGGATGACATCACTGACCGCAACACCCATGTGTCCACAAATCAAAGAGATGTCTGTGCACATCCTCCTCTCAAGAGGGCCTAATAATCTGACTGGAACCGCTCGCCACAGAAATGTTTTTCATTTCAATTCTGAACCAGGTCACAGATAATATGGTGAACACAGACACCCTGCTATTTTTGTAACGGTTCAAAATGATTAAATCTTTCCCGACATGCAAAGAAAAGTTTCAACAGCGAAACGAAACAAGGGCTGGACAAGCGAAATCAAATGCTTATTCCAGCTTTTTAAATGTGAGGATTTGCTGCTTTCAATTGGATTTTAAGCTGATGTTCAGATAAAGCATGCAATTCCAAGACATGACTTTCTCCACTTGGGGCTTTCGGTGAATATTTCCATTCATTTTAAGGATTAAACAATAAATAGATTCAATACTTGATTTAATAAAACCAATCATCAGTAGCTCTGAATGTAATAAATGTATCTGCTTAAAAGAGCTACCATCAGAAGCATGAACCTGCTAATGTGTCCTAATTCTACCCCACAAAATCTCCCTCCCTACTTGTAACAGGAGAGAGGGTCATTGACCTCAGTAGGTGGGTTAATCTATGGCCAGTGGGGACACCCAAAGCCCCAGGTGTGCAACACCTGCGCTTTGGTCGGACCGCTTGTGCAGGTGAGTGTGTGGCTCACCCTCATCCTCTCCCCCCACCGCACCGCCCTCCCTTTTAAGCTCCTCTAATTGTGTTCTCATCCCACATCCCCTCAAAAAGCTCCAAACACAATCCTAGCCCCGCCTCGCGCTGCCGCTCTCTTTATTCTGCTCTTTTCTTTTCATGCAGGGGAATTTGTACCGTGTCAGTGTGTAGCTGGCGTATGATAGATTGCAGGACACTCAGTCACTTCTCAAACGACCTTTCAAGTGAACAGATGTTGGAATACAATGAAGCGTGGGTCTATAAACTGTGCAAAAGTCAATGCATCACTCATACAGCGTACTATCCATCTATCTATCTACTCATCACAGTGCAAATGTTACATATGATCGACATTTATAATGATAAATGACACATTTGTTGGCAGACGCGAGCATTCATTAATGCTGCTGTATGTGTTTTTCAACATTCATCTCTTTTTAGCTCTGTTTTTGGTCTCCACCGTGTTTAAGATTCTGCATACTCCATTAAGGTCACCAGCTAGCTGTGAAATGCGTTGGTCTGCAAATAGTGAGTAAGAGTTGTAAGAGAATTTATTTTGACTCAACACCTTAATTCGAATCATCTACATAACAGTGCGCCCTGCTGATTTTAGTTAGTTTAGTTAGTTTTGATGTGCTATAGCAGCCGTGATTGAGATTTCACTCTGGGACGGTCTAAACAGAGCGATGTGCATAATTGCATATTTCAGCATTCCGCCGTCAGCCAAGGATAAAAACATCTTATTGTGGCGCGGCGGTGATGACAAGTTTGCCTTGTGAGTTTGAAGAAGTCCAGCTGCAGCTCTGTCCCTGCTTCCTCCCACTTGTCATTACTTTCCACCTCAAATCACGGGGTATGCGCAAACAAAACTGGCTCTCGTTTCCAGTAGGAGTGTGCCTCTGCGTGTTTGCTTTAAACCACCTTTTCATCAACTCCTCTCAGCCTCATGTCCCCCACTGCAAACATTAGCCACAGACCTGTCACCTTGGCTTAATTAAAAATGGGTAAACTTGGCTAAACTGTTCCACCCCTACATCGCCATTCTCTAGAATAATTTGGCTCATTTCCTTGAAGGGTCAGGGCTGACATGTGTGCCTTAAAAGGACTCTCAATTAATATAGTTAAACCTTGGTCCAACAGTGGGTCCTTAAGAGGTCTGAGATTAGATTTGGTTGTCACACCGCTGTGAGTGGTGGGCCTCCAGGGGCCTAAATGGTGGCTGAGCACGACACAATGGAGCAGAAGGATTATCTATTGTAGAAGTGACACGTTTTGATGATAGCTCTTTTGAGCTCACCTGGGAAAGCGGCAATTATCCAATCCCTTCTTTAGTTACCATGACGACAATATCCCACACAGGCAAGTGTAAACATGCATCACAATATAATCCACTCAATCCTGCTACGATTTTACTACTTTTAGCCACTTTCCTCCCAGAGTTTCACACGCTTAGTTTCTAATTAACTTGCTCATCTCTTGGGACTAAAGAAGACCTTCAGGCTACAACTGCTTCTCCGCTGGGTCCCTCCTTCCACCAGAGCACCCACTCCCCTTTCCCAAGCACCCCCCTCTGGGCAGAAACAAATAGCCTCTGCTGGGATTTCTCAGCAGGAGACTTCGGCGGTGCAGAGCTGCTGATCGCGTTCCCGTGTCCGGCAGCTGAAGGGATGAGAGCCTTTTTAAAAGTGTGAATTTACCTTACAGTAAACAATATAAGAGCATATGGACACCATGTGGAGGGCACCTCACAAGATGCTTGCCTCTTTGCCTCTTGTGCAGAGGCTTTCAATGAAAACACAATTGCTCTCTTGTGTAAATGTGTTACGGATTAAATGCCAAGCCAGGTTCTGTTGTGATTGCGGTGGAAAGCATCTAAGGTCTTCTCTTTGATCGCCGCAGACGTACCAAGCA
The DNA here is from genome assembly GCF_963514085.1 of Chelon labrosus. Classification (NCBI taxonomy): domain Eukaryota; kingdom Metazoa; phylum Chordata; class Actinopteri; order Mugiliformes; family Mugilidae; genus Chelon; species Chelon labrosus. Next base: position 17,537,836 of record NC_140346.1, read on the forward strand.
GCAGGAGTACACGGCATGCGAAGCTAATTTGTCTTCGCACAATGGAACAAAGTTGCTCAGGTGGAAAATGTCAAACGTGGCTGGAGCACCCAGGTGAAGAATGAAATTAAAGTCTTAGCAAAGTAAGGTGGAGTCAGCATTTTTCTTGATGTGTAGATGAATGGATGTAGGAGGAGGCTTATTTGGGGTTTGTTTGCCTGTCGCCATGCTGAATCAGCTCCCTCCGTTCTTGACTCAGAGCTGCAAGCGGCTGCCGGCCGGGACAGGCAACCCCTGTGACCTAACTTCCTTTACCTTCTAGACACGTACTGACTCACGCGTACACACATCTCCTAGTGCTTTCTAGACATCCACACACACTGAAGCTTGGGTTATTTATTCCATGTGCACATGGGTATGTATGTGTGTATGGTCGTTTGAAGCCCTTTCATTTCCTCTGTAATCTCTTAATCATAGAGCCCACCTGGGGGCTGCAACCTCTGTTTGCACAGCAGTCACTTTCCATGATGTCACTTCCCCTCTCAGAATCCCCTCCTCCACTCACACACACACAAAATCATATAAATCTATACTACTTCCTAAGGAAAGCTCAGAAACAGATTGTGTCCGAATGTGATTAAATGACAATGACAGCTTTTCAAATGTAAAAAAAAAGAGTTTATAATGGAAAAATACACGTTGACTGGCTAAAGTTCATCGCTGCACGTGAGTGAGGAGAGCTGCCAAGAGTCTCCCATAACATCTTTCTATTTTGAAGTGTTTGTTGTTGCAAGTTTAAATAGAGACAAAAGAGAATAGGAGGAGAAATTCAGGAAGTTTACTCTGGGTTTCCTAGGATTGTATTCACCCCAAACGTTTCATTGTTGTCCAACTCAACAGAACAATTGGTCACGAGAACTAAAGACAAAAGGCAAAGAAGTGCACGGCTTTGTGAAAGGTTAGAAAAAAAGGTAATTAATCGTTATTTCAAAAAGCTAAAACACCTTGTCACAAGCTTAGACCCAATGTAATTCATTTAGAAGACATTGTTTTGTTGTGAATGATTGCAGCACAACACTTATAAACTGCAGCACGGTTGGCGGGAGGAGCTTGGGGTGGATTGAGGGCACACAAACCGTACAACTTATATTACAGGCTGTAGTTTGCATCCAGACATCTACCAACCTGGTGAACAGAATCGTTCATTAAAATGTATAGTTGACATCAACCACTTGCTATGAAGCATTTTTTATATTACTGGACTATGGGTCTGTTTCCTTCCCGTTCAGATATGTGCTTCATACCATGAGACAGGTACTGATCATAATGTATTTTCATGGAAGAAAGTAAGTAATATTCTCCCTTAAGTTACTTCCTCTAGCTTGTTGTTTGCTGGTTGTTATGACTGAAAGTAATTTAACTTAATTACGGTCCTCTCTAGATACTGTTCACATGTTAACATCATTCTTTCATTAGGGTCATTATGTAAGCGATCTATTGTGTTTTCTTGTTTCTGTGTTTACTGCTGTTGGATTTGATGTTATAAACAGTGACGGGTCATCATTACATCACATGGCAGCAGCTAACATATGTGCTGATCATTTATGTTTAATGTGATATCTACAGCCAAGTGAATGCTATTTCCCGGGGAGTGTCATGCAAACCCAATCTATTACATTTGTTTCACCAGAGCACACGCATGCCAAAAGGGGTCAGGGTGCTTTCACATTTAAACTTTGTTGTGATGCAGGTTGATTGAGGCAAAGAAGTTAGATGCAAAGTTCTGACACACCTGTCAAACAGTTTAGTTTGTTGTGTATATATTTTAATGTACATGCTTACAGAAACATGCAATCATCCACAAAACACTGCAAACTATCTTCTGATACGTTACCACATTACACAGCATTCTTCTAAACACAATGCATAAAAGAATGGCTTCCCACAGGGGCTATGCTACTTTCAATAAACCCGAGGAAACAGGAGGGGAACCTCACTGACATGAATGCTCCTTTTGTATAAATGGGTGGGAAACAAAAAACACAAATCTATCAACACATATGGATTTCGCAAGAGTGTCATGTGTTTTCTCAATAATAAGCATGTTTATAGGTGTACTTGTAAGTGGAACCTATGAGAGACTGTGTAGACACGCAGCTGCGCCAAGAGACAGCGTTCTGATGTTTCACTGTCTGCTCGGGGGCAGAAAGTACACTCTTCTACCGATACAATAGTGCGCTTTGATTTACAGGATATACAACAGCAACATATCAAGTTTTTATGGGTGAAAAGGTGACAAAAACCTGGCGTTTGCTGCTTGTTTGTCAGCCTAACATGATTGTGACAGTAAAGATCTCATGTTGTCTATATGCTAAAAACAAGACAAACATCAGTTTTTGCTGTATCTTCTTGTTAGCTCAATACACAGCTCATAGTTTTACAAAAAATTTAGATTTTAAAATTTGTTTAAATGTTAACTTGTGTACAGTGCAGTTGCAGTTGTATATAATGGCCCTTTTCTGGATTAACACAGAAATGCAAACATTCAGTACTCAAAACTCACTGCATAAATAAACAGCAGACAGGACACCATCTGCCTGAACACTGTCATGTTTGCTTCTGCTGTATTTATATGCACCATTCTTCAGTTATGTCACAGTTCTGTGTGTGAACACGTGCAACACTTTTAAGTCCAGAAAAGGAGCTCTGTGTGTCCTTCTAAATTTGAACAGATTTTCCCACACAGCGCAGGTATTGCCTGCCCACCAGGCTTGCCATCTTTTGCTGGACAGAGTGAAGGCCATCATTTCTAAAATACACAGCAATTTTCCTGTGAAATAACCAGCTTCTACTAGCCCTTCATATAAATCACTATAAGCTCCTTTGACACTGCACTGGCTAGACAGTCCCTAATAAATGCTTCATGCTAACGTACACTCAGCAGGGATCTAGGTTGCCACACACATATACAGACATGAGACACATTTATGCACATAAGCACATGAATAGAGACAAGTACACACGCAATCTCCCCCCGTCATCCTGCACGGCGTCGCTCTTGATCCCCTCAGCCTAAGCCAGTCTGCTCTGCCTCCCTCTCAACCCAAACAAACTCACGTTTGGAGAAGAAATTGGTCCAATAAATCAAAACTGTAACCAACACCAGCACCGTGCCTGTGTTTCTCTGTCTCACTGACCCCAGCGCCCCATTAGCCGGCTCTAGTAAGGTCCAGGGAGGAAACGGGGCAGCCTGAACTCCTTCCTCTCCTCCCTGCCTGCCTCAGTACAGCACACGACACGTTTCCCACACACTGTTGGGGTTCACCTCTGACTTCTGACCCCGTAGAGGGGGGTTGGATTGGGGTGTGAGGGGGGACCACCCAGTCAGCCTCTTAGAGGGCCCCCTGTGGATGGGACGGCTGAGGGGTGTGGGGCAAAGTCTTCAGGGGACAGCATTATAGTGGGTCAGGGAAGGGGAAGACGATCAGAGACATGTATTTGCTGGTGGTGGAGGGGTTTGAGTTCAGCGGAGGATGGGGAAAAAAACACTAGGGAGGGGTGAAAGGGGCTTTAAACTTTGTGAATGGGTGCAGGGGGTTTCTAAGTGCTTCACTAAATGACCAGAGGACAGACAGAGAAACACTAAACACTAACATGTGGGAAAATGCTCGTCCTGAAGCTTGTATCTCCCCCACAGCACCCGAGGGCGAGGTCTTACCTGATTTGAGTGATTTTGCCCCTCTGTATCTGAGAGATGAAGAAACACTCAGATTGAAGTCAATTACGGTTGGTGCCAGAGGGTGAAGTGATAACATTAGTGGAGGAGTGAGCATGACTGATGGGGTGACTGATTCAGACCCGGGGCTGTAAATCTCCCTTTATCGCCTACCAAATAATGATGTTAGGGCATTCACTCAGACAGGGACCTCAACAATAAAGCTGCCAGATTGTGCCGACACATCATCAGACTCTAAAGCCTCGCTGGTATTACTAAATACATTATTGTAGCCACTGTCATTAATTTCTCACTACTATTTTTTTGCTGTTGTTAATGTTGTTGTGAACATGTACTCTCGGCATCTTAGATTACAAACACAGCAACCATTTCATGTGAATTAGATCAAGTCTTTTTCTGAACATCACTGTTTTCTCACTCTAATTTACAGATATTTTTGCAATTTATGTTCCCTAAAAAAATATATTCCAACAATTAAACACTAAGCCATTAAGTCAAATGCATTTTAATATGATACGTCCTGTCCATACGCCAGTGTCTGACCCAAAATTTACAAAAAGGAGTTATTTTGTAGGTATTCTTAATTGTATTTCAGTTTGTTATTTCCTGGACCGAAAATTAAAAAATTCCAGATGACTCATCCTGCACTTTGTTGCGTACACTAATTTAACATCCCCACCCTATACCTGCTCTTCCAGTAATGGCTCCTGGCTTGAAACTCTACCCCAATCAGAGTGAACTGGGCGGTCAAATGAAGGCATTAAAGACCGAAAAGAAAATTCCATTGAAAAATGCATTCGCTAGAAACCATTGTTAGCTGTGGATTAATACATGTTTTAATGGTCAGTGAGTATACAGAGCAGCAGGTGTATGTGGTGACTCATGGATACACATGACGCATGAGGAAGGCTTTCATACACGGACAATAGTTGTTAAGATCAATTCATATACTGGCTTTGGTCTTTTTAATGAGAGTTGTTGAAGCTGAAAAAAAAAGTATTCTGCCATTCTTCTCATTTTAATAACATAAGATTATGAATTTTAAACATTATTTACAAATGGCGTTAATGAAGTAGATAGGCACGTCTATTTTAAGTACTGCTGACTTCATGATGATGCACTACACACGTCCTGTTTGATCAAAGCCTGCATACAGGCGCTACCTTGTTATTCTGACCGTGTGTCATGTTGTGTTTGGTGGAGCGCTGCAGGTCAGCCGTGGGCAGAGCGTAACAGATAACAGGGGAACAACTCAGGGGAAAAGAGGAACGGGCAAACAAGGTAATAAAGAAAGAGTGGCAGTGGAAACAGCAACAAAGAGTGTGAACACAAAACGGTTTGACAAGGCCGGGGGAGGAATGTGCCGGCAGGTAGCGCTGGGGCCCAGGAAGCAGGGAGACATGAGAAAACATGGAAGGCCGATGGGGGGGGAGGCAATAGCTGTGTGAGTGTGTCTGTGGTCAGGTTAGGAGGTGGGGTGCAGCGGAGCCCAAGGCTGGATCGGTTTACTCGCCACCACTTACCTGCTCAACACAACACTCACGGCCTCAAAGGGAGTCCCATCAATGGCTGCTATTCATATCAGCTCAGGAATGTGTGTATGTGCGTTTACATGTGTGTCCGCAAAAGACACGAGCCGCTGATTAATAGAAGCAAAGATAAGGTGTGGAGGAAACCTTTCAGGCTTTTGTCAGTTGCATTCAAAAATAAATACCAATGTTTGGATTACCCGTCTGATTTTTTTTTTTTTAATGTCTGGGTAAAATCCTAAAACAATGTTATTTCCGCTCCTTCGAGACAAAGTCACACGTGGGAAAATCATGTCAGTGTGCGTTGTAGAGTTCTTTATCAGACATGATCATGGTGAATAAAGAATGTCTGGCTTTACTAATTTAAAGGGAGGAGTGGGGGTTGTTTAAGGTAATCGGCACGATGGGGATTTTCTTGGAAAAACAAGGGGGATTTTGACAGCAGAGAGATATTGTGTTTCCAATACTTTCCACAGTTGTGTTATACTCTCTTGTATGACAACGGCTAGTGTAAATATGCCAAGACTTTATATCCCCCGAAACAATTCCACCTCACAAAAAGATGCTCAGCTAAGATTTCATCCTCACAACCACAGTGGGAAAGAAGAAAAAGTCGAATACTGGACATTAGTTTTGACATATGGTACTTGTGCAAACAGTAATTCTCTTTATTTGACCTTGGTTGTGATGAAGTTTAGCCAAAAGTTCAACCAAGGAAGATCTGTTCACGGTCTCACCTCCGCTTTCCTACGCTGTCAAAATCACTTCTTTCTAAATTTCACCTTCAGCTTTCTTTAATTTCAATGTAGTTCCATCCCCCATGCTTCTTCTTCTTCCTCCCCATCTCTACCTCGTCCTGGTGGTCTTGGACGTTTCAACTGAAGTCTCCATCAGCCTATCAGCTTCACCAACACCTACACTCTGGGGTATCTTGTCCCTATTTACGTCAGTACATCTGGGACCAAATGATATCTCCTTATTGAAATAGTGTTTTTATTTTTTTCCACGATATGTATTTGATAGCTTTTGTAACTTTTACCATTTTCCGTACAAATTATACAGACATATCAAGAAATATAAGGATCCGGCAGACCAAAAAACGCTGAAATTAGCTCCATCACTAGTCACATTAAAATATTGCTTCCACATTAATGCCCCAGGCATTGTCCACAGAAAAAACACAGGATGAAGTAGAGTCTGTATCTTGGTCAGGACTGTTAACTTCTTGGAGCTTCATATTTAGCATACGAGCAATGATCCTGCTCCTCTTAACACTTTCCAAAAATTCCATTCTGTACAATAAATACTTTCCATATTATTCACAATGCCGTCAAAGCTATTTGGTATCTTCTCTCCTCATGCAACAATAATTAAGACTACAATCTGCGTCTTGCTTTGTGGCAACAGTTTGGGAAAGGCCTTCATCCTGCCTCAACACGACACTCCTGAGCACAAACCCAGCCCCGTAATTAATTGGTTTCCTCAGTTTAGTGTGCAAGACCTTCACTGGTCCACACAAAACCCAGACATAACCACAGCCAACACCTTCAGGATGAATCACGAGCCAAGACCTTATTGGCCGGTATCACTGCCTGCACTAATGCTCTTGTGGGAGCAAATCCCGTCAGGCAGGTTGCAAAATCTTCCAAAAAGCCTTCCCAGAAAAGTAAAAGGAAGCAGCATTTTCCCACAATTTTGGGACAAAATCGCATTATTTATAATCGTTTTATAGTAACACACTTTGGACAGCGTTTCCTTGAATATTTCTGCACTTTTGCTTCGGTTATTTTACTTTATTTTAAAGTTAGTTCTAGTTAACCAAATGCTCTGAGCAACTTCCCACTAATTGAGACACTAATTGGGACAAACTGGGACTATTTGCACACAGTTGTGCGAGTGTGTGTGAGAGAGAGAGAGAGAGAAAGAAAGAGACAGAGAAAAAGGACAGGAAGGGAAAGATGTGCGTCACATGTGACAGATGTTGGAGAGTAACCTGAGACTAGCTCTGGTTTTCTCTCTCAAGCGACAGAAGACATGGGTCACACTGACAAAAAACATGTGACCCGCAGCAGCTGGGTGACCGTGGTATGCGTGTGTTTTGTCACATATGTGTATATGTTATGCGCGTTGCATATGTGTGTGACATTTGATAGCGGACGGGGCAGATTCCTCACAGAGATAGCCAGTTGTCAGGGGATTCCCACGCTACATGTGAGGAGGGCGAAGGATCGATCATTCTTTTGGTTGAATCCTTGGATCATGTGCAGCTACAGCTCAACAACTCTTTACGAGCGCATGCCAAGTGTCTGACATTTGAACTAGAATGACCAGGGAGACAAAAAAAACGGTGAATGATGCAAAGAGGATAGAGTGAAAATCTTTAAACATATTTTAAAGCATAGCCAGGTTCTTAAATCCCAATCACAACAATGCTGATTCATGCTGCCCCGAGTCCTGACTACAAACATTAAATTAAACCCGCTGCGCCCGTCTCCGTCTGTCTTCCTGTTTGTGTGTGCAGCCGTCAACACGTGCCTGTGTTTGTGTGTTTCCCACAAATGCAAAGTGTGTGTGTCCTGTAAGAGGAGGTCACGTTGCGGAAGCGGGAAAGTGCAGACACAAAATCTTTGTTTTCCAAACAGCGCAATGACAGAGAAAATAATTCGCCTGCTGAGATTATTTGCTTTGAGGAGATAACGGCTGGGCCTGTGACGGCGGAAGAGCTCCAATTGTCGGAAATGTTGTAATAGATGTAAACCTGGCAACATGATTTCTGTTTGGACTGAGCAGAGACACTATGTTGGTTCATATCAGGCACGTGCCAGTGTTTATGTCAAACAAACTGATGGCTATGTGGGACATAGGGGATGTTATGGTCACTTTAGATACAGAAAAATTCCAAACAACCATAAGGAACTGATATCAGTTCACCCAGTGTAACCACCCAACCAAAAACACTAAAAGTAATGCTCTGCAACATGCATGCCCTATATAGCCTTAAATCTGATATTTGGCATGATGACTTAAAGCCCTGAGCTATGGGATAAACTCCTGAGATTGGGCTTAAAGGGGCTCTGCTCTCAGCTGTGTAACATGCCCTTTATTTGCCCTAATGGCCCGGCGGGGGTTTGTAATCTCTCGCCTCTCTCCAGCCAACCCTGCTTGAAATTTCCTCCTTTAAACGGACTGATGCCCACCAAAGATACATTTGAGAGGATATGCTTTTCTTACCTTTAAAACTCTCAGTAAAATCAAACACTTTGTACAGGATCAGCTGTCAGCACAGTATCCTGAACTGCGCTGAAATAATCACTGTACTTTGTTCAGCTGGAATGTGTCTTTACTTAGTTGGGGAGTCTCACTTCTGTATTCTTTCAGACTACTTTGCAGCCGTAAAATAGAAATCTGAGCCCCTTGAATGCTTTACCACCTGTTAAAGAGTTTGCGTTTATGGGCCAAAATCAAATTACAATTTTCTGCTCGTTTTCAATTGCCTGTCTGAAATGAAGACAAATGTGGGTTTTTAAGACTCAGCTTTCTTATTTGCCAGACAAAAGAGTAGAAAGAAAATAGTCATACACTTTCTTTCTTTGCTTGGATATTTTTACTTTGTGAAAACACTCAGGCTGGAGTTTTCAGGCAGCTTAAGGACCCAGTATACTTCAGGCACTGTATGACCCACATCAAAATGTTGATGTATATTTACACCAGCTCCAAATGTCCATACACGTTGTACATGTGTTCACACCTGGCATTAAAAACAAAAGGAAGGTGTCCACATGCATCTCCACTCAGCACTCGAGATCCGATCATAGTTTGTGCAATCTGTATGCAAACAGGGTTGGGTCAGATTACTTTGAAATGTAATCGATTACTGATTACAGATTACATGGCAAATTTTGTAATCAGTAACGTAATCTATTGGATTACCCAAAACATGTAACGTAATCTGATTACTTTAGGATTACTTTTTACACAACTTGTACAAGACATACACAATCTTATTTTCCTCTGTCTTTAATTCAAAGTTGTGGCAATTTTGCCAAGTACTGAACGTATTTTTGCCGACTGGAACAGGTCTATTCCCAGATAGCAAGAGGCTGGCGGACCACCGTCAGCCCACTGGGGATAGACCTGGCAGTCCGCTGGAGTTTTGCTCATCGGTTCACTGGCGGTCCGCGAGCGAGTTGTCGTCAAATGCCCCAATATTTTGTCACTATTGGTCTAAAACCTTTTTCATTTATTCAGTTATACTTCATCCATCACTTTAATAACATTTCATGTATTTTCTTAATATTCATGATAAGTTAAATTTCAAGAGATGGTGGTCCAACGGTGGACCACAAGTGGCATGCCACCAGCGGTCTGCTATCTGCCAATCTGATTTTGCTATCTGGGTTGGTTGACGTTGACGGTTCCTCCATCTTGGGTTTTGATTTGAACCTTTTTCTTGTCAAGAAACTACACAGGCAAATGGATGATAATGACATCTAGTGAACAAACAAATGGGCTGCTTGTCAAATGAAAACACTGGCTAGGCTATCATAAAAAAGTTGCATTGTTTGCATGATAAAATGTAATCAGGTAATCCCCAACAATGTAACTGTAATCTAATTACGCATTTTTGTATTGTAGTCTGGGCTGATTACAGTTACTTGATTTTTGTAATCTGATTACGTAATCTAGATTACATGTAATCAGTTACTACCCAACCCTGTATGCAAATAAACATCAACATCATTTGGGGTGCAATAAAATATTTTAACTGGAATCAGCTCTAATGGAAGGATCGCTACCTACCAATATTTCAGAACAATGCACAGCTGTTTGTTGTGTGTGCATCCCAACGTTGGGATGTGATAGAAATTTTGGAGCGCAATGAAATGTAAGGTCTATGTCACTCACTGACATTATTTGGTATGGTCAAAGATCACTTGCGATCGGAGCAGTCAGGACGCATTTTTAATGCCAGGTGTAAACGGGGCCGAAGTCATCCATCTGTACACACAAAAAGTGTGACACCAAGACTGTAATGGGTTCTCCTGAGCTGTCACTGTTGCTTTTTGGTGTGCCGTTTCCATCTCAGTAGAGTTTCACTTGCATTTTAAACTTCCCACTGTCATATGCCCATTCATGGTTTCACATGTCACAGCGCTGCGTGATTTATATCGTCTATCACTCAAAGTTCATTACCACAGACTGTAAATAAAGATGGACGACAAAACAGCTCTTTAAAAGTGAAGCAAGAACAAGTAGAGCTCCCCCTGGTGGCTGGCTGCAGTATGGGTCATAAGCTCCACCTCCTCCATGTTGGTGGATGGGCCAAATTAAAACACGTCAAATACTGTTTTATTCAAGGACGGTTTCTGTCATTTGAGGTAATTAATATAATGCTGATGCACCAGGATGTGACATCATGATGACCACTGGTTGCCATGCAAACCAGTCCATAAAGTGATCCCATAGGATTGTGAGAGTAGGAAAAAAATGAATAAACAAATAAGTATAATCCAACATTTCTTTGTGACTCTTTGATGTAGAGTCCAGTATTAATTAAAACGCGAGTGAGTCTGGCGGAAGTGTGAGCGGGTCACCGATAATGCAGCTCCATGAGGCTCCACTCTCGGGTCGTACTGCGCAGACTTTGGCTCCGCACTTGCAAGATGGCGGCGACTGTATCTCCGGGGAAGTAGCATTAGTTTGACCAATGCAAGGAAGTGGGGATGCGATGTCCATATTTATATACAGTCCATGTTCATTACACAGAAATCACACGTTCAGACTAGTGCTTAATTACCAAACGATGGCGAGACACCAGTGCACAAGTAGACACTGGCTCTGCTGACTACATGTAGGCCTACGCACTGATTTCGAAGTTAGTCCACTGTTGAGGTAACGTAAACCACGCCTCTGCGGTTGCTCAGGTGTGCTGTGTGTGGATGAGTGCGTGGCTTAAATAAACAAATGAACATCTAAAGGCATTCCAGAGCTGTTTTTATTACATGGTCCCATGATCACACTGACACACAGGCCTCTCTGGTCTTATCTATACTGCTGGAAGGGGCTCTCTCTGTTCCATAGGAGAACAAAGTCCACTAGTTTCGCCACAATAGCCCTTCAAAGAGGGGGGTCAGAGAGAAAGAGAGAGTCAGAGAGAGAGAGAGTTTGACTTCCAGTAAATGGCCTTTTCTCAGCAGCAGCTAGGGTAAGCAGGTGTCCTTTGTTAGACCTAATCCCCACAAACCTTTTTCAAAGCCGGCCTGATATTTACTGTTCCCCCTCTTACTAAGGGACTCTGACGTCAGAGCCGCTGACACACTGACAAGGCTGAAGTGTACGTTTCACAGCAATTAATTCTAGGGGACACTTTTTACAGCCCGTATCTGTTTCGCTAACGGAAGATTTACGACCCCGCCTCTCCCCCCTATCCTCTTCTTCTTTTCATCACTCTCCACCCAAATTTCCACACAGTTTATTTTTTTATTTTCTTACTCTATCTCACCTCCCACCTCCTTATCTCTTCCCTCTGTCCCCTCTTGTCTCCTCCCCTCCCCCCCGGATCCTCCTCTGCCTCCTTTCTTTAAACACCCCCTTACTCCCCTAAAGCTCAGGGTGCCTTGTCTGTGCCTATCATTTACTTTTCCCCCCAGTTATGTCATCCTCTATGTCTGCAGCCCCAGGCTTTCCGTCAATCAGGCTGTGGAAACGCACCCATCCCACCCTGCCCACTTTCCAACAGCCCCCTACAACGTAGTGACCTCTTTTCTATATTTTCTTTGGTAGTAAGTTGTAAGTTGCCACGTTGCAAGTCTAATTTCAGGTGAGACAGCATTTGCATTAGACACCACATCTTAAATAGGTCTGAGTTACATATATATATATATATAAACATATATAAATATAACACAGCAGCCTCATCACGCTGCTTGTCAGCTCTGTTTATCTTACTATATTTATGTCTGAGGGTGTCTGATCCACTCTCCAGGCTCCAGCGAGGTCTGTAGCAGCTGTTACCGCTTGATAAATGTCTGGGTGAAGTGCAAAATGCGTACAGTAAGTACAGCAACAAATGTTTGTGAGTCGTGCACCAGGATTGTTCCGAGTCACGCCATTGTTCACTAAAGCGTGCATGTGTGTGTGTATGGGTGAATAGTAAATTACAGTGAGGACTGGAGTGGGTTATGTAACAGGGGGAATGATGGGAGGACAGAGTAATGCATAAGGGCGAACATACAGTACACTGTCTTACCGTGCTGGGACATGTTGGGATGAGAGAATGCCGCCTCTTGTTTATCTGCGACTACGCTCCACGACTCATCAATAAGGCTCTTTGACAGAGACACAGATACACTGTGTGTCACTCGTCAACCTTCCTCTCATTCCCACCAGCTGACCCCTCAACCCCTGAATACTCCCATTTGTCTTCCACCTCCATGAAACCAAACAAAACAGTCATTCAAAAACCCATACATAATGAGTGCAATATTTTTTTTTATATAAATAGCCTTCTGCCCATGTCCTTGTTATCTTTTGTTTCTGTTCCACAAACTGTTATGCGACAGCTGGTTGTCCAGGGCTTTTACAGTTTTAGATAAGCAATTATACAGTAAAGTAGTTTGATGCGACAAAGACTGATTGCTATTCATGCAAGTCCAGGTGGAAAAGCAGACAGACGGCGTGATGACAACGCAGTTTAAACAGACGTCAGGTGCCACTTGGACTCAGGTTTTCCGTGGATAGCAGCCCAAGTTTGACTCACTCAGTGGCAACGTGATACTTGTGCCAACAACCAGGTTGCTATGGCATTTGATATACTGCTAAAATCGGATCTTATGCATCGTTTAACTGTAGAGTCACAGTTTTAAGTGTAATGTCATGTGAGCATGCACTCATCATGTGTGTAGTGTGATTTGTATTCCAGCTTTAAATCCATTTATATTCTGCCGTCTGACTGTGCCTCATCTTCACAGTGTGTGTTCATAGTTAGACGCTGATCCACAGAGAGCGGTCTGCCAGTCTGGTGTGAGTCTATCTATAGGTCACTCCGAGACATCTGCAGCAGCTGGCAAACGTTGCAGTCACCGGGCAAAGACTCATTTTCAGCGGCAGACCGGTACGCATTATGATGATCATAATGAGAGAGGAGGAATAAGTGCGTGTTTCTCGGTGAATGACAGGGGAGATATGAGATGTGATTAGATGCAAAGAAGTAAAACCCACTGTTTAAGCAAATGGGGAAAGGAGCATGTGCGTGTAATGAGATAGAGAACGAGCTGCAAGCTACACAATTATTATAATTAAGCAAGCAATATGCTTTCCACAATGACAGGAGGTCTGTTAATCTCACTGCTAAAAATGTAATACAAAAATATTATCTAAATTAAAGGGAATCAAAGCAGATGTGAAGCAAATCTCTCTTAGGACAGGATTTAGAGATGAAGGTTATTTTTTTTATAAATTATGTTACAATTTCTGAACCTACTATTTCAGTCCTGGTTTATATATATATATATATATATATATGCTCCTTCTCCTTTCATTACTGCTACCAGTCTGTGCTGCTAGAGCTGTTTAATACCATGGGATTCACTTCTCAAGCAGCTACTTTTCCAGAAATGCTACAGAAGAGAAACCTGTGTGCTAAAGAAGTTGTGATCTGAATTCCTGATGCACAGCGTCTCAGTAGTTTTCCACTGAGTAGCAGGGCATAGTAACAGGAGTGGGTCACCTTGCTGTGGAACTGGAAGATGTTCAGCCAGTCACGTGTAATAGGTGGTTTAGGCTCCTGCGTCAATTTTAACGTTGTAGTCATGGGGACAGAGCACAGCATACGCAGACCCCAATGCCATAGCTGGCGTGTGCCTCCCAGAAATGTAACTACGCATCGTGGCAACGCAGACGTAGTAGTACTGGCACATTTCTGCTTTAGTATTTCCGGCAGTATCTCCGCAGTTTTCAAACTGATTGTTTTGGAGATGGAACACATCGAGGAAAGGTTAAGTGATGAGGTTTTGGAGATACAAACATTTGCATGACTCGTCTTTGGCGAGATTTCAGCAAAAGTTTCAGTAGCCATTGTTGAATGAGAAGCAGGAAGCAGAAACAAAAATGGCAAAAAAGACACAGTGCTGACAGACTGACGAGCGCATCAGTATAAATGGCTAACACCGGCATAGGCTACATGCGCATGTTATGGCGTCCATGTCCTGCAGTGCTCTAAAATAGCCTTAACTCTTCAACTAATAGCTCACTGTAGCTGCTCCTTCTTCTTCCATTACTGCTTGCAATGTTTAAGCCTGATGCACTGAAAAAGAAATGGCAATGTTTTTGTATTTAGACGCCTTTTGGCAAATTACTGCGGTCAGAGTTAATCTCAGAACTCACTCGTCACCTATTGTTTGTGTTTCAGACAGCTGTTTGCTAGTGGACATGCCAAGCTCTGGTTGCTTGCACCCTCTTATATATTTCTTGGATTATTATTGCATGAACGGAGCAAGCTTCTCTCCCCGCTGAAAGTCATGGACAGTGTCTTCTTGCAGTAAACGTGTGGGAAACTCTACGTATCACAAACTCCCCTTGTCGTCGCCTCATTCAGGTTACCTCAACGTTGAGATTAGTTTAACTTGTTTTTTGGCCTGTTATCATGACATTAAAAAGTCTTCCATCTCTTGTCACCAGATCGCTGCTAGAGTTTGAATAACAAAAGTGTGCTATCGGTAAATGTCGCAACCTGGTGATACTTACAGTTGCACGTCATGCTTACCAAGAGATGTTTTGACAACGTATTCATACATCGCCTTAACAGATAGATAGAGTGGATGTTCCGTAACCAGAGGAAAAGTAAAGAAAAATAAACAAAGCTCAGACAGAGTGAGACTTGCTGCAGACTTGAGTGTTGCACGTTGCTCTTCCAAACATGTTCAGTAAACTTAGTAAAGCAACAGATGTGCTGTGGACATTCTGTTATTTCTGAAGGCGTAACTGTAAACTGGATGCACTTGTAAACCTCAGCATTTAATTTGCTTCCCGGCAATGTACAGCTTGCCCTCTCAATACAGAACCAGCCTTATAGCATCTAAAGTGCAATTAATGGTTTTCTGTGGTTACATTTAAGCAGTCAAAGCATGTGGCTATGGCAAGGGAAAGATTGTGGCCTTGGCTAAATATTTAAAAAGTCAACGGTGCCTTGAAACACTAGACATTATGTGTTTTCTTAATTAACACGGAAAGCAAACCAAAAGCTTTCCCTGACCACCTTTCTTTCTATGAGTTGTGTAGAGTGCAAAGACTGAGCGATTCCTTCACTGGAAAAGACAAGCAGCAAATATGTTCCCCTAAAATAGTAGTGTGGGAAATATGTAAGGTTGGCAGAATAGATTTCAACAAAGAAAGTGTTGATCAGAGCACTGAGCAGAGATTGAGGAAGATGGATGGATTTTGTTCCTGCTTCAGCTGCACAGACAAGTGAAAATGAACCTGAATTCGTTGCCTTTTATTACAACTGGTCCAGCTCCAGTAGGGAGTATATCAAGAGTCAGTCTGGGAAACTGACCGCACAAACCCACAGTGTAGCTCCTGGCTGTCTAATCCAGGGCTCAGACCCTCTGAGCTCCACATATTCAGCACCAGACTAGACGGGGACATGTATTCTGTCTGTGCACCAGATTCACATTGGATGGATCACCGCTTCTTCTCGTATATATAAAAACACAGAAGAGCACGTAGGCATTATGTTATCTCCCATATATCCACACACACAGTAGCACACACTGGCTGACAGAGAGAGTGGTTGTTCCTCCAAGTCCTCCCTCGGCCCGCAGCTCTGAGACGCCATGGGTCTATATTTCAAAGGCCAAGGTCAGAACGGCCTGCATTCACCAGGAAGTTACCCAGTAATGAGACCAATTAGGAGGCTGCCGCAAGGAGGTATTCAATCTCACTCCTTCTCAGTCGCCCCCTCTCTGTCTCCATCCCTCTCTCTCAAATCCCACCAGGAATAAAAGCCTCACTTTGTCCTCGAAAATGATCTGCATTTTTACCAAAACCTTAAACACAATAAATACAGCTTCCCCTTGAATCTGACCGCTGGCTGCAGTTTTGTCACGTGACTCCTTTTTCCCACAGCCGGGCAAAATGGCACCACTTTCCAATCACCCTTTCATTTTCACACACAGCACAGTCCCTCTGACTTTTACCCCCAGACCTTGTGTAACTCATTCAGTCTTTCCCTCCCTCCCTGTCTCTCTGTGCTGCACTCCCCTTCGGCCCAGTGTTTCATATGAGAGATTACGCGCACACACACACACTCACACACAGAGGAACAGTTTGATTCCCAAGGCAGCCAGCATTTGTTCATTGACAACCATGTGACCTGTTAAACCTTGACTGAGACTATGACCATCTGCCTTCTCAGTTTATAAACCAGTATTTAGGTGAAGGAATGTGAGTATTATTACCTAAAGTACCAAAAGTAAAAGAACCAAATACTCAAGAATGGTCCCTATCAGCGTTAAATTATATTATATTGTATTATATGTAAAAAATCAATTACTATTATGGTCGGTCGTTGGCCAATGACTATTGGCGGTATGCACTGTTGGCATTAGTCGGACCCCTATCAGCTGCCAATTCAGCATGCTGAACTGGTCCGAGAGATCATTCTTATAAGCTGATCAGCTTAGCGAATTAGTTCACGAGAAGAAGAACATACACCGATCAGCCACATTAAAACCACTGACAGGAGAGGTAAATAACACTGACCAACTTGTGACAATGTAATGTTCTGCTGGAAAACCTTTGGACCTGGCATTTGTTTGGATATTAATTGTACCACTTAGACCAGACCAGGCACCCCCACCCCATAGCAATGACACTCCTTGATGGCAGCAGCCATCCCCAGCAGGATGCAGCCTGACACAGACACACACACAAAAAATGGTTTAGGAACAACTAAAAAAAAACATGAAAAACAGCACAAGGTGTTGACCTGGCCTCCAAATTCACTAGATCCCAAACTGATCAAGTATCTGTGGGTAGATCTACAGAGGCCCCCCTCCCCTCAACCCATAGGACCTAAAGGCCCCTACTAACAACGTTCTGTTGCCAGACACCACAGGACACCCTCAGAAGGCCCATGTCCATTCTCTGATGAGTCCCGACCGCTTTGGAGGCACAAGAGAGACCTACACAATATTAGGAAGGTGGTCATAATGTTATACCTGATCGGTGTAAATGACGAAAGTAAATAAAAGGACGGAGTTGAAATGGCACGCAGAGGGTTTCACTGTTCTTGTATCATCAGGAATATTTTAACAACAACACAATCACGTGGAATGAAAAACTGTAGCCCAACACAATTCAGGAATGTTCGTCTCTGCACGACTGTAGCTCTTCCTGTTTCCACTGTTGGATGACGAATCTCAGCAAAGTATACAAACCTCAGAACTGCTGAGTAAATACAATACTACAACACCATAAGTTACTACAAGTGCCCTCACTCCCTTTTGGATTAATAATAAGAACTGAACCGGTGATTTTTCATTTACTAGAACAACACATCATATTATTAAACTGATTACCGCATGTACTTAGACTCAGTGAAATCCGTTAGCAGGTTTTTGTTCTCATTCGTCCAGAGGTGAAAGCAGCTTTATTGCTGACACACACCAGACGTCATGACCCTTATCCCGACGTGTCCAAACGCTCTCCCTGTTCTTAACAACTCAGCTCTTCCTGATGTTTTGTTGGCTGACGATCCGCAGGCCAACAAAGAACAAGAATCGGCGGTGCAAAGTGAAAAGGAATTGGACAAAAACACCCCGATCAAAAGCATCAAAGCCATTTTCTGAACTCAATGGGGGAGCTCGGGATGGCGGTTCGACTACCTTTCAGGGCTGCACTCTGAGAAAAGCCTTGGCTAAACAGAGAAACAAAAGCGAAGGGATGATGTGGATTCGTGTTGCCCTCTGGCATCACAAAGAGTTTGTTCTTATAAACTTTACTGGCAGTGACTGGATGTGTTCGTGATGTCAAGTGGAGGATGGGAAAGGGCGAAGAATGGGCGGAAGAGGGCACTGGAAAGAAAGGAAAACTATAATGTGAGGGGGTGAATGAAGAGTTCACAAAGAGGATAAAAGACTGTTCTGGGAAAAAGTAGGTTGAGGAGGAGAAATACTAAATAACTAAATCTGGCATACTCAATTTCGTGAACAACGCTGGATGAACAGTGTTTCAGATGTGTGAATGCATTCAAGACAGCTTTCAGTTTTCATTCATATCTGTGTAATCAACTTGCAGTCACTTCAAACCTTCTGGAGAACAGTAACAGGTAGCATCATGTCTGTCTGCGGTCAGAGGTATGTTATCAATGCCTTGTAGTACAGAACAAGGGAAACATACAGAGTTTAAAGTAACATATGGAAATGCTGACAGTGACTGCCTGAAATCACGTATGAGCTGTATCAGTTCATTAATCATTTCAGCTCTACGAGATACAACCTGAAACAAACAGTGATTATTCTATTAACGCTTATCTGAACCGCTTCCATCTTGTTGTCAGGTTCTGCCTTCAGTCTCAGATCAGTTGGTCCAGACACTTAGTCTGGACAGTGTCTGGGGTCAAGGCCCTCCTACAGAGCACCTCTCATAGGTCACATCCTATCCGAAGGGGGAGAAAAAGAGGGCTCCTCTTGCCGTGGGAGGTGGGAGGCTGGAGGTCAGGGATCAGGGCTGCTTTCTCAGGTTTCAAAGCTTGCCGGGGGCTGGGGTCGCAGGGTCACGGCGGGTAGTTCAGCTCTAGTTAGGGCCGCCGTGTCTTTGTGGATCACAGTAATGGCTTCCGCAATTAAACACTAAAAATGGAAGCATTTATATCCTCTGTTGAAAGCGGGCAATCGTCGGGGTTACTGCTGTTTCAGCCAATCATGTGATCTGTCTCTGGGGGGCTCCTTACCTGCTGTGCACTGCAGCACATGCTCAAACTGCGATTTAGTGCACGTGTGTTGTGTTGGTACTGTGGGATTACTGAGCAATCAATCATTAGGGGCAAGCTCTGAGTTTGACTTCAGTGGACAAACACGGCCCCAGTGTGAGCTCACTGTCGGGAATAAAAAAACAACAGCGTCTGGCCGAGTCAGGACCGTGTGTTAGTGGCTGTTGATGGAGGGGGAATTGATTAATACGCTTAAAGTTTACAGAAAAGTGTCTTGGGAGGACTGGACAACGGAAAGAAAGAACGAAACAATGGCTTTGTTATGAAATGTGGAGGTGGAGACTGAACAAAGAAGATGTAAAAGAACGGGAGGGCAGCGAGAGGAGACGATAAAGGTCAATCTACTGGCCGGGCACTGAAGAATAAGGCAGTGTTTTTCAAATTCGACTGGAAAAATGAATGCACATATTCAGAAGTGGGATAAAGGACAACTGTGGAAAGAGAGCGGAGCAGTGGGTGAACACTGGGGAGGGAGCGTGGGTGTGGAAGAACACAAATGAAGACGGGAGAAAGAGTGCCAAGAGTGAGGAGGATAAGGAGGGTGATGAGGGCATGAATAAAATAAACTGCAACAGCACAATAGCGAAAACCAGCAAAGAACCAAAAGTGCGTCAAATGCACAAGTTGAATCCTGCAGTTTTCCAGTGTTCTGTGAAATTGCTTCACTGGGACAGAGACGTGGAGAGCTTCTGCAGGTGTTATCTCAGCCACCGATAAAGAGATTTATGCACAGCATGACACGAGGCAAAGGAGCCTGGCCGCATAGGGAGAGAGGGACAGGCTTACATAACTGGCCCTCTTAACTGCCAACAGCTGGCTTGGTCTGGGCTTGCACCGCTAAAGCCTCTGTGGGTCCAGATCCAGATTTTAATGTGTCTATCAGTAAGTGCATTAGATCAGAGAGGGGAACAAAGTGTCCCCGGCCACGAGAGGTTCTGTTTCCCGTCAAGACGCATCTCCTCGGGCTAAGCAGGCGCACATATGTGTTGACCAAGTGCCAAGAGCTGAGACACTATAAGTCACTTTACTTTGATCCACTTATTAATTTCAACAAATGATGTAATGTAACATTTCCAAGCTTCAGGCTCTGACTGGCCATTAAAAAGTTTCAACATGAGATAAACTGTATATCTTTGATGCACTGTTCAAGTTGAAGAAATGCGGATGTGGCGAAAAACGAAGGAAGGAAAATTATTCCATGAAAACTGCAGCAGTGTTTCCACCTGATCCAACTACAAAGTACAAGTTCTCTAAATTAAACACCCATAGCTAAAGGTTTGTTTGTTTGGTTTTAACCATTATACTTGTACTTCCCCAAATTCCCCAGTCAAAGGGATAGTTCACGCTTTCCATGTTTGCGTGTCCGTGATGGATTCCTGTTTTGAGGAGATCTCACAAACCATTTATCATTCAAACTATTATTAACCTGACGCTCTAGATAGTTTGTTACATACAGCAATCACGGACGTTGTCCTTCAAAAAAAAAAACACACACACAAAATAAACAAAAACTGACAAACCTGGCAGACGAACCATTAGTCTATTACCACCAAACATGACAATCTGAAGTCTGAGAAGCTTTATGTTCTGGCAAGCTCTTGGGGAGGTTAGTATGTCAGTGGATGATTGTTGCAGTTGTCACGACCTGGCTCTTATGTCTCAGTTTATGCACATAAGAGTACACATGTTGACGCCGTTGCTATGGCGTCGCTCTGGATCCTATGCCAGACCCCATAAGGAGTGACTGCACTAAAACACATCCATACTGGAAACCTGGCAAGAAGAATTGCTGTGTCACCCAGCAGAGAATCCAGCTGCAAAGTAACACTTTAAAACCTAATTATTATACACTGCGTGGCCAAAAAAAAAAAAAGTGAACCCACTCTAATATTTTGTGGGACCGCCTTTAGCTTTGATTACAGCAAACATTGGCTGTAGCATTGTTTCGATAAGCTCCAGCAATGTCACAAGATTTATTTCCATCCAATGTTGCATTCATTTTTCTCCAAGATCTTGTATTGATGATGGGAGAGTCTGATCACTGCACAAAGCCTTCTCTAGCACATCCCAATGGGGTAAAGGTCTGGACTATGTGGTGGCCAATCCATGTGTGAAAATGATGTCTCATGCTCCTTGAACCACTCTTTAACAATTTGAGCCCCATGAATCCTGGCATTGTCATCTTGGAATATGTCCGTGTCATCAGGGAAGAAAAAAAATCCATTGATGGAATAACCTGGTCATTCAGTATATTCAGATAGTCAGCTGACCTCATTCTTTGGACACATAATGTTGCTGAACCTAGACCTGATCAACTGCAGCAACCCCAGATCATAGCACTGCCCCCACAGGCTTGTACAGTAGGCACTAGGCATGATGGGTGCATCACTTCATCTGCCTCTCTTCTTACCCTGATGCCCCCATCACTCTGGAACAGGGTAAACCTGGACTCATCAGACCACATGACCTTCTTCCATTGCTCCAGAGTCCAGTCCAAGCCTTTTTTTCCAGTTAGCCTCACTGATTAGTGGTTTTCTTAAGGCTACACAGCTGTTCAGTCCCAATCCCTTGAGTTCCCTTCACATTGTAAGTGTGGAAATGCTCTTACTTTCACTATTAAACATAGCCCTGAGTTCTACTGTTGTTTTTCTTTGATTTGATTTCACCAAATGTTAAATCCATCAGGACTTTTTCCCGACCACATTTTTTCCTCAAAGACAACGGTTCCTCACTATCCTTCCAGTTTTTAATAATGCATTGGACAGTTCTTAACCCAGTTTTAGTAGTTTCTTCAATCTCCTTAGATGTTTTCTCTGCTTGATGCATGCCAGTGATTTGACCCTTCTCAAACAGACTAACATCTTTTTCACAATCACAGGATGTGTCTTTCAACATGGTTGTTTAAGAAATGAGAAGCTACTCATTGCATCAGTTGGGGTTAAATAACTTGTTGCCAGGTGAAAGATAATCACCCATGCAGTAATTATCCAATAGGAGGCTCGTACCTATTTGCTTAGTTAAATCCAGGTGGCGACTTTTCTTTGGCCAGGCAGTGTATAATCACATGATTTCCTCATTTGCTCCCGTTAGAGACTAGTTTGATGGCTTTGTCAGATCAACACGTGCTCATGCTGTCATTTTCCTAACAGTTTCTCTTCCAGACTGATGACAACATGCTCTGTCTGCCTCATATGTGTGGACATTTATTTTTCTTTATCTATGTTTACTCTGCAACAAGGAACACTTTGATCCAGCAGTCCCGTAGAGCTGGTCAAGCCACTAATGAGTCACAGGGGCGGGTAAATAATCAGCTTCCACCTCTGACATTATCAGTGACCACTAAACCCGTGGACGGACTTGTTTGTCATCTGTTTACTTTAGGAATAAAACTGCACTTTTGTTGATAATGTCTGCTCTGCAAGGATGTTTAGAAAGCCCCAGTCAGGGTGAGTGATCAATATTAATCACTCATACGTTATCTGAGGTGCCTTTGTCCCGTGTAAATCAGTTAAACCGAAGGCTATTGGATTTGCAGTCCAAACAGTGGTAAACCACAAAGAAAAAAAAAAAAAAGAAAACATCAAGGCCAGTGAGAATGGGGTATACGTGTGTGTGTGTATGCATATGGATACACAAACACACACACACCCTGTACTCTTATCTGTCCCATATGAGAGATCAAAGCACCACGGGCTGTCAGCAATCACACAGAGAGTGAGGCAACGCCAGCAAAGTAAACTGATAAGTAAGTGATAGAAGCAACGGAGAAAAAGGGGAAGCACAGAATAATGTGATGTAAACAAGAGCAAAGAGAGAAGAGAGAGAAGTGGAAGGACGGAGAATATATTCACATATGTCCTGGAGTGAATGAGGTCATTACACCCGTGAGCCATTTCTGCGAAGAGAACAATGTGCGTCTCTGGAGGCCAATCAGATAACATCAGCCAAGTGGGCTGCAGCTGTGAGCCAATCCCAGCCTCGGTCAGTGACATCAGCCGTACAGTTTGATTCAAACCAGGGAATATGATCAACTGAGGAAAGGGGGGAAAAAAGTTTAAAAAGCGCTTCTCCTTGGAAACCGAAACCTTATTGAATTAGATCCCAAAGTCTGAACTCCTGTGCTCCAGTTTCATCGGTAAGATCACTTACTCTGTAGGGGAAGGAACACTTTTCATGCCCCAGATACAATTTGGCAGTCAACACTGAAACCAAGTGCAGTGCATGCAACTTGAGACTCTCAGCAAACAGCAGATGTTCTCCTCCTTATCTGGAAGCACAAAGCATCTGGTTTGTGTCAGAACTCGAGAGATTATAAATCCAAACTCTTTACCTCTGAACCTCTGAGACAACATGCGGAATTCTGACATAACTCAGAGTTGATCATTAACCTGAGTCCTGAATGGAGAAGAGTTTCCATTGTGAAGTGGAGCTGCAGATAAGGAACAGATACTGAGCCGGTTCTGTCATCTCATTGTATCTGAAACTGCTTAATTGTCTTTTGAGCTGTGTGCCCAGCCATAAACATAAAGTGAAATTACGCAACCATCCTCTCAGTTCACCTCTTTAACAACCAATATATTATTATGAAGGCCACACATGACGACACACACCTGCGTGTGTGCGCTTGTGAATGAAGCAAACGACCGTTTCACAAATTTGCTCAGTGATTCACTTTCAAAACTGCACGATGACGACAGAAAACTGGAATTGCTCAGAGTGGAAACACAAAACGTCACAGCAATTGTTTTTACTGTAAAAAATTAAATTTTAAAGCTGTAAGAAAGAAGGTAGAGAATAATTCTGTACTGACTTTACTAAAGCAATGTGGATTACCCTCCCTGTGCATTTGCTTACTTTGAATGCAATCATAAAACACTTTTATTTCCCAAAATGTAAAAGGTAATTATAAAAAGAAATGACATAGATGGAAGTTTACAACTCAGATTTAGATTCTTTGGGTATATGCCACGACTAGGAGGCTGTACTCATGCAGACCGTCGCTTTCAGCTTAATGCTAATATTGGGCATTTTAACATGTGCACTGTTAGCTTATGTTTTAGCAGGAGATTTCGCTACTGCAATTCAGCATGTGACAGTGCTGCATTTTCAAATCAGCACAGAGAGCAAACCATTGCTGATCCTGGGGGTTGCATGCATTTGGCCGTAAACAGAAGTTGCCTAATCACAGCACTTGAAACGTTGGTTGCTGTGACTTATCTCAAGGTGGTGTGTAAATGAGGTGTATGAATCCATGTACAGTTCTTGACACTCGACAGCACAGTCTGTTTAATGGTGTAAGTAAAAACTTTGATCCCACTGGTGGTGCTGCATAAGTCACTACATGACTAAAATTAGAGATAAAGATGGCTCCAATGTAATAAGAGAAAAGGCAGAATGAACTGAAACTAGGACAGAGACCTTAGGCTTTTATACATGACCTTAGAATGCCAGAAGGTATCATTGTTTATAGTTTTTTTTTTTTTTTTTTTTTTTAAGTTATGCTCAAGATGTGAATGAACCTGTGGGCTACGGTTAAAGTAGCTGTGAGTATACAGCATTTATGCGGTGTACATGTGCAAGTGCATAAATGTGCTCTCCAAACAGTTTGCCCGAGAGACAGACACATGTTGTACAGACCACAGGACAGATGTTCTGAAGGCAGAGATGGGCCTCTTTATAGCAAAACACAGAGCTGTTCAAAGAGGCCCCGCTGACCTCAGGACAGAGCGACTCAATTAGCTTCCCATAATGAGACCGCACAGTGGGGGGTGTTTATATAAGCTTATTAAAACATAATCCCTCCAGAAAAGCCATACTGTAACATACCAGACAGGCCACTCCCGCAACCACAGTGTGAGCTAACAGCAGGTTGGTGGCTTTGGCCTTTAGACATACAGAGAGATAATAAATGTTTCATACATGAATGTTACAAATACATCCACCCAACAGATGTAGTGCACAACGGGTGACGAGAACAGCGTGGTTCTATATGTGAAGCACAACAGAAACAAGAGATGACACCAGGACGACCTGACTTACGCCTCATACTGACCTGCAGGTGGAAAGAACCCCATTGCTGTCTCTAGGATCTGGCCTATTCTCAGTCTATCTCACAATCCTGGAGGTGGGCAGAGAAGATGAACATGTAACTGTGATCATCCGTAACAACTCAAAGATCGATGAGAGCAAGAACTAACAGAAGGATAGGAAACACGGCGTGGGCACATGGCTGCTGTCTGTCTCTGTACAGCATAAAGCTGGCTTCACTTAAGTTCTTTCATCGGTTTATTTGTTATTTTCATTCACCAGTGCATCAATTAGCACCACATTACTTTTAGGCCACGGGGCGACCAGCCAGCAAACTGTAAACACAACACTGACACACTGGCTAACACGGCGACTGTCTGTTTAAACATCCAGCAGACACAGAGCAACATTAGCTTTCATTTCTCATTTATTTTAATGGCATCCCTCTGGCCATCAAGTGACTAAAAGTTTGACATTTGCTTTGTTTAACTAGTTGCTCACTAGGTCCTGGGTGACTTTCTCCTCTGAAAACAGCTGCAAGGTGGATTGGGTGTGGTGAGAGTGATGAGAGTGAACAGTAAAGTTGCCTGCTGTAAAACTAATTGAATGACTTGGAAGGCTTTCAAGACTCAAGGGTTGAGGTGAATTGCAGAGTTTGGTGACTGTTCTCTGCGGGCTTGTCACGACAGGTGACTCCTTTCACTTTATGCAGTGAGACAAGAACACAAAATATCAGCTAGAGCAGCTTTAAAGGTAGAGTGTGGAGGATTTAGGGCAAAATTTGTGCGCATAACTGGGATTTTATTAGTGTATATCATCTGTAAGTATGTTTGTTTGTGGGATAGTTAGCTTAGAATGAGTCCTTATACACTGGGTAGGCCTACTTCTGCAGAGTCTGCCATGTTGCAACGCCATTTATCTGGACAAACCATATGCAGGCTGTAAAAAGGACTATCCGATTTTCATGTTGCAGTTGCAGCCACTCTAGGTTCTCCTACATGTTTGAAAATGGAGCAGTTTATGAGGGGTATTCAGTTGGTTGCAATCTGCCACCCCACCACAATACCCTACACAGTGGACCTTTAAGACATAGAGATTAAGAAAATAAAAGAAAATCCAATAATTGATATAAACTAAACTTGTGAGTAAACATCAATTTCTTTTACAAATGGTGACTTCCCAGGCGAATACCTCAGTGGGGCAACTTTCCATCTACCCAGCTGAACAGGTTGTTGTTTGGCTTTGAATTCCTAAAGTGTGTGAAAGAAATGTTACATAAATCTACATTCACGTTTAAATACTAGCGAAGTCTCGCTTTAGAACTTGTGGAGCATCTGGCGCATAGAAAATGCAACCTAATTTCAACCACGATGAACCCTTTGCACCACCCTCATCTCTCAGTTAACTTCTCTATCGTAATCATATGAATCGAGACAAAAACACTTAACACTTACGGGCCCGTGAACTTGCAACAGCAGTCAGTGAAGTAGCATGTTACAAGAGAGACTGAGGTCTTAAACATACTTTGAAAGGAGATTTCTGTCAAGAATAATAGACTGTACTCAGTCTATGTGTGGGTGTCTTTTAATCAGGCCCCCAGACATATTGCATCGCATTACAAGAGCTTGAGCAACAGTTAATCCTACAGACAATGTACAAAGTGGACCACAGTCCACTGCCTGGATTCCTTCCCAAACCACAGACCCGATCAACATTATTCCTCGCTAATCCCGCCCCGTGGGCTGAGCTCCAGCTAATATGCTGGCAATTACCCGAGGGGTACCAGAGAAATCCTTCACCAACTTTAAGACATCAAAACTGATTACGAAGCTGCTCTTTCATGTGGAGTCAGAGTTCAGTTGTTGCTTAAATGATTCTCAGAAGTTATGTAAGAAAGTGGGTTTACACAACTGAAGAGTTCAATGGCCGTTTCAGTTCAACAGCTGAAGAAAGCTACAGATGACTGGGCCACCCATTTCACACCAGCATCAATTTGAAAGAGTTTGAGTTCAATGATTGCACAAAGAGTGTTACACTTTTTTATTTTTTTATTTTTTTTTTTTGAGTCTATATCTTGAATGAGCAGGTCGACAATCTTACTATTTTCACTTTCTTGCCAAGGTAGAGTCTCTGTCCGTTCAATATCATGCGGAGCTAGCACTTTATTAGCTAAGCTTAGCATAAAAACTAGAAACACTGCTTTTCTGATGTCAAGATCACATCGCTGCTTAATTAACTGTTATATGTTGTTTGTTTAATCCGAAAACCGAATTACAATATGTGATTTTATCGGCTGTTACTGCATACGATCAGCCAAGCCAGGGCAGGTCTTTATGCTACACTAAGCTAAGTTCTAAACAGATTCATATGAAAGCAGTTCCACTCTTATTATCCAACTCTTGGCAAAAAGTAGAATAAAACTTTACTAATATTTTTATAGCGAAGAAATGTATTCCTCAACACAGATGATATGAGTGTATTTTTTATAATTTGGGGAGTTAAGACTGCAGTTTAAGAGTTTATTTGGTCAGTCTAGTGAAAATGTTTTCTGAGCTTGGGTGTGGTTGTTTCAGGGGAATTTGGACTTGATGACCTCACTATATATACAACCATGGCTGTGGCCCAGTTCCCATCATCAGCTGTAATCATTATCTTCAAATTAAAGGCAGGTGCTGCAGCTTCAGCTCCACTTGGAGATAAACTGAACAGGGCTGGAGCCTACAGCCGCTACAGTGGAGCCACAAAGGTCATTTAAATGAACCAGTGACCGTGAGATGGCTCCAGTACAGTCACATTACCACTGAATGATAATATTTTATCAGTTCCATGTCACTCCTGTAGTCTGGGAGGGTTTGGTGATGTTGGCTCGTTGACGTAGTTTTTGTTTACACACGGTTACACAAAAACCCCCACGTATATTTGCTTTACACTGAGCTGGTTTATACAGTAGACTGTTACTCAGTTTCCTACCTCAGGGACAGTTCTGGCATTGTAGTGGTCCCATTCACAATAAACAAAGGTTTGTTGCATGTTCTCGCTAACATGCCTTTCTGCGTTGGTGGGCGCAGTCACTTTAAGGTAGAGGGCTTTGCTGTGGTGAGTTTGCAGGGTTGCCAGTTTTGTGTTGGTAGTAAAATGTGGTATCTTCAAATGGGGTTGTGTTGACTTTGGTCATGAGAAGACAACAGGAACACATCCCTATTGTGGCATTCACAACGTTGAATGCAAACATTTGTGCAACATGTGTCTGAAATGTTGATATTTCCAACGAGCTGATCTTTAAAATCTTCTTGCCTGCATTAAATTACTTGGTTTTAAGCTTCCCAAACTGTCACCCGTTACCTAACAGCAATGTTTTCATGACTTACGGCGGATGTTACCACTCGAACGTCAACTTCTTTGTGTACATGACTTCCCGTGTGGTATCCATAAGCTCTGGATCTCCATTTGACAGCTGCAATTAAACCTTTTCACTGCAGATATTTCGACTTGTCAACGTAGGGAAAGCACAGGTGTATTAATGATGGGTGCATTCCTCCGAGGGGAAGTCCTGCTTTTGTGTATGTTAGTTCACCGGCATGGCTCGCTAGGATGGAAATGAACAATTATTAATTCCACCTGTGCTGTGAGAAAGTGCGATAGTCTCCATCTGCTCTGCTGCAAGTTCCACAATATTTGGATTAAGCAGACTAAGGTAAATTAGCAAGTGCATGTGGAGGCAGAGTCAAACTATTTCACACTAAAATCTGAGAGCTCTATAAACTCCCCATGATTGTTTTCTATTTGTTAGTTTCATGAGTGACAGCTCAGGATTTCTACCACAGACAATAACCTCTACTTCTAGCAGACAGGTAGATATTACAGAAAAGCCACAACGCTAAATCACAGGACGTTTCACAACATGGCTGCCTCCCTAAGACTCAACAACTGGATTCCCTGCGAAACTATTGGTGGAAAGTGGAGCCACCCTGACGATCATAATTAAACCACTTGGCACTGCTCGTGGCTGAGTTTCACCCACTCAGACTGGACAACGTACTCATCTGCAGTCTGCCAGACGACACAAACTCTCTTTAAGCCGTCTACCCTATCATTAGCGCTTCTAAACAAGTACAAGATACCTAGCTAGCTGTCATCCTCTGCCCATTGTCGTATACTGTGGTGTAGACATGTAGCCATGAATAGGAGGATAGGCCTATTTTAGGCAATTATAACCATCTGATTCCTGCATAGTTAGAAGTCTCGGTGCCGACAAAACCTCCGAGGCTAAATCTTTGAAGTCATATTTAACTGTTTCCCAACTTCATAAAAATGTAGCTGTCTTCTGTATTCATTTTTTTTCTATTTTAGAAATTCATGATCTCTAGTTATCGAGCTATCTCATGGTCAGTTACCATTTGTGAAATACCAAATCTACACTGTAGATAACTATAATAATTAAAGGACAATTAAAATAGTGAACATCCTTGTCATTTTTGTAGTTGTGTGTTACACAATCCACAATTCTTATGACCACAATCCTAATATTGTGTAGGTCTCCCTTGTGCCTCCAAAATAGTTGGGACTCATCAGAGAATGGACATGGGCCTTCTGAGGGCGTCCTGTGGTGTCTGGCAACAGACATGTTGTCAGTGGGGGGCTTTGGGTCCTATGGGTTGAGGGGAGGGGCCTCAGCAGATCATCCCACAGATATTTGATCAGTTTGTGATCTAGTGAATTTGGAGGCCAGGTCAACACCTTGTGCTGTTTTTCATGTTTTCTTTTTTTTTTTTTGTTCCTAAAACGTTTATTGCCATCGAGGAGTGTCATTGCTATGGGGTGGGGGTGCCTGGTCTGGTCTAGGTGGGTGGTACATGTCTAAGTAACATCCACACGTATGCCAGGTCCAAAGGTTTCCCAGAAGAACTTTGCATTGTCACAAGATGTTCAATGTTACTTAATGTTATGGCTGATCGGTGTAAATTTAAATAGTGAATAATTCGGAAGTAAACATGGAAGTAAACATTTTAATTTAGACCAGGTCATGTTTATCTAACTGGCACATATAAAACGTGTGGGAACACTATTAACCTCAGAAAACACTTCCCCACCCTCTACTATATGACAGTCCACATAACATACTGTATATCTCCATGGAAGAGTCGACAGTAAACACAGGTTAAATATTTCACATTTTATTTTGTTCCGCTCATACAGCTCAACAAACTTCTCTCACGCCAGAATCAGACACCAACTGAAACACTCATACTGTTAAGTACCATTTAGAGTTGGACAGCACAGCCAGAGACTGAGTCACTGAGTTACGTACACACAGAACTATCCTGATGACATTACAGACATCATAGAGGACTGCTGTGTAACATACATAATGGCATATGATAATTCACACATCTGCTCCGTAATAGTCGATCAGCTATTGACTCGGAAGGAACCTGATAAATAGACACAGCTGAATGCCGAGGCTTCTGAAAAATAAGAAGCAAACACAGTCTCTTTGGTGATTTCACCCCGTTCGCTGTATGAGGAGGGAGCTCCGCTATACTGACCGACGAAGACGGATGATTATGAATGTTTAAGGCCCACGAATGCAGCGAGACCCCGTGATCGTCCAGGGAACACACGTCTCGGCTTCCCGTGCTCTGACGCCCAGCTTTAAAGTTTCCACTCCATCACCGGTACAAAGGCCATTGCATGACCTGACTTCAGTGATGTGTTTGGACTGTGTGTGATAAGTGCAATGTACAGTGGCACCACCAACGTATTGCTGCAACATTGCAACAGTAACAAAGAAAAAACAACTGGCTTTAACATTTCAGATTATGCATTTCAGTCAATGACTAAACTTTCCAACGCTTATCGCTGACATGTGTGATTCAGTATGAATTGGTTAGATAATCCAAATCTGTAAAAACTTAGATTTATTCTATTAACATTTTTTTGGCATCAATCTATTGTAGCAGATAAGTATTGGTGAGATTAACTCTCGCTAACTACCTGGTCGACTAACGGTGTGAGAGCTGCATCAACACCGCAAGACTGAGGCACAGGACTATGTCAGTTCATAGTAGAGCATACGCCGTTCTATACATTGATTTCATAGAAAATTACACTCATATACATTTGATTGTAATCCAAAATAAAGCTACAGATTATATTCTTAAGAAACTGTCTTTTGATTTGCGGATTATTCTGATTCAGGAAACTAAAAGGTGCGGGACTGGTTTGAACAGTAGAATAATTGCCTCTTTGATTTGGGGGTTTGCATTAACTTTGAGAATTAAAATAGCTCTATCGCAGACTCCTGGGGTCTGAATTACAGTGTAGAACACATAAAATAATATACTTTGCTAAAGAAGGGAATCAAATTAAAGAAAAAGGAGGTATATGTACTGTATACTTTTAGTATGTAACATCACCGCCTTGACACCTCCCCTCCAATCAGATCACATTTCCTTTGGACGGGTCCAGTATGATGTGCATGTGCCATAAGCTTTCATGTGCACCACTGCTTTTGGTTGAATGCTGGTCACAGTCATATTTATCAGACTGGAAAGTGGTTACAGCCTTGTGTTTGCTTTCTTTTAGGCATCAACAAAGGGCTTTTTCTGGTCAAGCTGAAACCATTCCAGTCCCATAATGTCCATACAGCTCAGGCAGGCACACTCCGCCTCGGTTGAACTGTTGCCTTGCTGAATTAAAGTCATTCAGAGCAACTCGCCTGGGGTCGTCCACGTGAATGAAAAGTCCTTACATCCAACTCAGTCCCTCCAAATAAGCCAGCAGTTCCAGTTTCACATCAGTCTCAGACAGATTATCTCCTCCCTCCCTACTGGACGCACACGTACTTCTTCCACCAGGACTTGGACAGCATCTTCATCTTATCAGCCGTGCTGCGGACCTTCCTCTCGCGCCGGGCTCTCCTATCGGAGTGCCGTAGCCCCACAGAGATGGCGGCGTCAAACACCTCCTTCAGATTCTTCTGCGTCAGCGCCGAGCACTCGACGTACGTCACTGCCCCGATTTTCTCCGCCAGCGCTCTGCCGTCTTCCTCCGGCACCGGCCTCTCCCTCCGCCTCGCCAGCTCGATCAGCACTTTGACGTCCTCCCGGAGGTCGCACTGTGTGCCCACGAGGAGGATGGGCGTGAGGGGGCAGCGGCGGCGGATTTCGGGGACCCACTTCTCCCAGACGTTTTGAAAAGAGGCCGGGCTGACGACGCTGAAGCAGAGCAGCAGGGCGTCGGTTCGACTGTAGCAGAAGTGGCGAAGTTTGTCAAACTCATCCTGATGGAGACAGAGAAGGATACAGAGTCTTAGAGAGTCTTAACGCCAGTGATGAGTCATTTCCCTTAAATTCTCCTCAAGATTGACCACACACAAGTGTATTTTAGCTCACTCAAGCACTATAACATCACAGAAAAGGGAACTGTGCCAATAAATATTCCATAACAAACTGTCTAAACAGTGTTTATATTATGCTAATATACAGTACAGACAAGATCCTGGACACTCATTTATATCATCTGCGGTAAATCTCTTAACGTAACACTTTGGAGCCACACCGCTTTGACACGGGCCTCCCACATCCTTTAGTACACAGATTAAGTTTGGCAGAAACTTGACACAAACCTCTCCTTCTTTGCCTTTAACCCTCTCCTGCCCACCTCACATCTCCTAATCTCTGTCTTTGACTAAACGACACTCGAAACCGACTCCCTCCTCCGATCTTATAGCACAACTGAAATCTGCCAAAAAACATTTGGCCATTTCAGCAGTCAAGATGTGGATTTGGTTCCCAACAGACGCAGCGCACACTTATCAACGATTTATGATTTGCACATGCATGCTTTGGCTGTGCTTTGAAGCCTATGACGTAGATCCGTGTGCAGAATATACAGACGTATCAACATCTCTGAGCGAGGAGCAACTTTGTTTATCGGCTTTGGCGGCAGCTGTTATCATCTTTCCCCAGACCTTCTGTGTCTTTCTGTCTCCTCTCTCTCTTTCTCACTCTATTATTTCTACTCTTCTGGCACACCCCAAGCTGTTTCTGGCACAAGCTCCCCTCTTATGAAATTGAATCAGTACAGCAAGTGTTTGCCCACTTTTATCTACCCGTATTAGCCCAAGCTTGTCTGTGTGCGCCTGTCTTTGTGTACCTGTGTGCGCAGTTTTAACACCCCGTGCAGCTTGCAACATGCCGTGAGGTTTTACACGTATTAGGGGTTTGCTCAAATGCCTCATTCCACTTTACAGCCAAACTGCGTTTGATTCTGAGCAGAACTGGCAGTGCCCTCGCACCGGTTGTGAATGTCAGATATGTTGCTCCCAGGGCATGATTATGCTGAGTTGGATTATGAAACAACCGCCCATGCGGTTTCACAACTTGTTCCCTCACATATTGTTGTAATAATGAGTCAATTAATTTACCAGGCAAGCGTCACGAAAGACTGACAAAAAAGGATTGTCTGTACCTTAGAAACTACAAAAGACTGATCTGTTGTGTCATCCATTAAATGCTCCCAAACTGTGAACACAACCCTCAAAAAATACTCATGATGCCATCTGTAGCTGGCTTATTCTATCACACCAACAGCCAGCTTTAAAATGACAGAAACCAGTAAAAGTAAATGCATCCAGTATTTCAGTCTGGACCAAAATGATGGACGAAGCTCAGCAAGCTCAAACTACCACCAATAAAATGTGATATTTAGTTGAAGCAAAGGTTGAGAGGGGTGCAGGGCATACGCTGTGACCCAGGCAGGGTGTCAACATGGTGATACAATATGTGTTTGTGTGCGAACAAAACTCACCTGTCCCGCAGTGTCACACAGCTGTAGTCTAACTGGGCTTCCATCCACCTGAACCACAGCTGTAGACACAGAAACAGAGAGAGAGAGAGCAAATAAATCACAGCTGCCAACACGACTGTAAACCTGCATATCTGCCCTCAGCTGACGCTTTGGTTAACACACACACTCACACACACACACAGGGCCACCCTCTAGAATATTCTCTGGAATAAACAAAAGCCCGCCAGTTGAAAACACAAAGACCCCCTGCTCTGCCCTTCCAACTCAGAGACGGCTCGCTCTGTCTCGCCCACCCACTCTGCCAGTTACGGTTGAGACCATAACACTTTACTGTCGCTCTGACCACTCGGCGAGCTTTGTTCTGCGGTGTGTTTTGGCAGAGGCCACTCCAAGGTTGTCTAATAGGGGGGTAAAAACCAAGCCGATTCTGTTTATTCAGTGACTCCCTCCCAGCAGGCCTCATGTCCCAATTGGAAAAGTGGATGAGTCATTTTGCAGCGAGTTTCCTTACAGGGTCATTTATTTTTTTCAGAAGACTGAACACAACGCAGAGCGGCAGGCACATGGAAACATTTACAATACGCCTGGAGTGTGTGGTCGGTCATGCCACCTGATCAAAGGGTTTTCTGGAACTATTCATGTAGTGGGACAGCTACCATGGCACCCCTGCTTTAATAGAAGTGAGGGGAAAGAGCAGGAGAACAGAAAGAAAAGAAAATGAGAGCGCGTTTCCATTGTGTAATCATTTCCTAATCCCTGACATTCGATACTCCTTTGATTTTCTCGACCAAAACTCCCCCTCATCGTCCCCTCTCCCGGCCTTCCTCTCCTCAGCCTCTCCGCCACCTGTGGCATTGCATAACTGCCCAGAAGTCGGCTTTCAAGGGGACGCTCTGATTCCGGGCACTGAGAAATGACATCACTATTAAGGGCCCCAACTGCACAATCACTCTCTGTCAGGCCAGGGCGAAAGACAATCCCTGCCTCAGAGCCACTGCAACAGATGTGCCCGTTCCAGTATAGAGGAGAGGGCTCGTGGGTCAAGGCTGACAACAATAGGCAGAGTTGTGCAATCCAAAACCCCTGAACCAGAGACGCTCTCTGTTCTGTATGGGAGGGTTGAGCCAGCAGTCGTCTGAGGGCGGTGTGCGTTCCCAGTAAGTGTTTTATGGGATTTGTGTTGGCCAAGTTGTTGGTTTTACTGCTCATCTGTGTAATTTCAGACAAGTTTTCAGGAAATTGTGTAAATTATTGTTCATGTATGATAATTTGTTGTATATCAGTTTATACCGTTTACACAGTGACAGAATCAGTGACGGATGCATTTTCCCATTTCAACACTGAAATCAGTTTTATCCTTTTATCACCCTTTCTTATTTATTTATTTTTACAGAAGCTTGCTGGGGCAAGTGAACCACTTTGGAAAGTGGAACCGTGCCAAATGGAAACCTGGCTGAATCAGGGAGGATACCTCCTGCACATTACCTCTGATGGATGGCAGATAACAGGAAACACAAACACATATGCTGTTTAAGTGGAATGACAGAGAGGGAAACCTTCGTTAGGGAGGATTTGGGAGGGGTAGGGAGAATTTGTGCTCTCCAAAGTTGAAGAGGAGGTCAGTGAAAATTTCACATTTCCAGACAGAAACAGATCGGTTTAATTCTTATGTGAAAATAAAGATTTTACAGGTTAAAGAGTTTAAGTCTAGTTCCATTCACCTGATGTGCCTCAATTTAAGCCCCCCAGTCTCAATAAACGTATCTACACTAGAGCTCTGCAGCTTTAAAGGGTGGCATTATGTCTTTCGCATTTATATTCCTTCCCTGGGACATTTGTGCACCTGCAGAATGTCTACAAAACTCAATAGCAGTATATTTGACTTTGCTCACCAGAGAAGTCATCAAATGCTGTGGGCACGTATTTGGTTGGGTACCCATTCGTAGTGTAGCTGACCACCAGACTCGTTTTGCCCACCGCTCCGTCGCCGAGCAGGACGCACTTCAGCAGCCGCTCCTGCGCTTGCCCCGGCCGGGCAGGATTGGGGTTGTGCGGAGGCACCGGAGGGGCCATGGTCCTTCCGTAATCCATGGTGTTTTGAGGTGACATTCAATCAATCAGCGC
Source organism: Chelon labrosus (assembly GCF_963514085.1). Taxonomy (NCBI): domain Eukaryota; kingdom Metazoa; phylum Chordata; class Actinopteri; order Mugiliformes; family Mugilidae; genus Chelon; species Chelon labrosus. The sequence continues at coordinate 17,574,032 of NC_140346.1, forward strand.
TTCAACGCGATCTCCTTTTGCAGACAGATGAAGGCGAAGCGCCCACCATGAGAACTGGTCTTGCTTCTCTGCAGCAAGTTTGCCAAACGCTCAGGATCGCGAGCTGGACCCGTGCGTAAAACCTCTCCTCTTGCCCTTCGCGCTGACAAATCCACTGTGGCAGATTACCATCCCGACTCGACAGTCTGCAGTTTACTATGCGAGGGCGGGTCAAAGGCGTTATATGTTAGAGATTAATTTGACTAATCCCACCCACTTCACCTCCCAGCAACGGAGGGCTGAACAGGTTGAAGTTGACAAGTGGATCAAAATGTATATTTAAAAAACGAAAATCATCTAAGACATCGCTCTTATTGGGCTGTTTTTGAGGAATTGGTGGTTGAAAAACAAAAAACACAAGTTAATATTTCATCAGTTTATTCCCTTCATTAGTGTCGCTTATTCTTTAACCTTAATCTGCTGCATGCTCAGTGCGTTTGGCCTAGAGCATACAAGCCCAGACTTGTCCTTAAGAAGGAGACAACCTTGATGTCCATTTTAAACATGACCAATAAAGCGCTGAAATTTCATACCCACTCAAACCTCCTGACCTACTTTAATTTGGAGCCAGAGAGCCTGGGTGAGCCTCGAAGGGACGAATACAGGAGAGCGAACAAGCAAAAGTTGATATTTGCATAACACATGGACATATTCAAAGTAATTTAACTATGACGGGGCAGTTTTAAAAAAAAAAAAACAACCTCAGCAGCAGTTGAGGTGATCCCGTTTCCCTGTCTTCATCTGTAAGAGTCACATTGGACACTTGGAAATATGAAATTAATCGCTTGACTTTTGTCGCCCCCTTGTGGTTGGTTGCACTAGCAACGAGAAACTGATAAACCTGAAGGAGCACATTTAAAAGGCCCAAAATTCACATATCTGTAAATCAGACAGGTGAAATAAAAATTATACATTTAATCTTTTTAATGTCTCCCAGCAAGCTGACAATCCTAAATGTACCGTCTATCTCTATCATTGTGGAAAAAGTCACACTCCAAACTTGTTTTATCTTTTGACCGTGTTTATTTCTCCAAGGATAAAACTCTAGTTGTGGTCAGGAATACAAAATAATCAGTGGACCGCTACAATGCATGTCACGACTAATTCAGACCGACTTTAAATTAACTAAAAGCCACTTTCCTGTTTGGATTTGATTCATCCTTCTGCAGATATAAAAACCCAAACATCAGGCAGTCCACACTTTAGTGAGCCGCCTCCGTGAAAATGGGGAATTTGACTAGATTAACAGCAGATTCGCTAAAATGTAACTTGACAAAACAGATCTCACTGAATATATATATATATATATCCAAGCTTGCCTTCATTGCCGTCCCCACTGCCTGTAGTTCACCACTGGTAGAAAGTGAAAGATTGTGTTAGTATTGCAACGTAGTACAGAGGGGAGAGGGAGGTGTGTGTGTGTGTGTGTGTGTGTGTGTGGGTGGGTGGGTGTGTGCATCTAGGCCAATCACTATGAAGCACATTATATCTGGGGCTCATTTCATTGGGATTATATGTGTTAATCTAACAATGCTTTCTCTGTAAGACACATACAGTACATTATGCAATAATAAGGCATAGGAACAGAAGCATTTTGGTGCAAGCTTTAAAAAGCGTCCGCTAAAGGGAAATGTGAGTATCCTGAATAATTTTATTAGTCCTAAAATGTTATCTACTCACAATTCTGTATAAGACGCCGTGTCATGTCACGGTACACACGCCGCGTCACACAAGTACTGTACACATACAAAAACACCATTCTCAGGAAGGCAATGGTCGGGGGGGGGGGGGGGGGGGGGGGGGGAGTGGTTTGCTGGGGGAGGAGAAGTTGCTTTCAGCAGTCGTAAGTTCGGCGAATCGGATCATGCACTAAAACCTGCAGTTAGAAGGCACCTGCTGTATTTCTGTCCACTCTCCTTCACTCGTTTCCTCCTAGTATGCAGATAACCACATAAGGAGTACACAGTGGACACCTGTTTAAATCATCCACCTACCCAACCATGACACCTCTGATGGTCTGAGCTCGTTTACCTTTCCGAATATTACATTTCAAAGAGTGAGGAGAACGCCGCACCCAGTGGTGTTCGTGGTGAAGAAAAAAACATAAATGAAACTTAAATGAGTGGTGTTGTGAATGACGTGCCAGCGGGGGTGAAAAGAAACAGAACGGTTTGGAAAATAAAGACAAAACGTGACTTTAATTGCTCGTGGGTAACATTTTCATTTCAGCAAGCTGTATGTCAGGAATCACGCACTCTCGCACTCACACACACACACACACACACACAGAGATAAACAGTCATGAGAATGAATATGCATTCAGAAATAGCCATGTGCCGACACGTGCGTCCTAAGTTTTCTGCCGCCATGATCAATGATGACCCCCTTGTTTTTGTCAATTTATGTAAATCACAGCAACAACCGACTTCCCTTTTCCCGGATGTGTAGCTGTCTTCATTGTCTTAGTACCTCATATGGATTACAGCTCCATCTAAGACACTTTACTGAGTCATTTTTTACGTATTAAAAACAATATTTCCAAAGATGGTCAGACGTGACGAGATGTGTTGTCGGATGTCTCCTCCGTCTCATCCAGGATTCATACACCTTGATTTCACCGTGAAGAAGAATGATCTCAACCCCGTCCTCTAACCCCTTTAAGGTAGATACAGTTAGAGCATAAAGTACCATGCGTAGTCCTCATCGTCGTTCATTTAAATAACCTCCCTTCCCTTCCCATCCCCGGTCTCTGGAGCTCCGTTCTCTGGAGCTCGGAGCACAGACTGCTGAGTAAGACATCTGAGTGACAGTCTGGTAGCTTCTCTTTTAAGATGATGTCCGCGAGCGTTTACTGGCTTTTGGGTTTGGCGCCGCCGGGAGTTGGATCAGGAGGAGGGCCGCCACCCTGGGTGAGTCTTTGCAGACTGCAAGACAGACAGGAGGTGGGTTAGAGTTTGTGCAAATCAACAGATTTAGAGCCTGCGCCAATATTAACACTGCAGCACTGAGCTGTATTGCAGACATTAGTATGGGAACCTTTGTGTTATTGTGACTCAGGTGTGTCTACACATTATTTCAACATGCTTAAACCCACTGCTAGCCTTGTTTAAACAGCCTAAATGAGCTCAATTTGTCGTCTTGTCGTCTGGTGATTCTTTTAAATGAGCTTAACTTGCAGCCACTAATTAAGGAGTCGTTTCACCTAGTGAGATAACTTGTCTGTGTCAGAAATTATATTGTGATATTATCTACAGTTTGCTTGACAGTTGAGAAGTGAATCACAGTGATACTCAGGTTTGTTGATCACGGCCTTATCCGTTACATGATCTGAGCTTTCATAGGATTTTGAATTTGAATTTTAGTTACTAGTTTTAAGTCAGCTGATGGTAAAACATTTGTTGTGTACCATGAGGTTGAAGCTTTTTAGAGACTAGTCTCTGACGGTCTTGTGCTCAGTGCAGGTGTGTCCCCACCATGGCTTTTCATTTGTGGTTTCATTTGTATCAGCTTCACTTCAATTTTGCTGATCCCTGACTACACTAATATATATCGACTTTGTGGTGACAACCATTCATGTTTATCAGAATTATTTGTTGCTACTTTGAGATCATCTAGCAACTCTGTGTGATTAATAGTTCTGGTTTCCATCTGTTGACATTTACTTTTTGTGGCTCACGGATTTGGTGTGATTCCGATGACGTCAACTCATGCATGTCCCAGACGATCAGACAAGATCACAGTGGGCCTTTGTCCATTTTTTGAGGACTTCGAATGGAACCTTTCGAGGGGAGAGGTCTTACGTCTCTCTGTCTGGTCTCCCTGGCCTCACTGCAGCAGTGCAGATGTCTTTGGATGATGCATAGTCTGGATAAAAGGCATGGCTGGAGACGCCACAAGAAGTCACCGCTCTTTGTAATTCTGAAGCTCACCAGAGGTGTTTCTCATTTTTTTTTGTCTTTGTCTGCACTTGTGTCTTGTGGACTTGTGAAACGTCATCACTTGCTGCCAAAGTCCTGATCCAATTCATAGTGCGTGTCTGACCAAGTACAGTCTAAACGACAAGATGTGTTCCTGCCCCGCCTGTTTTATCAAGGATTGGGAAATAAGTAACCTGTGTGGACTTGGGACGGCCAGGTATCCGATGACGCAAACAAGTAGAAGGTACAACTTTAGATGTTAACTTTCATCGAGAGGGATGTTCACATATTCTGTTTCCCACGGATCACCACTATATTTTGTGTAACATTAGACCAGCAGCTGGCAGTTACTGAGCAGCGACCAGGAATCATTTTATAATCGAGTCTATACGCTAACCTCTCATGGTAGAAGTTCCCTCCACTTACACTTATTAATTCTTTTAGATGAGAATGATTAGAAATATGTTCCTTTTCCTGACACCACATCAGACAGAAATCCTTCTGCGTCAGGTTATTTCTGAGCCCAGTGGAACTCAGCATCACTGCAACATTTCAATAAATGCATGAATGTATAGTAGCTCTTCGTTCTTTTATATAACTCTATTTAATTGTTTTATTATTCGTATTACTCCTCCTGGCTTCTGAATGCCACTCTTGATGTAATTTGATTTCTACTGTACTACAGTGTTGTTGATTCTTCTTAATTATTCATTATGTGGAAACTCAATAAGGCAAATAAACCAGTCTCGGCTGAGCTATGAGCGTCCCAGTAACGTCTGATGAACGTACGTCCGTATAAAACCCGCACTAGGAGACTGTGGCAACTACCGTCACAATAACACTTGATTTTTTTTGCAAATACAACTGTGGGATTCAAACGAGGACCACCACAGTAGAAAAACACTAGAAACGCTGAGTTGATGTTCTGATTTGACCAGTAGATGGCGCCATACTCACAAGTCCTTGGCATTGTCGATGCGGGCCTGAATTTTTGCAAAGACACTGTCAACCTGCTCCTGTAATATAAGGGTAAAAATATGTGTTTACGGATGTGTAAATGAAGAATGAGTTAAAGTATCAATATAAAGAATGGATCAAGGATTATTACCTGGTGTCTAGTGCAGAAAAGTGGTAGAGAAAAGAGAGCGATCACACCTGGAGAAGAGAAAAGTAGAACAGTCAACATGACACCCAGGCAGTATGTTAATGAAATCTGTATGTCCAGTGATGGTATCGGCTTCTTACTGATGATGAGCAGAGTAAGGCCATTACACAGGTCCCCCAGGTACGTGACAAGGTACATCAGAAACAGCAACTAAGACAGAGAAAAACAGAAGAGGGAAAGAGCTGAAACCTTTATCAATGATCCGTTCAGAAGTCAAGATAACGCTCCAGAAATACTCCATGTTGTCTTAAGATAATTTTCCCACAAATCAGCCATTCCTTCCATTGTGTAATGTTGTGTATACCTCACACAAAAGTCGATAAAATGATCAATTCTGACATCAAGGACAAAGAAGAGACTCTCCGGATACAAAACTCCCAATATGGATTGACGCGTATCTTTACATGGGATGATATGGGACACCCCCTGCCTCACATGGAAAGAGACTCCCAGGCGTCTCTGCGTGCAGCTCTCCCGTGTGTCATGACACATACCAGCCAGGTCAGGGTTGAGACCAGGAGGTCCGAGGATTTAGGGGCTCAGTCAGCACACACTGGCTGACCTTTCACTGTAAATGTGCTGATTATGTCTGGTGTTAATTACTTTAACGCCCACAATTGTATTAGGGGTGAAGTACATCTGGGTCGAGGTCAATATTTAGCATTTTATACCCATAGTTTACTTACTGTACTCTAAGACTGATGTGTCTGTAGCAGCAGTAAGTAATAGTACATCCACTGTCACTGTGCATACATATATATTAGCATTGGTTAACTTGAGTTTGCACCTAAAATATCAGACATGCACAATATGCAATTTGCACTTAATACTCCCCACAGAACGAACTGTATACTATATTCAGTATTTTTAAAATACCGCCATCTATTAGCTGCTACTGTACATTTTGTCTTATTCAAGAAGTCAACTGAGCCTTTATCTACACTTATCAAGGAATCGTGCCATCAAAGGTATCAATATAACATCTATAGTAGCTCATGAGTTAGCTTTTAGGGAAATAAAATAAACTTGAAGTCAATTTGTCAAAAACATATGTCACCAACAATTATGTGACGCAGATTTATTTCAGACTTGATGAATATTAATATAATATTTTGTCTCTGCTGGCGAGACGTGCTCGCAAAGGGGCTGCATAAACAGCTCAGATGAGAAGAGCAGGGCAGATCTCCTCCTTTTATGCTGCGAGTATCAATTAAGTTTAATATGAAATGCTTTTTTTCCCCCAAAGAAAAAGGGAAAGGGCTTTCCAGACAATTACCAAAAACATGTCATTGCGACCGACAGATGCTATTTGTGCCACTGCCCTTTTCGGGAGCAGAGCCTTCAGCTCTGAGCTGGCACAACGAGAGTGGCGGTTGGCATAGCAATGCTGTCATCTGCAGTGATGGAGGGAGCGAGGACGGCGGAGGGAGGAGAAGATGAGCAACGGCGGAGCAAAACGAAAGAGCGCAGAGACGGGCGGATGCCTGGGTTAATGAGGGGGAGAGGTTCTGGACAAGGTGAAGCAAATCTCAGAGGACAGGTCATTAGGACGGAAAACGAGAGGCTGAACGCACACCATTAACCGAGCGGCAACCACGCGCGCAGACTTAATTTACTATCTTACCTTGAGGGATTCAAAAAGGCTTCCAACAAAAAAGAGTCTCTTCAGACTGTCGACAGCAGACAGACTCAGGACAATAGCTTTCTGCATATAGAGGTCAGCCTGCTCTCCACTGAAACTGATGTCCAGGTCCAAGTACCACCTGAAAGGACACGAGACAGTGTAAAGTTAGGAGCATTGACAAAAGACAGGAACCTTAAATCTTTTGGCCGCACTCTATTGGCTTTATTTTCACCATACCAAATAATCATTATGTGATCAATATTTATCGAGAAGAACTTAAGCAAACAAAAATACTTCAGTGTCGTAAATCTGTTTCAACACGGAAAGGCAAGACAGACTGAAGTCTGAAGGCTTGTTTTGGAAAACATGTAGTATATGTGATGTGACTTAATGAGGTGACTCCAGGCCCCCCCCCCCCCCTTGGTGTTTTCTTACTTGAAGGGATGCTCTCCATCTCCCCAGCTGAGGATGTACAGTAACTGGTAGTAGATGCGCACTGAGATGGTGAAGCACATGACGGCCAAGGAGACCGTGGAGACCACCGTGATGATGCTGAGCTGGAACAGGGACAGCAAGCCCACCACTAACCCTGTGAGCACCATGCCGGTCCGCTCCGTGTCCTTCCAGTAGATCAGGTCCATCACTGATTAGACAAGTGAAGGAAGGAAGGAAGGAAAGAGAGAGAACAATGATGAGTACATAGGCATTTTGCAGCAGTTCAGGGGTCTTGAACGAGGCTCGTCCAAAGAAAACACGAGCTGGCGTCTTAAATCCTAGCTGTGTATTTACATAGCTGCCAACATTGTGAATTCCTCTATTCTTCTTTGTAGCAAGGGGCAGCTGAGACAACATCATTTGATCTCCTCGGCTCTTTGATTTCTGTCAAAATCAGGACAGAAAGAGCGGCAGGGAGATAAAGGAGTACTAACACAGGGGTAGGGAGGGAAGGAAAGGCTAGGCAATTGGAAGAAATGAGGCAAAGAGGGATTTTCAGCCTCGAGCATGAGAGAGAGGGACACACCCGAGCTACGGGGACACGTCGGGCTCCGGCCTCGGCTAAATTTAGCCCTCAGATGCAACACTGAAACAAGCAGTCGAGGGGAACTTAAATGCAGCCTTCGCAGCACCTGCTGTCAGACGTCAGCCCCTTCGGCGTACACTGTTAGTTTCCCTCGCTGTCACCCAGCAACAGCTGCCGTGGAGACTGAGGCGTCCATGGAGTCACGCTTTGGCGAGTGGACAACTTGGACGTATGCTAACAATATGTGATTCTGTCATTCTTCAAGCAAACAAGAAAATCACCACTCTTTATAGAACAATGGGAAATGTTTATGAATTAATATTGTTCATTATTAAAAAAAAAAGCCTAAAGTAAAAGAGGAGACAGTAACGGAGGAGATGACAGGCGCAGTTCTCTGCGCTTGACATTCAGGGAAACACTAAGCCTCAGCGTTGGAATAAAGGGATGCCTCTTTGAATAGAGCTCACTGGCAGCAGGTGGGTTATTTATAACGATCACTGTGCGCACAATTAATACCCATGATGCCCCTGGAGCACACTTGTCCGGTGTATTTGTTTATGCTGCTGTCATTCTGGGACACGGAGGCACGGCAGGAGACTTATTTGACAGAGGTAACACTATCTGAGGAGGACACTAATACATACCATACGCACAGCATAGACGTAGCTACAGACTCCTATTTTCAGACTTCAGATTGTTTATTTTTAAGTACTATTCCAACATTTTATGCTCATTTGCTTGTTTTTACTGAGCCTGAGATTAGAAGATACCACCTAAGAGAGTCTACAGCTACAGGGAGCAGCCAGTTAGCTTAGCATAAAGAATGGAAACTGCTAGCCTGTCTCTTTTCCAAGGTAATGCTATCTGGCTGTCAATACCTTTTAAGATCATCAGTTAACACATTATATCCAGTCTGCACAAATATGGAGATGTCCCTGCCTGGCTGAAGTTACGTCCGGGACTCATTTTAGACACATTTGTATAAATAAAATTAAAACAAACAAGAAAATGATGAAGCTAATTTGTGAAATCGGATTACTTTGAACATAATGAGGCAAGCAGTTTCCCCCTGATTATTCTAAAGATAATGAATAACACACGAGAGACTAACTTTCTGTCTTTCTTTAAATTTCTCCACAAGCTGCCACACTGGCATCCTAAACTGGCTGTGAAATTATGGTATTCTTGTTGTATTGAACATTACATGCCATTTATACTTTGTGTCTGTTGCTGCAATAAATCTAAAGCAGCAGAATGGCAGTGTATTAATCCTTCATCCTTTAACATTATATTACAGCATGAGGGAATGAAAACAATCCAGTCAAATAACCAACAAACCATCCAGTCGGTTAACCAATAACAAGATAAATTATGTGGCTTGTTTGTGCTTAATGTCAGCCCGGCCCGACACCGCTGCATTTTAACCTCATCTTCCGTTTCACTTGACCCGGATCATATCATCTCATTCATGCGTCTGAGAAACATCATCCCACTACAGATCCAAGTGTCTCTGCTCGTGGCAGCTCTCCAGCCTAAGGAGGAAACATCAAAATGTAAGATAAACCCAGCCGGCGACGTTATTACACACAGCAACTATCTGCTAACAGCGTATCACAACGGGGGCAGTTCGGACTCATTTGAATGGCGGGCGCTCATTTAAATCTAGGCTCCCGATAAAGAGACGGCATCGGAACAGCTCATCAGTTTGAAGCCAAACACACCTGCAGCCGGGGGAAGCTGCCGTCTCCAGAGGCTCAGCTTGTAAAATGATCAGAGAGAGGCAAGAAATCCACTCAATTCCCACCTTCAGTCCCCTGACAGCCCAGTCTATTCGCTACACCGGAACCACAAAGAAAAGTAAAGAGTCCGCAACCGAAGATGATAAATCGCTTCCACCCCTTGAATCTGCAGCTTTCCTCTTCCCTGGCCTCCGCTTGGTTTGAACTGAAATCAAACTCTTTGCAGCAGCAGCAGCCTCTCGGTTGAACACAGTAAGCAAATACCTCAAGTTTGCCTGCGTATTTGTAAAACTATCCTACGTTTACTGTATTTCAAAAGGTCTCACCTTTACTGGCCATTTTGGTTGCCGCTCCAGTGCTTCTCCTAACGCACTCTGTTCCTCTCTGTGAGCTCCCCTCGGCCCTCTGAGCTGTTTTTGGTCACCCCCTCCACACACCCCCTGCTCGCTCAGCAGTCCAACGTCCTGACAGCCCAAAATAATCTCGTTTGCAGCGCCGCCCACCACTCTGCAAGACTGCAAGAGCTTTACACATACAGAGATGATTCACAGCTGTGACGCAATATTTTTTTTAGACCTTATGACTTGTTAAAAAAAAACCTCAATCTGAAGCTGAACACATCCACGGCTGTCTATAAAGATTAAGTTAAAGTCAGGATCTGTTCACATTTAAGTGTCATTCGGCACCTGAAACAGGAGAAGCAGGGTCTATTTTCTGTTATGTCACAAACCTAATCTCTCCCTCCCACAAATGCTGACATGAAGAGAAGTTGACATGTTTGCATTTTCTTTCACTTCAAAGTGAAGAGTTGTAAATTCGGCTGGAACGCTTGTAACGCTTGGTTTGATACTATTATTCATAATTCAGAGGTCTGAAAGCAGCCTAAGAAGGGAATGGTCATCTTAATCTGTAGCTCTGGACCAGATTTACAGTTAAATGGTGTCCAACGTCAACCAATTCCAACCTAATTCCCCAAAAGATGAAATTTATGACGCAGATCAACGACTGCCGACACATTTTTGACAGCTTTTAGTTCTCCGTTGCGAGAGAAGCACTGATGTTAGTTGAACCGGCCTCAATAAAACCAAAAGAACATGATGCTCCAATAGAGGGATGTGTGCTATTTATTCAGGACACCCTAAACTCTGTCATCAGCCTGACCGCACATTCATCATCAGTCTGAGGTTTTACTGCCCCCCGCATACACTAAAATAAGACCGAACTCCACTCTGACTGACGGTCCACTTAAAGTGCCATCAAGCTGGGAGACAGGCTCTTATCTCTCTCTCTCTCTCTCTTTCACAATGACTCAACTCGCTCCAACAAAACTGAATAGAAAGAATCACCTATTTTTTCCATCTGCGTGTTTCGAACACTGTTAGACTCTGACATCAGTTGTGATGGTGTGTGAGTCCGAAAGGCTGGCCAGTGCCAGGAATGCTTTTCCCACAATGAGCCAATCATTCCTAAAATCCCAGGAGAGGGTTACTATAGAGACACAACGAACAGCCAGGACTTCCCGTGGGGAGGGGGATCTCTATCTTTGTCCGCCTGCCGCTGAGGGTCCATGCAGGAAGGGAAATCTGATATTTTCTTTATTTAACACATTGATTCACGAGCTGAGAGAAAGGATGTGGACGAGGAACGAGTCAAAGACGAGAAGAGATGAGAGGGAGGTGGGGGTAGAAATTAAAAATAAAAAAACTGAACAGAGAGATCATCAGGTACCTGCTATGTGTGTGCATACTGCCGGGTCCTCTGTTAGGTTAAGTGCTGAAAACCAGTGCTCGCTGACCAGTTCTTCCTGAGAGTTGAGGCCAACGGCGGCCGGCGATGCGGCCGCTGGGCCCCTGGGTCGCACAGATGTGAGTAGCTTGACTGAAATGGTTTCCCTGGTGACAGGAGACTCTGGCTCAGGGGTTGATGAGGATGCCGCTGCTGGGAAACAGAAGATGGTGTCACTATGGTGACTACACCACTACTGACCGTATATGCTCAGCTTGCACAAAGGGGAAATAAATTAAAGTCATCTGTACTAAAACCTTATATGTTTTAACGCAATTGCCATAAACTAAATTAAATTAAGGTTTACTGTATAATGAGCAATCGCCATGTAATGGTTTGATACTCGTGGCTGCAGACAGGGAGGAGGGTTTAAGGATTAACTGTGCCACACTTTAGGAAGCATCTTCCAAACTTACAGAGTGCAACCAGATTCCTGTGCGACCAAGAAGTTAACTATTTTATTTGAGGTTTTACTTCGAAACACTTCTGAAAGTTACAAACAGCCATTTAAACTGTAAGTTAACATATTTTTTAAGGTGCACTAATTGAATTATCCAACAAAGGTTCAAAAAAAGCAACTGGACTTGTAGAGTTTTGCTGGTAGTTTCTGGTTATTAGCATAACAAGCAAGTTTTTTCAGGAGGAGTTCCTATTTAAACCTCAGACTTCCCACCAGTCCCCTAGAACTGAAGAAGCTACTCGGATGAAACGTGAAACGTCTTCTCAAAAAACTCTACAAGTCCAGTTGCTTTTTTTTGAACCTTTGTTGGATATACCATGACCTGGATGACTGAGAACCTTCACAGACACTAATTGAATTGACTAAGTCATAAAAACTTTATACTATTGTGTTTTACCACTGTCAGAACCATTTCTCCAGTGTCTCACCCTGAATTATCTGTGAGGAGCTCTGCAGCTGGGACGATAGGGTCGGAGAGGGAGGCCGGACAGTCTGTGTCACGCTCTCCTCCCTTTGGACTCCTGCATCCCTATCTTGAGCTTCTGTGTCCAGGTTTTCTGGAAAAGGCTGAATTGTAATATTCTCAGTTTGCTCCCCTTCCCTCCTTCCCGCAGCGCTCGCTGTCCCCCCTTCAAGCCTCTCCTGCTCACTCCTCTCTGACGTGTCCTCCTCTTCCTCTCGGCCGAGGAAAGCTTGCGGATCCCAGTCTGAGTCGGGGGAGTCCAACAGTGTTTCCAGGGTGTCTGTGCGGATCAGGGGCGTGCGACTTCCCCTGGAGCCGCCCCTGCGTCGGTCACGGAGGTGCCGCGACACTCCCACCGCTTCGGGCTCTGCGATGGCGATGTAAGAGAAGGTCAGCTCGAAGGAGCTCTGCCGCGGTGTGCCCCAGATGGACGGGGATGAAGCCAGTCCCTCGTCATCATCCGGATCGCCATCTCCACCGACGTCGTCGTCGGACCACTCTCTGGCTGTTTGCAGCTCATATAACTCTGACTCCTCGTTTCCGCCTGAATGGAGACGAAAACAACATAATTGGTCAACCCCAATGCACCAAAAAAACAATATACTCCGCGCAGAGGAGCAATTCACAACACTAAAAAAGACCAGTACAAGGAGAGTGGTTCAGGTTTGAATAAATAAAATGCGTCAGATGAAAGCTCCCAGGTGTGCCATTTGATGTCGGGGAGAAAAAGTGAGACATCTAAAGATGAAACCTTATTTGATAAGTGCAAAAACAGATCCCCCTTTTAAAATGTAGCAACAAAGACACCTTTATTCTGACCTGTGGATTGTTAGTGCCAACATTAGAGGAGCTGGATGAGCTCAGGCGAACTCATATCTGTCACAGCAACGCATCAGAAAGCAGGAATCCCTTGTTTTTATGACCATTACTTGACTAAATATCTCAAACTTGTGCCTTACCATCGGTGCAGGGAGGTGTTGAGTCTGGAGTGGACGCCACAGAGCCATATTCCTCTGGAAGAAGGAGCACAACACTGAGAGATTAGTCACATTAACATTGCCTTTAAAACCTTCAACATAGGGATACTACTGATTATTAATAACACACAGGCCCAAACAATTGTATGTGATTGAAGACAGACTCCACCACTAGTAGTTAACCTAATCAACAAATATTAACTTGTATTAACAATACAGGCCACTGAATATAACACTACATGTATATCCGTTACAGAGTAAAAGGAATGATACAATTTCAGCCGCACACGTAGGTCAGTGAGTATTGATTAATTTCCGTACAGAGCTAAACTGGCAGCAGTAAAGGCCTTCACTCCATTAGATAGCCAGCATGACATTAGCTAATAAATCAGCCGGGCAGTGCCATGAATGCAGCACATTCTCTTCTCCTGCACGTGTTTGAACACATGCAGATAACCATAAACCACTTTAATTCAGTTTCAGTGGACATCAGGTGAGCGCTGTGGCTCAAATATCTTATAAAACATGAATGTAAAGGAGCATAACAGAAGCTTTCGTGGAGAAACGCCACTCCGCACACGGCTGCCTGCAAAGCCTCCTCCGGCAAATAAACATCTGCAATGCCAATGCAAGACAGCGGGCAGCAAAACAAGCCTGCATCTGCGCTGCGTCCATTCAGCCATGTGTTTATTAAAGGTGAGGGGAAACAGAGGCAGGAAGGGGGAGGGAGCTAACACGTAGGGTGCTCAGAGCAGTTAGCAAGAAAAGATGCTGAGCTGGAACACATGTGATGATGCTACAGGGAGACCTCCCACACAGAAACACAGAATGAAACAGCAGAACAAAAGCAGACTCACGGCAGTGGGAGAATCCTAAAACCTGGCCCATGCTCCATCAAGACATTGCTGGGCCCGTCCAGTCTGGAAGCCCCCCCCCTCCCCTCCTCTGCTGCCAGCACTCACGTCCTGTGGATATACTCTCTCTCCCTCCCTCCCTCTCTTCCTGCTCTTGCTCCCTCTGTTTCTCGGTCGTCTGTTGAGCGGCTTCCTCCCTCTCCTGCCTCTCGCTCCGTCACTCAGCAGCCCCGCCCTGCCTCACTCCACCATCCTCCCCTCTGCTCCCTTCCTCTCCTCTTGCATCGTTATGACTGCAGAGGTTGTAGTGCGCGGTACAGCAAAAAAGGGAGAGAGGCATGAAGGTCTGTCTAAGCATGCTGTCATCTCCCATTCATAGCTACTCTCTCTCTCTACGCCACTCTGTCCCTCTCACCCTCGTCATGTGATCTCGTCTCAGGATCCTATAGGAGCCGGAAGTCAGAGAGGGAGTCATTAATAATGTAAGACATGAGCATGGAAAGCATAAACAGAGATGGGTGCATTAGATGTCAGCTTATGTCATAACCCAGTTTCTCTTATAGTGTTTCACAAATTACCAAGCAAAATTAATCATAAAAGTTGCAATATAAATCATGTCAAAAGTCAACTTAATGCTTTTATATGAGTCTTTTATTTGGCTTTAATTAACTGGGAGGCTTTAACATTAGTGAACAGTAGGGGGCAGTAGGGGTAGAAGTAGAAACTGATGCTGCTGAATTAAGAGTTAGGATAAATGGTTAAACCAATGAATGAATGAGCTAAAAGTGAGAGTCTTGCCTCTTATATTTGCTTTATCTATGACTTTTTATTCAAATAAGGCAATCTGTAAGGTTTTATGGTGGTGTATGTTTAGATAGATACTGCAGTGTAACTGACATAACAGTCAGTTGAATAATAATTAAAAAAACGCAAACAGAAATAAATTAAAGAAGGGCAGATACAAGTTCAAGCTGAATGTCGATCGAAAGCTTAGCTTTTCTTGTTCTGTTCAGAGTTTACGTCACATTTTTAGATTGTCCTCTTAAACCTGATGTGTGCAATATTTTATTTACAGTATTAAATGTATCGACACGCCTCTCATTTCTCTGCACATGCAGGAAAAAAGTAATGCTGAACATTCAACACAATTTTCATTCATTCATTCATTCATTCATCTTCTGTAACCGCTTGTCCTGTGAGGGGTCTGGAGCGGGGAGGCTGGAGCCTATCCCAGCTGTCATTGAGCGAGAGGCCGGGTACACCCTGGACAGGTCGCCAGTCTATCACAGGGCTCCTGTTTTTTCAACTTAATATAAATGATTCATGGAAATATTGGAGCAAGCCTTATACTGTATGTCATGACCATCCCTTCTAGTGCAGTGCAATACTAAACGTTGCTTCCGCTTTTTTTTTTTAATTTGAGAACGACTGACAGATTAAATGAGAGCTGAGAGAAGCTGAGACATATTTTATTGGAACAGACAGTATTTTGATGATAGGTTGTGGCCCTAAATCTGTGAGAGATGGACTGAGGACATCACAAATCTGCCGAGTTGATAGGAATGATTTGCATCGGTGGGTTTTATTTGCTAGAAAACTGATTGCTTTGTGGTGTACAACTCAAATAATGCACCTTAGAGAAACACTTTGCTCACTTCCTGTTTGTTGCGTGCGTGCGTGTACAGCGTGTACAGTTATAATTGGATAAACAAAAGGTAAACAAACATCCTTCACCGGAAGCACTGCCAGCAGAGACCGACATCAGTTCAAAAAAGGTTTAGCTCTACTTAAAGATGGATAAGAACAAAGTGTCACACATATAGTCCTTAACGCTGTCCAACCCCATGTGTCCCCGCACATAAACCAGGTCAGAAAGTGCAAATACACAAATGCTAATGAGATTAAGGTGCTCAGCTGCCGTCCTGGGACGACACAGAATCAACAGGTCCCATATAGTTTAGTTAGGGTACCAGCATATGCCACAATATTGGAAAGTTTGACATTTAACTTGGAAAATATCACAACGCACCACGACTCTTCATGCATTTTTATTGTTTAATTCTACTTTAGCTTATATTCATCCCGAACTTTCTCCACTTTTAAATCTTATTCTTACATCCTATTTATATTTGTATAAAGTAGTGGAGTTTATCAAGAGATCAAGTTTTCCCTCGGGTCTTAACAACCTGCAGCAGTCAGAGCAAGTGATGCACACTCATTGGTATCACATGAGATGGAGCTTTGATTAAAGTTGGTTCCAGCAAATATAAATAGTACAAATGATATATTTAATGTTGTATGTCCATGGGGGAAATTCTACACCGTGCTCTACATCAATTTTGTGCGACACCGCCTAAAAATAAGAGGCAAAAAATACACAGCACAGCACAGTGGTACTCAACAGCTACAGACGTCATCTCTACACGTTTCCACCCAGAACAGATGAGCCAACAAACAAAGAGTCACACACACAACATCACACAACAGCTGCAGACAGCTGTTAGCCTCCAGTTAAAACTTGTGCTCCAGGTTTTTGCTAAAGTCAGCCCTTCTGTACCTGAAGGTCCCGTACCTGCACCCAGAGGGCAGCACAGTGAAGGCGCGATTAAGTAGGTGTGTAATGTCCCGTGCTATTGTAGCTGCAATGCTTGTAACGGCCTCCTAATTGAGATCTGATAACGTGGGTGTGGGCAGGCCTCTTATCTTGGCAGCACTGTTGTTTGTACGCATGGTCCAGTTTGCGACAAGGGAGCACGCTGAAGAGAAAGGTGTAGCAGTGGATGACTTGGTATTACAGAAGGAAGGGATGGGAGGCAGCATAGAGACTTTAGGTTTATGACTGGCAGCTTGTCTTAGATATCTCCTTTTCTGAGTGTCCTTAATATGATGATGAAAGTTGTAGGTATTTGAGATGTCAACAATTAAATTTAAATTCTTTCTTAAGAGGATGGGGTGCTTGGGTGACAGGGGACTATTATTATTTATTTGGTTTTCCTGGCACTGAGGTAAGATGATTATGGTCACGCCCTAATTAACTAAGCCGTCACTGTTAACTATGTGTGTAATCCTGTCTCTGACACAATTACCATTATCAGACAAGGGATACTACCTAACTAAAATCTTTTAATTTCTTATTAATTGTATTACTTGTCTTTTATTGTAAACCAGATCTTGTAGTACTGATGTCCCTTTTCCAAAAATCCCCCTTGGATCAGGTTAACCTAGCGGCACAGTGACTGACCACAGTTAGAAGTGAGAAAGCATCATGAAAACAGAAAAGATGAGTCAAACCCAAATATATAATAAATAATATATAAATAATAACAATATAATAATAACTGTGATTCTCCCTTAACAAAGACAGAATGATAAATGACACCAAATTAATTGGATTTAAAATTTCTTAAAAAATCCCCCAACAAACGAGATTCGTCATGGGATTCCTCTGTGTTCTGTAAGATGTTGTTCTCATAATCCAAGCGTGTGTTCAGACACAGGGCGTTTGTGCCGGCCTGCTGGCCAGGTGATTATCCAGCAGAGGGACGAGGAGAGACTCAGTAGGTGGGGGCAGAGCGGAGGGATAAATCAACAGAAATAGACGGGCCAACAAAAGGGCAGGGCTGTTAGAGCTAGGGCAGAAGAAGAGAGGGAGGGAGACGAGGGAACACAACCAGAAAGACAGAGAGAGTGACACCTTATCGGAGTCTTATTGTGAATCAATAAGGAGGATATTGGAAGGATTCTCTACAATAAAAATAAGTAAATGAATGAAAATGGCCTTTTTACTTCTAATAGAAACTAGCTGACTCTTTGATTTATCAGGATCTTAGTTAAAGCCAGTTTTTCTTTACCTGCTCAGGGTGTCACACTTTAACTGCTGCACTGGACCTGCTGAGGAAAACACAAGGCCGGAGGACTGGCACCAGAAGGAGACACGCTGCTGCCAGGCCAAGAAGGAAGCTTGAGCACAGGCTCCGCGGAGTGATGAGGACGGCCAGGCGGGCGAGCAACGTGGAGGTACCCTCCTTCCTCCGCAACCTGGTGAAAGAGACGGAGAAGATGGTCACGTTCTTCTTCAAGGGCGGACCCCGGGAACGAGAGCCTGGAGAGGAGGACAATTTGGATGGGGAGGACTCCATGCCGAGCCCTTACCTGGACCACCCCATATTGGAGAAGCATGTGTCAGAGGGGGGGTCGAATTTGATGAACTACGCTGTGGCGAGCATGCAGGGCTGGAGGTCTCAGATGGAGGACGCCCACACCTGCATGCCCCAGCTGAAAGGAGACCTGACGGACTGGGGATACTTTGCTGTTTTTGATGGACATGCAGGAAGCACTGTGGCACAGTACTGCTCCAGAAACCTGCTGGATCATATCTTGGCTACAGGTACAGCACAATTACCGACTAATAAGATGCAAGTACTCATTAAATATAGTTAAATTTTGTACTGGAGCCTTGCACTTGTTTTGAGTTACTTGTTTGGAAGGGATGCACATTTATCATTATAATACAGACTCTAAACGCACTTCTTGTAAGCCTCTTAGGACCAAAGCTATCTAACAAAGAGTATCTGCATTTGCTATATATAATCTACTGAATAAGTATAACGAACAAATCCCTTCATGAGTAGACAAACTGAGGAAACAAACATCACTAATTAGAGGTTTAGAGGTGTGGAATAATATACACACACAAAAAACATTTAAAGCTGATTTAAAAAAAGAAACAGCACAATATTCATATTTCAAACTCTTTGGGTCTTTCTTGCGTAAACAAATGTTAATCTAATCTAATCTGGCATTGTAAGTAATCTGTTTTTACAGTACCAAATAACATGCTAGAAGCTACAGCATGGTGTAAATCTATCTTAAAGTCAACATTTCTCCTCTTTGTTTCCGATAGGTGGGGTTAAAACAGAAGAGGACCCGGAGCAGGTCAAGGAGGGGATCTGTGAGGCCTTCCTGGACATTGATCGCCACATGCACAAACTGGCTCGCCAGGACAACTGGGACAGAAGTGGCACCACCGCAGCAGCTGTCATGATTTCACCACGCTACGTTTACTTCATCAACTGCGGGGACTCGCGTACCCTGCTCTGCCGCAAAGGCCAGGTGGTCTTCTACACCGAGGACCACAAGCCGTCCAACCCCAGAGAAAAGGAGCGCATCCAGAACGCCGGAGGCTCGGTGACCCTGCAGAGAATCAACGGCTCGCTGGCCGTCTCCAGAGCGCTGGGGGACTTTGACTTCAAGGAGGTGGACTGGAGGCCGCAGACGGAGCAGCTGGTGTCGCCAGAGCCAGAGGTGTATGAGATGGAGAGGACGCCCGAAGACGAGTTCCTAATTCTGGCGTGCGACGGGGTCTGGGACGCCGTCGGTAATGAGGAACTGTGCACCTTTGTGCGCAGCCGTCTGCAGGTGTGCGATGACCTGAGAGAGATTTGTGCCCAGGTCATTGACCTCTGCCTCTATAAGGTGAGAAGTCAGGCAACAACGCTAGACAAAGAAGATGCACAAGTAAACAAGACAGCGCTTGATTTTTGTCGTCGCTCAGTTGAATTAAGATTCAGATTTTGTAATTAAAGCACTGCACCGGGAAAGAAGTGACACTGAAGTGATAATCATGCAGGAATGCAGATATTTCATCAAGAAAATTTTGGAAGAACCTTATGATTTAATATTGCTTCCACAATAGTAGCGCCATAGATACTGTGTGAGCAGAAAACCTTCACTACAGTTCATTAATGGATGCCTTCAAAAGAAGCTTAGGATTCAATACCTTAATCACAACAAAAGTACTGGCATGGCTTTTCTTTGTGTCAGTTCACTCTGTCTTAGAGAACGTTAACACGTAACAGAGCATCCCAGACAGCAAAGACAAATATCCTGAACATATTTAAGGGTTTAATATATGGATATATGAACACATTAAATCCAGAACGTACCAAATCAACTGTGAGCAAATGAGTTCTTTATGCCCAACTGTGCATTTCGATTGTTTCATAAATTTCCACAACAAACTGAGCTACACATGTGTACCTGCAACACTGTTGTCCTGTGTTCACAGCCAAACAGAACTCCTGCCACTTAACTTAATCTCATCTCACTGAACTTTTCAATAAGACACACGGTGTTACAGGCAGGTGGGTTTATGAATGCAAAGCTCTACATTAAGTAGAACGTGTGGTGGACGGGGCCTCCTTGAGGAGCTATTACAGTGCCATTGTTACGTAAGGGGATTTCTCCTGCTGCTCTCCTTAACACTTTTCATTAACTGTCCCCGTAAACACTAACAGAGCCCTTCGTTCGCTCTATAAATAGCTGTATTAAGACATCCCCAGACATGCGATAGGTGGGAAGAAAAGACGCACATGGGCTGGGATTAAGACTGAGTGTGAGCATGCTAACGGGAGCTGAGTATTACAGCTCGACGCACAGCAGCTCAGAGGCTTTATCCCGACTGCAGGGGGCTGCTGTTTGTTTCACTAAAAAGGGATTACTGTACCTGCTGAAAGACTGCATGCTCCAGTACAGGCCTTTGCAGCTCTGACGTCATGACCAATGGGAGGATGGAAGCCGCAGA
The DNA here is from genome assembly GCF_963514085.1 of Chelon labrosus. NCBI lineage: Eukaryota > Metazoa > Chordata > Actinopteri > Mugiliformes > Mugilidae > Chelon > Chelon labrosus. Next base: position 17,594,659 of record NC_140346.1, read on the forward strand.
CTACACTAAACAACCTTAATTTTCCAGTGTATCAGCACATCCTAATCCTCTCAATCGACAAAACAAATGCTGAATCTGAAGCGTAACTGACACAACTGAACTTTTATCAACAGGTTTATTTCCAGCAGTGTAAAAATACCCTCCAGGCTTCTATTTTCATTAAAAGTAAAAATCTAAAGTATAATTATCAAAATTAAAGTACCTATAATTGATGCCGAAATGCCCCTGCAAGTGTCATATAACCATAAAAGACAATTACTTAGGTAGTGAAAATTTTAAGTAAAGTACAAGAACCGGAAATTGTCAGATCAGATTGTCCAATTTGAGTAAATGTACCTTTCCAAGACTGTCTCTTAATATCTATACTTACATTGAGACTGTCTCCCTCTGCAGGGCAGCTTGGATAACATCAGCATCATCATTGTTTGCTTCCCTGGGGCCCCCCAGGTGTCACAGGAGGCATTACAGCAGGAGGCGGAGCTGGAGCAACAGATTGAAACGAAAGTGGAAGGTGATGTGACTGTGCAAGACTCCTTCACGCTCAAAATTTTAATCTATTACCTAAATGTTTAATAACCATAATGATTTGACCATGCCCCTTCACAGAAATCATCCACATGATGAAGACCAGAGATGAGGACCCCGACCTCCTGTATGTGATCAAATACCTGGCAGCAGAAGAGATGCCGGGGCTCCCACCAGGAGGAGGCATCACCAGCAAGTGAGGAATGAATCTCCCACTCAACGGGATACAGTGGAATCAGTTTTAACCGGATCAAAGCAGAAATCTTTTCACTGTTTCTCTGTTTGCAGGAGAGACTGCATCATCTCTGCCTATCAGAAACATATCATGACTCAAAGAGCTCAGGAAGCAATGGTAAAATGCACAAAACATCCGTCTTCAGATCAACCTGTAATTCAAAATAGAACTGATGCTTAAGGTTGTAGTTGTATCTCCTTCAATGTCATAGCTAGTTAAACTTAAAGGGGAACAACCGTTTTTTGCAACCTGGACCTTATTTCTGGCGTAAAATATGATAGTTTACTCACCCATATAACTTTGGTGTCATTTGGAGTTGTTCGGACGATATTTATCGATATAGTGGGAGTGACTGGGGCACCGAAATGCAGCCTCTAAATAACGCATTATCTGCCGCAAAACTCGTTCATTTTACCAATATTTTTTTATGATAGGAGTAACAGGTTATCTATTTGCGGACGTGCAGCGGTATCCTCATCCGTATGCTCAAAATGGTAAGGATGTCCATCATAAACAAAGTCGTCGTCCACAACCTCAGAATCGGAAAAATATTCAGCCATGTTGCAAAAAACTAGCAGTAGCAAATAAGAGATCAGAGATCAGAGATGACATCATCCAGGTCAGAGGTTAATAGGTCAATCTACAGACCCCGGATGATGATAACAGGTAACTCCGGATTCAACGGGGAATAGCACTAGCGTATCATAACAAAATGAACGAGTTTTGCGACAGATAATGCGTTATTAAGAGGCTGCGTCTCGGTGCCCCAGTCACTCCCACTATAATTATGGACATACGCGGATCTAAATATCGTTCGAATGACTCCAAATAACACGAAAGTTATAAAGGTGAGTAAACGATCATATTTTATGCCAGAAATAAGGTCCAGGTTGTAAAAAACAGTAGTTCCCCTTTAAGTAGATGTATTCAAGTCTCATCTGAGGGAATATTATCTCATATCGTCAATATTTAACCACACAGTTCCTTTTTTGTATTAAAAAGGAACTGTGTGGTGGATTCAGTACTGATAATGTCACGTCATTATTTACATGAGCCCTCCTTATCTTCCACATAGCTGGTTCAACATTCTGTCCCACCTGACCTCTAAACACACCATTTTTCACTTCTAAGGAACTTCTTGCTGACACAATCAGTATCATTTTGTGCTGTCAAACCGAAGTGAAATTCAAATGAGCTCGTCTGCTGGACGCCTCAGGCTGCACCATGATGTCTGACCACTAAAATGTTCATAAATTCAGCAAATGACCTCAGGTCAAAAAGGGGATAAAACATCTCATAATCTTCAGAATACATTTAGCAGCCACCTTCAGCATTCGTTTAAAATAACCAAGAGCTGTTGATTCAACTGTATTTTAATTTAGGAGGCTGTGGTCTGGTGTACATTTTAATTGTATTACGTTGTACTGACACGTGTTTCTATTATTTTGACAGCCCCGTTTTTGTCAGTGGGCTAGGCTAAAGAATGGAAACACTTTAGTGTTTAATTCAATCCAGTTTAACAGCACCACAAACTACACCCTGCAAAATGATCATACAGTTGAATTACAACTTTTCTGACTCGGTTTCAAAATAAACTGAACATTATAATGGCCACAAATTAGGATGCATTAGCATTACCTAATGGACTGGCAAGTGGGTTTAAGTTTTAAAATCACAAAAAAGTAGGATTTCAGCTAACTACTAAAAAAGGTCTTAAACATTGTAAAGTGTGAAGATTTGCACCTTCTCTTTATCCACGATGACTGTAAACTGATTGATAGTCATCACATTTTACCAGAGGCCTCATTGTGCTTTTGTAGAAAACCCAAAATATATTCTATGAACTTCACGTTATCTTATAAAATAAAGTTACATGAAGAAAGTTCTGCATTTCTGATGACACTAACTCTTTGTCCAACGTTTTAGGACATCGAAGGATCAGAGGAGGACTCCAATTAAAGATGTTTCCACGGAAACAGCATCAACACCAGCCTAACCATCTCCATGGAGACCTTGAGGCTTGAATGGGAAATTTCAGTTTGTTTTTTAGATGAGGATTAAACTAAGGATGATTTGCTTTCTGACCCATTAAAATGAAATTTGAACTGAATACATTGTTGTGGGTTTTTTTTCTTTTTACCATATAACACTGGAACTGACAAGAGCTGCTTGCTATTTGACAGTCAGCACGAGAAACAAACAATCTTGAGAATGAGTGCTCCACACGTGAAGCGCATGTGTATCGGAGAGTCTCGTGACGGGGCTTTCTCAGTAAATAATTAGTTTGCACAATGCTGTCAGGGAGCCAAGGTGACATGGATAGCAGTGACTTGTTATAGCAACATAAACCAAAAGCCAGAGGGCGAGACACAAAAGGATAAAGAATGCAGGAGAGGGATGGAGAAGGAGCGGGAGGAGGATGGAGGGCCATCTTAGGGGAAGAGGATGAGATGTTCCCAGGAATTAGCACCCATACCTCATTAAATGTGCAACCTGTGGCGCTTTGGCAGGGACGTGTGATGTGTTACGTAACCGTGTTGTTTTTAAAAGTTGATCTCTTGCAGGAAATCTTACTCTCCCATCTGCACAGTATTTTCTTTGTGACGCTATAGTAGAGATTGCTCGCAGATTTTTACTGATTCATCTGTTTTTATTAATGAAATGTCTGGAAAAGATCGAAGCCCACTCTTTTTTATCATCTTGGATTTGTTGTCTAACCAACAGTTTATTATGAAACTCGGGAAAAAAAAAACTGTGAAAGCAAACGTTCAGTATTTTCTGCTTGAAAAATTAAGAATTTATTTTAAAAACTTTATAAAAGGCTCTAAACAACCCTCCTTAACACACTACCTAAGGTGTTTTACCTTAAATTCAATACTACTGTATGTCATATTCAAAATTTTAATGTTGCTTAGAATGTGAAGGACACAGATCACTTAACTTTTGTCATTTAGCCAAAAGAGAATGGTTCAAGTTGAAGCTAGATCTAATACATGTCAGGCTTAAAGCGTCTCTCCTTGGCAGTCATGGGTTCTTCAGAATGTGTTGCGAGGGTGGGGTGAGGCTCGGCACCTCTGTATTAATTGACCCAGCCGAGCTTTCATTGGACAGCCAGTCCTTCTCACCTCCTCACTCCTGACAAGTCAGACCACTCAAATATTGAGCTCAGAACAGCACCGCTCAGCTGGAAGGACTCATGGCCAAAGGCAAGAAGAAAGAAGAGGTGAAAAAGAACCAAAGAGGGGAAAGAAAAAAAAAATCTCAAACAGGAAATGTCTTTGGTGTTTAGATAAGCAACACTGGTACAAAGTGGCAGGAAGCTTGTGGGTTTGAACCTGTACTGGCCAGCTGGAAGCGTTCTGTGTCAGTGTTTCCCCCCTTTTGCTGCAGTTTTTTCTCACGGGTCAAAGACACGTCAATAAACTAAGCAGCTGTTTGAAGCCTTACAACCACCAGAGGGCTCCGAAACCAGCAACTGCAGTCAGGTAAAGCTCTTAAATGTGAACATTTTATAAGACTGAAATGCTTATGCATTCTGCCTGTTTGGATTCTTGTCTCTTGGATCCCTATTTTAAAAAAAAAAAAAAAATCACATATATAAACGCGCAATGTAGATGAAAGGAAGACAAAATCAGATCCTGCTGCGTTCTTAAGTTCAGCTTAAGCATGAAAATCTCCTGTGAAAATCTGTTTGCAGAGTTGGTGTTTCCGTATTGAGTTGCGACTGACAGGCCGATAGTCTTTGGCAGAGGCCCACTTGACCTGGTTAAATCAGATTGCTATGCATTTCAGTGTAACTGAAAGGGAGGCAAATCAGTTCCAGTTGCATTATTAAGCCCAGCTGAAGCTCTGTAATCAAAAGGTCTCATTGTGTTCCCAGAGGAACACTAAACCATTAGATATTTTACGCTCAGGTTTAGCTTCTTATAAGGCAGAAGAATAAGCAAGCCAAAAAGGAAATATTTAGCATGTTTGGCTTAAAAAATAGTGATTAATGCATTATTTTTTCTTTAAAAAAAAAAGTCGCCGGCTTGATTTTGTCCATCAAGTAGTGATTTCAACTCTGATTCACTAGTAGGCTACCTGAAATACAACATAAGACTATATTTTAAATTCTCGTGTCTTGAAATTAGAGATTGAAGGTCATTCAGCAGATGGACTAAAAACTATAGGATAAAGAAAAGTTCTGTTAGATCGCTTCAGTTTCAACTCAGTTTACATAAGGATCACTGAGACTGAAATCGGATTAAGAAGGGACCAGTGTGGACAGGAGGAAACATAGCGATAGAAACGATTTCAGTCACTGTGTGGTGAGGGCAGGATTGGCCTGTGTGTCAGCTGACCTTAAATCAAAGCGGTACATTTGATTAATTGTTGAATCAGGTGATTAGTCGAACAGGTGTAAGGGTGGGGCAGATCATGGCAGATCTACCTGCAAAGTGTGTGCACACTGAAGTGGAGAAACGCGGAATCCTGCTGCACCTGTGTTACCATCTGTAGTCTTCTGGAAGTTCACATGGAGCAAACAGGTCAAGAGAGAAACATCGTGGTATGAAAACAGACCAAACAAACCTCCAGCCCAGTCTACAGTCTGCATGTTCATCCAAGCGATTTTAATCTAACCGTGTGTCACCTACCTGCAGCCGGGAGAGATGCCTCTGGACGCAGGAGACGCCGGCTACGGCAGCGCGCCAGGCCCCGTGCTGCCAGGCGGTGTTGGCGGAACGGAGACGGCGCCGCTGCTCATCCCGGAGCCCGACCCGGACAGACCGCAGCAGTGGCAGCCCATGACCAAGGAGGAGCTGGAGGCGGCCGCGGGTGGCCCAGGGTGGAGGAGAGTGCGCTGTTACTTGGTGTTGCTGTTCTGGTTTGCTTGGGTGGCCATGCTCGCCATCTCCATCGCCATCATAGTCATCAGCCCCCGGCCTGTTGAGACGAAGCTCAAGTGGTGGCAGAAGACCGTGTTCTACCAGCTGCAGCCAGACCTGTTGACTGAGGCCGAGGGATCGGAGGACATCAACGGTGAGAGGGGTACCATACTCGCCACTTTGAGATTTAGGTTATACGTGCTTTTACTCCAAGGAGTTGGCATAAAAGTTCTTCAAACAATGTAGAGCTTCCATCACCTTAATTTGACTACCTGCCTCCTGGTGGTCAGGAGGTATCCAAACTTCATCCCTGTCATGCACAGAGTGACTGTTCACGTTTATGGAACAGTCACAACATTAAAACCACTGACAGGTGAATAACATTGACCATCTTGTGACCCACCTAGACCAGACCAGACCAGGGACCCCCACCCTATAGCCATGACACTCCTTGATGGCAGCAGCCATCCCCAGCAGGATGCAGCGTGACACAGGCACACACAAAAACAGTTTAGGAACAAAAAACATGAAAAACAGCACAAGGTGTTGACCTGGCCTCCAAATTCACTAGATCCCAAACTGATCAAGTATCTGTGGGATGCACCGGAACAAGCCTGATTCACAGAGGCCCCTCCCCTCAACCCATAGGATCCCCACTAACAACATTCTGTTGTCAGACACAACAGGACACCCTCAGAAGGCCCATGTCCATTCTCTGACGAATCGTAAGTGTTTTGGAGGCACAAGGGAGACCTACACAATATTAGGATATAATGTTATGCCTGATCGGTGTATATTCTCCAATGTGACCATGAATTTATATCAGTAACTCCATCAGTGTTTGTTAAATTGTTAAATGAGTCTTTATATTTGCTCTTAGTTTAGTCTTAAACTATTTTTGCAACTTTGTTGTACCCAAGCAGGGCTAGGAGGATACATATCTGAGGCTGAACAATGAAACTACTTTATCTCGCCCAAATTACCGCTGTGAACAAAATTAGATTTGCATTCAATGTGGCAAAAGTACCGAAGTGTGTTTAAATAAATTGAATCAAAAAAAAAAATGGAACACAATGACATTTTCACTTCATATCTATCCATATATCTAAATTTCCTTCAAGCGCTGTGTGAGCAGCTTCCCTACCTCAGGTCTTTGGGTATTGGAGCTCTAATCCTGGAGGGTGTGTTCGATAAGAAGGCCTCTAACTTAAACTTCACTGGTAAAAACTTGGGGACGTTGGCTCAGATCAAACATCTGCTCACGGAGAGCAGCAAAGCAGGTGAGTGAGTTCCGTCTTCTTCTTTTTTTTCAAACTGCCTTCATAACTGGATTTGTTCTGTGTCATTACTGATTGTTTGAGCTCCGTGCATGCTTCTGCAGATCTCAAAGTGCTGTTGGACTTCTGTGATCTGGACCTTTTGGGACGTCCGAATGTGGCAGGCAACGCTGTAGTCTCGGCTGTAGTACAGGTAAAACTGATTCTCTGGTAGTAGAGCCAGTGACGTTTGACTTTATAAAGCAGAAATATATATAATTATTTTTTTTTTCCCCACAGTATGCCATCCGGTTCTGGTTGGAGCAAGGTGTAGCAGGATTTGCTATCTGTGACACAGACGTGGCTTATTCAGAAAAGGTAAAAAGGTGTGTTTTGAATTTTCCTACAGTGAAAGCAGGGATTTCATAAGCTCCAACTTAATTTCAGACTCTGCTGGAGTGGAGAGGCGTCTTCAAGGAGTTCAGCAGTGATGACGATGAAAGGTGTGATTACTGGTGCAGAATTGGTTTATTTTTTTCCCCCCATTGTAACATTAAGCTCTAATAGTGTTTTTAAAAAAAAATGTGTGTCTGTGCACCGCTGCAGGATTGTGGTGGTAAAACAGACGTCGGACGTTCTGCGTCCTCTGACCAACTCCAGCCAGGCCAACGTCACTCTGGTGGATGCGATCATGAGGTCGATTCTGCCATATTCACATCACGTGCTGTCTGCCCAGGAAGTGGCTGATGCTATAGAAACACACCTGCAAGCGCCAGAAGAAGATATATGGCCCAGCTGGACAGTAAGCTGATATTAGTAATCGTTTATCCGTTAATATACATAATATGGTGTCACAGCCCTTTGCTCTAGCTCAATGCATGTTTCCACAGGTTGGAGGTAAAGCATCTCATGACTTGAAGAGGTTACTCCTGGTGCTGGCGATGACTCTGCCAGGAACGCCTGCAGTCCGGTATGATGAAGATATCGACCAAACACAGGTGGGGCCTTGACTGAGACTTTGAGTCATTAATCACCTGGTTTAATAGGCTCACGATGTCATATAAAACCTTCTGCCTCACAGAATGCGTCTCTGAAAGTGGGCTCCTTACAAAGGGAGACAGATGAGCCAGCAGACACCCACAGAGTGAGTAATAACGCCAGCTGGTCGAGAAATATCTGAATGACTCCTGACTCACTTAACAAATGAACGTGCAAGTTGTGGCATTATACGTGTTGGGGTTATATTAGGACTACTTTTACACATGTCTTCCATCTCTCAGGACAAAGAGAAGACAAAGCGCTTGGCTGTAGCTCTCTTCACGTCCCTCAGCCACTCCAGAGCCAGAGAAGAAGCTCTGCTGTACGGCAGTTTCACCTTCCTCCCCTTCAACACTTCTTCTTCCAACCGGTCTTCCTCCAACTCCACTTTTTCCCCTCCCCCCATCCTGGCCTTCCTTCGCTCCTGGGGTTGTGTCCACTTCCTCATATTGCTCAACGTCGGGCCCGAGCATCACGCCCTGGATCCAGCCTGGGCCCCGAGCCTGCCAGAAGCGGGGGTGTTTGTGGCGAGCACGGGAATGGACCGCTTGGGGTCGACCTCTCTGTACAAGCTCATACTGCAGCCTCACGAAGCCATCGTGATCAAACTTTTTGAGGCAGGTAGCTACAGGTAGCTAGTTGTGGAGTTTCTGTGTAGTGTAGCGCATTAGGTGCTTAAAAAAAACAAAAATATCTGATGTGATTTTTTTTTTTTTTTTTAAGATCTGAGCTAAGAAATCAATGTAATAAAATAATGATTGTGTGCAACGTCATTTGTTATCGTGTTCCTTTTCTATCTTGGATTTCATCTATATTAAAATATCAGTGTATTCCCAGACAAAAGTGGATAACTTTGCGACCATAAGCCTTAAAGAAAAATGCAGGCATTTATCTAAACTATCGTTTAGTTATATCATCCTGTAATTTGGACTCCCGGAAGCAGTATACATTGTTGAATTGGCGAAACCACCAGTTAAACTTGTTATTTTTTGAGAAAAAGTTCTCTTCATTCTACATTTTACCACAAATTCACAACGCTCAGAAATGCTCGCCCTGTTTTCTGAAAAATGTCAAATGAGGCTGCAGTTAGTCACTTGTCTCAGGTGCTCATAAACCAAACCACACAGTGAACCACATCCGAAATGCTTTTGTTTCCATTTTGGGGATTTTGCGATTGAGCAACTCTGGTACAGGAAGCAAATAAAAGCCCGTAGAGATTTCCAGCATATTAACTTAATCCTTTTGGCTACTTTATTTTGTCACCGAGGAGGATTTGCTTGCTGAACCCTTTGACCAGTTTTTCTCTGAACCACATGGTGGTGCTGCAGCACCACTCTCTGCTGTAACTTTTATGAAACTTTAATGTGAGTATTTTAACCACACTGAGTTCCTTTTAAATTTACAAATTTACAGTTACAAAATGCAATTTCATCATTCTGCTGTTGAGTCCGGGACTGATAAAGTCACATTTATCATTATTTAAATAAGCCCTCCGTGTTTTCCAAATAGCTGGTTCAAAAGTAAACATCTCTGGCAGTGTTGTCAGTTACACTGAGCCGCATCTATACAAAACACCATTTTCACTTCTCAGGAACTAGAAAAGGAAATAAATTTCTGACACGATCGGTATCATGTGCTGTCAAATCAAACAAATTCAAATGAGCTCTTCAGCGGCAAGCCACGGCCTGCACCATGATGCCTGACCACTAAAATGTTGAACGCAAACTAAGCAAATGACCTCGGGTCACGGAGTGGGTCAAACATCTCATAATCTTCAAAATAAACTCTCCATCCATTTTATTAGGTACACAGGTGAAAAGGAATACATTCTAATATAACAGTCCTGCATTAAATCTTATCTTCATGAAGGTTGTGGTATGGCCGTGGTTAGTAGCACAATTGAATTATGAACACATGTTCCTATTATTTTGTCAACCCCATTTTAGTCAGTGATTCAATTCAGTTTAACAGCACTGCAAACTACATAATTTTAAAATTAAAGTGGAAAAAAAAATCTTACAAATGAATTGCCACCTTTTTTTATGCTGTTTCAACCTAAACTGAACATTATAGCAGTCATGAACGTAGACTGTTATATTAAAATGGATTTGTTTTCACAACTGTGCCTAATAAAGTGGCTGGTGGGTGTAACTCTTACACACACGAGTTGTGAGAAAGGCTTTTTTCCTGTTGTTATTTTGTCATTTTATTGACACACAGCTCCACTTATTGACAGTATACCCCCAAAGAGTGAAATGTGCGAGTGGTAACATGTCTGACATAGGGTATATCGGGTCATGCAAGACCGAGCATAAGCAAAAAGCAGTAAGTAAATGTGCAACGTGCACGAAAAACTCAAATCACAGTGCCCGTTGTCCTTATATCGTTGCACTCTGTTGCATGAACCAAGCCGACGCATTCATAAGAATTCACAACATTATAGCACAGAGAAAAGGCATAGAGTTACAGCATCAAAGTCACAACATCAATAAGAGACTAATCCTCACAGTGCATGGTTGCAGCAGCAGCTTTTTTTAAAAGCAAGAGGCTCTTAAAAGAACATTCACAATCATGATAGGTGGAAACCAGTGAGAACGAGGAGGAGCCGTGGAATCTAATGTTCATGCAATACAATGACATTATGGGATGCACTGGTACGGGTATTAAGCCTAATTTGAGAGAAAATCCTAAGAATAAATATCGATTGTTGTTAGACTTCTTAAAAGTGAGGCGTAACTTCACATTACTCTTTTAGGTTGAGCTTAAATTCAAACAAAACTTTATTTTATCTTTGATCGTTTTTGTGACAGTTTGTTCCTCTTTTTTTTTTCTAAATGAGCACCACAGCATCACAAAGACGAGGTTCTACTCTACCAATACATACATAACATTTTCACATTTGCGTGACCTTTGTTAGTACTAGCAGTCTGTGCTGCAGGCGGAAATGTAGAAGGTACTGTAAAAGCTGTAAAAGCTGTAAAAGCTGTAAAAGTGGTTGAGAAAGTCGGTTGTTTAGTCATTTTGTTTGATGACAGCAATGTTGACCTGTCGGTTTACCACCTTGGACCATAATGAAATATCAACAGAAGTTGGATGAACGGCCGTGAAATCCTTTAGACATTTGTGTTTCCTTCACACTTTTTTTTTCGTCCAACAGTACCGCAAGGTTGACACTGTCGATTTACGTGAAATGTTTTGGCAATTATTGCCATGAAATTAGGTGGTAACCTATCTTGTCAACTGGACGATTAACTATTCTGACCACTTAACTTTTCATTAAGCACCATCAGAAGGTCAGAATTTTATTCAGTTAGCTTTCTCTGTAAAATTAGCAGCAGTACTTTGTGTTTAGTGCTAATTAGCATTGTTAACACTGTACCTGCCAAACGTCAACGCGTTAGCATTACTGTCGTGAGCATTTAGATTAAAGCACAGCTGTGCCTCAGGAAATCCTTTAAGGGACTTCTTACTTGTTGCAGTAAAGCAATGATACCCCTTGGCTCACTTCAACAAATATTTCTCTTTCTCTTTTACACTGCTGATGAAGGGTACACTATAGTTGTGGTCGGGCCAAACGGATCACCGTGTCATCAGTGCCATCGATGACAGGGAAAGAATCTGTACAAGCAGTGAGCAGCATCTCATGTCATCGATGCTGTAGCTGTAGAGAATCCATTAACAAAGTTTGAGAGAAGGAAAGAAAAGTATACATTCATCCATATTGTTTATCCATACAGTTTTACCCAAGTTCATATGTTCTGATTTCTCATGGGCATGATATGGTCCATTGTGTTCCTTAGTGCTTTGTCACAGTGCTTTCAGTTTTATGGCACGATTCTCCTTGCGACGTTGAAACAGCTTCCAGTGGAAGTTTACGACCTGTTACAGTCCTTTTCTACCAAACTTAGTTAATACGGAAACATACAAAGATGTTTGTCTTTGTGCCTCTGAGTGCAGGAATCCTCTGTTCAAATGTCAGTTTCATTTCAGGGATTTGCTTCAATGTTTTTTAGTCTCCCAGCCTCCGGCCCTTCCCCCTTGGACAGCTGAGGCTTCCTGGGGTCATAGAGGCACACTGGGGTACACGTTGGTCCGTGAAACTGTCACGTCTGGGGGGTTGCGCTGTATGACATTGTCCAGGGGTAAAGACAGAGCGCAGTGTGCTGTCGTCTTCACAGCCCCTTTGCTGAAGCTGCAGCTCAGCAGAGAGCGAAGGTGGCGAAGCACGGACTTGCGGCAGATGATGAAAACCCAGGGGTCCACGATGGGGTTGAGGGCGTAGAAGCGGAAAGCTGCGAGGTTCACGTCGTCACTTTCGAATGGATGAATGGCGTTGATAAAGCCTGCGATCTGAAGAAAGAGAGGGTCGAGTTCAGATACAGTCTGTGCTAGGTTACACGTGTAAAAGATCTGGATCAAGACCTAGAATGGTCTGTTTATACTGCTGGTTGTCTGTCCCACATCACAAGACCAGATCAAAAGCATAAAAGCATAACTGTTTTATCTTGCATCATCTACAGACTTAGAACAGTTTTGTCACAACACCCTTGCTCTTCACCTCTTCACCTTTTTTTGCTTCTTTGAAAACACACTTTGTATTCCCTGCTTTAGCTTAGATTTCACTGAAGTATTTTAACACAGGTTTACTGCCTGGTGACCAACTTTGACTCCTTTGATATCTGACGGCGACTATCTATTCCAGTGGTATTTCGGCAGCATTCACAGGTCTCTTCCTCGCTGCATGGGCTGTGTTTTGGTTGCTCACCAGAGATTAAACACTCTGCCTGCTGGATGGAGCCAAACTGAACACGACTCCAGCCACGTTAACAGTTGTCGGCACTTTGGTGTTAAAACCAGATGAGAACACGACTGTGTGTTCAGCATCAGTGTCAGCTGACACTGTGGTTCATCTTGTTAGGCTTTACCAAACGTCAACAACCCCCTTAAATAAAACATGCTTGGCGTGTGCACAAAAATCTCGTAACTACAAAGTGTCCTGAATACAGAACCACGAGATGCTGCACAACAAAACCACATCCACTTTTTTCTTGCTTTGACCTTTATGGTATGACAGACTGCAGACAGGCAGCTCAGACAGCAGCAGCTGGCTGCTTACTCATCCTGGGCAGCGAGAGAAGCAGCAGCTGGCCCAGGAAGCTTCTTTGTCACCTTGCTCTTCTTCTCTGTCAACAATTCTCCATTTCCTCCATGAAATATCCAACAAACAGTGGCTTAATTAATGGATTGTGGTGATTGAGTGTTTCTCTGTTGCTAGGGCCTGGGCTGAAAACTAATAAGCTAAAGATGATGTGAGAGGGGCCAGAGGGAGCAAGTCCAGAGCCAGGTCAAATCAGACTACCAGAGGGACCAGGCTACTGTCTTACTACTGTTATATCCTCCTCATACTCACCAACCTGCCAAACCCACACAGAGTTGAATGTTCACACGGCGATCTATAGATACAAGAGACAGTGAGGGAGAGGAAGATGCTGATTGTATCTTGTTGCTTATCTAAAATCTTGAGCTAAGTGGTATAATAATCTCAAAGCTCTGGGACAGAGTTGCCATCTTACATGTGGCAGTTAGCACTTCAAAATAGAACAGATGTTCTCAACTTTTCAGGAAGTATAATTTTGTTTTGTGAGTTTTCCTGAATTGCACAACTGATGGCATCAGATTCTCAAAAGTTTCACAAACCTAAAACTGAAAGACTCCAGATATCCATGGGTTATGTTAATACTCAGACAGACACAGAAACAAAAGCTGATTCCTTTCAAAAGATCACATACTTCTTTTTTCAAACAGTCAGATTGCCATCATAATTATACAGAAACCAAGTGGCATATCACAACCTGAACTGACGCAGCTTCTTTTGCAAAACTTTTTCCATCAGTTACTGTACTCAGCACAAGATAACATGTAGACAAGATAACAAGTAGAAGATATATATATGTTAAAGTTTGTTTTAAGGTCTTCCTTGCTACCACAACAGGAAGTTGCATCACTAGCAGACACAAACATGTAACATAAAATTGTAAAGTTAAAGTTGTTAATTGCATAAATTGAAATGTTTCATGCAGTTTAGAATGAAATACCTCATTGTGGAAATGCTTAATTTTACGGTGTTTCTTTTGGTTGACCCCTTCATCCCATCCCCTCGACCGCTTCATCCCATCCCCTACCTTTCCCCTTATCCTGGTCAAAATAAACTTCTTTGTAAATACTGGGGTGTTGGGCTTGTTAATGAATTATCATTAACTTTATGGAAAGATCTATGAGTACACGACTTCCCGTTTCATAGCCACAAGCTCACAAGTTTGAACTAAAGACGTCATATGAAACGAGAAGTCGTGTATATTAATGCCTTACGACTGTTGGCACCTAGAGGCCACAGAGCTTTAACGGTTTAAGCAAGCATAAAGTGTGGAAACTCAATGTGGGAGATGCAAAGGTATAATGAAAACATGAGGCTGTCGGAAATGCCAAAAGTTTTATCAGACATGTTATAAAATTACTGAACTCTGCTCTGAGCAATTACTAAACTCTGCTCTCTATACAGGACAAAATCACTATATATTCACTTTTTTTTATCCTGCACCATATCTGAAGATGTCAGCAGACACACTTCAGTGTGGTCACAACTTGGACCACACTGAAGATTTCCACTTAAGAGGTCGTGAATACCACAAGGGGCGGCCATTTATATGAACGGTAAACCTTTGACAGCAGTATTAGCTGTATAACAGTTATAGTCCATGAAACAGGCTGGCAACAATTTGCTGTTTGAGCTAACACTATATGTGAAAATGAATCTTAGGCCCACTGGCATAAAACACACTAACAAACACAATGACAAATGTGTCTCAACACAAAGTTATTGTCTACTTAATTTATCACGCGGCGCTGCCAGGAACATTTCAAACAGACATGCATCCTCATATGCAACTATCTCTCTCCACGTTACCACCCGCACTGGCGCTTCTTGTCTCTTCATGCCACCCTGCCTCTTATGGTCCTCTGAGCGGGCCATAAGCCCCTGCAGAGGAGGACACAAATCACAAGCTGTCCTCTCCAAGCACCGCAGGCTGTGGGGCCAAAACTGATGACATGTCAGGCTCTCCTTAAACAAGAGCATATTAATTTATCAGTCTGCTGTTAAAGAGCAGGCCAGAGGCAGTGCACAGAAGGTAAGGGTCGCGGCGATCGTTTAAGAGAGCAGAGAACCGTGCAGGTGCACAGCACTTACAGCACCGTGACTGTTCATATAGACACATCAGGCAAAAGCAAATATGTGCACACATGTCCTGTATAAACACATGCATACCGTACATAGGGAGACAGCTGCATATGCAAAGCATACTGTACATGTGCAAACACAATCATCACCATATAGAGCCCTGATCAGGATATTTCACTTTTCATCAGTTAGTTGCTGTATTGTTGTCAACAAAAGGCTTTTTCAGTTGTAAATAAAGGAGAAATATCACAATCTGTTAGTTGTTTCATTAATCTATACTGTAAATAAAGATACCCACGTCCTAAAGCCAAAGGTGATAAACGTAATAATATCCAATACAATATCTATATATCTGTTTGATATTACATAAGAGAAAAAAATAAAATCTGGAAGAATTGTTTGGGTACATTTTTTATTGGCTAACTATTCCCATTCTCATGACAGAATTCCCCACGATCCGGTTTGTCTGTGGTAAATAAGTACATCCTGTCAGAGACACATCAGACTTTATTTGGATCTGATGATTGCCGCGTCTTTCAGGAAACAGACCGCGTAATGGATGTCTACGCTCCATGAGCCATTATTTTCCATCTCAAGGTCCTGGTGGACTCTTCCTATCTCCCGTTTCCTGATCCTGTTTCACTGCAGGATCATTACACGGGGCTGAGAGGAGGCAGCGCCGAGATTACTGGCCTGTCAGAGAAGACTGTTTACAGCGGAGAGTTAGGAGAGACAGGGACAAATGCCGCAGCGATATGAAAGTCTCAGGAGGAGTTTTGGAAAGCATGCTGACTCTCTTTCTTTCTCAAGAGTAAGATGACAAGCTCACAGTCATGTGCGCGTTTCTCAATGCAGCCACTTCGAGAAAACAAGCTAATGTGCTAATAACCTTTAAACCCACATGTGCTGTATAACGTGCATCTATTATGGTTGTGTTTGTGTGCACCTGATAAATATAACTTCCTGGGACTCTGAAGGGAAATAGCCTGCACTAGCAGCTCAATGCTTCAGTTAGTTTCTAACTTTGTCTGTAGAGTCAATCAGAACTACCGGAGCACTGTTGAGGTTGTTGGCCATAAAACAAAACCAAAACAAGCTGAACAGAAATTAGGAAATCATATTGTGGGTTTCCTATACAAGTGACCCCATTCCATTACACGCATTATGCAATGTAACCTTCCATTGCATGTGCGATGTAAACATAGTGGTTCACTAATTAACCTCAGATTCCCTAAGAATTTCACTGCTGTTTGCTTTAGAAGAAACTGTGAGTCATTTGCAGCATGTTTTGCTGCTTTCCACTTAATTGAAGTCCTCATGACAAACTGACACACCCATACTCCCTGCGCTCGCTTTGAAACATTTGACATCGATATTCATGTTCAAAATCTCCCTCTTGGAAACTCTTGCAAGAACATTTTCCAACAGCGCATGACGGCAGCACAGTTTATCAAATGGCGTTTTACGTCAGTGAGGTTATGCAGCACCGCACGAAGGTTTTTGACACTTGCCCACCATCTGGGAAGCATCTGATTGGTCCTAACTTTATTCTGCAGCATTTATAGCGCCTTACCCTTTTGCACAGCACTCAACAGGAACAAGTATGTGTGTGGCACTTATGCCATACTGCTGCCCTATCTTCATGATCTCTGACACAGCGGTTCCTTCGTTTCATGTAAGAAGATATAAATCAAACTCTGCCCACACCCTCTCTGCATCTATGATTTTGCGCCATTTTAAATTAACAGAAAGGAGATATAAGGCTGTAAAAAGGATTTCCATGAATAGCTACAAAGATTTTTCTTCATCAGCTGTTTTCTATGTCAGACCTTTCATTCAACCGGAGCTACATGGGGGTCAAATTTAAGTAATCAAACATATATGCGCGTCCTCAGGCTGTTCAATGCTTACCTCTGGCCCAGCGTGAGCTCCTGATGGGAGCTATTTGTTTGTTGTCTGGAGGTGAGTCATACAATGCAAACACTCTGTGTGCTGTTTGTCAAGTTAAGGGAAATTCTGCTGCCCCGTAGTACGCACTAGGAAGTTGTTGAGGAGGTGGTTTTCTGACATTTGAGATTCAATAAAGCACACACATAGATAAATGAGTGGGTGTTCAGTGGCAGGAGCATCTTGCGCGTGTGATCAATATAACAGGCTTTGATAAGTGGCTTTTTCCACAGAGAACGCATCTCCTTTCTACCTTCAGTACTGACAGGATAATTCACATTAAATCACCAACTGTAATGAGCTGCAGCAGAAGCAGCAGTTACGTCCATCTATGGGATTAAGATTAAAAAAATGTAAACATAGAAACTCAGTGTGTGAAAGCTTGAAATCTATAGTTTGCATGATGAAAAAAATTCAAATCTCTGTAAACCGTGAGACCTGGTCCTGCTACCTCGGTCATGTTTCTAGTCTGTACTGTAGTCACATGTTGTTTTTGTTCTGTATTCCCTGCCCATCTTCCAACACACTTTGCCATGGCCAACCCCACCGTGATGTATTCTTCCTGTGTCTCATTAACCAATACTCTGTGCCTCTGTAGATTATTCTTTTGGCTTTTGGCTATGCCTTTTTCTTTTTTCTTTTTAACTGCCCCTTTGTGTACCGACCTGTTTTAAAGTTATCTTACCGGCTCTGCTGGTGTCAAGCTGTTTGTTCTTACATAAACCTGATTGTATGTAAGTTTATCCTCTTCACAGCTGCAGAACTCCTTTTAAAGTGTTCTTACAACACAGTTTCAGACTTTCTCCAAACACTGAGACTCATTTCATAACCGTTTTTTTTTTATTTTTTTTATTTTTAAATTAGTCTATTTCTGAGCTGGGATAGGTTCCAGCCCCCTCAACCCTTCACAAGACAAACGGTTACAGAAGATGGATGGATAAATTAAATGAGTCTATTTCTGTCTGTATGTCTGTGATAAATACATTTTGTCTTTAACAACTGGTCAAGGCTGCGGAGAGCTACACACAGCCATCATACTGTCAACCAGCACTGTGCAAAACTATTCCACAGATGACGTGGTTGCCTCTGAGTTTAGTCATCTGCGGAGACAAGTGCAAGGAAACAAAACATTTCATGTGATTACATCGAACGCGCACAACTGCCTTCAGTTATAAATCATGTATCTTGTCTTGTGAATCTCACTCTTCCTTTGTGCATAAATAGCGCATTAAGTCTAAGATAAACACCTTATGTCTACCGTTTCTCTCTGCACGATGAAAGAACTTTAAACTTCTCTGTGTGACAACTCTGAAGTCAACTCATCTCTGCCGGATGAGAACCTGTTGGAGGAGTTACTGTTTGCTGCTACCAAGAAGAAACTGCTGGTGAACCAAACAGGAAGTAGAAGTAACTGTAAAAGGGTGGAAACCCATCTTTCGAATAAACAGGACAGTGTAGGGCATGAACCAGGCTGGTATGTGTCAATATACGCTGGGCTCGTTGCATAATCTTGCAGGCCCTTGCAACAGACTGAGACGTCACAGATGTTGACTGCAGTTCCTCTTCATGAGAGATAAAGTTGCCCTGTGGCTCTACAGTCTGTGCGTTTTGAAACCAGTGGTAGACTATCTTTTAAAGTATGTCAGTGACGAGGCTGCATTTTAATTGAAAAGCAGGAAGTTAATCACTGATATTATATCGCGGTGTTCAAATAATTATTATAGCCGACTCAGATAAATTTTCTTAGTTTAAAGTTTGGGCTGTGACGCACATCCTTTCCCAGAAAGCCACCTGGATGCCGGCCATGTCCCTCTTGTCTCATGCCTACTTCATCATTGCATTTGCCAACAGCCTTGGTAATTGAACATTACAATCTGCACTTTTTATTTTTTCTGGCAATGACCAACATCCACTAGAAATAATTATGGTGCGTTTAAAAGACAGGTCCTATTTTTGTGAGCTTATCAACCATTATGCTGTTATGACTTCGACTTCACTGCTGAGCTCTGGGGATGTGATAGCATTTGTGATAACATTGTTAGCTGTGCAAGCATTACAAGGGCTCGGATAACCAGATGGGCCGCAAATACAGAACTCAGTGCACCTTTGAAGCATAGTGTCGCTGGTAAAACTTATAGCTCTGCATAATCCACAAGGCAAATATATGCTCAGATAACGTGGCTGAACTGCCGAGTCAAGCATACTGGGACAACCGGACATCATAAAACGCAGTGGCGGGCCGTGCATTTTCCACCTAGGCCTTCAGTGACCTCAAACCTCATTCAAAACACCTTTTAATACGATCCCTATGAAGCCACTGCTATAAAAACCATCATCATCATCCGGATACACAATAAAACAGGACATTGCATCGTATCTCATACAGCGAGCTGAATGCCATTACTAAAGCAAGAAACTCACTTTGAACAATTCAAAAAGTCTCCTCTCGCTCCCTGCGGCCACCGCTGCAACCAAATCAATCCTCCTTCTGCCGTCGTGGGTTCAAAGCGTTAACGGGGGCGATTTAGTTGTGCAGACGCGACAACACTGACGCTACTGTAGGCCACAGGGAAGGCCTAACAATACAAACTTGAAACGTGATTGGTTAAAGGAACAGCGTCATTACAACATATTTGAAGCTTCGGCCGCAATGCAGATTTAATTGCGAAGGCCCAGGCAGATTTCTTTGACTCCGGCAACACGTGATGTCTGAAACATGACTGGATAAATGCTCTAATGCAAAGTTACACTGCCAGAAACAACACAGCTGAGAGACAGACAAGCCATAAAATGAAAAGACGAGGCTATTGGGAATAATATTAATGGGAAAATCTTAAAATGTAAGTTTAGGCCATTAGAGAAGGCTTTGCTGGCCCTGACGACACACCACCACATTCAGGCTCTGTCCCTAAAAGGTGAATATCGGCAATTCCTGCTGCTCCATCCCATTTGTCCCTCGCACTTTCCGGCGTTGTCAAAATCCCTTCATTCTCCACGTTCTCAGTGTCAATCAGTCCCAAACCCCCGCTCTTTAAACTCATTGTCATTACGTGTCTCTGTTTTTCAGTCCGTCCGCTCTGCAGCCCTCCTCCTCCCCATCTCTGCCCCATCCTTTTTCTCCAGGGGGTCACAACCAAAGTCTCAGTCGGCCTATCTCTGCTCCACCTCCACCGGCGTCTAGACTCCTGTCCCCGTCTACCACCTTCGTCTGGGACGCCGCTCCCACGATGTTGCTGCATCACGTCGTTAAATACTTTTATTTCACATGCTTTTGCTCTTTACTTGCAAACGACCTCTCCCTAATGGGCAGGACTTGTTTCCGTTTCCCAGAAATGGGGAACTGCCTCTGAGTGTTCTTATGTGATCAAAACACACAGCAATAAAGACTCAAATGTGACCTCCAGGCACTGACCCAGGTATAAAAATATCCCAGAGCCTGAATGTGTGTTTTGAGAACTTAAAACTAAAGACACAAAACGTTATTAATTATATTACATTACAGCAGTATCAAAATTATTGACATGTACTCGTATCTTTCAGATGAATTTATACAATTTTTTTATGTTTGTGTGTACTCTGTATGCGTTTACAAATGTCTGCCCAGTCTAATTTTCCGCATATTTTGCAAAAACATCCACTTGGACTCAAGTATGGACCGGTCTGCATTTGGTAGTGAAAGGTCAAAGGTCACCGCGATCTCTGTATACAACACATAACTCAAGAATGAATACGGAAATTATAACAACAATTCACTCAAACATCTAAGAGGATAAAATTTATAAGTAAATATCCGAGAGGTGAAAGATCAACTTGATAATATTACGTAACAGTACTCACTCATTACATACTGTACGTGATATGAATCTTGGTAGATATAAACCAACCCCGGTTGGCTGATGTGTACAGCTGTGAGGCGGTTATTCTAGTCAAATAGTATAAAGTCTGAAGCACCTGTAAAATTACAACAATGGGAAGGACCTCGGTGGGTTAAGACTTTTACTACCACCTGTTAACGGTATGTGCTGCAATTCAGTGTGACACCTGTTGCTTTTATAATGCAAGATGTACGTCACCCCAGGCTACTTGAGTCTGTAATCTGCATCCATTTAGTAAACTATGACACTGTCGGATGAGGACATGTTGATTTAACTGTACCGACAAAACAGCGGCAGTTCTCCCGTCTCCCTGTAGTAAAAATATAAAATTTCAGTTCCCAGGTGCATAACTGACAGATTGATTTAAAGACAATAAATGTCAATTTGTTTGAAACTCGTATTTAAATTGCAAGTTTCTGGTTGAAACACGTACTTATCTACACCCTTTTTTTAGCGTCAAAACAATGATAACTGAATAGATTAAATAATGCATCATGACCGTAACAATAAGCAGTAGATTAAAAACAGAAACACATTACAGGTCTTGACATGCGCTGCAGGAATTCAGTTTCAGTTTTGACTACAACCAACAACAAATCAGACTCTGATGACAAATGCATGTGTCATTAAAATATGCAGTCTGCAGGTGTTTTGTTCAGGGATTAATAAAAAAAAAAAACAACTTGATGATGCACGATTGCGTCCTCAGCTACTTCGAAGAGCACGCCAGCTTTTCAGTAAACACCACCTTCTGCACAAGATGTAGATTCGAATGTTAAAAGTAAAAACGACACAAAGAATTTTCTTTCTGCTTAATTCATTTCACATGCTGCTCATGTGAAACCACCGAGTACTTCCATTATACCGAGCGTTTGAAAGTGAATGCTGATTTATAAGTGCTGTACTGAAGTGTTTTGTTTTTGTTTTTAATCTTTAATAATCGTTTTATAAATGGCCTTCTCCGCCAGGACCATTAGCGCACTATTCTCTGTCAATATCCTTCTGAGAGTTTTTCCTGTGGGCAGCTGGGACCAACAATCATTGTGTGAGGCGTCAGCTGGGGATCAGCAGCCAAGGAGCTTCTAAGGCAATCTCTCAAGCAGAAGATAATAACAAGGTCGGACGCACGATTCGGGGCATTCATCCGTGCACAAAGGCTGACTCCTAAAATAGATCGCCAAATGATGTAGAAGCAAACAAATACAGTTTGAGTATGTTGTTAATTAGTAAGGTTAGGTACTGTTGTTACCTTTGGACGGAGCGACTGACTGCTTCACGCTTTTTCCTGCCCTTATTTTAAGCTAATAGGCTGCTTGCTGCAGCTTCAGTCCGTTCATTAACTTTTCCCAAAAAGCAACCTTAAAAGTTTTCTATATGAGCCGTCATTTTAGTTTCTGTGTTCTGTTTTGAATTTCATGAAAAAGAACAACAGATTTTTATTTAAAACACAGAGAGCCCCACCCAAACATCAGTCAGTCTGTTTATCTCTGCTAAGCCATCTCTGTTCCAAACCTAAAAATACAAAGTGACTTAAAATAATGGACGCGGGGTCCAATCATTTGTCAACATCACTACTTAATATATATTTAGCGTGGAGGGGGAGTGTCTGGGAGCAGAGGGCAGAGGGGGAAACTTCTTCCCATCACATATTTTCAGGTTCTATGCACTAGTAAATATTATACGTGGGTCACTGACCCCTAAAATCCCAAACCGCACAATGTGCACTGCTGCCTGGATGCAATTATCTTGTTAAATTAGCTGAGTCCCTGTTGTCTGCATACTCTGGCTCAAAGGCTCTTTGAAAGCAGAAGTTGTTTCAGGCGCACCAGTAAAACGCATTTTGGAAAGATTGCAGCGAGGATTTAATGACGCCTATTTGAAGAAAAATAAAAGAAATGAGTGCTTTCTGTTTTTTTAACATGTAGGAATAATCAATTTTTGAAGCAGTGACTTATTCATGGCATCACTTTTGACTTATTCATGCAGTGCTGTCACACGAACCAAGAGTTCTGGTCGAAAAACACCAGGATACAACACAGGGCGGCTGCTTGTAATGTGGTTGTTATGATTCACAGCCTATCTGATGCCAGCTGAAGTCGACTTCATGGAATATTTATGACTGAATTAAAAAAAAACCAAAGCGCCCTTATCTGCTCACTTCTCTTCTCGTCATTCGAAATATATGAAAACAACAAAAACACTGATGGCGATGTTCACTGGTTGCAGCGCGGGTTGCGACACAAGAACAAAGAGTGTGAACAATTCCCCTTTTTTTATGTGTCCCACACCGGCAGACGATTGCCGCATTCGGCTTAATGGTTTGTTTGATGTGAGGGTGTTGTATCTGAAACTGCTGCGTCTCGGCCAAGTTTTATTGTGCCATATGTCTCCCGACACTTCTGGCAAGGTGGAGAATCAAACAAGAATCCTATTGTTATATTGTGTACCTACATGTCACCCAAGATGTGATTACTGACACAACTGGTTTGGGATGCATTAAAAGCCGAGGATTGGATTTCTCATAGTATCTGACTTTTTTTTCAAAGCAACGCAAAACATCAGACCTCTCATTTTTAGCTGACTGATGCTGCTATGCTAGGTTTAAATGACCACTGACTGACACACAGACCAGTTATAAGTAATTCACATTAAATCGATAATGGCATGGAGTCCAATTAAGTCCTTGCGTATACAATCAATAACTAAATCCAATAAACGCGGAGTAAAATTGTTCTTCATTGTCTTCAAGGATCCTCCTTTTGAGTTAGGCTGAAAGCGGCTGTGTCGAGGGATGCATTACCAACATTAATGGGAACTGAGTTTTTATAGGCCAAAAAAAAAAAAAAAAAAAGACAAAAGTCGAAAGGATTTTTTACAATTAAGTATGAAAACAAATTCCAACTCAAGTTGTGCCTGTCGTGTATCCACATCAACTCTTTTGTCAGCTTTTGTCTGCCATTCAAGTTCTCTGAATGATGTTATGGTTTACTTTTATACCGTGGTTTTCACAAGCTTGCAGCTAAAAAAATATACACTCAGTAATGGGAGAGGGTTTTGTGGCGTCCCTCTATTCAGTTGTGCAACCGGCATGAGAACAGCTGACAGCTAAAAGTCAACACACCGAAAAAGGAAGGTTTAATCCTGCGCACGCCCCCGCATGCTATTTCTAGCCCGTATACATTTTGCCTTGTCAGGTATTGCGTTACCTCCCTGCCGGTCTGAAGAGACTGCACAGGGGGTCCCGGCCCTGAGGTTGAGAAACTCTCCGCTTGGGCGTGGGGCACATTTCACTCAATGCGGCTTGAACAATGAAGTTGCCAACGGGTAGACAAATAGCTGTTGACACACATGGCAAGACTCCAAAAAGATAAATATGGAAATCATTAAATGATGTGTTGGAGAATGTAAGTGCACAAGAAAGATTTACTGATATTTTCCTATTAAGCAACTGTGGCTATTTCGGCCAGCCTTTGATTACCCCTACACACTGAGGCGGCCTGATATCTGTAGCTACAGACTGAACTAACTGGAACAAATGTCCAAGAAGAATCTCCTGTTTACAGACTGATAACAAAGACTTTCTGTTTAACTGAAAGCCCCAGTACACAGCAGAACATTCAATAAACATTTCCACTGTTTCCAAAGAAAGTCCTTTCATTCAACTATACGTTGGTTGTCTCAGACTTCTCTCACATTTCCTTATTGGTACTGCTGGCAGCAATCATCACCTCCTGCAGTAGTTGATTTGATTTGATTTGATTTATTTCTTAACAATGAGGGGTGACAGCTTTTTTTTTTAGCCAGATGATTTGCGAAAACTCTGCGGGTAGCTGAAGGCGCAACACTCCACATTAGTCATAGCAGATTTGGTACTTCACATAGCTAGCATAGCATAGCTACAAGATGACTGAACTAAAAACATTTTTTGCTGAAATGTGGGACAAATTAAAAAGAATGACCGCAAAGCCACTAATTCATATTTTTTTTATCATTTAAAATATTACATTTGAAAGAAGACCACAGTATGAATTACACACAGCCCGCTGACAGGCAGTCACTGGCTTCGCTGTGAGCGTGACTAACTAAACAAATGAACCTGGAAGCATCTTTGACTGGAGAAGAACAATTTATCCCCGGGCTCACGGAGAAGCGAGCTAGCCCCACAACTAATACCATCTGCCAGGATCAATAAGATCTGTTCAATGTAATAAACTGTAAGAAGTGAAGCGACGCACGTAAGTACTGTCAATATATAGGTATTGGAGAAGTCAATTCTACGGGGCAGACCTGACATAAGGCACAAAAACCTGTTAGTGAATTAGAACAAGCACATGGTATTGATAGTAATGGGTATAGTTTGGAACAGTTAACATAAACCACACTTTTAGCTACAGGTGTGCAGACTCTAGATGACTGGAACGATTTCCTGAATCACCCAGATGTGTTTATATCTCCCCCTTCTACAGTTCTGAAAAAAACAACAACTTGGCGATGTGATTGTGAGTAACTTCTCAGATTACACTGCACCAATTTAGTGATTCATTAAGTTACTCATAAATCCACAAAGTGTTATGGGTATTAGTTTCACTGCAGCCATCACAGATAACGGCTCCTTTCAAACTTTTAATTATTTTTTTAGACGTTGCTGCATGAGTTCCTGTGTAATTCAAACAATTATTGGCAGCGTTGACTTCTGCAGTGCAGAGAAACAGTCACACTTGACAGTACGTTTCGTCCGCGTCTCCACTTGGTTTTAACAGCAGTAATTTCTTCAATATGCGGCTACAGAGAAATATGTGGTACGCAGTTTGCCTGGAAGTAGACAGAGATCATACACAGAGAGTAAACACGCATTACGCAGGGTACTGCTAATCCAAAAAACAAAAAAAGGAGCTGTTTTCTCTTTTAGATATGAGACAAACATCATAGATGAAAGGGGTCGCTCTTAATGAGAAGCGCATAGAGAATGATTGGCCGTTGGCATCTTTCTGCTCATTGGTTTGGTTTTGTGGTTCTCCTCTTTTGGCTCATTGTCACCACACTCATATCCTTGTTTTTCGGATTGTAGATAACAATTTCGAAGACAAAAAGATCTGCCCGGCTCCAGACCTCAGAAACAAAAAGCTAACTAGATCTATTTGGGCTAAATCAAGGATGCAAACCACAATACAAGGCTCAGACAAGCGCCGAACTGCATCACTGACTCATGAATGTTTTTCGTTTGGATAACGAAAAACAGATAATGGAACGATGACCTTGGCTGATGTGCGTTCCCCATGTCTCCAGTCGGCTCTCCTCATCTAACTTTAGTCTTTTTCTGTTCCTTTGCCAATACAACCTCTCCCACAGCTGCTTATTGTACATCCGCCTCAGGCCGTGTTCTCCAGCGCACACACGTTTCAGTCATGCATTCAACGATACACCTTATTACCTTGAGGATCTTCACTGATCTCATTTGTTGTCCTTGTGTAATTTGTTTCTTCTGCGTGGATCAACCCGAGAGGTCATAACAAAACTGCGTGGAATGAATAATGCGGCTAGCAAGCCTGCAGCCTCCTGACCGCTGTAATAGGAGTAAAGGTGAATTCAGGATCAAGCATCCATCCACTAACAGAGGGAATCCTCAATTGTTCCTTTGACAAAGCCGCCTGCTCATTGCAGAGCATCATCTTTCCTATACAAACGTGCATGGGGCTCACAATGAGGTTTAAATCCCTGCAGCACCTGCATCACTAAAAATAGTCTGGGAGACAAAGCTGGCTCTAATCAAAATAGTGCGCATCTCTTTACATAACTAACCACTCCCTTGCTGTGTGGATTCAATTGGAAAGTCACACTCACGCAAAGGTCACGCTATACTACCGTGACGTCACGAAGGGTTTTCCGTGCAATTTATCCTTCCTCCTGTCCCCGCTCCTCCGTGATAAGGAAATCATTCTCCCTCCACCGTCGTCAAGGATGAGCCAACATCCTCTTAAAACCATCAAAGAGGAGATGAGGAGCGAGGAGTGAGGACATCAGTGCAGTTTCTAAGGGTGACAGCCAGGCTCGAAACACAAACACTGCACCTCGAAGAGGTTTTCATTTCTTATAATTTATCAAATTCATACTGGCTTATTCAGAAGAAATATAACACTAAATTAAAGCCACACCGTTTTCATTATCAATCAGCCTGAGTTTAAACGAACATGACAGACTCTACCAGACCTTTACTAAAACATTTAGACTTTAGATTAAGAGCTGTTTATTCTGTTCCCGAGCATCTGTTTTTCAGTATTAAGAAACGTGTCGCCCTGCTTCTGCACATCAGTAACCAGATCTTTTTGTACCGATAACATAACGAACTTGTCATCTCGTCCAAGTGACGCCGGAGGGACCGAGTACGTCCCGTTTGTCTCTTTGCGTCAGTCTCTTTTATTCCTCTGTCTCACATTCTCACAGGGAGCAGCCAAGGCGAGGCAAAGACTCGAGCGATGGAAGCGAGGAGCCATGTTACATTTAATCAAATGCGCCCAGAGACTTTGACCAATGTTTCCTCATTTTGTAACAAAAGCAGACTCGTTTAAGACCGGGCATTACAAGGGTTTCTGCGTTAAGTCATCTTGGATGCATCTGGATTTGGGGAGTTCCCCTCTTCATTCATACACATTTTCTCCATCTGGATCCAGTTGGATGTGGGGAGTAGAAAAACAAAAAGCTATCATCATGTCGTTCTGCATATTTTCGATGGCATTAGCGCCTGAGCTTTGACAGGGCCTGTTGAGGGACTTAAGAGCTCCTGGCTGTTATTGTAATGTGGATTTAGTTGTATGCTTTCTGGTGAGGGCCCTACGGGGAAACAAACACACATTTGCCTTAATGTTGTAGTCATTTCGAAAGCAGGACACTCACCTAAAATTCATCTTCATATAGTGCCTCAAACATTGCCCAAACCACAACTCCAAACTTGTTTCTTCACACTGTTTCACGTTGTAAAAACATGGTTCCGTGTGCTTTCCCTGCAGTGTGGTTTTCATTTGCAGAGTCTGTCAGACACCTCGAAATTTACGATGTTCTGCACTGACTCTGGGAGGCATGATGCCACGCGACTGTAAATGTGTCAGAGCTGTTGTTTATCTTCTTCCCGACAATCATTACTCTGCTGCAGTTTGCTTAGAGCTATTGGAAGTGATTCTATTTCCAATCTGGTGAGCACACCGTGCTCTCGTGAAGCCCCGTGACTTTTTATCTTTAGCGGCATCAGAGGAGAGAAAGAAGAATTTGGGCGCAAGAGGAATGATGTGCACTTTCTATCAAGGTCACTAATGCATTTAGGGACTCTTTTGTAAATTTTAGTTTGGACTGAAACAAAAATCTTAACATTAGTATCAGTAAAGCATTGAAGAAAGCTAGTGTTTATAAAATTACATCTCAGTTTTACTGCTTTCTTGTGTATGCATGCAGGCACAATGTGACATTTTACGTGGGTGCACTGATGGTTTGGAGAAGACTGATATCCAGCAAACATGTAAACAGCACCGCCTCTTCAAATGTGTAACGGCATGAGAGACAAAGTTCCTTCAACATGATTTTCTGGCTAAAACATGACAGGGTACCATTAAATCTTTATTCTATTCCCAACCTTCGACCTCTTCCTTTTTTGGGAGAAGCATACAGTGGTCAGTGAATTTAGTTTATGGATCTCTCTTGCAACAGTCATTTAACCTCAGACGTTACTCAATAAAGTCTGCTGACTAAGACTCAGATATGGCATCTGCCCTAATGGAAACCTTTTATGATTAAGTAGAAGCATTGGTAATCAACACAAACTCACACCCTGCTGATCTGCAATAGTCACCTTAAAAAAAGAAAAGAAAAGTCCCATGTGTTTTTAATAAATGTATTGTTCATTGTCTAATAATGGGAGTATATTTAGAGATTGAATGACCAATCTCGCCTAAGGGTACTAATGTGAGTGCAGAGCTTTATTGATCCAGGTATTGATCGGCAACATGCGGCCGCTGGGCAGCTTCTGCAGGGCCCTATGAGTTACTGAAGGCTCCAGCACAAAGGAGAGCAGAGAAACGCCGGAAGACGGAAGATTGTTGATTTCTCTTCCAAAGGGAAACACGTGACATAAACCCAGTAAATACTCACATGAGAATATTAGTCACACATAAATCAATAGAGCAGTTACTCCTCTTCAGGCTACAGCTAATGGTTATTGCCTTTCTGACATTATTAGCTAACAGAGGAGACGTATTAAAAATGTGTTTCATTCTTCCACAAGAAATTTAATTAACAATCATGCAAAACACAAAAGAAGCAGGGCTATCTTGCACGTCTGGCACGTGTCTTAATCGACTCAGAACTGAGTGTATTTCTGGTGTTGTAAACGTACATAATCTCTTATCGTGCTCTAGGAGAAGAGGCTTTAAACGGAGTTGAGCCGCTAGAGATGGATTTTTGAAGCTGTATTTTAAAATGTTTTAACAAGCAGTGACAGTGACCATATGTCCCATCTGGCAATAAACTTCTAAAGACGTGTCAATAGTTTTGCAGAGGCAGCTCAGGTGCATCAAACAAATCATCACGCCGGCCTCGTTTGCTTAATGGCACCTTATCTTTTTCGGCTCTCCGCTGCAACCGCACAATGGGTTTAAATCAATGGGAGGTGATAAATAACCTCAAAGACCAGGCTGTACTGTGACAAGCCTGGGAAGCCGGTGTGACGGAAGTAACAGTGAACAGGACAAACATTCGCCAGCACACCGCGCACACCACCTCCAAAAAGGAGTTTGGCGTCCTGAGAAATTCCCACACATCTGAACATCTACCACCCCCACCTCCTTCCCTGTCTGCGGCACCGCATGACAGAAAACAGTCTCTTTAGTTTTTGTCCAGAAGTCACTTAGAAGATCAATACAAGACCATGATACATGATCTGCAGTACAAGGGCTAGAAACACCATTCCTACCTGTGAGCCAAAGAACACTTAACATGTTTTCTGATCCCACAAATATTCATCTGCTCTGCCAAACCTACATTAAAAAAGGAAGTGTTCATTTTCCCGTGCCTGCGTTTCATCTCACCCACATCTACCAGTGTGTCGACCCTGCTGAGGAGGGAAAAACGGAGACAGAGACGAACCCCCTGTCCTCCAATCTGTGTCCCGTCTCCGTCTGTTCTTTTGGTTCCGACCACAACATACACATGAGCAAACGAGCACAGGCACGCAGTCATGAATATTTAATTTCCAAGACCGCCGTCTCTGAATTATTCAAAACAGAGTACATCAACCGTGTAACTCGAGATTGATATTACATTTATGGTAATACTAAGTTAACCTCATGTTCAGGTTAGATTTAACGGATTAAAACTATTTGCCTACAGTGCCGTGCAGCTGTGTGCGCCTACGCGTGGCGAATTTGGGATTTCCTAGAGTTACTTACTCACTGACAAGTGTGTCGTCATAGCTGTTGATTCCCTGGAGTGCTGTCACCACTGCATGCACCACAGGTTAGTCAAACCTCCAGGCGAGTGTATAACCACAACCCACCCCAAAAGCAGACGGTGAGTAGGTGGTGAATAGCAAAAACATGAACAAACGCTTTTTACTGCTTCTTGTGAAGTACTTGATCATCAAATCACCACTGTTAAGAAAAAAAAATGTTCATCACATCCACCAACATTGCTCAGAACATCTGGCTATTTTTAAAAGGGCACAGACTGGAGGCTGGTTAACCTCCAGACTACACTGCCAGAAAAGGTTTGCCCGCCGGGAAAAGAAGGCAGGGCAGGACCAGTCCTCCAGGGTTGGCAAGTTAGACACACTCCTCTCAAACAGAGAGAGATATGGAGCTAAGTTCACAAATGCTCCACACACGCTGACAGTATGCCATGCGGGGCAAATGCTCTCACTCTCAGACACACCTTTCATTATTAAAACTGAGAGAGCAAGGTACAACTGTTAGCTGTGCAGATAAACACATACCACAGAAACAAAATCATCACCAGTCGCCTATGTATGTAACCACATAGGAAGTCTGAAAAATGCTTATGCTAAAATTAACCTGCTCCTGGAAACCCCATACTGACGGAATGCAAATATTCATCAGCTTAAGGACCTGTGGTGATCTTTACAACGGCCAAAACCACTTAAAAATTCCCTTTTTTGCTTCCCTTTCCATTCGAACTTCCATTGACCTCTTTCAGTTTTAATATGTGATCTGAAATGTGACACATCAGGGTTTTCGTTTTCCATTGTGAAATGCAATAAATTCACAAGAACCTGGCTAAATATGTTTCAGCACTGAAAGTGAGACCACAAGGAGGGTGTATCCATCTTTGTGAGAGTCAAACACATATTCTGAGAAAAGATCAAATGTTACTCACTGTCAGCGGCAGGGAGCAGACCACAAAGATGACAGTGATGAGGGCCAACAGGACCAGGTGATCGATCTCCTCTTCGCCCCGTCCGAACCACGCCAGGCTCAGCCTCTTCTTTCTCCCCATCGACCCCATGGAGCTACGTCGCATAATCTGGCTCCGGTGCATCTGGCACAAGCTGACAATCACTGAACCGTTGCACACAAACACTGCAAAGATCAGGAACGCCATGAGGGAGGAGTAGGACAGAGAGAAGGCCAGCACCAAGTTGGCCTGAGCATCTCCGGTCGCATCCATATCAATGAAGCACCAAGTCCCAGGGCAGTACGCTCTGAATTTGCCGTAACCGGTGAACGGCAAGAGGCAAAAGGCCAAAGAAAAAAGGTAAATAAAGAAAAGAGTGTACTTGGCAAAACTGCGGCGGATGTGTACCGAATAAAAGTAAGGGTGGCTGATGGCCAGGCACCTTTCAACAGCCATGGCGCACAAGATGAGAGTGGGCGCCAGGCCGAAGAAACTCATGGCAAAGCCAAAAAGGTTGCACAGCGTTTCACCGCCCAGTTGTGTCAGGGTCTTGTTTTTGGCGTAGCAGATGAACACAGGTGGGCTGAGGAGGCTGGTGCCCAGCAGGTCTGTGAGGGCCAGGCCGGTCACCAGGACGCAGAAGACAGAGGACCTGGAGCGATGCCCCTTCTGATGCACTCCGAGGATGAAGAGGGCCAGGAGGTTTCCAACCACACCCGCCAAAAACATGATGGTGCTCGTAACAGGCTTGCTATCCAGACCCCCGCTAAGTGGAACTGAAACATTGCTGCTGTTGCATTGCATGTTTATCCTAATAAGAAGATGAATTCCTGCTCAGTGTGGAGTTGATAGGGATTTCCCAGATAAGGAGAGAGAATCCAGATCTTCTGATCAGATTATTTGAACACAGAAGGAAGAGATGTTTGGTAAATTCCATAATGCTGCATTAACTCCAGCATGACTTGTTCCTTCTTCCTTCTTTGACTCTTGCAGAGAGTTTTAAAAACTTTCTGTAAAACAAACAAACAAACAAAAATTCTTAGAATACAGGCAGGTTACAAAAACACAAAACTCTCACCAGCCTAATAACGTATTCATGTTTTCCTCTGAGTATTTAAATGCATTTCTGCTTCCTCTTATTTGTCACATTCACGCTACTCTTATCGGAAGTTTTGGAGACTGGAAACTACTCACCTTTCACTAGATCTGCCAGAAAGCTGCAATCCTCAAGCGACTCAAGTTACTCCTTTACATGCTTCCTCCTCTTTATTCCTTCGGGCTCATCGTTTTGTAAAAGATTAAGCACTGCCCGTGCCTCTAGTGGGAGTCTACGGAGTTTGAAACTGCCGCTGCCGTCCACATGCAGACACATACAGACCGACAGAGGCACACGCTCTTCCAGCTCCGCGTCCGCTCCGCTAACTTTCTGTCTGTGCGTCTGTGCGCACCTCCCAGTCGGTTTCGGATCGATGCTTAATCCCTCCCACCGTGCCGGTGAGTCAGATGACAGTCAAAAGGGAACAAAACATTTAAAGGCTGACTCGAAGGGTGTTTGTGAAACTAAAAGGAGAATGATTCGTCTTTTGAATAATGACCTTTCCATTCCGTCATTGTTTTAATATACTCAACACGTTTGTGTCCAGAAAACAAAAAAGAATATATCACGAATCTAATCTGGCAAAATGTCGCCCAATATTCAATATCTTTTCTCAGATATTATTGAACTGGACTATAATCTGGACTATAATCCTAAACCCTGACACTATATAAAGAAATTATCATTTCTCAGGAGCCTCACTCTTACAGATGGACACTTGGGTTAGGGGTTAGTGCTGGCTTGCTCCCCATGCTAGCTCATAGAAAAATGTAATCCAATTAGTCTTTTGTGTAAGTATTTGGGTTGGCAGTGTCTCTTCTTGGTTTTTAAAAAAGGTGTTTTGAATAGCCTTAATCTCGGCTGGTTTACATTTCATGCAGCCTTTGGTACAGTCAGGCGGAGACTGGGAGAAGCTGTGCACTCCAGCTGGACATAAATGTCATGGAGGCCGCTTCTCGTGTTCTGGTTCTGGTTAATTTCTGGAAACTACACTTTAGTTGGTATTCGTGCAGCGCATGATGAAATACAGAGGGAGATATTTCAATTTGTCTAAATGTCAGCCACGTCTGAGTCACAACTTGCTTACTGTATGAATCCCGGAGACATGTGCTTAGCAGCAGCCATCTTGTTTTCACCTACTATTTTTTTTTTTATTACTCTTTTCATCACTGATGCTTGAGCAGACTGTGCTTCACCTCTCTACCCTGTTAATGAAAATGATTCCAGATCAATTTCCTACTAACAAAGGGGTTTATATTGCTCTTTATTGTTAAAAAAGGAGAAAAGAATTGCAGTGATGATACATAGGTTGGTTGGAGGATATAAAACAGCACACACAATAACAGTAAAGAGCATTTCACCATTTCTCCAGACACAGGACGTAATAATGACGTGGTTCCTGAGGAACCATTGCAGCGCTCCTTATTGTTCTCTCTTTGCAACACCTACAATAAGATATACCGCCAATAAAATCATGACAACTCAAAGGATATAAATGACTGCAGAGTAATTGGATTTCACTGATTCCAGTAATTCTGTGGCTGCTTCTGGAACTGATAATGTCATTTACGCAACTGCTCTTTGATCGAAAAGGCCACTGTGATATTGTCGAGCAGAAACATGCCCCCGCGCTTTCCCCGAACTTACTTTCAACTGCCACAAGATGTGGATGGCACTTGGGCTGTTTACAGTTGCGCTGCCCATAAAACAAACCAGGCTGGCACCTTTAAACAAACAGCAAACCCGGGAGCTCAAAACAAATGCTGACACACTTGCACCCCTTCTCCAGAACCAACCGAGCAGCTTGCGAACAGCCGAGGCGCTGAGATCTGGACTGTGTTTACATTTTGAGATCTTATTATGACACACAGGCAGTTTACAGCTGTTGTGGCAAAGGTTCAATTTACAGTAGCGGCCGCCGGTGTTTGTATGTGGTCGAACGCGTCTCGAAGTGCATGCAGTTCAAAGCGATGTACTTAAAATAGAGAATGATGGATGGAAGATGGGATGGTAAGATGATGAGCCGCTTAGCTTAGCTTAGTTTAGCTTCACTGTGCTAAGCTAAGCTAACTGGCTGCAACAGGGCAGATGAAAGTGGCACTGATCTTCTCATATAACTCCTCAACAACAACAACAACAAAAACACATTTCCCAAAGTATTCTTTTAATTTGGTGAAACAAGTCTCATCATCGCCAGTGTTACAAGCTACTGATTATCCTAACAAACACATGTAATATCCCCATGAGTTCATTAACCCTCATACTGTCTTTTGGTCGACCATGCAACTTGTCCTCCTGGGTCAAAACTGACCCGGAAGGACCCATCACACATTTCTAGCCAACGTCTACTCAACTAATTACTAGATAATGTACATTTCTTTTCGAAATACACGGGCAGTAGACCACATTTATGTTAAATTATGTGATACAGATATATTCGAGACAGCACAAATTTGACCCGGAGGACAACAGGAAGTGTATGTGCAGTAGGCATGTGGTCAGAATTTGTAATTATTAGTTATGTTAGCCAGCTAAGCTTGCCATTCAGCAATCAGGTTTGGATTTTTTTTATCATGGAGATGTGTTGGACTGTGCCTATAGATAGATAGATAGATAGATAGATAGATAGATAGATAGATAGATTATGGTGTGAAATACAAAGGATGAGCTATGAAACTGATGGGTATTAGGTAATGATGGATGGAGATTTGACTAATCAATCGACCGGTAGATAACAGATTCAGATTCTATTGGAACCAGTCGAGAGTGAAAAACAGAAAAGATTGTTAAAAAAAAAAAAAACAGGCAAAAAGTTGTGTTTTGATGTGGTGTCCTTTTGTCAAAATGGAGCGTAAAAACCAAGCAGTATTACAGCAATGCTTTGATTTGTCTTAGATCTCTTTGAGCGCTGTTCAGGAAAACAAGTGTGAAAATCCAGTCCAGATGTAGTTTGAATTGCATTTTTCATTTTCTGTTTGTACAGCAACCGCCCATGATACGGTTGCGTTTCAATACGTCCGAGAGCCGACTGCACACGAATAGAAGCTGTCTCACCTTAGGATGGACACATCTGGCAAGCGTCATTTCCTCTTTCAGTTGAACAAACTGGGCTTCCATCCATGAGTTGCGGAAAAAAAAAAATAAAGAAATGAGGTGTCAAATGTCAACCTCTGGCTTGGTTTCAGTCAGGAAAACCATCAGCCCCATGGTGTGAACATGATGCATGAACGTCACTTGAGAGTTCGAACGGAGGAATTTACTGTCATAAATGACTCATTTTCGGTAACAGCAAATACCCCTCTAATCACTTTAGGATGGTGGGATTATAACGTTATCGTTGTCGTCTTGACCAGATTTATGAAACATGTGAACTTCAATGATTTGTCGGGGTTGGGGTTTGGCAGCATTATCTGATTCTGGTGTAGCTAACGGGAAACAGCGTGTGGCTTGTGATGGAGAGCTGAATATAAAGTAGCGGGTCAAAATCGAATCTGTAGAGACTTGAAAGAGCTCCCACAGCTCTGATTGGATAAGGGAATGGGTAATGCATACTTGTTGTGTGTGTGTGTGTGTGTGTGTGTGTGTGTGCGTGTGTGTTATTATGTTTCAAAACTGATTCCAACAGTGTACATGCTGTCACAACGCCGAGTCAGTGAAGAGTAAGGGGAAAACGTAGGAACCAAAAACGTCTTCCCCGCGCCATATTTGTCCATCACTTCCTCCGTCGACGGCATCGGAGTGTCAAAGTCATGGAAACGTTTATCACTAAATGATTTAAATAGGCATCACATGTTTTCAGCCGTGCCCGTGCGTGGAGTGCTGTAAGACGTTTTTATATTATTATTTTGTCTTCCCAGACTTGGATTCCTCTTTTGCGTGCAGTGACGCACAACTGAGTTTAAACCCCGCTGAGGTAAACAGTGTTAAACGATCCAGAGCTGACTGTAAAGACCTGAGCTGCAGATGGTGCAGAGGATGTTGCCGATGTAAATGAGAAGGTCGCACACAAACGCACACGACGAGCATACCGAAAATACTTTGGGTGTACTTGAGCATCCAACAAACAACCAGCAGCTCTGTTGAGTGAATTATAATTGTAACCTCATGTTTACCTAAAGATTAGCTCAAGAAGTCACAGTGTAACTCTGCTTTTCCCATTTTTAATGTCAAAATTCATAGGTTACTCTTGAACAACAAACATAAAGGGATTTTGTGCTGTCAGGCTTTCCGTTCACTCTGAGAACTGAAGGAAAACCAACTGATCATAACAGAAGTGAAAAGGGGAGGAAGATTTCATCTCGCTGAACTATTCACTGAAAAGTGTAAAAAGTGGGGCTGGAAAACATTTGACAGGCATCGTGTAACACGCCCACTGATATTATGGTACAATGGAAATTTACAGAAACAGACAGGGTTTTCCCAATCCTGCAGACAATATGCAGGCACCTATAATACAAAAGTAATGAGTGAGGCCTGGCTGTCTTAGCTCCATTGATGTAATTCAAACCATAATGGAATTTGAAGATGTTTTCTTAGCTAACAGAGGTTGTTTTCTCAGGAGCTTCATTTGCTGTCTTCATCTGTCTCTGTCGAAACAGGCCTCGGCCGGCATGAGATTGACAACATATAAAGCAACGTGCAGACTGTGACTGTTCGCTGTCTTTAAAACACAAGGGCGGCGTACGTTTTTGGACTTTTAGATTAGAACTTAAATGAATCGAGAAGGGTTATGCAGGCGTTATTAACTGCTTCCATCACTTCTCATGTGTAGAGACCCTGAACGCTTCTAAGGAACACCAAATTTCTCAAGAGATAATGATGCAGCCAGGAAGAGACAAAATGTGACAGCATGGTTTGCACCTCGGACTGTCTCCATTTGGACAACATCGACCCTTTCACCGCAAGATGACGTCGCACACAACACACAGATTGATATTTGTCTGGAACAAACTGAAACCATTATGACTATACCGAAATACCACCAGTCACACTCAGGAAAATCGAGACTACCCCTGCTAGCGGAGACACTTTCAAACCGCACTGTGCACCACAAAGATAAAGGAACAGCAGACCTGAAGTCAACTTGAAGTGAAATATCATCCCTCCCACAACAGGAAATAGAAAGAGACAAGAAAGAGGCTGTAGTTTCTCTTTTTAGTGGTGTTGAAAGTATGACATTTTCACTTCTCTTTCCGTTCTCTTCTGGTTTGTCTTCCCAGTAACACATCCTGTGGTTCGGGAACTCGTTCAGGAAGAGGCAGTGTCCTCATCTCAGCTTTCACCTAGGACGTTTGGACGAAAACATGTTGGGTTTTGTGACATTCTTCTATGTTTCACAATCCCCAGCCTTGTGCTGGACTCCAAATAATACACTTTTGTTTTTTCCTCCTAATCAGATATATCTTTTAGTGTTAGCTTTATACTTCCGAAACCATCTCAGTTACTTCGTAGTTTCACATTGGCTTGAAGATTAATGATTCAGTCAAAAAGACATTACTCCAACAACAGGTTCAAAGCTCCAGAAAGAGTGACAAGATTGAGCTTTAACTGAGATTGCTTTGTCACCTAGAAAATTTACACATTTAGCTTTCTGCGTAAACATATATTCTTCGCCAGAAAACGATCATAGTTTGTGGTGGTTTTGTAGTCAGTGCACGCTCAGCGCAGATCGATATAGGAACACAAAGTAAAGCCACTGTTGTTATTAATCTGAAAAGGACTCCACTGGGATTTTCTCATTTAGAAGCACACCACTAACGTATTAACAGAATAATGAAGTTCTGAGAACAAACCACTCACGGCCCAGGGAGGGTTTTCGCGACTCATTGCAGCTTCTTTCATTGATTGAAGCGCACAATTTTCGCCGGCTGATTCATCATCCATAATCTCCATTTGAAAACCATCATTGTTTTATTTAACTGGCTATCACAACAAGGGTTGTACGAGCATTTGTCTGTGTCTGTAATGAGATATCGTCATAAGAGAGCACAGATCAGACCATGATGTGTAAGAGACACAAAACTTATGCACGCCGATAATGCAAAATGACAAACATTGTGGCCTCTTAGTTTGTTATCAAGTGGGTATCAGTCAAATAAACACAAACAGTGCCGCTGCAGCTTTTGCTTAGCTGAAAATTTGTCTCTGTCAGACGTATTGTTTGGGACATCTGGTTTCAGTGGCTAGGGTGATGCATATCTTGTGTGCTCTTGTGAAAGTCCCGCTGTCAATCGCGTGGTCCAGTGGTTAAGACAGATAACTGCATCAGTTTATTTCCAGAATAACACCTACCACCACATGTCATACTCTCTCTATTGTTAAATTTTCCTATAAAGGTGGCCAAAAATCTTTTTGGCTAAACCGCATTGCACAAAGGAAACACACAACCAGCTGTTTAGTTCCTGGATTACAGCATGTCGGTCGGCCGAGTAATCGAAACAGTGATGTACCTGGTGGTCAGGGCAAAAGTTACCAA
The DNA here is from genome assembly GCF_963514085.1 of Chelon labrosus. Taxonomy (NCBI): domain Eukaryota; kingdom Metazoa; phylum Chordata; class Actinopteri; order Mugiliformes; family Mugilidae; genus Chelon; species Chelon labrosus. Next base: position 17,633,603 of record NC_140346.1, read on the forward strand.
AGAGTAGTGGTTTCTAAACAGAATGCTGTAGGACCGCAGAAAAACTTCTACCACTTCGAATGCACGGCTTTGTATGTTTAGCCAGATTTTATCTCGATATTTGCATCTCTGGGTTTTAGAAAGTATTCAAATAAATCCATATCTGGTAGAACAGGAAACACACATGGATCAGTTTTAGAGCGATCCAAAACAGAAAGACAGGAAGCCACTCTACTGGATTACGTTGTCACAGCTCAGTTTAGTTGCAAGAGTACAGGACATGTTAGACTAATGATTCCTGAACTACCAAACAAGGCATGTCCACAATTTAAAAACCACTTCGTGTGTATTATTTGTTCCAGCAGAATAATCACACCGCTGTTAGTTTGACTATTTTTGTGTTTACTTTTCATTTATCTTTAAATCAGAAACTGATTTCAGATCAAAACATTCAAAGTGAAGTCAATGAGTCATGTGATTTTAAAGTGCGACGTGCAGGAGAAAACAAATGTCTTCATAACAGCAGCTCGGTCACATGCAAAGTGTCATCGCGTGGCGGGACACATGCAGTGGTGAATTGTGCCAAACCTACAGATTTAAGATGATCATTAAGAGGGAGGTTCCAGTGAGGCCTTGGAAGGGCAGGTATTGTGTGCATAGGAAACATATTATTCTCAAAATAGTCAACAATACAGGAGTGTATAGTTCAATTCATATAAGACTCCACTCCCTCCACCAGGCATTCTGAGAACGGAAAGGAGTGTTTCTCAAGCAAAAGGGTGATTAGGTTACATGCAAAGTGTAAACAATCATGGGTAGTGGGTGTGGTGCACCTGCACACAAACTCAAACACACCTTTATTCATGTGCACAGACTGGATACAGTTTTACTGCAGCATTTAAAAAAAAAAAAAAAAAAGAATTATCAGACTAAGAACTGACAGTGCTGCATCTCCTTTAACAGGAACCCTCAACAGGTCTTAAAATAATTTCTTTGTTCGTCTGCTTTCAGTTACACTTGTCTCATCTCCTTCCTGTGTGAGCTGTTGCTGCTGCTCTTTTGAACCATATCAGGATTTGTGAGTCCAAACTGATGAAACACCACCACCTAGTGTTGACTTCAGAATCCTGTTTCCACCTGTGTTTTTTTTTTACAGACGGCAGCTTGTTTATGTGATGTCCAGGTCTTATTTAACTTGACATCAGGGACGGCTCCAGAAATGTGTTGTTGGGGGGGCAATGGGGGTCTTATATTTTATAAGGGGGGTCACGGAATTCTGACACCAACAAATACTATAATCGATTTAGATTTAGTTCTGGACTAATACCTACATATTTTAAATGCATATTACTTAAATGTTCATAAATCAAACAAAAGTAAATCATAGCCACATCAGCCATCTGCTCTTTCCATCTTTTCTACTTTATTTATTCTCTCCATTCATGTCTTATTCTCTTTCTCCACTGCAGTCTTTCTCTCCTCTTCTCTCTTCTCCTCACCCCTCCTCCTGCATTCCCTGCTGTGCTCTAGGTTCCATTGACACTGCTGATACAACTACACACACACACACACACACACACACACACACACACACACACACACACAAACAAACACTAATTATTACATGATCACATAATATTAGGGAAACAAGTATTTCTGCTCCTTTCCTCCAGTTTCGAAAACCATCATGCTCTTCTCTGTGTGACCCCGGGCGTGATGGGAAAAATGTCGGCAGACATAGCAAAAAGCCGCATCAAGTGACGGCGAGTATTCCAGCCACAAATACTGTTGGAACCAAGTGTGGCTAAAACTCCGCATTGTTAGCTGGGATCCAAAGCGCCGACGCGGGTAGGATTTCAGTTGAGGCTGACGCGGTCCCTCCGCTGGCTGTTGACTTATATCCGCAGGGCCACCGGGATTCCCACCACCGGCCAATGCAGTTCCAGCGCTTGGTTCACCTGCTTCTTGCTCCACATTTTCGGGCATGTCCATGTCATCCTCTGTCTCACTGGCTCGTGTTAATGGCGGTGTCGCCGCCGCCGCCGCTACCTCACCTGTCGGTACCACCTCTTCTTCATCATCGCCATCATCTTTGGCCTTCTCTGGATCCTTCTCCTTGTCCTCCTTGCCGCCACCACCATCATCCTCCTCCCTCAAACGCTTTCGCACAACAAATCGATCCATTTCGGATTCGGAATGACCGCATATATCTGCCACCGCTAACGTGAGCGTATTTTATCGTTTACGTGCAGTCAGAAAAATAGGAAAAATGAGCTTCAGAGTCGGAGATAATTATAGTGCAAGGGTTTCGATCTTGGCTTGACGTTGACGTCACTTAAACAATATTCTGGTGATTGTAGGAATGTAAAGGTGAAACACCAGCTAATCACTAACAGAAACAGACCAAAGAAGTATATACGAGCGATTTGCGAACTCGCGAATGCAGCAATGCAGCAATGCTCAACTTGCCGTTCCCGCGCAGCGGATGACGAAAAATGAAAATCACCATCTAGAAACGTTATAAACAATATTAAATATTGTTTATGCAAGACATTTTCTTATCAGACGATTGATTGATTGTTAATGTGTCAGTCTATTTTTTCTGTACTTGTTATAGTTTTTAAATCCATAAATAGGACGGGGGGATGGGGGGGCATGAGGGGGGGCACAGCCTTTGACAGGAGGGTCTTGAGACCCTGCTGGCTCCCCCCTGGCGCCGTCACTGCTTGACATATGCTCATGAAAAAGGGTGAAAGGTATTAAGGTATAGGATAACAGTGTGAACTGGAAGCTTGTGGCCAACAGTAACGGTAAGTGTGTACAATTCTGAGGTACTTGAGTGTTTAAACTTAATTTTTATTTTAATTCTTTACACTACATTTCAGTGGAAAATCCAAAAACAAAGCTAAACCACCACCACAATGGTCATAATGAAGCTCTAACCAGCCCACCAGTCATTTAGAAGTGAAGAAGCTACTTGGATGAGTGGTGAAACGTCTTCAACAGCTTTGTTTTTCGAATATGCCATTACCTGGAAGACAGAATACTCACAGACATATTCAATGGGATATATTGCACTTAACTGATTAGATTATCTCACATATTTATGATTATGTAGTCACATCACAACATATAACTAAATTAAAAACATACTGTCTACATTTTGGACTACATATTTGAGGTTCAATTAGTGAAACCGCAAAAGACAACTCCAAAAAAGTCTAATTATAGTTAATACTAATGACCGGTTTAATACAGTTCTTGATTTAAGTAAAAGTAGCAATACCTTACTAAAATAAAAGCACATGCAAAATTTTGGCAACTAAACGTATCTAACTGAAACGTCCCATTGTGCGCTGCAATTTTATTACTGCATCACTATAATTGCTGCATTACCATTAAAGCACTGGGGCTATTTTAACAGCTTTACACATTGTTCTGAGCTTGTTATGTACTATTATATTTTATAAAACCTTTTCAGTATGAATTCCAAATCTGAAAATTAGAATTATGTGGTTATATTTTTAATGAAAGTGGTTTCTGTCCTTTTATTTTTAATGCACTTGTCTGCTTTCCACTGGCGATAACATAGATTTGAAGCTTTCTGTAAAACAAAGCCAAAACGTCCACTCTAGCTCATGCTGAAAGCTCCCTTTTTATATTTAAACTGGCTTTCGCTGCTCTCTCCAGCCTGCCAATTACACAACCAGAGAGGGATAATCACACCCGTCTTTGGCAGTGATGCTACGGTTCTTATTGTCCTGCTGAGTGCGCTCCTGTTGCCTAATTCGTTTAGGTCGTGACCCTCGCTGACCTGGATTACCTCCAGTGCTAGCAATCTCATGAGCCTCTAAATATAGCCTGCGCCTGGGACAGGTTCTCCAGTGAAGGGCTTGGGCGACCTGTCCTGACCCAATCTGAGGCTGTCTGGATGAGATTAGAGCTCCTTTCTAGCACAAGGATACAGCCATAGACAGAAACTGGAGCCACCTTAAGTGGAATATATGAATAACAAACAGAAACAACACGTGCGTCATGTATGCAGAGGCTGAATAAAGAGGCCAGAGAGATGAAAGTGAAGTAAAGCTCAGTCAATTTATTGATTTATGGAAAATATATCACATCTTTACATTTTTGAGATGCCCTCAGAAGTTAACAGTCCATTAAACGTCCAAACATCTGACTCAAAGGTAACCAATCAACACGCTTCAAACTGTATTTTTTTTTTTTGAGCGAATCAAAAGACCAACCTGCTTTTTTTTTTTAAATTTAGCCAACTCTTCGAAAAACCTAACACTGAAACCAATCGTGCATCTAAAGCTGAATTCTTTGCTACAAACCCACCTCGCCCCCGTTTGAAGGTTTAACAGCCCGAGTGAAAGATCCCCACCACAAGTAGTATTTGTGAATATACAGTATATGTATCCTGCAAGCAGACAGAAGTTTGAATCACCGGACTACAAACTGAAGATCAGACACCAACAAGGACGAGAAATGAGTTAAACGGTTGTTATAGCAGCAGCAACAGTGACATTTGGTTTCTTTTTTCTTCATTGAGAAACAAAACCTTTTTTTTTTTTTTTTTTTTTTAAACATCCATGTAGTTTATACCAAAGTGCAAATATGTTCAACTGCATGTATTTTTATGTTATTATAATAAGTTATTATATTCTATTGAACTACGAGTCTTGCAAGAAGTTTGAGGCGTTCTTTTTTTTTTTTTTAAAGATATTATGGCACATTTCAAAACCAAAGAGAAAACATGTCACAGGTCATTTACTACAACAATAGGCAATGCAAACTTTACGATACACTAATATATATATATATATATATGGATATATTTTGTGAGCAAAGTTTGTCATCAATACATTAATATTTGAGAACACATTTATAAAGCGTCACATCAATATTGTATCGTCAGGATATCTGTTTGCAGAACAAAGTGTATTAACTGCAGTCCTCGAGTGTGTTTTCGCAATAATCATTGTGAAGCAATTCAACACACTACTGTCTCCAATCAGTGCAGCAGACGATGTAAAGCCCACGACTCAAAACAAGACAAAATAACATCCCACAGGTGAGAAAACCTCCAGCACTTCTCAAGTCTCTCCTTCTTGTCCGAACTCTTCAAGGTGTAAGAATGCTCATCACCGGCCGGGCACCGATGAACACCCTACATCGCAACTATTTGCTCTCGCAATAATCAATGGTGACACGAATTTTACAGATATATAGCTATATATTTATGTATATACCTCCAGTGTGTACACAATCCGACCACTGACCTCTGACGGGATCAGAGCCTCCTTGTTGTGACAAGAGACGGCCACAGAAAGGGTGCATGCAAGAAGAGGACTCAATTCAGTGTTTAGAGAATCACCACTGGTGCAAGAGAGTCAATTTTCTTAGTTGAAGACTACCTGGAAAGAATTAAAGAGCCAACTTCTCTATACGAACTGTAGCATGACTTCCTATCCCCTCTGCCTTTTCAGTGTTGCTCTTCTCCTCTAAATTAATCAGGAGCTGGGTGACTCAGCAGAATCTTGGTCTGAAGTACGGGGGCTTCAGCCCTCTTAAAGCTTGGTCCATTAACTTCTCTAGGGATTATTCTGTTGGTGTTTGCTAAACAGATACCTCAGAAGTAGTTGGATGTACTGAAGCACAAATTGTAATATTTTACAGATAAGTTATTTTTTTTTTTGGGGGGGGTTTATCATTTGATAATTGATCCTTTTTTTTTGGTTCTTAAAGACAGTGATCTTAGGAGGACAAGCAACGTTGAAAGAAATTTCAGTATTCTCTTCACTTGGCAGTCATCATCTGGACGAACTCTGTAATAAAGATAAACAACACTTTAATGCTGATGTTCTTCCTGTCGCAACAAGTCATATGCAAACTAACAAGGGGCGCTGTGGGGTTTGTTGTGAGCAAACAAGCATCTCACCCTCGTAGTTGACCTGACCATCACCGTCGATGTCAGCCTCACGGATCATCTCGTCCACTTCCTCGTCAGTGAGCTTCTCACCTAAGTTGGTCATGACATGCCGTAGCTCAGCTGCACTGATGTAGCCGTTGCCATCCTGTAGGCAAAGGAACAACTATGTTTACACAGACGCTCAGGCTGAAAAATCATCTACGTCAATTTCAGGGTGTTTATTAAGACCGCTAGGTCATTAAGGCTTGATGAACTCTTTGGTTACTGCTTTGCCACAATTAAGAGTTTACCATTCTCCTCAGATATACTGACACTATGGACATATTCTGGATCTTGAGTTATCTATTCAGCTGTATTTAGCCCATTAGCATGCAAAAGATTATTGTTCAGCTAGCAGACACGCCCAAAAAAAGTCTTTTAATGGACTAAAATGGACAAAATGGATTAAATGTAGAGGAAAGTATTAAGGTGTGAACATGTTGTATCTTGCCATCACAAGGATACCATATATACACTATATTACCAAAAGTATTCGCTCACCCATTCAAATGATCAGAATCAGGTGTTCTAATCACTTGGCCTGGCCCCAGGTGTATAAATTCAAGCACTCAGGCATGCAGACTGTGAAACAAGACATTTGTGAAAGAATGGGCCGCTCTCAGGAGCTCAGTGAATTCCAGCGTGGAACTGTCATAGGATGCCACTTGTGCAACAAATCCAGTCGTGAAATTTCCTCGCTCCTAAATATTCCACAGTCAACTGTCAGCTCTATTATAACAAAATGGAAGCGTTTGGGGAAAAACAGCAACTCAGCCACGAAGTGGTAGGCCACGTAAAGTGACGGAGAGGGGTCAGCGGATGCTGAAGCGCATAGTGCAAAGAGGTCGCCGACTTTCTGCACAGTCAATTGCTACAGAGCTACAAACTTCATGTGACCTTCAGATTAGCCCAAGTACAGTACGCAGAGAGCTTCATGGAATGGGTTCCCATGGCCGAGCAGCTGCAGCCAAGCCACACATCACCAAGTGCAATGCAAGGCGTCGGATGCAATGGTGTAAAGCACGCCGCCACTGGCCTCTAGAGCAGTGGAGACGCGTTCTCTGGAGTGATGAATCACGCTTTTCCATCTGGCAATCTGATGGACGAGTCTGGGTTTGGAGGTTGCCAGGAGAACGGTACATTTCAGATTGCATTGTGCCAACTGTGAAATTTGGTGGAGGAGGAATTATGGTATGGGGTTGTTTTTCAGGAGCTGGGCTTGGCCCCTTAGTTCCAGTGAAAGGAACATTGAATGCTTCAGGATACCAAAACATTTTGGACAATTCCATGCTCCCAACCTTGTGGGAACAGTTTGGAGCGGGCCCCTTCCTCTTCCAACATGACTGTGCACCAGTGCACAAAGCAAGGTCCATAAAGACGTGGATGACAGAGTCTGGTGTGGATGAACTTGACTGGCCTGCACAGAGTCCTGACCTGAACCCGATAGAACACCTTTGGGATGAATTAGAGCGGAGACTGAGAGCCAGGCCTTCTCGACCAACATCAGTGTGTGACCTCACCAATGCGCTTTTGGAAGAATGGTCAAAAATTCCTATAAACACTCTCCTCAACCTTGTGGACAGTCTTCCCAGAAGAGTTGAAGCTGTAATAGCTGCAAAAGGTGGACCGACATCATATTGAATTCTATGAGTTAGGAATGGGATGGCACTTCAGTTCATAGAATGAGTAAAGGCAGGTGAGCGAATACTTTTGGTAATATAGTGTATATAATGCAATCTGCTCAAACAGAGAGTGAGTGGAGTTAGTTAAGATTCTCAATACTCCGTCTTACTATACCTTGTCAAAGACTCTGAAAGCTTCTCTGATTTCCTCCTCGCTGTCCGTATCTTTCATCTTCCTTGCCATCATGGTCAAGAACTCGGGAAAGTCAATAGTACCATTACCTACACGTCCACAGAAACAGAGAGAAACAGAACAGTTGTGTTACTTTGGTCATCAAGTAGTTTCGCTGAAAAATGCCAATCCAAGACGAATCCAAAACAGATTACTTTTATTAACTGCTCTTTTTTTGAATTAGTTTAAGTTTTTACATGAAAATCACTCCTTGTACTCCTTGTAATTTCCTTGTCTTGTCTGAGATTGTTCTCCTCACCGTCAGCATCCACCTCGTTGATCATGTCCTGCAGCTCGGCCTCAGTAGGGTTCTGTCCCAGAGAGCGCATCACAGTCCCGAGCTCCTTGGTTGTAATTGTGCCGTCGCCATCCTTATCAAACAGTGAGAACGCCTCCTTGAACTCTGTTTATTTAGAAATACAATGATGTTATCCCAACTATTAAAACCTTTTTTTACAGTATACGGCACATATGATAAGAATATGAGTCCATCTTTAAATTACCCTAATAACACAGATAGTAGATTTAGCGACAAGTAGCGGCAGTCTGTGCAGTTCATATATATGAATACTACACAAAAAACTTTTGAGACATGGCATTCTATATAATCTTATGTATTTAAGAATATATAAAGTATCAGCGAATATATCTAATTTATAGTTGACTTTCAATCTAACTTTGCTAGCTAGCTCTTATAAAGTTCAGCTAGTTCACGTTACGTGTGGGGTTGTTTCTTTCAGGTTTTGACCTGCTCTCTTTAAATAACTGTAAATCTCCATAGTCTAAAAATCAAGAGCACAAACACTGGGTTTTAAAAAGCGGCAGTAACGTGAATTTTTATTTATTTACTTATATTTATAGTGAACAACCCTCCGCCAGATTAAATTCAGTACAGAACAGGTGAACGACCGGTTTGTGAGGAGGGACTTTCAGGAGCAATACAAAAAACAACGCAAGCACAACGTTTGTTTGAAACATGCAAAAATATTTCCAATTTGTTAATAACGCCATGGCGAAGTAAATTCAACCCTGACAGGCCGCCATAATATTAACATTGTAAGGGTAACCCTGACATTGTTACGCTTTCAGGTAGCCAGAGAAGAAAACACATGGTAAGCTAATTAGATGCAAGGCTGCACCGATGGCCTCTGATCAATAAAACAGATTAGCCTGCATTAAATGGCTCCTTTAACGTTTACGGCTCCTTAGTTTCACAGATTTTGTAGCGATTTAGGCTGCTGCTAAAGCTAAACCGAACAAAACATGATTAAGATGTGGACTCACCAGCAATCTGCTCCTCAGTCAGCTGATCTGCCTGTTAACAAAAGAATAAGACACCAATAAAACACTAATAGCCCATCATGAAAATTACCTCACAGGCTTGTTACAGATAATCTCTAATTATTAAACTGTAGAACCCATTCAAGGCAGACTTACCTTTACTTTTAAGGCAAGTTTATGTGACAATATAATAGGGCAAACACAAAATCATACACTTGGACAAACTCTAAATAGCACAACAACCTATTTATTGTTATAACTGATGTAAATTATATTAAATTATATTTGCAGAAAAGCAACGACCACCAAGCCACCTGGCAAAGATCCATTTTGGGATGATGTGCCTTAAAAATGTTGGTCAAAACAATTAAGAGTGCATCAATACAAGTATTGCTCCAATGCTGGCAGTTTAGCTGGCTGCTAACAAGGGTAAAAAAAAAATACGTAAAATAGTTAGTTTAAAGATTTCCCCTAGGCCTACATCCCTCCTCTCTGGAAGACATTCAGTTTTGAGTCCACCAGTTTAGACAAACACTTCAGAAAGACGTGCCAACCCGGTGGAACAGTACGACTTCAAGCAGAATCACTCAGGCTCTGTGAATATTTCAGGTCAGAATATGAGCTTCCTGTCAGTCTCACTTCTCACAAGCGGACACTTGGAAAACACGGAAACAATGCCGCTGTACTGGCTTAATTTGAGGAATTATTCAGAAAAAGTGAGCTCCTCTGATTCTGTGTAGCTCAATATACACTGATAAGTGGTTTAAAGGCAATACAGTGATTCATTCTTACAATTTACTTGTCTGCTACCAGCTTACATAGTATTTTTCTGCTTTATGTCACCTTTTCTTCAGACGATGTATCTATAACATCTGATTCGAGGATAAAAACATGTCTTGAAAGTAATTTTTTAAAGCAGTGAAGTGCTCATGTCTTCATAGAAACTAGGTATTTGGCTCTGTCTAACAATAACTAAAGCAATCAAACTTCCAGCAGGCCTAATGAGGAACACCTGCAGCAGGCTCCATTGTTTGCACATCCTAAACAGATCAGCCAATGCAAACAGCCTCTGGACAAACTAATTTAAAACACAATGTGATATTATCAGGCAGCTGGAACCAGACATTACCTACGACCTAGCCAAAGACTGCAAAGCATTAAAACAGTAATAAAATTCCATTCAAGCTCACTGCCATTTATAAAGTGGACGCTAAATAAGGACACACTCATTTCTTGCTCTCATATTCTATTAAACGTAGTCTTTCATACGTTCAACCTGTTTCATGGTATACATTTTCATTTGGAAAGCACAAGTTTGTTGATTTAAATGTCCCAGAAAGACATAATGGACATATGCGCCAAGTAAACCATCGTGAACAAAAGCAGCACTTCCCTCGTATGGATTGCAGCCATATTAAATACATTTGTCAAAACGTACAATGGAATATACACAAACTGATTGCAGATGGTGGCGCAACAGATTTATGTAGTACATGAAAGTGTTTTTTGACACATTTGACACAAACCTGCTGTGCTAGCGTCTATGCAGTAATGTTTTCCAAACCTTCTGGTCTGAGAGTTGTTTTTTTTTTTACCACTACAACACGAATTTAGGTTCATACACCAAACCCACTTTTCAACTTCATCTGAAACGCCATTCTGCACTCCACGTGAGCTCTTACCAGGCCTGTCTAAGTCAGTCAACATGCCCACTTCAGGCTGAGAAAGTGTGATGAGGGACGGGTATAAATACTCCACGGCCCGAAATACACACGCCTGCTATAATTAGTGAGACACGAACAGGGTCGCCAATGTAGCACACTGAATATCACCGCAACTAACCACCTCTTTGTATCTTTTTTTTTTTCCCTGAGCAGATGTTAGGCTCTGATCAAAATCAAAGCCGAACTCCAGTGACAACTGTTGCTTGACAGGGCTTGTTGCACCGCGTAGCGCTTCATATTGTCAGGATGATTATCAGATGTAAAGATAACTGGCGCAAGCTCACAATAAAGTCTTTAAAGTCTAGGACAGTCAGTAGTGATATAAGTTTTGCGATATATATGTGTTCGTTTACAGCCAAGGGTAGAGATTAAACTCACACTGCTCTAGAGCTAATGCCTCAAGCAAACAAAAGTCTGGTTTTCATTACGTGTGCACCACAAACCTTCTGACAATCATTCGTCACTTCAAAACCAAGATTAAAGCTAACATTGCTGTAGCTCGAGGTGGTGGTAATGCCATGTGTTGTTCGAGTCAATTTCAATGAGTCACCATGTTGGCGGAGGGAGGGCTGGGGCTGGGGGGGGGGGTAAGAAGAAGAAGGGAGCAAGACAGACTGCAGAGTATCCACTCTGTCCACTGCCAACCGATCTGGTGGTGCTGAAGCAAGCAGTGTCTGGATCAGAGTGGCGCACAGTGCTGCGATTGTTCCGAGGATTTATACTGCTCCGGTGAAAAGCGCTCAGCTGAACATTCCTGTCTTTAAACTGATTGATCGTATCGCATACTCACATATTTGCAACAGAAAACTATAGCGGTGGCAGGTGATAATCATGCATCAGATTACATTTACAAATGGTGCTTGAGCAGCATGTGACTGAACAAGATATCTTGGCGAGATCCAAGTTTCCCTTCTTGGCAAAGACAACAACAGACCATGTGTCTGTTCTTTTATAATACAGATAACAACAACAGTGAAAGATAGAGGATGGGAAACAAAGGCAGGGATTCATTTGTGGTGCCACAATAGGTCTTTTATTTATTTTTTTTAACCCTCATTTAGTTAGTTCCCATTTTGGAGGGTGCACTGCGGGTCCTGACAGCCTACTGCACCAAGCATGGTTTGATTCAATGCGGGGGGAAGGGAGACACGAAAGGAGGGGTGGCAAAGAGGATCATTGAGCTGAAGCAGAATGCGGTTCAACGCTGTGGCGCAATACGTAACGGAGGAGATGGTGTCATGGTGGTTTGGTGAAAATAATACTTACTACAAAAATGTTGCAACTCATAGACGAACAGCATTCACTACGACAAACAGCTGTTGCTCAAACGCGAGCATCAAACTGACGCCTGTGAACTTGATTGTTATGTAATCGCAGTCGGCGGTGATTACAACCTTTTATTTTCGCTTGTTGCGCATGTCAAACTACATTCAAAACATCCTGCTGTCGTGCACACAAGGCGCTGCAGCAGCTTTAGGTAGGGTTACAAAATGGTAGATGGCAAGACGGAGTTGTGATGTCTTTCTTGTAAGATTAACGAGGTTTCAAGAACACATTCACACCGGACGAGCTATTTTTACACAGCACCCCCTTCACCACCGCCGCCGCCACCACCACGCCCACTCTCGAGTCAAAAATGCTGCAAACCTTTTCCCCAAATACGGAGATTAAACCATGTTATTAGCAGACGCCAAGCAATTTAGGATGTTATTACATCCCTGCAGGAACCACTGTTAATTTCACTGCAAGGCGTCTTAGCTGCGCAGCTGACAAATACCACTAAAGAAAATTGCTTTCTTTCATCAAGCTGATATGGACCCTGAAAACCCCTGTTCCAATATTTTAAGTGTGAATTAGTGCTACATCCAGCGCAGGATTTTAGCATTTCAAAGCTAGCATTAGCTCTTACGGAGTCGGCTTATTAGATGGTTAGCAGATGATATGCGTTAAGGGCTTAAGACTGAATACAATGACGATTTCTTGTTGTCTTCGTGTGTGTTATTTCGTCCCATAGCAGTGAAATCGACGTAAACGATGTCGCGCTAACACACAGTAGCTCGGACTACTTAGCTAGCTAGCTCATACTCACCATTGCCCCGTTGACTTGTAAAGCTCCGCGAAGATGATCAAAATAAAGGCCCGATTACAGGTGCTGTGTCGAACTCACTAGACAATAGCTAGTAATATCAACTAAATGTAAACGACACAGTGCTTTACTTGAATATGTTTAGTCAAATCTGTTTAGACGGTATCCCAGTGTAGAAGAAGAGTGCCCCGGAAACCTCAATCCTCCTCAGTGCCGCCGCCGCATGAGAACTGTATCCTTCCGCCGGGGTCCTGTACATCTTTGGTCCCACTCAGTGCATATCAAGTTACTTAAACACTATAAATAAAGGGGGAAAAAAGAGTTTCACTTGCAATTAATATCCACCTGAATGTTTATTTGATACTTAAAGAAAAAAAAAAAACATTTTCGCATTTTTGCAGCTCTATTTAAATGCGCGCAAAGATATCTACGCCCGTCTCACACACACATCTATGGGAGATTAACATTGCCAAAATTAGCATTTTTAAAATGCACTGCTTACAATAAAACAATTTACAAACCTTGACAGTAAAGATTAAAAGTGTGTTTCTAGAGCACATAATATTTATATCTCTGCATTATTTTAATTGGCCAATTACCTAGCCACATATGAGCCAGCCGAGTCCCATGTAAGGTCTCCACATGAGTTTGTAGTTTGGTATTAAATTTGTTGCTTAAACTGGACATGTTTTAATCCATATGGACGAATGTTAGGCTGATATTTTCAAGCCTTCTACTGCCCAGTGGGTTTAGTTGGATACATTATAGTATATTTTAATATATCTTTCTATAATAATAAAAAATCCTGAGAGCTTCTCATATTCAAATCTCTTTGTTGTAGAAGTCTAGATTGACCTAACTATATAATTTACAACTTGCATTACAACCTTTTACATTATTATTATTATTATTATTATTATTATTCAGCCTGCATCAACAAACCAGACCTGTCTGTCCCAGACCTTATTCATTGGTGTTAGTTTCAATCTAAACTACAGTGGGCTCTGCTGTAATATCCTGGTTATTTGTAATTGACATCAGTTGTATGGTTTTGTCATGTCAGTTGCAAATACTCCAGCAGAGGGAAACATTTCTCTAGTATTAACCACTTGGTAGCCAGTATGAAGACAGTGATTACCCAGTGTTGCATCAGGAATAAGAAAGATGATGCTGAGGAGTAAGAGGAAATAAATGAAAGCAGAAACAAATTCAGAGATTTATACAGTCACACAATAAGTGCCACTTTAAGTATTTGCACCCCTCAGAATTTTCTATATTTTCAAAAAAAAAACAACAAACAAACAAAAAAATGACTCAAAACATCAGCAGATTTTCACACAAGTCCTCATGGTAAACAAAGACTATACTTTTGCATTTGTTCATTTAGGAAAATTAGCTAATACAACATACAGGTGGGCGGCACAGTGGAGAGGTGGTTAGCACTGATGCCTCACAGCGAGAAGGTCCCGGGTTCGAATCCATGGGCCGACTGGGCCTTTCTGTGTGGAGTTTGCATGTTCTCCCTGTGTCTGCATGGGTTCTCTCCGGGTACTCCGGCTTCCTCCCACCGTCCAAAGACATGCTCATTAGGTTAATTGGTGATTCTAAATTGGCCGTAGGTGTGCGTGTGAGTGTGAATGGTTGTTTGTCTCTCTGTGTTGGCCCTGCGATAGACTGGCGACCTGTCCAGGGTGTACCCCCGCCTCTCGCCCGATGACAGCTGGGATAGGCTCCAGCAGACCCCCGCGACCCTTAACAGGAATAAGCGGGTATAGAAGATGAATGAATGAATTACATATAGGTGAGATGCAAAAGTAAGTGCACCTCTAGAATTATAAATTTGCCAAATTCATGCCAGAAGACTACTGGGAAAATGTTTTGTGGGTGGATGAGACCAAAGAAGAACAGCTTGGCTTGAATGAGAGACTCATGTCTGAAGAGGAAATAACACTGTTTTACAGCATCAGAACCTCATCCTGCATGTGAAACATATGGGTGCCAATGTCTTTGTTTCGTCCTGTTTTTACAGACAAATTCTAAAAGAAAACATCAGGACATCCGTCCGTGATCTGAATCTCAAGAAAAACTGGATCATACAGAAAGACATTGACCCCAAGCACACAAGTTGTTTTTACAAAAGAAACAAGGTCCTGACCTTAATCTAATGGAAATGTTGTGGAAGGACCTGAAGCAAATGTTTTGGTTCTCTTTGTCTTCTGTCCGGACTTTGCTGACCTGTTCTGAGTCACTGTTGTACCTCCAAAACAGTTATGACTCATCAGAAAATGGACATGGACCTTCTGAGGGTGTCCATGGTGTCTGGCAACAGAATGTTGTTAGTACTGGCCTTTAGCTCCTATCGGTTGAGGGGAGGTTCTTCTGTGGATCAGGCTTGTTCCAGTGCGTTCCACGGATACTCAGTCTGGTTTGGGATCTAGTGAATTTGGAGGCCAGGTCAACACCTTGTGCTGTGTTTCATGTTTTTTGAGTTGTTCCTAAAGCGTTTTTGTGTGTGTGTGTGTCTGTGTTAGACTGCATCCTGTTGGGGATGGCTACGGTTATCAAGGACTGTCTTTGCTATTGGGTGGGACTGTCTGGTCTGATCTAGGTGGGTGGTACATGACTAAGTAACATCCGTTTCCCAGCAGAACACTGGATTGTCACAAGGTCGTCAATGTTATTTACTTCTCCAATCAGTGGTTTTAGTAGCACAACTATTGTCTACTGTGTGGTCTCATTATAATTGTGTGTGGATGTAGCACCATTGTCCTACAAGAATGTTATTTCATTTCACTTCCAGCTGCATCTGTTGCATGTGGTTGAAATTACAGTAACAGCATCATGGCCTTGACTTTGATTTAGAGTCCTCCAGTCTGGAGTCCAACCAAGGTAATGTTTAGTGGTGATGATAAGACTCGTATCCCAGTTGTTCCATGACTAAGTCAAGCACAAAAACATAATTATTATGTGTGCCATAACACTGACAAAACCCTAACAAAACAAAAATCCTATATGGTGATCATATTGTATTATGCCTTCACACTGCCTTTTTAAAATAAATATTTCATAGTAGTGGATACTACTCATCATCATCTACATCATCTACAACTAATACATCGCAAATTGCCCTATGCCTAAACGCTCCCGTCCGAACTCACAAAGTTATCATTTTTTTAAATAAATCAATGTCTACTAAAGCCTTACTTAGCAATGATTTAATTCTTAGTAATAGTCTGGATATAAATAGCTAAAGTAAAGCATGGCTTTATATGTTTTTCTTACAAGGTTTTTCCACTAGAGTATTCCACCATCAATTTCTTTAGAATAAAATCAGAGAAATTATCAAGCCGAGGAGCGTGTAATTACAAGTGTTACACCATGATGCACTTCCACTGACTGTGTTAAGATCTGTGGCTTGTGCTTAATCACCTCAACCACCCACATGGGAGAAGACTGAATAAAGGGCCTTGTTGAAGAGGCCTAAGGGGAACACTTTTCAGCTGCAGAAGCTCGCCATGTCTCACCCATCGCCTTTTTTGTTTTCTTTTGAATGAAAGACTTTTTTAGTGGAGACTGAATGCTTGAGTTATTTTTTTTTCCTTAGGGTGAGAATGGGGATTATTCAAAGCTTAACTTGCAGTTGATGTTTTTTTTTCTGAGACGTTGGTAGGATCAAGCTAATGTTGCCACACAAGGTAAATATGCATGTTTTAGAACTTGCCTAGTGTAAAAAGTTTCTGGGTGTGGGTGTGACCATCACCACTTTATTAGTTTTTTGTATGGTAACCCTGGGGTGGCGCCTGGCGTGACCCGGAAAGCCGAACAACACCAGTTGAGGTCTAGTTGTTTAGAATTTCAGTCTGTTAGCTAGAGAGGAAACCAGGCAAGTCCTGGAACAGATTGACTGGGAACAAGAACCTCAAACCTTGTGGTGGCCTTTATTTTTATAGTGTTCTTTAAGATGGGTATTCTTTGGCTGAGCTGACAGGGGGTATTAAGTGTGAATATCATGCCAAACCCGTCCATAAAAGGCTGGTGAACGGATTTGTTGGGTGGGCTGGAAGGAATCACCTGGTGCCAGTACGTGTGTTTTGTGTATGTGTGACCTTTAGTGTTGTGACCTTTAGACGTTACTAGCTGAAGGCAGTAGCTTTGTGTAGTGTGGTGCCGCATTTGTTGTGATCGTTTAACCAATCGTTTAACCATTGTGATCGTTGTGGTTGGGGCTTTCCTTGTGTTGGTCACTTGTATGTTGGCTTAATTGAATTTGTAAGTTGGGTGTGACCATTGGGCTGTGGTGAGGACAGTTTGCTGTGTTAGCATTACTTGTCGCTAACCTTTTGTCTAAGGTAGTCACTTGCAGTAACTAAGTTGTGGCTGTTGTGTGGGTCACATGTTTTGTATCTGATGTCGAAATGTTGTGTAATCATGTTTAAAGGCATCAATTCTTGCACATCTTGGAAGATGGGGTGCTTTGTTTTCAAGGCTCCTGGAAGATCCCGTTAATCCCTGTGAACTTCCAAGTAAGACTTTATGTTTTGTTTCACTGGTTTCTGACCACTGTCCTTACTTTGTCCCTGGGATTGTTTCTAGTCAGATTGTTTGACAGGTCTCATTCAAGCACTGCATGCAAAACAGTGCATTGCTCATTGCGGTAAACACATTGATGTTTAAGCACTGCTAGTCAAACATGAGACATCTGCGCCTCATGTGGTCAGATGTTTTAGACCTCAACATTAACAGTCTGGTGCCTGCACGTTGTTGGCGGTAGATGTGATTAAGTGATCCCTCCCCCCTGGACAGAGCGATAAGGGAAAGGATGTCCGGACATAGTAGGGGGGAAAATGTACAGTGTAGGCGGTGTTTATGCTAAGCATACTCTATCAGTGACAGGGAAAAGAAGGAAATATTGCTGACATTCCTTGCAAGGAATTAATCAAGACAAGAACAGTGAGAGATGGATGAGGTTTTAAAATCAGGGAAAATAAAATACCCACAGAATGCTAACAGAGCCCACGTGGTGTCCAATAAAGTTTGAATTTCCAAGACAATCTTTGACTGAAGGTGGCAGTAAAAGGCCTTTTTTGCCTTGAATAAAATTTGTGATACTGGTGACTATCTATTTGCTCAAAGACATCTCAACATCTGCCTTCTATGAATGACCTTTGACTGATCCGACACCTAAGTCAGTACAATCGTTTAACCATTACCAGACAGATTCTATTGCTTTAAGCCCTGTTTCTATCACCGTTGTGCACCCTGACTCACATATGTTAAAAATGTAACACTGCTTTAATGTGGTGGAAACATTTGAGAAATCCCCTTACAGCTTGTGGTGGAAATTTATGTTAAGAAATCGGAAATCAGAAAACTCTGGTCTTTCAGTGTAATTAATTCAATATGTGCAACTGGGCTCAGAGCATTGATAGTAGCAAATGAGAAACGAGTTCACAAAACAGATTTACTTTATATCCCCTATCTGCAGATGGTTGTTCACTCCTCTCTAACTCTTCCGCTCCCCTTACAGAGATAACATGGCCTGCAACATGACCTGCACTCAGAGCAGTGGAAAAAAAAAGGCATACACACAAGCGTAACATAAATGTCAATGGCAACAGCTCAACTTACTTATCACACATGCAGTGTTTCAAACAAGTGACAGGTGACAGGTCTACACTTTAAATCAAGGTTTAAACTCAGAAAAACACATTTCAGATCATGAGTATATGCAGAGTAGGGTGTTGATGGTCTAAGGCACAGTATGATACAGAATTTCCATTACATGCTGTTTGCAGCTGTGCAGTGGCATGTGAGAAAGAAAAGGGTGGGAAAAATCTATTATTGCCTCCAAATATTTCTAGTTTATCTCCGGAAAACTAAGAGGTGGGGCAGCAGCCTTTACATTCCACTGGAGCCACAGGAATTTCGGAAAACTTCAAAATCAAATACCTCTTTGTTTTACATTTTCCATGTATGGCAGGTTGCAGCTACTTTGGGAGTTCAGTGATGTCTCATCAATCAGTTAAAACCCGGTGGACACAACCAAACTTGTAGATGTCATTCAACTCTACTTTGAGAGTGGGTGGATTGGAATCCTCTAGGAATGAATGGCTGACTCACTGACTCATTAATTCCTTACTGTGTTTTTCTCTAGTATGTTTCTATTCTTGTTTACAAATAATAATAATACTCACCCTTTTCACCCTTTGTACTGGGCCAAATCGGGAGGATCATTTATGGAACAAAAGTAAAAACATTGTTTCAAAAGCTGCTTTGTTGGCACAGATGATTTACCTGCATTTTTATATTTCATATTTAATTAATAATCTCCTCATTCATTCATCTTCTGTAACCGCTTCTTCCTGTTAAGGGTCACAGGGTCTGCTGGAGCCTATCCCAGCTCATCGGGCGAAAGGCGGGGTACAGCCTGGACAGGTCGCCAGTCCATCGCAGGGCTAACACAGAGAGACAGACAACCATTCACACTCACATGCACATCTAGGGCCAATTTAGAATCACCAGTTAACCCAACCAGCATGTCTTTGGACGGTGGGAGGAAGCCGGAGTATCCGGACAGAACCCACGCAGACACAGGGAGAACATGCAAACTCCACACATCTGTGATCTGTGGCGGGTAAGTAAAACCAGCAGTTGTTACTGAAATTACAGTACTAATTTGACATGAACGAAGTATAAAACTAAGTTGTACAGTATTTAAAGCCGAGCTCAATGGTGCACATTCGCGGTATAGCAAAACGAGGCAGCAATTTAACGATTCAAATTTGAAACAAAGCAATGCGGATGTGACTGTAAGGCCGAAATTGTCCCCACAGCTTTTACCTTGTCTTTACGTCTACAAGATTCAGATGCCATTGTAGGTTTCACACAAGTTTCTATCAGGTATTGTCTGTTACACCAGAGGACTAGGTCCAAATTCTCTCTAATTAGACCTATACAGTATTGGTATTACACTGGAAGGTACAGAAGACAAATAAAAACCATGATCAAGCTATTTCCCTTATATTTGGACGTACAGATTCACAAAATTATTAAACACAACAACATTTTAGGTAATTTTAACAAGCAGAAATAAAGTATTATTTTTAAATATAAGATCATTCATTCATTCATCTTCTGTAACCGCTTGTTCCTGAAGCCTATCCCAGCTGTCATCTGGCGTGAGGCAGGGTGCACTCTGGACAGGACCCTAACACAGAGAGACAGACAACCATTCACACTCACACTCACACCTATGGCCAATTAAGAATCATTAATTAACCTAACAAGCATGTCTTTGGACGGTGGGAGGAAGCCGGAGTACCTGCAGAGAATCCACGCAGACACAGGGAGAACAGTCAAACTCCACACAGAAAGGCCCAGTTGGCAGCCAGAATTTGATGCATTTAATGATAGGAAAAGCCTCCACGATGTCACAATCAGGTTTTCGTAAGTAAAGTGTAGTGGCTCCAGTCATTTCTATTTTAGCTTGGCCCGATTCCACTTAACCAAAATCCAATCCAAAAATGGTGTGCGGGCATGCAGACTGTGGGCTTCCCTTGCGTGGAATCAGGAAACCAACATCTCCTGCTAAGAGACACAAAAATGCGTCTCTTAGCAGGAAATGGATCAGCCTGGATGTCTGGAGCGTGTTTTTTTTTTGTTACAAATGTTTTGGTTTTCTTCCTGCAGGTGGCCGCTCAGATATTTAGAGCCAAAACTAATGCTTTAAGCTTGTTAGGCACAACTACATCTACACACAGATTACATTCCCTTCATGAAAACAGCTGTCCTGTTTCTGCAGAACCTCCTTTCTAATGATTTCTGTGGCATACAGTTTCTAGTTTAGCTTCACCACAAATTGACTTGGACTGGAGGCTACTTGCATTTGCTGTCCACGCTGAGTGTCATCATCACGACTTGTTGCTGGCTCAGAGTCGGAAAAGGTTGAACGATGGCCTGAATTGCGGTCTGTAGTCCCGTAAATTGTTGTACACTGAGTCCAGTGCCCTCAGGATCAGGTTCAGTCCCTGGCTGATGATCATAGACATGGCATTAAAAAGAGAGTAAGTGCAGCACACACCCAAGAGCATCAGGAGACAGTTGGCGACCTGGTACACCTGGATGTCCTCGTGGTGCTTTCTCTGACTGCTTACAAAGTCCCCAAAGCCCACTGTGCTGAACGCTACAAAGCAAAAATAGAGGGACTCCAAGTAAGTCCATCCTTCCATCGCTGAATAGACGGAGGCAGCGCCACAAGCAACCAGGAGCACAGTGATGAAAAGGATGAGTGTGACTTGGTAAACAGATGGCTTCCACTCTTCATTTCTGTTGCCTTCATCGGCTCTGGCCTGAGGTTCGCTTTGGCTGAGTCTCCTTGTTTGGCCCCAGGATAGCATGAGGCTGAGTAAAATTATGACTCTCTCCAGGAACAGATTGAAGAACAGTATTGTAGCCGAACAGCCCATCAAACCGTAGAAAACGAGCAGGACCTTCCCGGTTGCGGTGGTTGGCGCCGTCACTCCAAATCCTGTGAGGAACAAATGTGTATTTTAGTGTGATCATACAGTGAAATTTATAACTATAATTTTAGCTTACGTTTTAATGAGAAGTGAGAGTGGAAAGTCGTTTAAACATTGATAACAGGTCATGAATAAATGAATGAATGGACGTCCAAGACAAATAAAACCCATGTGAACTCACTTTCCTGTGTTTTCTGCTCCATAATACTGTCAATAATGTTACCTTTGAGCCAGTCCGACATGGCTCATTTCCTGTTAAGTAAATGTCAGCAGCCACTTTAAGTGTGCATGGAAATAAACAATGAACCAGTCTGTGTTTTTAAACATGCATCACAGCTTCCTCCAACTTTCCCTGAATAATAAGTCAATCTTAGAATAGAAGAGAATAGAATAAATCTTAATTGTCCACCAAGGTGGAGATTTGGCTTCGGCTCACCAACACAGAAGACATATAGTACTAAAATACAAAAGCTGACAAATACAGGAACACACCTTTTTGTCATTAGTTCAGTTGGAGGCGGACATCTCTGCTCGGTAGCGGAGGTTCTCCTTCCCGCTATCCTTCCGCAGTTAATGACCGGATTAGATAGAAATAGTGCTCCCTAAGGAAATATAAATGTTTTGATGTTTTAGTCTCCCCCTGTGAAATTTTAGCAGCTGTTCTATTGCGTATGTAACGTATCAGGAACTTGTTAGTTGTAATTCATACAGCAAATATTCACTTCCCACTTCATTCAATTTCCAACATTAACAATGAGAATGTGTTTTCTGAAATGTGTCTTTTCCTTTCTTTAGTCACACATCCACTTCGCATCCTCTGTAATCTTCCTGTGCTTTCGCCCACTCCATCCCCTCTGTGACCTTTAACGTTCCAGGAGTTGGATCAAAAAAGAGAAATCCCAGATGTCTTTCATCACTCATTCTTTTGAGGGCAGCTTGAAGTCAAGGATTCACAATGTATTAATTTTAGTACTCTATATTTAGCAGGTCACACAGTGGTCTGTGTACTTTATTCTATAGTCAGAAATTAGTAGTAGAAATTAGTTTATCAAATACACCATCGTGCAGCCTAATTTTTAACTTAAAGATGGCAATTAATCATGATAGCCAGAGGATGTTTCCTGCTATAATCGGTGTTCTTATGACGTTTCCTCTTGCGCCACCATACGCTCTGGTTGTCAATGACACAACAGATGTAGCCTGAGCCGCAATCTAGCAGAGCAGCCGCCACAGCGTGCTCCGTTTGTGTCTATTAACAGGTATCATACCGCAGTATCAAGCAGAGCTCAGCGGAACAATACACAGTTATTGTAGTGATGCATATATTGTAAATACAGGAATAGAATACATTTACAAGCACATAGTGGGGAAGTAATAAAACGCAAGTCATTATGTGGCCTGTGTAGACAGCCGGAGTGATTAAAACTGATTCGTTGTCTTATAAATCATAAAATTGATACCACGAGATCTGCCTTAGTGCTTAATTGAAAAATAATGTTTTAGGACAATGCTTTGCTGTACACAGTCTAACTAAATAATTTAATGTTGTGATTACGTGCTGGACATGAGGAAGGAAAAGGCAGTAGACTGGTAATAGAACACAAAAGTGGGAGCTGCCATGAGTCATATGAAATGTTTGGTCCTGGGAAACAAGCCATTTCCAGCCCATTTGAAAAATGTAGTCTGTGTCCCAAGTGTGTCATTACATAATGAAAGATTTGCAGTCAGTAAATACAGAAGTTGTTGCGAAAAGGAAATTGATCCAGGTCCACGGCTGCCGGTCCCATCGGTTTCCCCAGTGACAGGGAGTTTCTTAAGATACCGAAGAAGATACAAAGGCTGTAGATTGATTCACAGGGATGAAGCTGGTTTAATTTTTATCTTGGAGACATGTTTGTTTTCCATAGACTGAGGCACTGACTCCCCTTAAATCAATATCACTTCACAGGTGGAATTATTGCGTCTTCATATCGTAGGTTAAATTGTGTGAAATTAAGTGGCATGGCAATTATTAGTCATCAAGGTGTTTTTTTATCCCTGCGATAGACTGGTGACCTGTCCAGGGTGTACCCCGCCTCTTGCCCGATGACAGCTGGGATAGAATCCAGTCCCCCCCCCCCCCCCACCCGCAAGACTTCACAGGACAAACAGTTACAGAAGATGAACGAATGAATGAATGACCATTATTCTGTGTGTCATGAACTGTTGGCAGCAGCAGTCAGATTGATGCAAGTTTAAGCCCCTGACACACCAACATCAAAGAAATGCTTGGAGAAACCAACTGTGACGTCACCTCACGTCGCCTGTGAGCAGAGCAGAAAGTTGCACTTAAACATCACCGCAAATACTAAGGCCAATGTTCAACTAACATGTTCTTCACCTGCACAAGTCTTCATTCTAGCAGGTGGCAGTAGTTGGTACAGGTCTGACCTCTCTAAATCATTTTGATTCATGCATTTGAATGGAGGTCAAAAAACAAGGAGAGCAGTCCGTGTGTGCCCTTTGAACTTGAACTTTTACTCCATTTATCTTCCCGTAAACTAGTTTGCTAAACTAACCAGCCACTTAGAGTGATCTCTCTCTCCCTGACTTGTTCCGCCCCTGATTCTACATGTTGAATTAGCTGAAAAGAAAAGCTGCTGACAGCCACTAGTTGGACTGGGCTTCAAGAGCGTGGGACACATCGCCGAAACTAGGACCACAGATGCTCACTGCTGGCCTGACAATGGCAAACGGTCAAACATCAGCCCGGTGTGTCACAGCCCTTATGTTAGCTTTTTAAATTCTTCACATTTTAAACCTTAGCAAATGTTTTAATGCTGTCTATTTGTATTTTCTCAAATTACTTCCAGATTGATAACACAGCACTTCCAGTTTAGCATTCATCCTCACTTACCGATGGTAGAAACTACAGTTCCTGCAAAATAGAAAGCTCCTGGGATGTCCCACAGGGCTCTTCCGCGTTCTGTCCGAATTCCTGCGGTCCTGGCCTCTTCATAGTGACGCAATAGAGATTTAAGGTCTTCACGGCTAATATTATATTCATGACTAAATTTCCTGAGCCTCCTTTCCCAGAGCTGGTGGGCTTTCAGCTCTGCTGGTCTCTCCAAGGATGAAAATATGGCAGCACCAGCCAGCATGTAAAGAGCAATGAGTACACCGAGCAGGTAGAAAAGAGATGTTTCCCTGCTGGGGATTAGGGACGGGCAGCGGCATGAGAAAAGTTTCTTCACTGTCATTTTTAAAGGCTCGACACAGATCTTCTTCTTTGCACGCTGTAAGGCAGTCTCATTTACTAAGCAGCATCAACAAGAGAAATGATATTTGCTCAGCTGTTCAGCGTAAAGTTAGTCCACTTAGCTCTTTGTCATGATCCATCGTGCTATTCCATCTTATTCAATACAAGTCTTGACAACAGCTTCCCCCACCAGAGTGTGTTGGAAACCTTTGCTTCTGAGTCTGCTTGTGGCTTTTACTCCGGCTTTAATGATCTGTGTATGGTTACTGCTTATCACCCGCTCAATAATCCATCTTTACTCTCTCTTTATGAGCCACATGCACTTCTGTTCTTGTGTAGTCTTCTTGGTCAACATATGCACTGTGACATTAAACACATTATATGTGTGTTTGCTGCCTCCGTGCTTCCATTTTCTTTTTCTTTTTTTCTTTGCCTTAACCTTAGACCTTCTTATAAAAGCTTGTGTGGGCTCATGTGTTGTTGTGTCTTTTACCATGTTTTCGTCAGGTGTCTCTGGAAGATATTTAGAGGAATTTCTCTAGGGAAATATTAGGTCCACACAGTTTACCAACTACCTCAACCTCAGTGATATGTGAAGTATTTTGGTGTGCGTTTAAATATTGCCAATATCCTGTTAGGCTTACAGCTGCGGTATGCCTGGTATTTTCAGCTCTTGAGGCAAACCCTTTAAAGAACGCGTGACTAACGAGAATGGGAGGACAATGTAACGGGCCACAGTGACACTGCCAACACTAACAATCAACAAGACTCGGCAAATGCTGTTTTGGATTTATTATATTCCATATTTCTTGAGAATACATCAATTGTACCTTTAAATAACCCCACCCTCAGTGGTATGTTAAGTATTTTGGTGTGCCCCTAAATGTTGCCAATATGCTGTTAGGCTTACAGCTGCAGTATGCCTGGTATTTTCAGCTCGAGGCAAACCCTTTTATGAACATGTGACTAACGAGAGTGGGAGGACAATGTAACGGGCCAAAGTGATACTGCCAACACTAACAATCAACAAGACTTGGCAAACTGTCACACAGTTCCACACTTGTGGCATGAAATGAGTACTGACAGGGCACTTATAAGAATTTTCTTTAACATCACATCATGGATGTATATGCATAGCTCATTCAGGAAACACATGGCACCAGGATGCAATTTCAGAAGAAGGCAAGCTGGCAGAGGTGGTGTGATGCTTTGGGCAATGTTCAACAAAGAAATTATGCCCCAACTTTGCATACCATCTAGCTAAGTAATGTCTGTTTACTGTACTCCCTTTCACGGAGGCGCCATTCCTTGATGGCAGTGGGGTCCGTCCACAGGAAAAGGAGCCCTGGCCCAAGACCAAAATTAAAGGGTTTGAGGGTCACGTCACTGAGTTCCAGTTAAGTAGCTTTGGGATGTGCCAGACAAACAAGTTTACGATTTGGAGGACTTAACAGTTATGCTAACACCTTCAGAAGTCTAAAGTCTAGATGTCTGGAGTCTAGAAGTCTGGAGTCCATGCTCCAATGGGTCAGGGCGGATTTGGTGGAAAAAGTGAAAAAACCTACATATTATTGAGCATTTAATCATAATGTTATGGCTGATTGGTGTTGATCTTTTGAGTTCTGTTGTGACATGTTTTTAACCACAGGATGCTTATTATGAACACATCGTCAGTTAACCTAACGAGCATTGTCTTTGGACAGTGGGAGGAAGCCGGAGTACCTGGAGAGGACCAGGAAAGGCCAGAAAGGCCCCAGGGGGCCTGGATTTGAACTCGGACATAGATAATAATATGTAGCAAAAAGTAAAACATGCAAAGTGGTATAAAACAGTAAATGATGACAATAAATAAAAAATTAAACAGCAACAAACTGAAGTCTAACCTGTTTATCTAAACAGTAAAATGAAAGGGCATGTTTAAACACTAATGTGTGGTGTTTCTGTTCATTTCTAACACTGATTAAAGACACAATGGCACTTCTGTAAAATGACACTGAAACAGCTAAACCCGCACATAAAATTCTTAATGCACAAATGTATTTATTAAGTTTAAATAACTGAGGTTCAGGAACAGGGCCACCCTCAAACACCCAATTACCCTCACCTGCCTATATAGGCGCACCTAACCTCTCCTCGCCCGTTTGACTCAGTTCTCAAACCCCTCCACCCCAACCCTCTCTGTTCTTCTTCTATACAATCTCTTTGCAGGAACCGGGGGGGGGGGTCAAGGAGTCGACGCCTCCAGAGATATGCCCCCACCCTGAATCTCTCTTCCCGGGTCCCTACATCCAGACTTCCAAGCATCGCCATCGGTCACTATTCCATTCTCTTTCCCTTCCCCTCGACCCCTCGATCCCTTTTCTACGACCCCTCCATCCCTTTCCCCCTCGACCCCTCTCATCCCATCCCCTCGACCCCTCCGTTTGATCTCCTAACCTGGTCAAATAATATCAAGAGGCGTGGTCTTATTAGTGAACTTCCTTGTGCCCCGTACTTTTCAGGAGGTGCAAAGGACAAGTGATACAAAAACTGTAATCTCCTATTGTGCTTCTCCCTTTCATAACCGGTTACGCCATCCTTCCTACCAGACATCCAGCTGCCTTTGTATGCGTGTTCCAGTAACACATTTTTTGTTGTGCAAAATTAGTTGCAGATTCAAAGCGGAGCCATTGGGTGATAATTAAGCTGTGGCGCCTCTCGACAGAGGGAAAACAGTTCCTTGTGAAAGAGTGTAATGCACACTTAAGCTTACATGAAGGAAGATAATTGTTTCCCCTGTTTCACCCATCCGCAGCTTGAGGTCACGTACGGATGTCACCCATCCGCAGCTTGAGGTCATGTACGGATGGCCAGACATTCTCCCTCAGGATGTTTTTGGTAGACAGCAGAATTCATGGTTCCTTTTACCACCGCAAGTCTTCCAGGTCCTGAAGCAGCAAAACAGCATCATCACACTACCATCACACTACCACCACCATATTTTACTGTTGGTATCTGTAGCGCTCCCCTCAGTAGTCATATTGTTGAGGGCTTTTGGGTTCTTTTAACTAATGTTTTAAGCCTGATTAACTCAGTTTTAAATATAATCTTGGATTTCTTACATTACATACATGAAATATTTTTAACCAACCTATTTAATCACCTTTCTTAAGTTATAGTTTTGAAGAGGATTTTTAACCAAAATGTCTGTATATGTCTCTCTTTAAACAAACTACTTCCCCATTTTCCAGGTAAGTAATAAAATAACAACACAGAATTTTAGAAAAATAGTTCTCAATTATTTACTTAATGAATTGATTATTTTGTAACAAAAAAGGAACACAGTACCGTTCATGTCTGGCTCGCATATCCAGGCGGGCGCCATCTTGGGGAAACTGAACTGTCTGTTGCCGGAAGAAAGCACTGAGAGCATAGAGAGGCACTGAACGAAGAGAGTTCAGTTTCCCCAAGATGGCGCCCGCCTGGATATGCGAGCCAGACGCCAACGGTACTGTGTTCCTTTTTTAATAAACTGCCTGTATACTTGCAAAGTTCTCAATGCTTCGGTTTACATGTAGAGACCCTAGTTATGCTACCGTGTAAGTGTGGTGATATTGTGAGCCTTGTTAGTGGTATAGAAGCGATTTCTTTTATGTGTAAGTGTGCCCCGAAGGCTAGCGTTATACCCTAATTAGCGGTTTGCAAGAAAACTGGTCACATTTGACTAACAAAACAAATGCATGAAAACAAATACCAGAGAACGGTCGAACTCGGTGCACATGTGTTATTAACCCCAGGTTCTAGGGGTAGTACATGAGCACTGCAACCACCTTTGGCCCCTATTTCAGTCTCCAAAACTAATGCAATGCATTTCTAGATTTTCATCATGAGGATATGCAAATAATATTGCATTCAAAATGTACATTATTGCACAACGCTATATAACCCAAGATATATATTCACAAACAATCACATACCATGGTATTAAGCAATTACTTTATGTTTTATTAGGAACAAGTGTGAGTGACAAGAACACTGTGTTCCCTCCCTCTCCTCTCATGCTCTCCCCTTCTTCTGCTTTTACGTTCTCTCTCTCATCCCTCCTGTTCTCTCCCTCATCGTCTCCATGCTCTCCTTTGTCCTGACTCCCGGACTTCCCTTTCTCATCCTATAAAGAACTCAATGTTAATATTCCTGAACATGGAAGTGTTGAAATATTTTATGTAAACTTAGAACAAACCCCTACAGCCTTGATTTTGATAAGGAAACATTCATTTCTTTTGTTGTTCTTTTATCTGCTTTTTATTAATTATTTCACATATATTTTTTTGTTTTTGGCAGCCATTTTAGATTTAGTCTTAGTCTCGAAAATGCTTATTAGTTTTAGTCACATTTTTGTCATTTCTATATGTGATGGTTTTAGTCTTGTTTTAGTCAACGAAAACTCAAAAAGGTTTTAGTCTAGTTTTAGTCAATTTTAGTTAAAAGAAAAAAAGAAAGTATTTTCACCAATAATTACAATAATAAAGGAATGGTTTTAGACAGACAAGTTTTCCACCCAACAGCAAATACTTTCTGATGTACTATAAGGATTATGCATTACACACAGATAAAATGGTAACAGTGGAATCGATGTTCATTACTCCAAAAAAGGACAAAAACATTCTTAGTTAGCAGCGCAACCAAGCTAGTTTTAGCCTGAAGTTAGCGCATTTTGCACCAGGAGTTATGTGTAACAATGACCAAGTCAAAGTGATCTACCCCTATGTATATGTGTGTGTGTGTGTGTATATATATATATATATATATATATATATATATTTTATAACCTTTATTTAACCAGATAAAAAACCCATTGAGATCAAGACCTCTTTCACAAGGGTGACCTGGCCAAGAAAGGCAGCAGCACACGTCATGGTAATCAGGACAGACAAACAACAATAACAAACAACCAGTAAAAGATGAAACATGAAAATATAAAAAATTTAAGATGCGAGAAATAAAGTGCAGAGGTTGTAGGTACAGTAAAAGTTAAGAACATAGGCACTGTTCGAACGATTTCCATTGAAGTTTTTTTAAAATAGAGCGGAAAGCTTCCAGTGAAACAAGTTCTGACATTTTCAGTTCAGATTGGAGGGCATTCCAAGCAGAGGGGGCAGAGAAGCTGAATGCTTTTTTACCCATTTCAGTTCGAACACGAGGAACAGTAAGATGCAGAATGTCATTCGATCTCAGGGCATAACGGCTTTTAGTTCTCTGAAGAAAAGTGCATAAATACATGGGAACCAAGCCAAGAAGAGCCTTATAAACTAAAGTCAACCAGTGTGTATAGCGTCTTATGTCCAGGGAAGGCATGCCAGCTTTTGCATACAGTTCACAGTGGTGGGTGAGGCGGCTACAACCAGTGATAAACCTCAGAGCACAGTGATAGACAGGAGTCAAGGACTGAAGGCAGCTGGTTGAAGCTGACATATACACAAGATCTCCATAATCAAGCACAGGCAAGAAAGTAGCTGACATCAGAAACTTCCGAGCTCTAAGGGAAAAACATGATTTGTTTCTGTAATAGAAACCAAGCTTCACCCGTAATTTGGAGATCAAATTTTTAACATGCAACTTGAATGAAAGCTCCTCATCAATAATGAGTCCCAGGTACTTATAGCTGGTAACCAGCTCTAGAGTTTCACCCCGGACAGTTCTGATTTTGGGGGTATTCTCCAAGGGAACAGATGACATTGAGAAAATCATTAGTTTGGATTTATCAGCATTTAAAACCAGCTTCAATTTCTCCAAACAAATCTGCACTTCATCAAAGGCGGACTGCAAAAATTCAAATGCCTGAGCAATCGAGTGTGAGCAGCAGTAAATTACAGTGTCATCTGCATAAAGATGGTATGAGGCATTTGACATGTTTGCACAGAGATCATTTATGTAAATTGTGAACAGAATGGGTCCTAAGACTGAGCCTTGAGGTACACCTTTTGTGACCTCAAGAAAGGTGGAGCTAACTCCAGCCATCCGAACACATTGTGTTCTATTTGCCAAATAATCAGCAAACCAAGAGGCAGCTTGTTTGGAGATGCCATTCTTGAAGAGAGTTTCCAACAGAATATTGTGATCCACAGTATCAAATGCCTTAGACAGGTCAATGAACAGAGCCACACAAAACTTTTTTGAGTCCAATGCCTCAAACACATCGTTAAGGACTTTTAGAGCAGCAGTAGCAGTGCTGTGCTTCTTCCTAAACCCTGACTGAAGGGGATTTAGAATGTTCCTCAGTTCCAAGAAGTCCTTCAGTTGATCACAGATCAATTTTTCAAATACTTTGGCTAAAATACATAATTTTGAAATAGGCCTGTAATTGTTAACAAGTGAGGGTTCACCACCTTTTAGCAGTGGGAGGACAAAAGCAGATTTCCAAACTTTAGGAAGTTTGTTTGTACTGAGACTTAGATTAAAAATACTCGTTAGAGGCTCAGCAATTAAGTCAGCAGCCAGCTTTAGAAAAAATGGATCCAAACTATCTGGACCAGCTGATTTTTTGGAGTCCAAATTTTTTAGCGCACTATGGACCTCAGAAATAGACACAGGTTCAAAATGAAAAGAACAATCAACAGGGAGACAGCTTTCAACAGAAGGTTCATCAGTTAAAATGGTGCTTTTAGAATCACTGTTAAAAAAATCAAACAAGTGCCCTGCTGAGATAAAATGTTCATTAAAATAATTTAACATGGCACATTTATCGGTCAGGTTTCCAGTGTCTTTGACCAAAAAGTTCGGCAGTTCATTAGAGGGCATAGCACCAGAAACAGATCTCACAACGTTCCAAAATTTCCTGGGATCATTTAAATTTTTGGTGGTTTCAGATAAATAAAATTCTGATTTAGCCCTCTTAATTAAGGAGGTACATTTGTTGCGGAGTTGACGAAAATTGAGCCAATCAGCCTCCAGTTTTGTTTTTCGTGCTCTGGCCCATGCAAGATCTCTTTCTTTGAGGAGGTTTCCAATTTCAGTGGAAAACCATTGATTGTTTCGCCCCTTTATCCTAAACTTACGTAAGGGAGCATGTTTATTGATTAACTTTAAAAATTCAGAATGAAAGAAATTCCAGGCCAGCTCAACATCATCAAGGAGGGAGATTCGTTCCCACTCAAAGTTGGACAAATCATGCAGAAAAGCCTGCTCATGAAAAAGTTTAAAATCTCTTTTAAGTAAAATTCGTGGTTTAGTTTTGGGAAGTTTGGCATTCCTGACCACTGCAATGGCACAATGGTCACTCAGATCATTTCCAAAAACACCAGCATCAGTATACCTGTGGGGGGTATTTGTTATTATAAGATCAAGGAGCGATGATCTTATGGGGTATTTAATGTTAGGCCGGGTTGGGCTGTCTATTAATTGGCTTAGATTTAATGAATCACACATCGATTTCAGGCCATCTGAGGCTGATGACAACCAATCAAGATTTAAATCCCCCACTAAGACAAACTCGCCAGAGTTTAACCCTGAGACATAGTTGTTTAAAGAATTTAGAGCCTCACTGCAGGCTGAGGGAGGCCTATAACAGCCCATGATTGTAAGGGACTGTCTCTGTTGAAATTCAAGTTTCAATGCCAAAAATTCAAACTGTTTGCTAATGGATACAGAGGAAAGGAGAGTAGTATGAAACTTATTTTTTATATAAATGGCTACACCTCCACCTTTCCTAGTCATATTAATTGTTGCTACAATGTTAAAAGCTCTATCCATCTTTGTTTTTATTTTTATCAAGAAAAACTGGTGCACTGCACCTTTACAAAAATAGCGCCGTCTCTTTAAGAAAGACTGTAGTCTTGAGTTGTTGTTGAAGTTGTGCGTGGCTGTGTGCCGCTGAACTGAGGGCATGTTGCAAATATAAAGTAAAAATAAATAAAGATGAACGTTTGTCTTGCTGTTTGTTTTGGAGTTGCAACAGATTAATGTTTTAGACTAACATCTAGAAAAAAAATTCAGTGGCACGCGATCTACCCGCACTACCTTCGCGATCTACCGGTCGATCGACGAAATGAGCACCCCTGCCATAGATCATCTCGTCGTTTCTGACCACCAAGGCCCTCGCCGCTGCCACTAAGGCCCATCTGTGACTGTGACGGCAGGTGTGTTGTGCATGTGCACAGATGCTGGCGTGATGCTATGTGGTGGGCGTGACCAAACAAGGATAGGACGCAGCACTGCTGATACTTTTAAGCTTTTGTCAGACAATAGGCAGAAATGTCATGCATTTGGAATGTCTGACAGACCACCCACTAGCATTTTTGTCAATGCCCGTCTCGTCAACGACAGCTTACACACGTCTAGTCATGTTTTAGTCATCAAAGAGCCATGTTTAGCTCGTCACTGTCTCGTTATCGTCCTGAAAAAAGGGGGCGTCAACGAAATAATTACGTCATCGTTGACGAAAACATCACTGGGATGAAATCACCTTGTTGAAAAAGTGGGGGTGTGTTGCAACACCCCCATCCCCCACGGGTGTGACGCCCATAGTCACGGGTGCAGGCTCGGCATCAGATCAGCATTTCACCACAGACTCCGTCGGTTGTCTTTTCTCCTCCCGCTTTGCCAAAAGAACTCACAAGTGAAGTCCTGGTTACTCCAAGCTCTGTCCTGGCTACTCCAAACACTGTCTTTCTGGTCGAAAACAGCAGATAATCCCTGAAACAGTTCATCCGAGGGAGTCAAACTTTTATCCAGAAAATGTCTGTCCACTAGCAATGAACTGACTCGAGCTTGTACTCCAAGGTGGCTAAGCGTTAGCATTAGCGGTAGCACACAACGTAAACAGTCCGAAACTCCGTGTAGAAATTCCTCCCGTTTCTCAATATGCAGCTTGTCACTCTCACTGACTGTCGTGCAAACAATCCTAAACTACAAGTTACACACTTAGTTGTGCACTTCTACTAAACAAAATAATACAGAAAATCTCCGTATCACTCTCACTCTCTAGCTTAGTTCTGGCCGCTCTTCTTAGACTGTGTCTCACTTTTTTTTTCTTGTCCATACTGAAACACCTGAGAGCTGACGATCCTGCTGATGGGTATTAACCCCATAAAGGCTGGTCTAGACAGTTTCCAGAATTACATTCACCTTGAAATTAAACAATAAACATTTAATACTTTTTAAACTGTCTTTTACATTCTATGATAACTTTAAAAATGAATTTCAACCTTTTTTAATAGCACATTTTCAATGCTTTGAATAATTGATTCTATGAGCATAACTGATTATCTCATGTTTTTTAACTGGGTTACATATCTGTGGGGTGAAAAAAGGAATCGCCACTCTTGCAGTGAAGATCTCGAAGTCAGCGTTTCTTTATTCAAGCAGTGCACTGAATCTCACACAACACAAGGTTATGGGAGAGGAGCTCCCAGATCAGAAACATGTTATCGATTCTTCGGAAGGAAGTCCAGAATATTTCCCCAAAAGTCTTCATCAAGATGTTTTCTGGCAAACCGGAGAAGAGCCTTTATGTACTTTTTGCTCGGCAGTGGCCTTCCGTCTTGGAACTCTGCTTGTGACCTTTTGGACTTGGATGGCCACTCCTGAGAAAGTTTACACCAGTGTTCCATGTTTTCACCATTTGTGGATAATTACTCTGTGGTTCACTGGAGTAACAAAGCTTTAGAAATGGCCTTAAGGCCTTTTCCTGACTGATAGATCTCAATTACTTAATTTCTTTGGAGCATGATGTCTAGCTTTTGAGGATCTTTGTCTATTTTACTTTGTCAGGCAGGTCCTATTTAATTTCTTGAGAACTGGTGTGGTAGTAATCAGGCCTGGATGTGGCTAGAGAAAGTTAAATTATGTTTTAACAGAGGGGGGAAAGACTTTTTCACACAGGACCATGTAGGTTTGGATTTTCTTTCCCTTAATAATAAAAAGCTTCATTTAAAAAATGCATTTTGTGTTTACTTGTGATATCTTTGTCTTTGATTTAAAGGTGCAGTAGGCAGGATTGCGAAGATCCAGGACTTAGCCAAAAAATTTGAACATCGACAACTTCTCAGTCCCTCCCCCCTTTCCGCTAAAGCCCAAAACGGTCTCCCAAGCCCCTCCCCCCACAAGGGAGAGCTGTGCACGATAGAGCGCGTGCGCGATAGGGCCCTGGAATACTGTGCACGAGGAGAGAACCGAGAGAGAGCGAGTAAACAAACTAGCATGGAACACACCGACTTAACAACAACAAAATAGTTTTTATAATACCCTTCGTTATTCGCCAAATAATTTGACCTAAAGTACAACGATACAGTCGTTATACTTTCCCAGCCGGCACACGACCGACCTTCAACGTTGAAATATAGGTGAAATAACGTCAGTTGTTGTGTCAATGTTGAAACAGTTCTTTTTTATTTATTTATTTATTTATTTATTTGTGATCGTAGTAGACAGTAACGTTACAGTAGCCCACACAGCAGCACAGACTCTTCAGTCTTCGCGGGGTTTAACCAGACGTTCCACGAGTTCCACCAATCAGATGCATCACTGTGGGATTGTGGGATTTTTCAGGATTGTGGGTAATGGAGTACTTATCCAAGACATCGCGAATAAAAGGCATTTATCTCAAAACAAGGTTAGTGCCCCATGAACTTTTGGTGTCTACATGAGCATATACAATCGCTTAGTACAGCCGTAGCTGGTTTTAAGTCAACCATGTGCAGTTAAGTTTTTATGGCTTATATCCGAACTGTCAATGGAGAAATTGCATTGGATTCTACTTCCGGCATCGGCTGTGGGCGGGACTGTGATGCTCTATTGCGCACAGCAGCGGGAAAACTAGTTCTAGGCAACTACTGGACACTGCGCTGCAGCACGGCCGGCTGAAGTAAGTAATTGATTTCATTAATGGTTTGATTTTGAGTTCATTTTCTTTTATTTTAAACAAAAAGTATTAACATAAACGTTACTAGCTATTAACAATAACGTTATTTATTCTAGCTAGTGAGGCGCTAATTTACTAGCTAGCTAACGTAAGCTAAAGTTAGTCAGTCAGCTGCCGCCTTCTAGAGAGTTGAACAAATAATGCTAACGTTAACATTAGCTACTGAAATTTAAACCAGTCTGCGTTTCTCTATAAAGTCTCATTAGCTAGCTAACGGTAACGTTTCTCTATAACGTCTCATTAGCTAGCTAACGGTAACTAGCTATGAACTTGCTAATTAGGCGCCGCTTACTTAACACAGTGTGACTGATGGCCGTTATTTGGAAGTTATTTGAATGCTTTAATTTGACCGAAAATGTATTAACGTCAACATGACTCTGGGTCTGTCTCAAATCGCGTACTTCTGCACTTACAATACCTAATTTGAGTACGTGAGGGCGTTCACGCTGAAAATTCCAACGAGACTCATAACGGTCAAAAAGCTGAGTGTGGAACGCTGCACCAGAGCCCGTCTACGGAGAGCCTTCCCACTCTCTATTAAGTCCCATTGTAACGAATTTTGGTTGCAGTTCCACCAGATTTCCACTGGGGGCGATCGCCATGAGTGCAACATGAATGGGACTCTATGGAGCTAAACGGCTAAATGTGTCTCTTTCACCCGATTGTCGTAGAGAAATCTCAGATTTGATTGTAGGTTTTGCAAGTTCAACATGGCTTATAGGTCAAAAGTTGAATGAACGAGAACTTATGTCCTTTCGTTTTCTTACAGGTTGAGTTGTTGTTGCCCATAACACGCTAGCA
The DNA here is from genome assembly GCF_963514085.1 of Chelon labrosus. NCBI lineage: Eukaryota > Metazoa > Chordata > Actinopteri > Mugiliformes > Mugilidae > Chelon > Chelon labrosus. The sequence continues at coordinate 17,669,959 of NC_140346.1, forward strand.
TTGTGCTAATGAACGCTGATTGGTCAGTGAAGGACTGATTACGACCAGATCCCGCTTGACGGCATCGTGGCATCCGAAGCGGGACCAGAATGTTAAGACAGACTTTTTCGCCCAAGTTTTTTTTTTTTCGGCCCAGTCTTTTAAAACAACAAAACAGAAACTCTTCTAGCACGATTATTTACCCGTGTCAGCTGTGTTGTCCATGCCTCGAGAGAAAAGAAAGTGCAGAGCGCGAAAGCACCAAAGCAGTGACTGAAGGATTGCCGTAAAGCAGTATCTGGTCGTACGATGTGTATGACGTCATTGACATTTTAAAATACTTTTTAAAGCAAAATAAGTGACTCTAAAAAATCTAACACCCAGGAGTGTGTAATTTCTTTGCATCTCCTTTCAAATTCAATATTCAAATTACTGCACAAAAAATTATATCCTGAGAAAAGTGGATTTTGAGGGGTATTGCTCCATAGACCGCCATTCATTCTGCACTCGTCCTGAGAGCGCCCTCATATGGAATCAGAGTGGAACTGCAACAGTTCAGAACCCGGAAGTTCAGTGAGAGTGGAACTTCTCCCCATATTAGACGTTCTCTGGCTGCACACTAAACGGTAGCCATCTTGGCTACGAAGCGGAAGGGGAGGGACTATCAACCCAATTCAAACTTGCGATAGTGGCGGCTGATATTGGCGGCAGTGATTTGGAAGCGGTGGTGGAGCAGTTTTACAGGTCCATACAGATGTAAGTTATAATATGACATTTAATGAAAATGATATATATTGCTGTTTTACACGTAGTACTATTAAATTGCTGCTCGATATACGCTCGCGGTCAAAATCAAAATACGGCGTTAGTCATTCGTCATTTCCAAGTATAGGCGTAGCACCCGATTTGAGACGATACTACCTTTTTGAAAATTACGCTCTACGGACGTAAGTGCATAGTGCATGATATCGAAGTGTACTGACGAAAGTACGCCATTTGAGACACACTAACATGTGGTTTTAAGCTAGGCTATATTGTTAGCTAGCTAACGTTAGCTAATCGTGTGTTCAATTCTTCAGGAGTTCTACTGAGAAAAAGGCGCGAGCGTTAGCTGGAGAGGGCAGAACATTTTAAGGTAAGATACGCAACAGTTTTGAATGCTATTTTTTCTAGACTATGATGCAGTGTAATTCCATTACTTTTAGTGGTAATGAGCATGTAACGAAGTATTTTTGTAAATCAAGTAACGCAATTACAGTTACTGAAATTTAAATTTACTATACTTTTTTTTTATTTATTAAAGAAAAACAAGCAAGGTGCTTACATGACAAGGACAAAAACACTGTAGTCTAAATTCATACTGTGTGTTTTTCAGAACTCTTTCAAATGCCTTGATGGCCAAGACGAGTATGAAAGGGGGATCGGGGAAGCTGTCATTTTCCCAGTCACGGCTCTGCAAGACCATCTGTGGTAAGTTTAAATTGAATATCATATTTTGGAGCTATATGGTTTTGTGAAATTAACAGTGTAAATAGAATTTGTGATACATGTGGTAAATGGACTACACTTATACATATAGCTTTTATCCAAAGCACTTTACAATGAAAGACTCTCCTTCACCGATTCACACACCAACGGCAGTTACTGCCATGCAAGGCGCTATCACGGCCCATTGGGAGAATTTTGGGGTTCAGTGTCAAGGACACTTATTCGGTCTGGTGGACGGTCTGGCCGTCATGCAATCCCTCTGTCAGCCACTATGGCGCGAGGGCGCACAGCTAGGAATGCGCCAGGGATGCGCAGGGCCAGGAACACACACACACGCGCAGTGCAGTTCCACGGGCCATCCAAATGCGCCACCCCTAGTGTTCTCCATGCATTTTTATTTATTTTTTTTCCTCAAATCAAAATAAGACAATGACATACGTATGCCATTATTATCTTGTTTTGATTTGTTTTTGAATACAATTTTGTTGAAATAGTTGTGTTACAAGCGTGGTACCTAAGAATCCTGACAATGGTGACAACTTGTAGTTATTACATCTGCTAGTTGACTATCAATGAGGTCTTGCAACCAAAAGTGTTAAAGGTTGTATCAGCGATTTCTGGCCCAAAAAAGGCCCAAACATAAATTATCACATTCATCTAATCTTTCCTAACGATCCACTAGCTGCCTGTCCCATAAGTAGGCCGTCAAAAAAACGCATCTGTAGGCAGCCTAGGCTCTCAGATCTGTACATACAAATAATTTGGACGACAACAAGTGTTCACCACCCACTCAAAGGCAAAACAAAGTGTTCCAACCAATAACCGACGAGATGCGCGTTTAGGAGAGTTTCAATTGCACGGGAGGGAGGGGGAGGTAGCGAGCTAGCGTTCTGTTTTGTTTTAACATCAACAGAGTGACGTGGCCATTCTTTTTGTGTACAGATCTCGGAGCCTAGGTTGCCTACAGAGACACGTTTTTTGACGGCTTGCTTATGGGGCAGGCAGCTAGCGGATCGTTAGGAAAGATTAGATGAATGTGATAATTTATGTTTGGGCCTTTTTTGGGCCAGAATTCACTGATCATATCCGCAAGCATGTTAGACTACCCAACAGGTTTAAATAAGTGATCACAACCACGTAAAACGCAAAAACATGAGGTACCTAATAATTCTGCACGCACTGTACTTACACTGACCGCGAGCGGACAAAGCGCTTTACAATGACCTCTCGTTCACCCATTCACACACACATTCATACACCAATGGTGGCAACTGCCATGCAAGGCACACACAGACCCACACACTATGCAAATGGATATTTTTGCTTGTTCACAAAGGTCCTTGCGGCTGGTTGGTCGAGCGCAGCTCAGTTGGTAGAACGGGTCGTTCAGTGATCGGAATATCCCTGATTCAAATCCCGGAGAATGTCCACAGGCTTTTTCACTAGTTTTTGACAATAATGGTTTGTTGTTTCCTCTTTAGATGCAGTCTTCAGCGACCATAAAACCACCCTGACCCAAATAATGGACATCATGGCAAAATTCTTGAAGTATGCACCGGAGAGGGTGGGCGTCGGAAGATCCCTGCTGTTGCTGTTGCTGAATGATTCGGATAGATAATTTATGTTGTAAAACAAAACAAAATAAAATAATGTAAAAACAAAATAAGCTGACTGGTTCTTGATGGAGGTGTTTATCATTTTTGTGTGTGATAGGCCTACTGCAAGTTGCATAGGCTAATATAGGTAAAATGTTGAAGCAATGTTGCAATATCAATGTTTATTCAACGTTGATTTCTAGTTGAGGTTTTAACCATGTTGGATTTGCGTTGTTTCAATGTTGTTTCAATGTTGCAATATATCATATTCACCATTGACAATGTTCACCTATGTTGAAATGGCGGATGTTGAAACAATGTTGCAATATCAACGTTGATTCAATTTGCAAATCCAACACATAATTCAACGTTGATTCACCCTCTGTATATAACGTTTATTCAACGTTGAATCAATGTTGAAATGCCAGCAGGGTTAGGTCAAATATTTAGCAATAGTCAACTTTAGGACAAAACCAAGGTTAGGATGTTTCTGAAAGTAGCCTACATCGGTGATGTTTGCTATCAGTAACAGTTAGAAGCATTCATTGTGGCGTTTTATTCCACAGTTTAGATTTATCAGTTTGCTATCTGGTAGATATATGACCGCTACCTGTTGATGTGGTTAGACGTTTGAGAGTGAAGCTGAGGCACAGGCCTCAGACGAGTATTACATCCCGGCTCCTTCTACACGCCCACGGACAAGTGATGCGACCCGTCGAGGCGGGTCCATGAGCAGTGATTGACACTCTGTTAGATACACCCCTGGACTTGATTGGTGCATCTGAATGTGGAGCGTTGGATGTCTTGCAAATCGCGCTACAGGCTCTAGGTGGGGCCAGAGGAGCCGATTTTTTTTTTAAAATGACCTGCTTCATGCAATTATACTTGAACATAGGGTCAGTTTCAGCAAATATGACAGAAAGTTAGTTTTATAAGACTTGCCTACTGCACCTTTAAATTTGTTTGATGATCTGAAACATTTAGGTGTGACAAACATGGAAAAAAATACGAAATCAGGAAGGGGGCAAACACTTTTTCACTCCACTGTATAACTGCTGCTGTATTTAATTAGCTATTGTTGTATGTTTCTATTTAATGTTTTCCCACAATTTCCCCACTGTGGGATAAATGAAAGGATTATCTTATCCGATGTCTTTTTCCCTGCCTAGTTCCCACCCCGCCTCATTCAACCACCAGATGTCCTTGGAAATCCGTTCCACTCCCAGTCACACGTCAGTCACCCCTTTATCACCTAATTCCCCTGTCAGCTCTCCTGTATTTCACTTGCTCTGCACAGTTTATTTTCCTAGCTCTCTTAGCTGGTTCCTGTTTTCATGATTATCCGTCTGATATTATCTGTGTTGGCCCGCAACCTCTTCCTTGCCCTCTTGTTTTGATCTTGTCTGCAAGTGCTCTTTTTTTCAATAAACCGACTTCCTCCTTGCGTAGTTCAGTTGCGTCATGGTGTCTGTATTCTCTGTCTGTTTCATTATTTGATGCTCTGGATTTTACTGGAAAGTCAATGTGATTTATTTTAAAAGACACTGGGCCTTGTCTTTTAGTTAGTTGTACTACAGGTGTTTTCTTTTTTATTTTACCTTCCTTGTGATTGTTCTTGCCCTGGGCATTTATCAGTTCCAAGTACACAAGTTTGCACTTGACAGATTTGATTCTGAAATATGGACTCTGGGCAACAGGAGGACTCATACTTTAAGACCGAAAATGCACTCTGCCTGTCCCAAGTCCACACAAGTTACCTTTGAGATGCATGCTCGATAAAACTGGCAGGGAAAGAAGACGTCTGGGTTGTCGGATGTTTGCCATGAAGCAGGTCCAAGAGGCGCCTTTTGATTTAAAGAAATGTGGCTTAACTCACTGTGCCAAGGTGCTGAAGTTTAGTCTTTCTTTTTTGGTATTATGCCAGGAGTTTCACTTTTGCACTTTTTTTCAGAGTTCTTGTTACCTTTTAAACTTTAACCTTCCTGTGTTTTCTTAATTCACTGACCCATCAGCCCGTGTGTATATACAGCTCTGGCTTTCCACTTTTCTTATAAAGCTTTTACTACTGAATCTGCATTTCATAAAATGTTTGCCCCGGTTAATTTTCTAACAGCCAGTCTCATGATCTGATGATTTATGTGTATCCACTCAGTTTCTCTGCTGTCTTTGTTCTCTCAGTGACCTTTCTCTGTGCTCGTCTGGGAAAACCCTTTCCAGACACACAGCTGTTGAACTTCTTCTCTTTTCAGTGCAATCTCTAAGCAGAAATGTGGATAGAAATTTAGTTGAGTTCAGGACAAGTCAAGTGTGAGTTTAACGATGTCATTATTCATGAGCAAATACAGTGTCTCACGGAATGAAATGCATTCATTGGGGGAGCAAGAGGTATCGTTTATGGATAGTACATCGTCTGCGTACAGAGAAATGCACACCTTGGTGAAGTAGTTGAGAACTAAACAGTTGCAGAATGTAGATTTTTGGTTTATGTTTGGTCAGGGCTTGTTTGAAATATTTCACAATATTAAACAACTATTGCAAGTTTAACTTCTTGGCTACAACAAGGACTCCCACCCCATCCAAGAGAGAATTTACATGCACTTATCCACACAATGGCTGGAGTTTGCACTTAAAACAAGCTTTTATTATTTGAGTATTAGTGATAATGAGTCTGAATCTTGATAAAACCCATGTCAAACTTCCTAAGGACTTAAAAATCGAAGGCATTAGATACTGTAGGCCCATATCAACCGGAGAAAATGTGGGCCAACAGTGACGTAACACGTATTATAAGACAAGTCAAAACACGAAGACCAAAAGACGACTTGGCAGTAAAGCTGCCAGGATCCTGTCAATATTAAATTAACTGCAGCTCTTTCTGGCTAATACGCTTTGCTAATACCCTACAATTAAAGGTGGGAATCAAGCATGTGCTTATTACACAACCTTATTAGTAGTACTATCCTTATTACTATCCTTATTAGTAGTAATAAGGATAGTAATGAAGATTGTGCTAGAAAGAAGACCAAATCAATTACTTATTAAAATAATATTGTTTTTTCTTTTTCTTCCTGTTAAGTATCTGTACCGAGACTTTGCCATTCCCCTCCGGCTCAGGCCTCCTTGACTCAACCTGTGTGGGTGGTCTTTTTGGGACACCTGTTTAGTGATTCGTCATGTATAATTACACATTTTCTTTTCTATGCAATGTGCTGGCTGTATGTTTTTTCTTGTTTGTTTGTTTGCTGTTGTTTTTTTTTTTTTCGTTTTAAATGTCTGGTTTACTGTCTTTTTTATTTGTATCACGTGTGCCTGTATGTTAGCCTGACGAGCCAGACCCACATTAAATGTAGGGTCTGGGCACTCTCCATAGACAGGGCTCAACCGGAGGAGTGGGATAAACGGCTGTCTTTCAAACTCCCTCTCCACGCAATAGGATAGCGCTACAACCAATCAGAGCAACGAAGAAGGTGACGTAGTCAGAGCGACGGAAAAGAGAGTTCCTTTCTCAGAGAAAAGCCAAAGCCCGTCTACGGATTCCTATTATTAGGCTTCCTATTAGACATTCTCTGGAAAAGCTTAACTTCAAGTCTTTCAGAGTGGCGGCCAAAGCCGATTCGAAAGAAAGTTGTTCGCTAGCAGCAGCCATCGCTCTGGTAGTTCTAGCAGGATGGGGAATTCACGCGTAATTCACAGAACTTATGGTCGCAGGTCAGTCGTCATCATGTTAAGCCCGCCCACCGACTCGTGATTGGCTCGGTCCATCTTGGATTTTTCCAGTGCCATAGAGAGAGAGAGTTGCGACACTCTTTGATGTCGCCACTATGGCTGTCACGTGGTTCATGTAAACCCAATTAGTTTCTAAACATATGCTGGCTGTCATGTTCTTCTATGGGACAGACAGCAGCGATTGCATTATTGAACGGTAAATATAAAATAAAACACACACCCAAGTACTTTTTCAGCTGTTATTACATTATTGCATTTTTGTTAATGTCAGTTTTGCATTTGGAGAGGCAGGGTGACAACGAAAAACTTATATTACTTTTAATAATATGTATATTATATATTTAATATGTTTTAGGCTACATTTTTGGAAGGAAAAGCTTAGTGTTCATGTTCGCATGGGTAGAAGCACTGGCTTTAGAGGCTTTAACTTAACTTTTCCATATCATTCATCTGATGGTAGACGTCTCACGATATTCATTTGAGCACAACTGGGCTGTATTAGGCTATTGATTCCCGTGATTTTGCTTATAAATTCCGATTCAGCTATTACCTACCTTTGTGATAACGCAAAGAGGTCTGCCATGGCGGTCCGTTCAGAATTCGCCTAGAAGCTAGCTCACTTCTTCTGATGTGTGGCCACCCCCAGGACCACAACGCCAAACTCGCCAGTCCTAAAATTCCCGTCATTCCTAATTAAATAACCCTCTCTCAAATCACGAGTCACGACAATGCCTTGACATACCCTGATCACGAGCTCATAGCATGGGATAGCAATCTATCAGCATCTCATCAAGCATCAGCAAGTAGCGCTGGGCAAATTGTACACTAGCCAAGTGAACATGGAACAGGAACAGTACAACAAAAAGTACAGCCAACATGTCACATAATGAAAAGTTAGTATATCCCAAAATTCAATTAAATAAAAGTTGCTATAAAGGTGGTAGCGATTCATTACCGAACTACCTTCACAGCAGGGGAAGTCGCGCTGGCTAATTAGTTAGCAGGCAATGCTAGAAAATTGGTTGAAACAACCAAGATAAAATATAAATAATTACGCTGTGCATATACAAATGAAGACCAGTATAAGCATCGCAAAGGGCCTCTGATACAATATAGACAGTTGACAATTCAAAAGAGGTCGATATTTCAGCAACTTACCTCTGGAACAACTCAATGCGCAGCAATGTAAGTGAATGAGGTGCAACGCCCAAATGACAGTGTTTGGAACTAATCCAACTTTCAAATCCCGGAAGTAAGCGGTTAAAAGCGCCGCCATTTTTTACAACAGAGGTCTATGGGAGTGTTGCAACTCTCTCTCTCTATGGCACTGGATTTTTCGAAATCTCAAGTCAACGGAGCGTAACTAGACTGCCCCTGGAAGCAAATGTAATTTGCTGCCGCTAGGGGAGCGTCTAGATTCTAGGCTACCTGTATGTATAAAATCTGCACAAATAAAATTTACAAAAAAAAAAAAGAAAGAAGACCAAATATTGTATGAAGACACTGGAATTTCCGAGACAGAACAAAGAAATGTTCTTTGTTAAGGGGCTCTGTCCAACAGCTGTATGTAAATGAAACGCAAAAGTATACAAAGAGTTGCACAACACCATGAAATCAGTCAGACCTCGCATGTTGTCCTGAACTGACTCGGGTTTATTTCATTTTAAGAATAAACTCTGCTTGCCTTAAACTCCGATCATCTACAGTGATTCTTTTTTACTTCTAAGAGACTCCAGAAACCAGTAGATTCTAAGAACCTAGATTACATGTTGAATTAAAGAGACGTAGGCTACTATCTGGCCTTTCCCTGTACCTCTTTTTTTTTTCGACAGTAGATAAAACTGAGATTTATTCAGAGCCAAAGCAAACCCTGCATGAACTTATCAACTCCAGTGAATGAAGCAGGGCCAAGAAAAATCACACAATATAAAACCTCAATGAAGTACAACACTGTAGTTCAAAGTCAGTGACACGAGACATGATTAGTTATAAATGCCCTTTATTGTTGTTATATGTTTAAAGCTTAATCTTAAGGCAACCCCGGTAGGTCCTGTATAAACATGCAGTATAAAATGGAATAAAACATAGTTTAACATGCAATATATTGCGATTCATCTATTTTCAATCTGACATGTACAGTACACCCTAAAAGCGTAAATGTAGCTGCCATTTCCACCACTACTGCATATCACAGTACATAAATCACATTCACATGAAAATATGCAGCCTGAATGTAGAAGAAAAGCAAACAAACAAACAAAAAACAGTTGGTCACGGTGCCAGGAAAGTTCAGGGTATCAAAATAAAAATCTTTAGGTAAGAGGGGATTTGGCATCTTATAGCATATTTGTATCCCTGATGTTGATTTAATGCTTATCATTTTCTAGCTTTATAGATAGATATAATAAATCATGTGATTTGCATGTAAACATTCAATTGTGTTATGTGCAAACATATGCCATTTAGGTTGCAGTTCAGTGCAAAAACCAATGTAGCATAAAGATAATAAAGACAAACATTCATTCATTCATCTTCTATACCCGCTTATTCCTGTTAAGGGTCGCGAGGGGCTGCTGGAGCCTATCCCAGCTGTCATCAGCACCGAGAGGCAGGGGTACACCCTGGACAGGTCGTCACAGGGCTAACACAGAGAGACAGACAGCCATTCACACTCACATTCACACCTACAGCCAATTTAGAATCACCAATTAACCTAATGAGCATGTCTTTGGACAGTGGGAGGAAGCCGGGGTACCCGGAGAGAACCCACGCGGACACAGGGAGAACATGCAAGCTCCACACAGTATTAGTAAAGTATTTCTAGTTAGCTTATGTGGGGGAAACAAACTACATCCTAACATTCTCTCATGCTGTTACAGTAGTGATTACTGTCTTTAGTCACAAGTTGTTTGAGTGATTACAATTTGATACTCAGTGAAAACTAAAAATGTTGTGCTGAGTTTCAAACACCACTATTCAGTGGCTGTCAGTGACCAGGCTGTTGGGGACGAGTTCAACTTCAGAGCTACATGTCACAGACCATGAGATGTGTGTGGCAGGAAAATGGCAGAGTCACCTATCAAGTAATGCAGTCTTGATGATGTCACCCATGACTGCTGCGTTAACAGTAATGCAATTATTCTTTGAAACATATAATGTGAGTATGTAAATAAGTATAAGTACTTGAACAACACTGACCATGCAGGAGTAGCTCAAGCAGTTATGACTTAAAGAGAACACTTGGAAATAATGTAATGAAGCATCTGTAAAATAGAGTCGTGGTTGTCTTTGGTGAAGACCGTATCTTTGTCAAAGAAGTAGGACTTCCCATGGATCAGTTTGGGAAAGCTGCAGCGCTGACCTATTCCCATGACGTGCGAAGGCAGAACTTCGAATGTGGCGTTTTCTCCCTTGATTTTCAGCACGTTGTTGAACACAACGCTCTCCAGAGACACACTCTCTACGGTCCCGACGTAGACTAAACAAGATATAACAAAGAACTTACAAATCCATCTATTCCTAAACAGTATTTATTTCACGAAAGGAAAAACTGTAAAACAGATATCTTACTTTCTTTGCAAAGATGGGTTTCATTCAGATTGTTCGGAAGCAGAAACCTGAGCTCTGGAAAAGAAAAACATACATGTGTTACTGCTGGGATGTGCTGGAACAAGATGGTGCATTCAAAATGTGTCATTTAGTGAGGAAGGAGACAGGACTGTTGATGTGAAAAACTCATTTAAGCTCATAAAGGCGTGACAGCGCCAAGATCAAACTTCATGTTGGCACTGTAAATGTTATGTTTAGTGCAAAAACTGCATCAGCAAAAGAACATGTCAGCCATAATCTGTGATGGATGGCTCCTAAATTGGGGCTGTTTTATTTGAGCTAGAAATGGGGCTCTAGTGAAAGTTGGTTAGTTTATGTTCATAGGTTGCAATTTCAATTGCTGATTTAACGAATGGTCTCACTTTTTATACCTGTTTTATGCTGATAAACAATATTTGTTTCCACTTTTACTTTCAGAAAAATCTAAAACTGCGTTCTGAATTGCATTCGGGATAAAAAGGCAAATATTCATTTGTGAAGTGGACACAACCCACCATCATCCTTCTTCGTCCCGTTCGGTTTTGGGTTGGTCAGTCTCCCTGCACAGCACGACCACAGAGTGGTGTTGTATTGGAGGTGATCGCAGCATTCCAAACCATCTTTGGCAGAGTAGAGCACCTCTTGGTCTTCACTGCGGCAGCAAACTTGGATCTACAAATAGATATCAAGTATTTTAATGCGCAATAAAGACATGCTGTGTTTTAATCCAGAGTTTCATGACACTCATATTAATGTCACACACATCCATGACAACCGCGATGTTTCATTTGCTGGCGGGCTACGTTTAGTGCAACTCTGTTATAAATACTCAGCAATCTGAAAAAGTATATAAAACAAGAAAAAAGATTATTAAATACTCAGCTACTTTTCAATACTCACATGCTTTTCTTAAACTTATTTCAGCATTGATTGTCAAATTTTGCTCAAAACCATTATGCATCAATTCATTTAAACATTCAAAGGTCAAGAGGTCAAACCCTCATGAGTTTAGAAAATCGTTTCAGATTATGGGTTGAATGGACACATTGCTGATTTTTACTGTGTACATAAAGTATATACAAAAAATACAAAAAAGCAAGTCTGACTTGTTGATGACATAATTTTATAACTTTTGGCAGGGTTGGTCAAGCTGCATCCTAGACTGTTAAAGTTAAATACTAGATGATCGCAAGTGATCATAAAGGGGTCCATGCCGTGGCAAAGTTGTCCCCGAGACGGAACGCAGAGGCATAAGTCACCAGTAGCGGGCTTGAAAGGAGTCATCCACAAATTATTATTGTCAAATTTCAAGCAGTTTACCGTGGTGGTTTGTAAGATATAAACATGTAGTTGTTGTAGCGCCCCCTACAGGCCGAATTTCATGAAACTTGGCATGATTGTATGCAAGCATATTATAATGACGGTTTCTAAGTTTCATAAGGACTGGGTGAATACTTCAAAAGTTATAGGCCTTAAAGTCATATAAAATATTTGCGTGTCACGTGTAGCGCCCCCTGTACATGCAATTTTACGCAACTTGATGGGCGTCTACACAAAATGTTACAGATTGTGTATGACAAATTGCATGAAGTTAGCTATTGCAGTTTTTGAGATATTGAAATGTTGCTTTTGTAGCGCCCCCTAGAGACCAAGAGTTGCAAAATTTGGGGTGCTTGTACAGAATCATATTATTATCAATGATATGAAGTTTGATTAAGTTTGGGTATATACTTCACATAATATTAGCTTTGACGTTTTACTGTTGCACGCCATAAAAAATAATTAGCCATTAACTTTGTAATCAATAACCCTGCTAAAGTTCTTTTGAAGAATTTCCATTATCTTTGTCCATAAATGACACATGCCAAGCTTGGTGAGAATTGGATGAACGGGCTAGGAGGAGTTTATTTTGCTTTGAGGTGCAATTTTCTTCAAAAGGGCAGAAAAAAAATGGCAGGTGGAAATGGCCGTGGTCTAGTTTATTTGAACCAGGGCCATGTAAGGAATCAGAGGGAGAAAGAATCTTGTTTCTAGGGCGCACGGCTCTCGAGATATGAGCCAAAACGTAAATTGACTTATTATAGCGGCACCCAGCTGCAGGCATGTGTATTGACACCTTGCCAAAGTGACACGCTAGGACTCCTACCAAGTTAACAGGTTTGATGCGTTTCACCCTTGCAGTTTGTCCTAGGCAGACACTTGTAGGTACGTAGAACATTAAGGCGAAGAAGAATAAAAATGGGGATCCAGCAACTTCGTTTGCGTGGACCCCTAATAATTATTTTGACTTCATTCCCGAGAAACCACATTCATTTAATTATTTTGGGCTAATCTGAATATTACACACATGAGGCACAAGAAGCCAGTCAGCGACGTAGGCTGGAATGGCAAGAAGTGATTCAAAATGATTCATTCATGTAAAATGACACCTAAAATAGCTGCTCGCGCTTTGCAACTCTTGTTACATCAGTGTCTGTACATCAGTGAACAGATGTGTAAGTAAAGATACTGAGTTATCACTGAGTTATTAATGAAACCCACCGTCGGGTGTTGCAGGACGGATCCGCAGCACTGCATGTCACCTGCTGCTTTCAGTTTGTGCAGCGTTCCTGCGCAGCACTTCATCTCTGTGTCTTTAATGTCATAGGCGTGAACCCCACAGCAGCGAGTGTTGTTTGCTTTGTGATGTCTGGGTGGAAAAGAACAGATTTAAAAGAAAAAAAAAAAAAACGGATTGCAGAATCTAAAGAAAACTTAAAAAAGATGTCATTCAACAGATGGAGAGGTCAGAACATGCTTCCTGTCGGATGTCTGCAGGATGTCTGGGTTCACACAGGCTGCGCAGTGAAAGCAATAAATCATCAGGACAGCAGCTTCTGTGTTCCGTCAGTGTTGCCATGGGACATATTTGAGTGGTGCTGCCGTCCCCCATGTGTAGACATGCAGTCTCTAAGCAATATGCGGTCACAGCAGTACAGCAGTGAACACTACGTTAAGTTACAAGTAAACAGACACAGTATGTCTATCAGGCCCAGATTACATGGATGACTTCCAAGCAGTTTCCAGACGCTGCGTACGCCCAATATTATTACTGAAAAAAAACGTGGGCACCAGCACGAGACAAAGGCGTAAACACAGACAGCTTTTTCCGAACAAAATAACCCAAGTCTCCGCTGAATCCAGACAAATAGACATTCCTTTGCGCCACGAGTGTTTTTAAGGAGCCAGAAAACCTGCCGCTGATCTGTCTCCCTCCCTGTCTCCCCTGGAATGCGAGCTGCGAGAAATGTTTCCTTGACCCTCCCGTCTAGCTGTCTAGCTTTTTCGCTGTAAGCCACGGAAAAGTTAATTAACTCCCATTGCTTCAATATCTGTGGATAAATGATCCTGCCCAGGGACCAACATTAACACAAAGCAGACAGTGTAAGAAAACAAGCTAGAAAACAACAACGACAAAAAAGTCCCCCTGTTTCACTGGATTTTATCTGCATTCTACTGTCACGTTGAACAAACACAGACCAGCAATTACCTGTGTCCATTGCAGCAGATTTCAGTGTAAGGATCGTAGACGTCTGTCCCGCAGCAGTGTTTTCCAGGGGAACCATGAAGCTGAGAGCAACACTCAGTCCCTTTAGCCGGGTTGTATGGAATACTGATGTCTGAGCATTCCTCCCCATCCTCTCTGTCCCGGTACAAGGTGTTATTGCAACATAAAACTCCACGCTGGCCCGAGCCATACGGTGTGTCCCCACAGCACTTTGAGAAAGCAGAGAAAATACCTTAAACTGTGCAGCAATGCAGACACAAAATTGAAGTGCCATACACACATTTAAATGCACTTATGTGAACAGATAAATGCATGAATACTGCATGAAAAAAAAAAAAAATGAAAATCAGGAAAAAAAGAAAAATTCTCTACCTTGCATACATGTAATTACTGCAAATAAAGTAAGCTGATTAAATCTTACCAGGGTATTTTTATATTATCCTTTAGCATATGTGGTTACCGCTGACAACGCCGTCGGACGAGCTTTATACATAAGATGGAAAACACCCTGAGTTTCTGTATAAATGCAGCTGGGAGGAGCTCCGAGCTGTCTCTCAACGAAGCTGCAGCAACACTATTTTTTTTAACTGGGATAACTGGGCTCCTGTGATTTCTGCAACTTTTCTCAAAGAAATGTTAAAGCTACCGTTTCTATTTCTTAAAAAAGTCAGGAGGCACATGAGGCCTTCTTAAATGTTTTTAAGGAGACAAGTGTGTAGGCCTAAAACAAAGCAGTGCTTTGAGTTTCCCACAGAAACACAGAAGGACTGTCAGAGATGAACAGCATCTTAATTAATGCATTACCTGATCCATCCAGGGCATCCATTTAGATACACGGCCTTCACAACAAATTTGTGAATGTGGGTCGTACACAGTGGCTGCTGGATCGCATTGTCCTAAATGGAGGGGTTGGGAGTTTGGATAGAAGACAAAGCATTTAGGCCAGGACCGGTGCCAGGCAAAGGGTGTGGGGATAAAGGACGTGCAGAAAAGATGGCTCATGAGACAATATTTGTTCACATGAAAGGTGATATGTTTTTTTGTGAGAAGAACAAGTGTCATCTAGGTTGTTCCAAAGAAGCTGTGGTTTCCATTATTTTGTTGAAGACCACATGTACATGCAAGTGTCAGTCTGTCTGTTTCCTGATAGCAAAGGTCAAATTGTTTTTAGCCAACAGCAGTATGGGAAAAGCCCGTGTTTATTGTCTTTGGACTCAGCTCCTTGGAGACACCTGATACCAAAGTAGAGGACTTTCCACTTTTCTCACATTCTGAAATGTGCAGCTCTGAACAACTAGGACAAAAGCTGTCTACAATGGTTTAGCGGCAAACAATCAGGAGACGAGCTGTTTGCATACGTCAACTGAAAAACGATTAAGCTTTCTTTTCTACTTCAAATACTTCCCAGCTGAAAAACTCCAGTCGGAAGCCAAGGTATGCCTTTTCCCTAATGCTTTGAGTTATGCAGAGACTGATTTTACTGTCTGTGAATGGTTCTGGAAGCAATCAGATGATGGAAAAGAGGCACATGTACCAAGATCACACACCCAAGATCACAATGTTGCTTTCTGTTGCACCCCTTTCAGATGCAAGGTAAAATCTCACACTCATTATGTGGATCCCCAAACGCCCTTTCTGGTAACTAATAAGCAACAGATGCCTCTATTAATTCTGTCTTGACAGAGGAAGGCGATTCCCAGAGACGGAGACTCGGAGAAACAGCTTGTAGTTCTTGCTAGACCCAGTGATGTTCCTGATTACCCAAAGAACAAGTAATTTTGTTTATTAGTTGATTAGTTTAACATTAACAGCATCTCCTGAGCAATCTCAGTCTTCTGTACCAGCGTTGCCATGAGCAATTTGGCACAGAACATAAACTACATGAAGTCATGTGCCTGTCAGGGTGGATTAGAGGTGAAAGCTGTTATTGTGTTGACATGGCCACTTACGTAAGCAAGCTTTAACTGCGGTTGGAAAATAGATTTGAGATTTTATCTCAGAGACGTTACTTTGCGTGGTGGGCAACACCTGTACATATCCAAACATGCAGACAGTGATACCTGAGGCAGAGCACAAATTGCGTTTTCCCGGGTTTCTCTCACAGCAGCGTTGCACATTTGGATTGTAACACATTGTCCCACAGACACTGGTGTTTGGGCTGGTGCTGTACACAGACAAGGGAATAACAGACACAAAACGAGTCCATAAATGTTATCATAAAGGAAAATACCCGCAAGCGTGCCGATTAAACAAAGCGCACATCTCATCGGCACCACAGACTGGCTTTGTTGACTCTTTGACTTCAACTAGCGCCATTTCTGTAAACAAGTGGATTGCACAAATGAATGAGTGTTGACAAGATATGTTATGCAGGTTCACCGCCCACAGATGTTTGTTAGAGATGTTAAGATGCAGCTCATAACCCGTAACCCACACCACTTGTTATTTGAAGTGTTGTGGGTTTGTATTCAAAATTCATCCATGTGATTTTTACTGTGACGCATGACGTGATAACAAATTCCTTTCAACGACATTTTGACTTGTCACACGAGGGAAAGCACAAGTGAATTTATGATGGATGACTTCATGTCATTGTGGTCTTGCTATTGTGCAATCTTGCTCACGGGCATCGTTTCCTGGGATACTTATTGGGACTGAGCCATGATTAGTACACCTCCACTTTACCGGCAAGTGTGACAGGAACAAGTTAGTGCAGTGAAAACGTATTATTGCTCATAGTAAAGCAGAGTTGAGGTAAAACATGTGGTTAACTCACCAGTTTGGTGGAGACTGAAGTACACACTGGAAAAACGCACACACAAACACACACACACACACAATAATGTAAACATATCACATGACAGTCCACACCCTTTCAACTAAATCTTTGTCCTTTGAGGAGCATAATAAGGCGTCACAGGAAAAAATCAGACAATACAAGCCTTGATATGATCAGACTTATGGCAGGAACCAATTAACTGATTTTATCGTCTTTCTTTCATTTAATATGTTTCCTATGCATAATATGTTACAGGAAATCTCCAGGATGGATGAAGAATGGTAGTTGTTTTCATTGTTATTCAAGTCTGGGCAGATTTGGCAAATAGGGTTACGTAATCACCTCAACTGAAGACTGCTTGTTTTGACTTCCAGGCACTTGAGGACCTGTGAACAACAAGTGCAAAATATTTGGATCAAAAAAAAAAAAAGCCCCTAAGAAAGTGTATCCAAAACCTCTCCAAATCAAAAGTAGCGACAGAAGCCGACGTGGTGACTCATCCTGTGTTTGGACATCAGCAGAGATTACTGTTTGGCTCTGGGACAGCTGAGGCATTACAGCACGTCATTTGAGTTGTTTTTAATTCCAACAGCTCAGGAAACTGCTCTCGACCCCTTTCCTTAATACGCTGGATTATTTACGCTGACATCCGACTGGAGAGATCCAATATAAAGTGCCTTATATACAAGAAGTTTGTACTCACTATCTCTCTTAGAACGTGTTCCTGATGTACTTGGCTTGTCCATGCAGCACTCCACTGACTTGTTCCGGGGTGTGACTTTAGCATGTGTTTCATTAATCCAACAGCAGCATTCGGTTTTGAGGTTGTACTGTTTATGACCACAGCACTGGTGGTCACTGGTGTTTCTGTTCAGGGGCACCTTCTTAGTTTCTGGGCCACAGCATAACTGCTTTTCCTCATCATACGTCTCTGTGGAAAAGATGAAAAGACACTGAAAGCTATTCTGTTTTAACCACAACTGAGGTTCAACTGAATTTCAACTTTTTTTAACAAGGATAGTGCTTTTATGATTTTTACATTCTCCAAGAGGTTTTTAAAACTCTCTAAACCTTAACGCCTTAAAGTACTGATGGGATACTCTTCTTTACTCTTTTGAGAGGTTCTTGCTGTAATAGGGATTAATACAGCAGTTGAACACAGCTGTTTGCTCTATACCAATGCTACCTTGATGAGGGTTCTACGCCTTCATTTTCCAAACTTTCACAGTTCTTGAAATGTTCCTGATCTTTATGCCTTAAAGTACTAATGGACAGCTGTTAACTCATGACGTTTTTTGACATAATGGACATTATTACACGAAGAACAGCACAAGGTGTTGACCTGGCCTCCAATCTTCCTAGATCCCAAACTGATCAAGTGTCTGTGGGATGATCCACAGAGGCAACTCCCCTCAACCCATAGGACCCAAAGGCCCCCCACTAACAGCATCCTGTTGCCAGACACCACAGGACACCCTCAGAAGACCCATGTCCATTCTCTGATGAGTCACAACTGTGTTGGAGATACAAGGGACGCCTAAGCAACACCATAGCTAAGTGTGAGCTGTGTGCTTACATGTTGATTCATATTCATTCGTTGTGTCCAGCTCTACTTACCTTTACCACAGCACTGTGCCATGGGAAAAGGTTTGGCAGTGATGGTTGACTGACAGCATATTTCATTGAGCGGGTTGTAGGGTGTATGTCCACAGCATCGGGACACCTTTTCACTGAGACCCCAGATGATGTTACCTGAAAAAACAGTGACGAAGTCAAGATTCGAGACAGATCAAGTCAGAATGAGCACACCGATATAGCTGCTTTAATTGCTTTTTGTTGTGGTTTGTGCATCAAGTTAGCGCTCAGAAGTTTACATGATGTGTTTTTTATTTCTTTTTAACGTTCGTATTTCAAATACCGGGCTTGCTCTGAGCTCAGAAACTTCCAGTGGTTAAACGAGAGCCTGGACCTTTTTATAGACTGTGTTAGTTGAACGATTTAGTGAGAGGATTTATAGCGAGACCAACCTTGTACGAACATGCACAGAGAACAATTGTACGTTCTGTGGAGAAGTAAAGAGGGCATTGGCGTTTAACAAGTAGTAGCACAAGTGCGGGTCATGCGGGAACGTCAAAGGCCTGGAGCTACAAAAGACTGCCTGTGGTTTATGATGTAGCCAGAGAATTAAGAAGGAATCTCTGGAGAGATGTGGTGAGAAGTCTCTCAATGAAGAAGTTCACATTACTATGAACGTCTGTCATCTGGACCACATACAGTAGGCCATGCAAGGATGAGCGACGGACAAAGAACAAATTCCAGAGCTGATACAAACAACTGCAGCCACAGTTGAGACCGAATTGAAAGGTTTATCACTCATTAATGAAATATAAAGACGTGTAGTGATGACCCAACGATTAACGCTGTGATTATTCCTACCTACGTAGGAGAAAAGCAAACAGAAAGAACCCATTAAAAGAAACCCATTAAAAGCTGAGTCAGCACTTCAGCCATCATGATGGGAATATTTATAGAGGTAGGTGGGGCAAATTGGCAGCTGAGAGTATGTTTCAGTTAATGGCGTGATTCAGTTCATGACATGACTGTTTAGGTAACGTGTTACATGCTTTGGTTATAGCGGCAAAAGTGATTAACCAAAGTGGCCACATGGTTACTGTATGCCGCGTTCATCACATTGCTTCCTGTTTTTCCCCCTATACAACAAGTCAGCATAAAACTGTTCATACTGTAACTAAGGACGATAACTAAGATTGAAAGGTGTTGCAATCTATGAGGGCAGGCTTTTCCACTCTTTGTGCTTTTACATGTCTTTACTTGAATTAATAAGCAATCACAAGCAGCTAGGTCTCCTGTGTTGAGCAATGCATTCGTGAATAGCTTGCGGGACAATGAGCGAATTGTTCGGGTTGGGACTCAGCAGTCCACCGACATCTAACGGTCAAGGGAGAATCTTTAAAGGACTGCTACACACACATTTTAGCCAAAGAAGATAGATGGTTTGAAAGAAGGACTAAACAATGCCATCTATGAAAACCCTCTCTGAACGGTCAACGAGAAGCGAGAAACCAATGATGAGCCATGAGACACACTCTTATCATCTGTCCCTGAAAGATTTCACCATCATTCACGCTTTGAATCTGTGGTTTCTGGCTATTAATGGATGATTAGAGAACCACCAATCGTGGAAAAAGGTTAATCTAAACAACATTCTCTGATTCAAGTGTGTACCACTCGCAGATTTTCCCATTAAACGCCTAGACTCCCCACCCGTCATTGAGAACTGAAGAAGCTACTTGGATGATTGTGAAGCATCTTCAAGGAAACTAAACAAGTCCAGATGCCTTTGTTTTATGTTTGATGTCTGAATGCGCAATGAACCGGATGACTTTTTCACAAAAGTTTCTTCACAGTCTCCACAGATGTATGTTATTAGGTTGTCTCGTTTACACCTCATTCAACAGCTCTCCTACTTTTTGGTGCGATCGGAAAGCCAACATTGCAAATATAACATTTATTGGCTGGTTTGGTGCAAATTAGTTACCTTTACAGCAAGTGGCATTTTCCGGATTGTACGCATGCTTTCCACAACAGGAAAGTCCTGACCCATGATGAATGTAATCCCCGCAGCAAATGATCTCACGGGTGTCATAGATGAGCCCCTTGTGGGATGTCCTGTAAAATACGCAAAACACAATTCTGGTCATTTAGCCTATACGTCCTCCTCTCAGACCTATAATGCACCTTTATCTTTTGTAATACTGCCCTCTAATGGTCGAGTGTGAAAACACTTATTACTAGAGTAGTGACTTTGGTACCCAAAAAAAGTGAAAGGACAGTATTTCCTGTGCATATACACATATTTACTCCTTGCTGTGCACGTGAATGCTCTACAGCGCTGAAAACATAACCAAAGATCATATTTCAAAGACCTTCCTAAGTCAAAAAGTATGCTTTGGTTAGAGTTGACTCTCTTGGATGTTCAAAATTATGTACTTTGGCATAAGAAAAATCAAAACCAGAGTTGAAAGTTTCTCTGATGTCTCTTGAAATCATAGGCAAGTAGCTAACAGACTCTGGAACTTTGGAAACATTGAACATACTGGGTGTGGTGTCTCAGTGATGGAGAAGAATTCCTGAACTAGAAAAAATAGAAGAGATCGGCAATCGTATCGCTCAGGATTTTTCAACAAGGGACGTGGCTTAAACGCTTTTTTAGAAAAGCTGGGTATTGCGAGTGACAACATGGATTTCCCCACGCTCCAAGTCACTGCTCAACCAGCCAAATATGTTTTTGCACATGCTTGTTCCCACTCCATATCGCAAACACCCTGAGGATCATTAAGGGAGGAACTCACCTGTGACAGATATTTGCGGACGCTGCATTAGATCCCGGGGCTGCTTCTATTAACAAACACAAAGTTTGAGTGATGAATCGCTGGCAAAACAATTATATTATAGCTACCCCATACATCTAATCGCTTCTGCAGATGAACATTAAGAGTCCCCGTCCTGCGGGTGAATAGCATCCTGATTAATTTGATAATTAATTATTGTAGCCCAGTTTATAACCTAGACTCGTGCAAAAGGCTACGTGCAGGGTGAATCGTGCCAGGGGTTATATGTAGTTTAACAAAATCTAAGAAGTCACGGAAAGTGCTCGGGCGTACGCACCACGCCCACACTCTCACACTCACACACAGCAGCAGCAGCAGCAGCAGCAGCATCCCCTCACTTCGCCGTAGCCTGCACTAAACTGCTGCCGTCACGGACAGCTGACGAGTGTGACCAACTCTGCACACACCTAAAACTAGCAGGGACGAAATTCGTCACTAAGCAATTAAAAACACTCACATGAAAAACAAACTCAGAGATCCTCTAGACTGTATGGGCACTTGGATTGTTCGTTGCAGCATGATGAAATTCCCCTCAACCCCTGCTCCACATCACTCTCTATCGCATATGCTTGCCTATTTCTAAAGAGTGAATCATCTCATAGATATGATCGCTAAAAAAAAGACAATTTCGGCTATAAAAACATAAAAAATTGAAATAAATCAGATCAGCCACCCACACAGATTTTTCCCAACCGTGCACACCTCTGAATTGGCTTGAGGCTTGTGTGACACACACACTCCTACACACATACACTTACCGAGGGCATACAAGGCAAAAGACAACTGTAGCTATACACTAAAATATACAATGTCAGCCGAGTTGTTAAAAGATTCACTGAACAAGTGACCAAGACCCTCGAGCTCCTTCAATTTAGAAAAAATAAATAAATTAATTAGCCCTACTTACCACCAGTGGTGAAGATACAAATCAGCCAAGCTGAAAGAATACAACCATGGGTATTGTTATCATTGATATTATTTAAAACTGTCAATCAGATGAATTAAAAAATGAATTAAGCTCATACCAAATCCGAGAGTCAAAAATAGGACCATCTGGGAGCCTGTGTGGAGCATCTCTGCCTGTTGCATCTGAGTTATGTGCATAAGACTCAAAGTGATGGGCTAAATAGTACAATTAGCCACTCCTCTCACGTGATATCACCTAAAAATATAGCATTTATAAATCTGGAGTCATGGTCGCCTTTACACACGTCTGGTTGTCTTGCCTCAGTTGTACGCCCATCAAGTGATTTTTGGTGGGCGTAAAAATATTTACCGAAATTCTCTGTTTTACGGAGAATTGAAACATTTTACAGGAGGCACTGACTATGTACAATATGTACACACATATATATATATTAAACACAGCACAAAGGTGTTACATTCCCACTCAGAAGGAACAAATATCAACATATATCAAACTGGACCACGAGATTTCTCTTGAAGATTTCGAGACTCCACAGACTCCACCACTCAGCGTTATCAGTGCTTGCAATGGTTACAATTAAGTCCATTAAATCCTACATTGCACTCACCTTATCTTTGTCATGCCACTTTCCTCTCAAGACAACTGTGTGGGTGTTATCCCACACTGTTGCGTATTTGTTTTGCGTAATGCAGACGTTGATGCTTCACAGTTTCTACTTACTGCGTTGGTTTCAAACCGTGCTTTAGCTGCATCTTTTTTTGTAGAAGTTTTATCGTTTCACGTTTTGTCTGAATTTGTACTTTTTGTCACTTGGTGTTGTCCTGTGTGTGTGTAGAGGCCACCGACTGGGCGAGGAGCGGAGCGTGAAAAGTCAGTGCTCTCGGCTGTTCCCATTTGTTCAGTGGATGGCTTATTTTCCTCCTCCCATTGAAAGACATTTCCCAAAGACATTTCAATAGGAAAAGACAATGTCTGACATTGTCTTTGAATGTGTCTAGGTACATGATAGCTCAGGTGGTTATCTCAAATCCACTAGTGCCACTGTGGCGCACCACATCCTGATGATTTCTCCAATAGGATACCTGCAGCAGTGTGCACCGCTGTGCCTCTTTTTTTCTTTCCTTTTTCTTTATAGTCTTTCATCGAACAGTAACTCGTTTTCTTTTACACAAACTAAACTCGGATGAAAAGTACTCGGATCCCTAACAAAAATAATATAATAATAATAAAAAGATAGACGTAGTAATGCCCTATATTGTAGAAGTAAACGTCCTTTCATCCCAAAACGTGCTCAAGTCAAACTAGAAGTGTCCTATTATTAAATGGCACCGGCTGTAGTCTGCGAGGTTATTTCCTTGTTAAATATTTTTTTCTTTTTGTGTAATTGACCTTACCTTTTTATTCTGTCTTCAACCCGTCCAAGTGTGAAAGAAAGAAGAACGGTATCCCGTGTGACATTCGAGACAAACTAAGGCTACATCATTTTGTCTGCCAAAAAAAATGTTATTCACCCACGTGTAGGCTGATCATATTCGATCTGTTGCTTACCCAACTGACGGCTTGCTCATCATGTATAATTTCTATGAAACGATGTAAGAAAAAAAAAAAAAAACCTGAGGAACTTAGACAGGGTATTGCATCACAGAATGCACCTTTAACACCTGGCACAATTAAAAAAAAAAAAAAAAGACACTGTAATCTAGTCATGTTTTGAAAATTGCGTTGCAGAGAGTTCAAGATAAAGTTTTTTATTTATTTTTTATTTATGTGCCACATCTGGCACATGCCACGCCACGCGTTTAAAAATCGTGAATGCAATACGATTTCGTGAACCTGGCGAGACTCATGAAGTACAGGGATAACCCCCCAAGCTACCGAATATGTTTTTGATCTGATAAAAGAAGGGCTGCACTGACAAGCACAGGTAACCAGGTACCACAAAATGCAAAAAGACCCGACAAAACTAATAACTGTGAGTGGCGACTGAGCTATTATTTTAAATGACTATTGATTGCACTCATATTTTATATTTCACATATATTACATATTTTATATGTAAGACTACATTTAGCTACTTTTACATTTACCTTACCTTTTAACTACATGTAAAAATGTAAGAATTAAACATAGGGGAGCAGTTCTCAAGTAGATGTACTTAGACTAAACTGTGTGACTCAGACTGTGTGCTAGAAATAACTATTACTGCATTTTTACAGTAATAAGATGGAGCAAGGTGTGACATGAACCTTTGATTTTTGCTGACACGGCCCCTTGTGGTATTATTTTCACATAGTACCAAAAGCTTTTTTTGTTTTAATTTTTGTTGCTATAGTATTGTGTCATACCGCTGCTTTTTATTTATTTTTTTTATTTTTTTTTTGGCAAACTTCTCAGTGCTATGAGTTCCCTTTTTTAATGTGCCAAGTTAGGATGCTAAAACCCACATTAAAGAGATTCAGATTTTTGAAGCAGTCCTGCAAATGGTTCATAGTCAGTGATCATTTGCCCACAGGGATTTCATTACATTCTCACATGATGACAGACAAGTATTCTTGATTATTGATATCTGCAGATATTACAGTAAATCGCAGCAGTAGTACATACACTGAATTACAGGAACAATACATAACTTTCATTTTTACTTAAAACACGCAATTTTACAGTGAAAACTATAATATTTTGGTAAACAAATAACAGAAACATGCCATAATGTCATAAGCAAGTAAATGCCCTAAATTTAGCACTAGTATTGAGTGTAAGTTACAGATTTTTGTGATGCTCATATTTCAAATTTGCTGTATATCATTGTTCATACATAAATGTCTGAGATGTTAAGCAATGTTAAGTGTTTGTTAAATAATGCTGACTTCAGTGTAAAAACCACAAAAAAAAAAAAATAAATAAATTACAATTCTAGTTGTTCTGTTTGATATTTTTGGTTTTATTATGTATGGTGTTTATTATGATGATGTGGCTGGTTAGGAAGGCACACATAACATGAACTGAGCTGCACGAGTTATGAAGCTTTATAGTTTAGAAGACACGGGACATTTTGTTTTGTTTTGGGTTTTTATGGGAAGTGACACTGTAAGAACCACTGATTACATGCTGTAAAACAGCCACACTCTGCAAAATGTGCTTTGTGTGTGTGAACATAGTCTATTTCTAAATCATTACCGACTGTCACAGATTTTTCCATCAACAAACAGCAGGGTTTCGACAATTTACTGTAAAGTGTGATCTTGCGGAAATGAAACTTTTGCCACTGTTTGTGGTTGGATTACGAAGCTCTCGTTTCCTGCTTTTACAGTAAAATACTGGCATGTGGATCTGCAGTTTATTCTTACTTACGCAAGAAATTTCCCTTTTACCCTCAGTGACTCGGTTTCATTTTTTTATTCATTTATTTTTTTTTTTTAAATGGCAAACAAGTGAGTAGTTAAAGAAAAATGAGGCTGAGTGACAGACTCAAAGAATTCAGTGGGTTGTAGATGGTGCAGTAGCTGGCTTACAATAATTTAGTGTGTCACACCTCGACACGCGGGATTAAAAAATTCAAGTACTCCAGTATCACAGGAACAAAGGATTTATTTAACTGTGCACCGTTCATGCAATGAATGAATGATTGTCTGCGACACTCGAAACGGTCTGTGAAAAACGATTTTACAGAGAATAACTACATCTTTGGCTTAAAGGGAGAAATTTTGACGCCTGTGACGAGGAAAGTTCTCGGTACACACCAAATCAACATCTCAGCTCTGTGCAGTGTGAGTTGTTTGGAAATGTGATGCTTGCAGACAATGCAAAAGAGCTCAAATCTTTTTGAAGGAACAAGTTGAATTAAAGATAACAAGATCTGAAAGCTCTTTCCTCCAAGTAATAGTTACCAGTCAAACATAATGTAGTTCTTGTCACAAGGTCACACGATTTACTCAAAAGTTACCAGAGAGAGGTGCAAAGCAACTACAAAGAAACACTACAATCCCCACGGGACAAAGAAATGACCACAAAGACATGAACAAGGACCTTGAAGAGAACAAAAAGAGGCAAAGTGATCACAAACATAAGAAATCATATCAATAAGATCTCTGTCTTAAAGAGATAATTTACAGTTGCAACAGTAGGCTTGCTTGACACTGAGTAGTGGTGGTGGGCACCAGTGTTCCCTCCGTTAACAAACGAAGCATGAAAGCGCACATTTTTTGCAGGAAGAATCCACATCATTTAGTGACACCAATATGTGCTCTGTCCTCCTGGTATTCATTCATTCATTCATTCATTCATCTTCTGTAACCGCTTGTCCTGTGAAGGGTCGCGGGTGGGCTGGAGCCTATCCCAGCTGTCATCAGGCGAGAGGCGGGGGTACACCCTGGACAGGTCGCCAGTCTATCGCAGGGATAACATAGAGAGACAGACAACCATTCACATGCACACCTAAGGCCAATTTAGAATCACCAATTAACCTAATGAGCATGTCTTTGGACAGTGCGAGGAAGCCGGAGTACCCGGAGAGAACCCACGCAGACACAGGGAGAACATGCAAACTCCACACAGAAATACTGGAATATTACTAATCCAGCAGAAATGAAACAGCGGTTAAAAATAACAGGCTCAGCACATTGTATAGCATTGCTTTTAAAGTAAATGAACAGCAACTTTTATAACTCATTCTGTTCAGAAGGGGGTTTACAAAACAGCTCTACCTGGCATAGACACAGGTGCCAAAGGGATCAGGAGGGACTGCTGGTATTTCTTGTTTAGAAGCTGCAGAAGATACCAGAGAGAGGTGCAAAACAAATACAAAGAAACAATCATCATGGGACAAAAACTGACCATCAAGACACGAGAAAAAATAAATTGAGATACTATCTGAGTTGTACACTGACATACGGGAAGTGAGAACACGTCTGAAAGACAGAAGGGCTGCAGAGCGTCTTCGTGAGTCTCACAGTCATGTGATAACATCGGCTGACATCGAAATGGGAGCAGACGGTGGTGTGGGCCGTGATCACATGAGTCAGTTGCTGGGAATATTTCATCATCCAGATCTAAAACATTCACACTTGCACATTTCAATCAGGATGCACAGCAATTTAGCAATACCATCATAGTATTTGTTTTTAAACACAGTGAAAGTGTTCAGCTCCTCAGATGTACATCATGTCTCAACTTTAAATAATATGCTATACTGTATACAATGCACTGCCTATAATGACTATAACATGGTGTTTTAGATTGGTATTTTAATAGCTACTTGTTGTGTTTGATGAACTCCCTCTGGCATTAAGCTGCCCACGCACGTTTCCCGGTCATAAACTACTTCATTTCCTGATCCAACTTTGTTAGTATCACAGTCATTATGTAGACATTGTTTATTTTGTGCCACTATTATTTATCTTTTAGTGCACTTTTTTCACATAGCTAAGGCTAGTG
This sequence comes from Chelon labrosus, assembly GCF_963514085.1. Lineage (NCBI taxonomy): Eukaryota > Metazoa > Chordata > Actinopteri > Mugiliformes > Mugilidae > Chelon > Chelon labrosus. Next base: position 17,697,434 of record NC_140346.1, read on the forward strand.
TGGGACCCACCCTTCATGTAACATATTGATGGCGACTGGACACCCACCACTCTCATGTATTTTTGTTTGAATTTTGGATTTCTCACATTGACACGTTGGGCAGCTTAGGCATCCCCCAGGAGTTGCACTGATGTCTTTGTGTTTGTGGAGCTATTTCCCGAAAGAGAATTATAGGAATTCTTTTTTTAAACTGAGGAAGTCCCACCTTTGTGTTAAAAATAATAATGAATCTTTCTAATCACGTTTGCCCAGCTTAAAAATAAATATTTAAAAGTATTTGCAGTCACTTGTATGCAGAATGTTCTGCATTTCTGCATACAAGTGAATCAGAACATCAAGTGAGTATTGAATGTAGACAAAGACAACCCAGTGAAACAAATGAAACAGAAATAATATACTTGTGCATGTATTCATTCAAGAAATTAATCATTTGTACAAATCTGTGAGGTGCAAAAGTGAACCCCTGTTTTCAGTATCTGGTGTGACCACCTTGTGCAGCAGTAACAGCAACTAAACCTTTCCAGTAACTCCTGTTCAGTCGTCTACAGCTGACTGGAAGAATGTTAGCCCGTTCCTCAGTACAGAACCGCTTCAGTTCTGAGATGCTGGTGGGTGTCCTCACATGAACTGCTTTCTTCAGGTCCTTCCACAAGGTCAGGACTTTGACTTGGCTATTCCACATGTAGCACTTATAATAGAATACTCATATTAAACAATGCACAATAGATATGAGTAATAATAATGATAATAATAATAAGCTAGGCTACTATATGTAATTATTAGAATAACGCTGGGCTAGAGCTAGTGTAAGGAAGGTTCGACTCTTGGAGTTGTGTGAAGTTAACAAAATACAAGACACAGTTTTGATGTTACCGATATTATATTGAATATTCTTATAACAGACAATACTTGAAATGGAAAACAATGAGCAAAATGATGAAGCAAAACAGTAACACAAAGTTCTTACAGTTGCAATGCAATAGTTTATATTCAAAGTTCTACTAGTAGTGGTTTCAGTATAAGTTCTTTAAGTGCACCTCTGAGTTTCAACCAAATTCAATCAAACATTTCAATCAATTAAACCAATAGCATTATACAATGGCAGTTCTTTGTTTAAGAGGTGAACAGTGAATGCGGTATATGTTGCTATTTTCCTACCACACTACTGAAAAAAGGCATGAAGCTGTTAGGCTTGAGGTGGGGTGGGTCAATGGGTGAATCCTCTCAGAATTTGTCCAGTTCTTTCGAAGGGTAGCTCGCCAACAATCCAAATTTTTTTCCATCCATAAAAGCCTGACATGTTTAGCAAACAGGCATCATTAGAATCACCATCCTCACCATCAGTCTTTCCACACTAATGTACAATCTTTCCTCAGTTTGACTCACCAGTGTTTAGCCAAATGTTTGAGTCACAGCAGTGGCACTTTAGAATAAACAGAAATCCAAGGCAACCACATTCCACAATGGGTGTCTCCAGAAGATATGTCGCATCTTTTGGCCAGAAAATATCTCCAATGAAGACCTGTACCAAAAGACAAAATGTCGCAATGTGGTGCAAGAAATTAAACATCGACAGCTAAGATGGCTCGGACATGCCCTCCGTATGGATAAAGACTGCATTCCCAAAGTAGCCCTGAGATAGACCCCACCCGGAAAGAGGAAACAAGGGAGTAACAACAGGGGGAAACAATCTGTATTTACAGATTCCAAACTCTTCAGAGGTGGTTTTGACGTTTTCCAGCCTGATTTGCAACAATAAACAATCCGTGAATTTTTCCAAACCGGCCACTAAATGACATGTGACTCTCATTACATTCACTGGAACAGCTGGACTCTGGTGTGGCTTTGAAATAAACATATGGTTCTAGATATTGGGACCTGAACCTGGTGGTGAGCTATGGATACTATGCATAACCAAGTGCCTGGAGTTGTGTGTTTCCTGTGGAGCTCCATACTACATCTGTTGTCGTGGTCTCATCAGCCTGCCCAGTCTTCATGGCCTCCTGCAGTTATCCACTCCTACCTGAATGAATAATTTTTCAACCTGCCTATGATTCCTCTTACATTTTCAAACTGTCATTTAACATCATCTTTAGTCAGATATGTGTATCTATGACAGATGTATGTTTATCTCGTTTCTGCTGTTCTCTTTTTTCGGTCTGTACCCAGCTGGCCTTAGGCAGATGGGTCCCTCCATATGAGCTGGGTTCTGCTCAAGGTTTCTTCCTGTTAAAAGGGAGTTTTTCCTTGCCACCGTCGCCTTCAGGCTTGCTCTGGGGGTTTTAGGCTGGGTTTTGTAAAGCGTTTTGAGACGATTTGTATTGTTATTGACGCTATATAAATACAATTGAATTGAATTGAATGGCTGTCTTTGTCTTGGAAAACAAAGGAAAGCACTGGAAACCTCAAGTCCCACAATCCTCCAGGTGTGAAAACTGTGTGTGGATCGTCATCAAGATATTTTGTGAGTTTTCTCACCAACTGAGATACCTGAGATAGATGGGGCTCACCTGATAGCCTCTGCCAAAGGCTCAATAGCAATTGCGAATAGGAATGGGGACAAAGGTCACCCCTGTCTAGTATCCCGACTCAGCTGGAAATACGGTGATCTATTGCCATTGGTTAATACAGCTGACAATGGGTTGTCATATAATAGCTTCACCCAGCTAAGAAATGCTTCACCTTGTTGTGTTATTATTATAATAACGAGGCAGGGAGTGAGGTTATCATGAACTTTACTTCTTGTTTTTTTCCCAGCAGGTAATATCCGGGTTCTTCACCATACAACAACAAACACTCTCATTGGTTGCCACTTTACACGTCAGTTAACCCCTTACACAACATCTCCCCCTTTTGAGTAAGAACAAACACATTCTCTTCTATTGATTAACAATGCACCTTTGTTTTCCCTATTACTGAATACGGAAATAAATCTTCCAGAACAATATAAAAAACTCAAAATGAAACAATAACAATGTGCAGCTTTCTTCCGTTCTAATAAACTCAAAATCACATCAAGTATTCTCTTTTTTTTTTTTTCTTCTTGAACCGTGTTCAAGCCCAATACAGTCCGGTGTCTTTAAATGTCCATTCTCATGGGTGGACGTGAGAATCTGTCTGACCTTGTGAAATATACATTGCATTCAGGTGTCTGTATGGTGTGTGATGTATGATCTGTATGATCTGCATTACTGTCAACACTGTTAGAAACAATGTCATCGGTGGTGGAAGCCTCTTCAGCACATGATGGCTGTTGGGTTTCTCTCAGGTGTGATCGAGTTCTCCTGAACAGTCCCTCATCTGTTTTAACAAGGTATGACCTTGGGCTTGCTGTCTGCTTTATAACTATTCCATAAGAGTTCTCTGTGGTGACCCACACACCCTGGCCTGGGTTCAACTCAGGTTGGTGTTGCTCTTTGTGGAGTTTGTTGTAGTGTTGCTCCTGTTTTCTCTTCCCTTGTGTCTACATCTTATGAACTGTTTGATGTTGGGCCAGCGTGGAGACAACAGTTTGGGCAGTTGTGGCTGTTGGGTTTTGTGTTCTCATTTATTGTTGTTTTATGCTTTTATTTTGAAGCTGTACGTTCGGTGGAGGTCACGTGAGCCTCTTGGGCCAATGAGATGTTGTGGGCGCGTTTTTTTGTTGTTATTATGAATTTTTTCTTCCGCCATGTCTGTTACTAAGAAGAGATGTGAATAAAAGAGAACGAAAAGAAAAGCTGGTGTTAATTATTTCCCTCCTAAGATGGCTGAAGGAATAGAAAACGTAACAGTGGCAGAGGGGTTCGAATTTGTCTCCCCATGAGGAGCTGTGCTGGAGAATAACCATTCTCCAGTGGGATGGCTCGGTAACTGAGCAGGGCTTTAGTATAATCACCTCCTTCCTTCCACAAGCCTTTTACAGTTCCCACTGCCCGTTCTGCTTCTCCATTGGCCTGAGGGTATCGTGGGCTACTGGTTAAATGAGTGAAGCCGTATTCACTGGTAAAGTCCTTGAAGAGGGAATTTTCTTGTACCAGATGAATACATCTGTACCCACGCGTTGCCACAGCCTCTCAGGTACAGGAGTAGTCAACAGGGGCTCCCTCTTTGTTGATCTGTGTTTTGTGCATGTGGGGCAGTTTTCAACTTTCTGGCTAACGGCAGCAGAAAGACCTGGCCACCAGACTGATTCACAGGCTCTAGCATGACACTTAACTATACCTTGGTGGCCATGGTGAAGGATATCAGGTGTGTCTTCTCTGAGTGAGCTGGGGATGACCATCCTTTGTCCTTTCAGGAGAAGGTTCCCAGCTAGGGACAGATGCCTCTTCTTCTTCCAGTAAGGTCTGATGTCAGGTGGAAGGTGGGCTTTGTCAGGCCACTGTGTCTGACAGTAGTGAATGAGTGTGGTGCAGATGGGGTCTTCTTTCTGTTTCTGTGCAAGCTGCTGCAGTCTAGCCTCAGTAGCTGGAAGAGACTGTCTGATTGAGTCCACAAATATTTTTATGTCTGCTTCCTCCTCTATTTCGGCCTGGGTGGCCGTGTAGCTCATGGGCGCCTTGACAGAGTGTCTGCAACAATGAGCTGCTTTCCAGGAACATATATGATATCATAATGAAGTATCAACTGCTGCTTTTTTAATTCCTCATGGTGGCGCATGGTGGCGCACACTGGTAGCAACAGTTTTTGCTAATGTGAGTTCAGGGTCCATCTGCAACGACTCTGACAGCTTTGCTTCTTTTAATCCGACAATGATCCTATCTCTGATGAGTTCTTCTGTCAAGTCTCCAAAAGCACAATGTTCGGCTAGGCTATAAACAGCAGTTATAAATGCTTCAGAACTTTCTCCTGGCTCCTGGTTACGTCTGTTGAACCTTGCACGTTCAAAAATAATATTCCTTATTCCTGCTCACACAATGTCTCTTGAAAGCCATTTTGACTTCATCATAAGGGTTCTTCTTGTCCTCCTCTAGAGGCAGGACATTCAACATATCCTCAGCTTCATCTCCTAGAGTGTACATCAGTGTATTCACTTGATATTCTTGTGACTGTTTATCCAGGCTCGATGCAATTCTAAAGCGCTCAGAACGTCTTATCCATTTTGGCCACTCACTAGCGTTACCACAGTCAAACTTGCCTGGAGGAGCCAGCTGGATGTTGCTCAATGTGGGGACAGGTGCTGCTGTCGGTGCTGCTGCCCGAGCTCCATCCATGCCGTTCCACAATCTCTGTTCCCAACTGTTCTGGCGGACTCACCCTCCGATGTCTTTAAGTTTAGCGAGCACACGTCGGCTCCGGCGGCACCGCTAGCTTCTTTAGCGCCGTTGTTTTTTTTGTGTTTTTTTTCTCTTTTACTCACGGACTCACGGACGTCACATAGAGGCATCAAACACTTATTCCGAGATTACTTCTGACACCATGTTGTGTTATTATTATAATAACGAGGCAGGGAGTGAGGTTATCATGAACTTTACTTCTTCTTGTTTTTTTCCCGGCAGGTAATATCTGGGTTCTTCACCATACAACAACAAACACTCTCATTGGTTGCCACTTTACACGTCAGTTAACCCCTTACACAACACACCTAGGCCTAGTGTCCCCAGAGTACAAAAGAGATCGAGCCATTCGACCCAATCAAAAGCCTTTTTTGCGTCCAGACTAACAACTATACAGTCAAGTTTCCTAGATTGGGACAGCTCGATAACATTGAGAAGCCTCCTCATATTACTACATGAATTTCTACCAGTAATAAATCCTGTTTGATCATTATTAATAATCAGTGTTGGGAGCGTTTTTTTTTTTTTTTTGCGGCGCCGGTTGAAGCTGGCAGTTGCTTGCAACAGCTCTTACTCTATCTCTCCTTTTTCCGAATTTAATTCACTTTTTGCTTCCCTTTTTGTGGACATTACTTATTTTTTCAGACAGAATTGCACTTTTTTAGTTTTGTTTTTTATTGGGAGCCTCGCCATAGCAATATTTTTAACAACATCCAGACCGTTACTATGCAGGAAGCCGGCGGCGTAAATGCGAGAAGCGGCCAGCGTGCGCATTGGTTACAGGAGGGAGCGGCTGATCGCCCTGCGTGGCGGCGCTGTGGTTTTCCCTCGGGACGGACATGGGATCCCTCCGGAGATGCTTCGTGGGACCCGCCATGGGACCCGCCATGGATCCCGAGCAGGAAAACTACATCGAGAAGAGAAGAGACACTTCACTTTTCAGCGCTGTTTTCTCCGTAACCATGGGCAACGTGAGATCGCTGCCATATAAAACGTTCGAACTGGCCGCACTCTGCAGGCTCTGTGGTGGCGTAGGCCATCCTGTGTGGAATGGTCTGGAGCAGTGGCATAGCAGAGAGGGAAAGGAAGAAGCTGGATAAGATCATCAGGAAGTCCAGCTCTGTCCTGGGCTGCCCCTTGGACTCGGTGGGGGAGGTGGGTGATGGGGGAGTTCTGGCTAAACTGTCCTCCATGCTGGACGATGAGTCCTGCCCCCCTCCATGGTGACCTGAAGGGACTGAGGAGCAGCTTCAGTGGCAGACTGCTTCACCCTCGATGTGTGAAGGAAAGATACAGAACGTCTTTCCTTCCTGCTGCTGTTAGGCTCCATGGCGAGCACTCCTAATATGTGCAATATGTCTATTATCTGTTCTATCTCTGTCATTTCTGTATGCTGTTGCAAACTGCAATTTCCCCATTGTGGGACTATTAAAGGTTTTCTTATTCTTATTATTATTAGTTACTTCTCCCAAAAAGTAAATGAGTTAGTAACTGAATTACTCCACTATAAAAGTAACTAGTTACCAGGGAAAGTAACTATTGCGTTACTTACAAAAAAAAAAAAAAAAAAAAAAGTTTAAATACGTCTAAGAATTTGATTTTTTTCTGAGCGTAATGTACACTTCACGTGTATGTTCTTGCGTTTTACCTCAGTGAGGTTAATGTAGTGCCTATACTTCCACATTGAAAACGGAAACTTTACCTCTGAATGCCGCCCAACTGAACACTGCCCTGCCACTGATTGGCTTACCATGAAATCTTACCCTACCTTAGCCAATCATCATCACATTCGTCGTCAGCCTTTCCTTTCTTCAATATAAGGCTAATATTGGCCTCCGTTAATGACCTTGGAAGAGATCCATTTTTCAACAAGTCATGGAACATATTAAGCAAGGGTTATATAAGTAATGAATTGAATTCTTTATAAAATTCACAAGCTAACCCGAGTTTGCTACCCGTCAAACTCAAGACAAAATGGACAAACCAAATATTTTTCTCATCATACAATTAAAAAAAAAAAAAGAGGAGCAGCTATTTTGATAAACAAAAATATTCCATACCACAACCAAACCACAATTACAGAACCGGAGGGACGTTTTATCATTATTAATGGGCATATTGCAAACATTAAAATAACAATAGCAAGCATTTATAGACCTAATGACGACAATCCACAGTTCTTCCATACAGTATTCTCACATCTCACAGCTTTATCAGACTCAATAATTATAGTAGGAGGAGATTTTAATACAATCATTGACCCTAACCGATCACAAGTTGGAAGCACCCAAAGAGCATGGCATTCATCGAATGTTGTTAAAAAATACATGGAGGATCTCGGACTTAGCGACTGTTGGCGATCTAAAAACCCATTACAAAGACAATATTCATACTATTCACCCCCACACAGAAGTTATTCGCGCATTGACTACTTCTTAATTAGTAATTCCATTATATCTCAAATTAATAATCCGGAAATCCATCCTATAGTAATCTCAGATCACGGCCCAGTCAGCTTTGAATTAATACACCAAACTACCCCACCACCCTCAAGTAGGTGGCGGTTCAACACATCACTCTTGGCAGACCAAGACTTCAATAACGCTCTTTCTAGAGAGTGGGCATCCTTCATGGAACTGAACGACTCCCCAGAAACCTGCCCCTCACTGCTCTGGGAAACAGCAAAAGCTGTACTCAGGGGGTATATTATCTCATATTCCACACATAAGAAAAAAAGAGAACAAGAAAAACACCAAGAACTGGAACACAAACTTAAACTTCTTCAATCCCAACACTCACAATCACCAAACGAGCAAAACCAGAAAGAAATACAGAACATCAAGACACAACTAGAAGACATCATACACCAACAAACTGTCAGGTCTGGACGAAAGGGAGGACTCAGTCGCAGAGGTAGAAAATAAAAGTTCTTTAATAAATTCAAAAGGAAAAATCCAACAAGGAGGTGAACCAAAATGCAAACGAAAAATCACTCCGAAGAGGCAAAACTACACAAAGGTTCAAAAGTACAAAACTTAGCTGTGGCTTGAAGAACAGGCTGGTATGCACGACGAGCAAGGCGAAACGTAACACACTGGCACAAGACAGGGGAAAACGCAGACCATATATACACAGGAGGGTAATGAGGAACAGGTGGAAACAATCAGGAATCGGGGAAGACAATCAGACTGGTGACAAGAGGAAGGGCAAGTGACCTGAAACGAGAGGAGAGTAAGTACTTTCAAAATAAAACAGGAAATCACGAGACAATAACAAAAACTATTCACCACGGTGTGACACAAACTAAATTTCTCATACAAAGAACAAGACTGAATTACTTTGAAAACAATGAAAAAAATGGGAAATTCCTCGCCAATCAACTGAAAAGAAACAAAGAAAAATCAACCATTACAGCAATCAAGGACCCACAGGGAAATTTAACTTACGACGCAAAAACAATCAATAAACATTTTTCTGACTACTATGAGAAGCTCTACCATTCAGACAACACATCCAGCACAGAAGAAATCAACTCTTTTTTTTAATAGAATAGACCTTCCCAAGATATCTAAAGATCAAACCACCACTCTAGACCAACCAATAACTGCAGATGAACTCAGGAAAGCCATATTCTCCATGTCTAGCAATAAATCCCCCGGCCTAGATGGTTACCCAGCTGAATTCTACAAACATTTCTGGCAACTCATATCTCCCCTTTTCATCAGAATGGTCAACAAAATTAAACCATCAGGAACCATACCCACACACATGAACACAGCCCTCATCTCAGTCTTACTTAAATCGGAAAAAGATCCAACACTTATCTCTAGTTACAGACCCATAAGCTTAATCAATTGCGACCTAAAGATAATCAGTAAAGCATTGGCCAACAGATTAGAAACAGTCATATCCACACTCATCCACCCAGACCAAACAGGATTTATAAAAGACAGGCACTCATCCACAAACATGCGCAGACTATTCAATCTCATCAGTTTATCACAAAGAAATCATCTCAACACCATAATTGGATCATTAGATGCAGAAAAAGCATTTGATAAAGTCAACTGGATTTTTCTCCTCACCGCCATTAAAACATTTGGTTTTGGGGAGTCGTTCACCCAGTGGATTAGAATTCTCTACAACTCACCTTCAGCATCAGTAATAACAAATAATTATACATCACAGTGCTTCATATTACAACGGGGTACAAGACAAGGATGTCCACTCTCTCCGCTATTATTCGCTATTTTCATTGAACCTCTTGCAGCTCCATTAGTCAGGCCACAGACATCACAGGAATACAAACACACTCTTCCCACCACAAAATCAGTTTATATGCAGATGACATCCTATTATATCTAACAGACCCCATAACTTCCCTTCCCAAAGCTATAAATATTATATCGTCATTCTCAAGAATCTCTGACTACTCTATAAACTGGTCAAAATCTAAAATCCTTCCAATCCGTCAGGAAGGCTGGAATGCTGCGACTAGAAAGCTCCCCTTGACAGTAACCGGTAACATCAGGTATCTTGGCATCAACGTTTCCACCAAGCTGTCAGAGTTGTTCTCCCTGAATTTCACACCACTACTTAAAAGTATAGAAGAAGACCTTGCTCGCTGGAACAATCTACCCATCTCATTAATAGGAAGAATAGCAGCAGTAAAAATGTCCATTTTACCTAAAATAAACTACCTTTTTGCAATGACCCCAGTCCAACCCACATCTCAATGGTTTAATGCAATAGACTCTGTCATAAATAAATTCTACTGGAAACACAAAAAAACATGAATCAAACTCTCTACTCTGCAGAAACCAAGAGACCATGGAGGACTGGCTGCCCCAAATTTCAAATTATATCACCTATCAAATCATCTACAATATATACCCAAATGGTTACAATATCCACAGCTATCACATCAACCCTGGGTAGACATAGAACAATGCGACTGTCAAGAAATATCAATATCAGATCTCCCCTTTCTTACACAATCAGTCAAAAAACACAACTTTTTCAAAAACCCATATATAGCAGTGACTCTGACAGCTTGGTGGAAATCCAACCAAATTTTAGGACATCCCATATCCCCCAATAAACTCACTCCACTGTGGCACAATCCGGATTTTCAAATTACAAACAAGCCATTACGTTTTCAATCATGGATAACCGCAGGAATAACACATTTGGAGCATATATTTGATCACAACACACTCATACCCCATGACATACTAAAACAACATTATAACATTGGCAGTAACAGTTTTTTACAATATTCACAACTAAAATGCTGTCTAAAAGAGAAAATTAATATAATAAACAACACTTTGCAAATACCCCCATTGTTAAATCAAATAAAATTACTATCCACCCAGAAGAAAACATTTTCAAAAATATACAAACAACTAATACACATAGACAATAACCTCCCGCCTACCATAAAAGACTGGGAAAGGGACCTTGGAACCACCAACGATATCACAACCTGGATACGCATTTACAATAACACCTTCTCAATGTCACAAAATTCCAAACTACAACTTATCCAATTCAAAATTTTGCACAGAATACACTTCACCCAAAACATATTATACAAAATGGGAATGGTAGAAAATAACATTTGTTTACATTGTACAACAAACACTATAGATGATTATTTTCACGCCATCTGGCTCTGCCCACCAATTCAGAAGCTTTGGACAAACGTTATTAATACACTTTCAATAGCTATAGGTCGCAGTATTCCAGCCTCCCCAACTATATGTCTGCTAGGAGACCTCTCTGTAGTTGAACCGCCACTGAAGTATGAACAACCAATATTGATCGCTTTAACAGTCGCTAAAAAGACTATCCTCCTAAACTGGAAGGACAGAACAAAAATCAGAACAAAAATCACAATATCTCAGTGGCTACTCCTATTCACATCGAAACAGAAAAACAAATAGCAATAAAACACAATCAGACTGACTCATTTTATACATACTGGTCACAATTCCAAAACATGTGCTTAGGGGTCTATAGTGTCCCGGATGTTCCCCAAAACCCCGCCAGCACCCCACATATGAATAACTGAGCGGTTTGTTGTTACTTCTGTTGCGTGGGGTTTTTTTTTTTTTTTTGTGTGTGGGTTTTTTTTTTTTCCTAAACTGTTATCTATTGATTAATTTATTCCCCCTTTTTTTTTTCTATTTAATAGATAAAGGTTCTGTATAATTTTTATCATAGAAGTTATTATTCATCTTATTACAATTAAGCAAAACATAATGTAACAGATAGCATTGAATTCTTGTCACCCTCTCCACTCTTTGTTTACTAGTATTGCAATTTATTTATTTATTTACCTATTTATTTTTATTTAGTTTTTTTTCTCTTTCTTTCTTTCTTTCTTTCTTTTTTAAATATTTTTATTTATTTATTTATTTTTTCTTCACCCACCCACCCACACAACACAACACGTACAACTAGCACAGTTTATTTTGTTCAATGTTCTACACTGTTTTTGTCCTTGTTTTGTAAGCACCTTGCTTGTTTTTCTAAATAAAAAAAAAATAAAAAAAAGAACATACGAAGACCGTGGAAGGAGGCCAGCACAGCAACTGCCTTCACAAAGTTTTAGGATGCGATCACCCAGCCCAAATCAAGCAAGCAGAATCTCTTGTTTCCGCTGTGGGGAAGTGGGACACATTATGAGAGAATGTTCAAGGTCACCAAGTCCAACTCGCCCTAGGGACCTCAGCCTAAAAGGCAAGCCAGGCACTGTCAAGGGACCTCTGACCACAGAGGATCAACCTCCTCCCCCACAACTAGAACACACAACCAAAAGAGGCCCCAGGTTGCAGATTGAAGTGACAGTGAATGGCCAGCCCTTTAAAGCAGTTGTTGATACTGGGGCAGAAGCCACACTGATATCTGAAGAAGTGTATAACATGCTCCAAATTGAGACACAGAAGTCTCTCAGTGAGACCTCCCTCCGAAATGCTGGAGTTGGAAGCAAAATGTCTGCCAGGGGTAAAATGGAGGTGACCCTGGGAATTGGCAGCCGAAAATACAACTGGGAAGTCTTTGTCAGCCGCATTCATGACTCTTTCCTCCTTGGCCTGGATGCTATGCAAGCTGCTGACATGACTGTCCTCGCTGGTTGCAAGGTGTTTGTTGGCAATGAGCCAGTGCCCTCCTGGGTCAAACAGAGGGTAAAACAGACTGTGACTGCTATCAAGCAGGAAAGGAGGCTACAGAACTTCCCTGTCAAGGATGTTCCCACTGCCAAAGACTGCACGAGCAGTGGGTGAGATTTGAAGAGGATGTGGATGATGTGGTGCATCTGGTCATCAGGCAGATAACCATACGGGACTCCGGGAACGGCACAGAACTGCAGCAGCAAGTCGACGCTGACCACCATACCTCCAGAGTAAATTGGTTGCAACCTCTGACCTGCCAACAGTTGGCGTCTGCACAAAAGGATGATCCAGTGCTTTCTATCCTACATGACTGGAAGGAATCGGGAGTTCTCCCTACCAGAGAGCAGGTAACAATGGAAAGCCCAGCAGTGAGGAAGTACTGGCTCTGTTGGCCTCAAATTGAACTTCACCAGGGAGTTTTACATTACCGCTGGGAGAATGCTGACAGAAGTAATCCATCCTTGCTGTTACTGGTCCCCACATCATTGCAAAGTAAAGTTATGCAGGCTTGTCATAACCCTCCACAGTCTGGGCATCTAGGACAGGCAAAGACTCGGCAACGTGTCCGGCAAAGTTACCATTGGTATGGTGTGGGTGGTGATCTAAGCAAATACATTCAAAGGTGCCCTCAGTGCAAAACTCAAAAATCAAGTAGTCCCACACAAAGAGCCAGGCTGCAGACTTACCAGGCTGGAGCCCCTATGGACCAGTTGCATCTTGATGTACTAGGCCCATTCCCCATCTCATCCTCTGGGAATAAGTACATCCTGGTCATTATGGATCAGTTTACTAGATGGGTGGAGGCATTCCCAATCCCAGATCAAGGAGCTGAAACAACAGCCAAGACTCTAGTCAACCACTTCATTACACGCTTTGGAGCCCCGTTAGAGTTACACACTGACCAGGGACGTAACTTTGAGAGTGAACTATTTCAGAACATCTGTCAGCTCTTCCAGATCTCCAAGACCAGGACCGCACCGTATCATCCTTCTTCAAATGGACAGGTGGAACGATTTAATTGCACGCTTCTCCAGATGATCCGTTGCTACGTGGATCAAAGCCAGAAAAACTGGGATGAACACTTACCCCTACTAACAGCAGCGTACCGCAGTGTGCAGAATTCAAGTACTGGATTTACACCTAACATGCTAATGCAGGGAAGAGAAGTCCATCAGCCTCAGGACCTCTGGCTGGGAGTGGCAGAACTGAAGCAGGGTGGAAAGAAACCCCTTGATCCTTAACGAGGCTTACCTCGTTAAGAGCCTTAACGAGGTCCACAAGATGGCTTGGCAGCACCTCAAAGCAGCTCAACAAAGACAGAAGAGGTTGCATGACTTAAGAGATCAGCAGCACAGCTACAATGTTGGAGACCTGGTCTATGTAAGAGACAGCACAAAGAAGACAGGTTTCAGCCCCAAGTTACAAGCCCCCTGGAAAGGCCCATATTTAGTTACGGCCAGCTGCGGTCCAGTGCTATATGAGATCCTGACCCAGCGTGAAGACGTAGGCAGGCCGCGCTGCGTCTGCACCCGGTGGAGATACATACCTTGGGGTCAGAGGGGGTCAGCCAAGGACCTCCAGCAAGAAGAACACAAAAGGGGCGAGTGATACACCCCCCAGCTCGTTATCAGGATAGTTAGATAATGTGTTTTGGTCCAGTTTAGTAATGTTGGTTTTGGTTTAAATTTGACTGTGAAGTTGACTGTTTACACCATTTAGCACCAAAGGGACTCGGTATGCTTAAGGGTGGGGGGTGGGTGGGGGGGGGGGGGGGGGTAGTGTAGTGATGTTAATATTGTGGCTTTCACTTTGAGTTATCAAATTGAGGTATTTTTATGTTTTATAATGAAATTGTGTACCTGTTAATCCCTCCCGGAACTACGTAACAGATAAGTAGTTCCGCTTTTGTAGAGTTCCATTGATACAGCCTGTGTTTATGATCACTCACCTGCTTTGGTGCGGACTTACGTCTGTCTGCGCTGGAGCTGGAGTGTTCGGCTGTTAATTTTACTCACCTATGTTTGCTGCCAACCTCAAGTAAAGCGGGTAAAGCGAGATATTCGTCTCAAGAGTGGTCCTTCCTCCCGCACGTAGACACTCGCATCTCCTGTTAGCCGGAGCTAACAATATTGAAAAATATAAGGGTGTGCTAGAGCTCCAGCAAAACGTGGCTATTCGCCTGCTTGCATCACCGGAAGTCTTCAGAGGCCATTTTGACACACCCACACACACACATCATTTGTTTATGGTAATTAAGTTAATTATTAATACCAAATTAACAATTTAGTATATATTATGAGACTGATTTGATTAATTGGCTATCTTTTCCCTTCTTAGAAGGGTGGTGCCCCGAGGTGATCTAGTAATTCAGATCCAATTATTTAATAATATTATTTAATAATAAACAGTACAAAGTAACGCGTTAGAGTACTCTAATTACTTTTTTCGTGTAACTTGTAACGTAACGCGTTAGTTTCGTGCGTTAAGCAGTCAGTAACTTTGTTATTTTTTTAAAAAAGTAATCCGTTGCTTTAAGAATTTCTCCGGATAAGGAAAGAAAAATTCCGACTGCAGCCTGATTTTTGTCAGTACTGTGCCACATGCGGATGTGTCAGCGGAGGCGCAGCGCTGTGATGATGCGTCTGTGCCCTGCTGACCTACGTTACCTGTGTGTGTGTGTGTGTGTGTGTGTGTGTGTGTGTGTGTGTGTGTGTGAGTGTGTGAGTGTTTTCGAACCGCCGGCAAGATGGCAGAGAGGACAACATTCGAATCGTGGAAGTACGCACATTATTTTCAATTCGCCAGTGAAAAGGACAAGAACAACATAACGGTAAAATGCACACTCTGCGTTGGTGAAAAGCTTCTGTCGACCGCAAATAATTCCACTTCCAATTTAAAAAAAACATCTTGTATCCAAGCACCACTCTATCACCCTGGTATTGTTATCCTGCAGAGTTAATTTGGTTGGATGAATGACGTTATTCATTGTCAGGACTTCTCGTTGCATTTAAAGGAGGCTGTGTGTCCGCGTCAGTTAAGTTGCAGCATGTGCGAGGCGCTGCAAATGGCTTTTAATTTTTGGTAACGCATGAGTACTCTATTAGTACTCTTTTATTCACAGGTAACGCTGTAACCTAATAGATTACTTTTAATTGATGGTAACGTTATAACCTAATTAACTACTTTCCAAAGTAACTATACCCAACACTGATAATAAATAATTATTTTTGATAATTATTAATTATTCATGATGGCCAAACCCCAATATTTAGTGCCTTAGTACACAGGCCCAACATAGAGTTGCATTTAATTTTCACCTTACACACAGCAAATGCTGTGGAGTTAAAATTCTGGTATTTTTTTAGCAAAAGTACAGTTGATTCTACTCTTTGTAGAGTTAACCGTGTCATATATAACTCTCTGAGGACAAATAGTTGGT
Organism: Chelon labrosus; assembly: GCF_963514085.1. NCBI lineage: Eukaryota > Metazoa > Chordata > Actinopteri > Mugiliformes > Mugilidae > Chelon > Chelon labrosus. The sequence continues at coordinate 17,713,312 of NC_140346.1, forward strand.
ATTAAAATGCAGTATGAGAATGGGGTGTTTATGAATTAACTCTGTGTGTCAGTGTCAATGCAACACATTTAACTCTCTTCATTTCTACGATGAGCTCTGAACCTGGATACGACACCTAAGGTGTTCATTTATTAGTCCTGCTCATTTATTTTACCCGCATTGTCCCTGATGTTTGGGAACAAAATATCTGGAAAGTTTGATGTGAAGTGACGTTTAATAGTTTAACAGTTATATGATTTATGTGTATTTTAATGTGTTACTGTGGTGCATTTTAAAATATTTTTTTTAAGCTTAACATGGCCTCTTTATTTCATCATAGTTTATTTTACATGTAAGCTGTATGTAACTGAAAACAATATTTGTGGGATTCCACAAAAACAGGACTCATTTGCACGACTCCAACAAACAGTCTTGGATTTCAAACAAGCACAGCATACTTTCAGAAGGGTGGTTTGGTAGGCATAGGCGATATGGACTAAAAATGTTATCCCGATAATTACTGGTATTTATCATGGTAACGATAAAAATGACGATAAATAAACACCAATTCGAATACCCATACTAATGTACTGTTCAGTAGGCGAGATGCAGTACGTCACAGTAGTAGTACGTCCGAATTCTTAGTAGACATCGACTAGTAGGCGAAAAATACCCAGATGGCCTACTAACTCCACAGTATACAACGGTAGCTCACTACGCTATCCCACAATTCAGCGGGAGCCTGCTAAGCGTAGAAGAAGACGAGCCGCCGGGAAAATCAAATCAGACAAAATGGCTGAGACCGTTGTGACAGCTACAGCTACGACAACCGAAGTTTATAAATGTAAGTATATTAGGATAAATGGATAAAGAGTTTAAAATGTTGGTTGTTTCGAAAATACTTCTCTGAGGCGGCTTTAAAATTTCGCGACATCCATCGGTGTGCGTCATATGTGTCGGCGTCACATGTAAACATCCGGGGTCAAAGGACAGGCAAGATGGCTGCCCAGTACGTCCGAATTGTATGCCTACTACTCGCTCGCATACATAAATAACGTACTAAATTGACGGTTGAGTAGTACCAGAGAACGTCTAATATGGGGAGAAGTTCCACTCTCACTGAACTTCCGGGTTCTGAACTGTTGCAGTTCCACTCTGATTCCATATGAGGGCGCTCTCAGGACGAGTGCAGAATGAATGGCGGTCTATTGAGCAATACCCCTCAAAATCCACTTTTCTCAGGATATAATTTTTTGTGCAGTAATTTGAATATTGAATTTGAAAGGAGATGCAAAGAAATGACACATTGCTGGGTGTTAGATTTTTTAGAGTCACTTATTTTGCTTTAAAAAGTATTTTAAAATGTCAATGACGTCATACACATCGTACGACCAGATACTGCTTTACGGTAATCCTTCAGTCACTGCTTTGGTGCTTTCGCGCTCTGCACTTTCTTTTCTCTCGAGGCATGGACAACACAGCTGACACGGGTAAATAATCGTGCTAGAAGAGTTAATGTTTCGTTGTTTTAAAAGACCGGGCCGAAAAAAAAAAAACTTGGGCGAAAAAGTCCGTCTTAACATTCTGGTCCCGCTTCGGATGCCACGATGCCGTCAAGCGGGATCTGGTCGTAATCAGTCCATCACTGACCAATCAGCGTTCATTAGCACAATGCTAGCGTGTTATGGGCAACAACAACTCAACCTGTAAGAAAACGAAAGGACATAAGTTCTCGTTCATTCAACTTTTGACCTATAACCCATGTTTAACTTGCAAAACCTACAATCAAATCTGAGATTTCTCAACGACAATCGGGTGAAAGAGACACATTTAGCCGTTTAGCTCCATAGAGTCCCATTCATGTTGCACTCATGGCGATCGCCCCCAGTGGAAAGCTGGTGGAACTGCAACCAAAATTCGTTACAATGGGACTTAATAGAGAGTGGGAAGGCTCTCCGTAGACGGGCTCTGGTAGTACGTTCTAACCGACGTTAGTATGGACTGACTATTCGGATGCACCCCATGTCTTCTCCAGGGTGCGTGGCCAAACGATTCCCCCGGGGGCACGGGCACGGTATATACGTTCCGGGAGAGACCAAGCGGCAGGACAGGGAGTGGGGGATTTCTAATTTTGGTGTTTATGTCTATATTTTGTATGTATATTTATATATGTGTATTTTGGGTTAGAATAGCAGCAAATATTACTTATTGTAAATATTATGAGTAACACACACTAAATACACAAGAGAGGGGACTGATGATGATGCACAGGTGCAACCAATGAGGGGACAGGTAAGTTTTCACAATAAAACTGGAAACATGGCACATGAAAGAAAAACGAGACATGATCTTATGAGGAATGACGAGACGCCTCAATATTTTCACCAAACAGAGTAAATATGAAGTGAACACCTGTAGTAGTTAACAACTGACATTATGAGAAAGTTGATGTCTAACACTATACACTAGTGTTGAGAGAAACTAACACTGGTTAGTGTTACATTTTAACTATGAGAAGAGTCAATAACTCTTTGGGAATGTTAACATACCAACACTTCAAAAAGAGTCAAATTAACACTCTGTGGTGTGGACCCATATAGACACTTTGTGTCTATAAAGTGTTGAGATTAACTCTGATGGTGTTGATTTGGGTATGCTGATTTTGCAGATATGTAATATTGGTTATTTTTCTAGATTAAACAAATGCACAAGTATAATATTTCATTGTCATTTGTTTAATTAGGTTCCCTCTCTAGAGCTTGTGTGAAATTCTGAGTGACGAAAATACTTTTAAGCGGTACGTTACTGCTTTCATTTCTGGCCTCTGATGTGTTGCATGGCAGTTTGTGTTTATTTGTGGTCTGTAGTTATCAGTACAGGTGTTCTGCAGCAGCAGGTTTGGACTTGATTTTGATGACGACTTAAAAAAAGTAAAAAAAAAAAAAGTAAAATAAACGTTAAATCCTCATAACTGTGTGCATTTCCAGTGTTGCAATAACGGCATCTGTAATTCCACTTTCATATCACGCTCAGTCATTAAATTGTGTAAAAGAGTATGTTAGGATACACACAGAAATAAATGAAAAATATGTATATATAGTCGATAAGGTCTCAAAGAAATGTGAGTGTGAATGGTTGTCTGTCTCTCTGTGTTAGCCCTGCCATAGACTGGCGACCTGTCCAGGGTGTACCCCGCCTTTCGCCCGATGACAGCTGGGATAGGCTCCAGCAGACTCCGTAACCCTTCACAGGAACAAATGGTTACAGAAGATGAATGAATCAATGAAAGGTCTGAAAGAGTTCTTCTGAAAAGCTTACCATAGACAAACAAAATGTGAGGCACACACATTAATAAATATAGCGTAAACTGTGTTTTGACAGGCAAAAACAATTCAAATGTATTTTTTTTCAATTGTATTTGATATAGGTTACCAAAACATGCAAGTAGCTATTAGCGTCTCTTTACTGGCCTCTGTATCAAGAAACGTCCCACTTTCTTTTATTAACGTGGGTTTGATGACACCTGATTAAATCGAAACCAAGCAATCTGTTGATCAGTAGACATTACATGAATCACCATGTTCCAGTGAAGATTATTTTAGCCATGATGCGGTGTAGGCTGTAACCACAAACAAATGCACCTTAGTCATCAGTAAGAAAGAAACAAAAAAAACAATAAGGTTTTCTTCTGAAGCAGATTCTTCTGCACTATAGGGCGGGGTACACCCTGCCAGTTAGCAATCAACACTCTTGGCTGTCATGCCTGTCAAGCCTGTCTCAAGCTGTCATGCCATGGTTAGTGTTTATACCTCTTTTCTAGTGCCTCTCAGAGAGAACCACATTCCTGCCCCGGAAGCCACTTTGTGTGCTTTGCATGTTCTCCCATGCGTGGGTTCTCTCCGTCTATTCTGGCTTCCTCCCACTGTTCAAAGACATGCTTGTTAGGTTAGCTGGTGATGTAATGGGATAGTCATGAGCTGCATAATCCATCATAGTAATAAAGATAAAATAAGATGATCCCCTCAACCCACCATGGAAGCAAAGATGACTTTACTAACAAAGATCACACTTTAAAGGGGAATTAACGTTTTTTTACAACCTGGACCTTATTTCTGGCATAAAATACGATCGTTTACTAACCCATATAACTTTGGTGTCATTTGGAGTCGTTCGGACGATATTTAGATCTGTCCATATAGTGGGCATAATAGTAGAGGAACCCAAGGACTGAGACTCAGGGTGGGGGCACTTCTCAGGAAGATTCGGATCCTTGTTCCTTGGTGCCTGTAATGAAAACTGGAAGAGGAATAAAAGAGAGGGATCAGCTGTATCACATTTATTTTATTATTTTTTTTTTCTACAGTGTTGCCTCCATTAAGGAGTTTTGCCTCATTTGTTCATAAAAAAAGAAAAAAAACATCTGGAGAAGCTCCAGCTCTTCGATCAGCATCATCTGGAAGTTGAGCAATCAACATGCTGTCACAGCAGACCACACAATTAAAGCATTTCAAAATAACTGAATCAGACTGGTCAAAAGTTTTAGAACACCCTCATTTTTCCAGTTATTTATTGCAATTCAACTCGTGCAAGTCCAATGAATAACTTGAAATGGTACTAAGGTAAGTACTGAACAGCCAGAGGTTTTTTTTAAAAAAAACGGTTTGGTTACCCAAAACTAAAAAAAAAAAAAAAATGTACATTTCAGAATTATACAAAAAGGTTACTTACAACCCCCTCTGTCTGCATAAAAGCAGTGTTGGAACACACTGTGGTACCAGACCCTCATTGGCATCAGGTGAACAGTATTGTACTGCAGAAAGTAGTGTGTTGCTACAGAAATGACGAGAAAAAGGCAATTAACAATGGAAGAGAGACAGACCATCATAACACTTAAAAATGTAGGTCTTTCCTACAGGGAAATTGCAAAGAAAGTCAAGGTGTCAGTGAGTATAGTTTTCTTCAACATCAAAAGGCACTCAGAAACTGGGGGAAACTCTGACAGGAAGAGGTCTGGCAGACCCAAAGCCACAACTGAATCAGAGGATAAGTTTCTGAGAGTTAACAGCTAGGCGGCTCACAGGACAGCAGCTTCAAGCACAGCTTAATAGTGGTCAGAGTAAGCAAGTCTCAGTTTCAACTGTGAAGAGAAGACTTCGAGCTACAGGTTTGACAGGACGGGTTGCAGCAAGAAAGCCATTGCTAAGACATCAGAATAAGACAAAGAGGCTTGTCTGGGCCATGAAACACCACCATTGGACTACTGAAGACTGGAAGAAGGTATTATGGACGGATGAATCAAAATTTCAAATCTTCCATTCATCACGCAGGATCTTTGTACGCCGTCGAGTAGGCGAGAGGATGGTTCCACAGTGTGTGACATCAACTGTCAAACATGGAGGAGGAAGTGTGATGGTCTGGGGCTGTTTTGCTGGATCCAGGGTCGGTGACTTGTACAGAGTGAGAGGCAGCCTGAACCAAAAAGGCTACCACAGCATTCTGCAGCGCCATGCAATACCCTCTGGTATGCACCTAGTTGGTCAGAGGTTCATCCTACAACAAGATAATGACCCAAAACACAAGTCCAAGCTATGCCACAACTACCTCAGGAAAAAAGAACAAGATGGTAAGCTTGAAAACATAGAGTGGCCAGCACAGTCTCCAGACTTAAACCCCATCAAGCTGGTTTGGGATGAACTATACAGAAGAGTGAAAGCCAAGCAACCTACAAGTGCCACACATTTATGGGAACTTCTGCAACAGACTTGGGAAGAATTTTCTGAAGAATATATGATTTCTATTGTAGAAAGAATGCCACAAGTATGTTCAGCTGTTATATCTGCCAAAGGTGGCTACTTTGATAAGTCAAAAATTTAGAAAACATTTTGGTCTATAAATTGATTCCATGATTTCATTTTCAACTGAAATTGCTTATTTGTTCTATGCTTTCATTTCAGAGTGCAATGAGACACTAAACTGAATCATTTTCAGTAAAAAAATGGAAAAAGTGTGGTGTTCTAAAACTTTTGACCGGTAGTATAGCTGGCATCTGAATGGACTGTAAAATGAGACGAGGGCTTATGTATGTTTTATTCATAAACGGGGCGTATGAAATTTGGAAATGATCTCTGCCTAAAGCACAACAGTAAGGGACTCACAGAACAGAGAAATTTCTGGGAACAAATAATTGGAGGAGAACTTCAGTCTGGTTACAAATGGCTGGTTTCCTTCATCCAGAATAACTCTCAAAACCACAGGTAATATGGGGGCCGGAATGCCTTAAATTTTCCCACTCTTCAAGATTTTTCTTGACCACTCACCAAGTGTGTTTGTTTTTTTTAAATTTATTTTTAGTCACGAATAAGTTTAGCTCAAATGAGACTGAGTCCAAGCTTTCCAGTAGTAATTAATGTCAATGAGCTATTAAGAGGTCGCCTCTCACATCTGCCTGCTTCTATTTAGTGTGTTTTATTGTTTCGTATGTACTTGCAATATGTATTTATTGTTGCATAATATATGTATGCTTTTATTATCCTGTCATGAGCTCATCCCTGTAACAGAACTGTCATTCAGTGCTACTTTTTTTGTATGATGAAATATTGTCTAGACAGCTGGGATAGGCTCCAGCCCACCCCGTGACCCTTCTCAGGAACAAGCCGTTACAGAAGATGAATGAATGACGTTGTCTAGACTCTGCTGATGTTGCACAACCTCAACTTGTTTTTAACTACCTAGTTCACTCTGCACATTCCTCAGACCCTAGTTTTTCTTTTCTGATCCAATCACAGCTTGCATCTAATTCTGGGAAATATATTCCTAGCTGTGAGTGTAGGTCTTGCAGATGTTGCTTGAAAGATGCAATTGTTCTCCCATCCATATTCTCTCCAGCAGCAAGGATAAAATCAGCGAGTGTCGGAAAACTGTCGAATTCCCTGCGATCGAGACGGCCACACCACAATTCCATCTTGATTCGTGTAGCTTTCATTTTGTCCTGGACATTGAAGTGACAGTCTTCCCTTGCAGTGCCACATTCAAAGTACTGAGAGTGCTGAAAATATCAGTCAATTATGCTAACTTTGCAAGCCACTGGAAATCATGCATTCTGTTGTGCAGTTAATCACTATGGTGCAGGAATAACATTACTTCATCTCGCAGTTCAAATAGAGGACTTCACTTCTCATTTCTTCACACATAGCTTTACAAAGACGTGTGTTGAGTGCTTTACCTTTGACCTTGTTGACTATTTTCACACTCTTATCCAGTACTGGTTTTAGGCACTGTGGCTTTTTTTTTTTCACATCCAGTTGTTCTCGGTGGATGCAACAGTGTGTTGCTGCTGCAGATGGTACTACTGCGCGAATCCGCGCTACGAGGCCTTTTTGTTTTCCCGGCAGGGTGTCTACCGAGCCGCCGTCATGCCTCACGGACCACCAGTGGTCCGCGGACCATGCTTTGAGAAAGAGTCAGTGTTTCCATAATATTCAATACCATACCATTACTCAGAAATATTTTTGCACATTCCACACAACTTGAGTATGTTTTTCATGCTGTTCCCCAAAGCATCTCTCCCTCCCTTTTATTTAGACCATGGAGATTTGCAATTATTTGAAGAGAGTAGTTCAAAACCAGGGGGAAAAAACTTTTTAATCTCATTGCATTGTGAACAAACAGAAACACCAGGGTCTCATGAAATGTCACAGAAAGCACTGCTACAAGCATCTTGGACAATTGTCAGGACAAACATCTGTGAATGATAAATCTGAAGAGCAAGAATCCGACAGTCTTTCAAATATGCCATAGTTAAACATCTCCTTACTTAGAGTTGCAAACTTGAGCATTTTCAATAAACACCCGCCCTCATTCTGAGTCACCAACAAAGTGAAGATTGAGCCTGTAACTCTGGTTAAACCATGAAAGGGACTGCATTTAAAGAATTCAGAAATGGGTGTCATAAGCCACAAACAATAAATGAACTGTGATCATTTACCCAGTAGTCAGCTTTCTGACGCACGATGATATATTATCAACTGTTTGGATCTCTGAGCACTGAGGTATACAAACACAGGTCAGAACAAAACAGACAACCATCTTTATGAAAACCCTTGATATGGCCCTTTTAAGACTAACTAAGGGCTCTGTGTTTAGAAGCCTTCATTCAGATAATATCGCACAAGCTGACCTCCAGCAGTGTCTCACGGATGTTTATTCTAGCTAACAACAAACCTTTGAGGTAGCCATGTTCTAAACATTCCTTCCACAGGAAAGTATGAAAGTCTGCCCATGATGTTTGAGCATGCCTTCAAACCAAAGAAACGAAGGAATGCATGCTTTAACCACTTCTTTTTTATTTTTTGCTATCATGACCACTGACACATGCAAGGCTCCAGGAAGTGCTATATTTAACTTGAGAAATCTGCACCAAAGAGGCGAAATCTAAATTGACCTTTTGAATGCAGTAAATGTATTATGTGTTTGACATCTGTATCTTTTGGAATGTAGGTTTGAACATATTATTCACAAATACATTGCCTGGCCAAAAAAAAGTTGCATTCTCTGTGGCATTGTTTTGATAAGCTTCTGCAATGTCACAAGATTTATTTCCATCCAGTGTTGGATTAAGTTTTCACCAAGATCTTGTATTGATGATGGGAGAGCCAAAAAAGAGAGAATCCAAGACCGAGTAGACAGAGAATGAGGTGGTTTCCAGTGATTTGCAATCATTTTCTTAGCTGCTGTCAGTCCAGCAAAGATGACTCTCTTTTTGAGTTTAGAAATATTGAGGATTGACAGATTATTTAGAATCAACACACATATAGTTACAGGTACTGTATCTATCTAATCAGATAATTTGGATGCAACGTTGCCCCAAAATTGTCTAACAGGAGGACAGTCCCAGAACATGTGAATAAATGTGCCCTGGGTTTTCAATGAGCACAGATTGCAACAAGGCTCATTAATAAGTTTCATGTAATGGAGTTTAACCGGGGTGAGGTACGTTCTGTGTAAGAAATTAAAGTGAATTTGCTGATGATCAGGATTACGGTCTTTAGACATGGTTATTTAAGAAATGAGAAGCTACTCATTGCATAAATAATTTCTCAGTCTTTGCTAGCTGTTTGTGAAATTTTGTGCTTGCACGCTCGTTTGCTCACATCCTGTGCATCTCCTTGGGGCTAAGCCCCCCCCCCCCTCCTTAAAACCTAGTGGTAAGTTAAATCCAGGTGGTGACTTTTTTGTTTGGCCAGGCAGTGTATTAACTTAAAGCAAGAATACGATGTCAGTAAACAGTGATGGCAGAGAGAAACTATAGTTTTATAGCGCACGACTACGTCGACAAATGGTAAGGATTATTATCCAAAGTCACTTGAAGATGTGATTGATGGTGATGTTACTGGACTTGGATTTCATTCCCCGGTAAAGCAACTCCAAGCAAGAACTGAAATCGTCAAACGGCCAAACACATCAAAGATAACGAAATGCAAGGCAGAATCAGATAACGACACTGATGAGATACCTGCTGAACAAAAAGCCGATTTTCAAAACACATACGGCTGTGTCAGCTGGGAGCCGAAATATTTGCCGCTTCCTGAGACTGTGGAGAGTCAGCATTAAAAAAAAGGAAGAATGAAGAAGATGTTTAAAATAAAAATATCTTTCTTGGCAAGATATTTAAAAGTACAATGCATCTGATTAGGCAACTAATATTATTTCTTTCTTTTTTTTATCAAGGCTTTCTTTTCGTTAAATCCTGAGAGAGGCACCAAAGTTGAGCACAAGTACAAGAAGAAAGTGTTCTCAAGCATTCCAAGAGTCCTCACTCTTATCTCAGACTTTGCAGACTGTGAGTGTACCTAGACCTTTCCGCCATGTTTGTGAGTCATGTATTTCACATGTAACAAGCACTGCTGAAATGTTGTTGCTAAAACTACACCAAAAGTTCTGAAAGTTGCTGTATAGATTTACTAGGTGAATTAAATGGTAAACTTTGGTAAAACACGAGTTCTGCTTTATTGCGCTGGAATATAACTTGAATATGCCATGTTATCTGAAAACTGCAGATAATTTCCTTTAAAGGAACATGTCCTGGAATGTAGAGTGTGTACTTATTTTGTTTTTTACTTCTACCATTTTACTGTTAAACAAAACTGGCAGGACCTTTTTTTTTTTCTTGCCATAATTGATGGCTAGTTGGCTAGTTTTACAGAGTAAATTTGTACTTCACAATTTATTTAGACTGTTAAAGAGACACTTAAACCTTTCATATTTCATGGCAGCTTCATTTTATGTAATATTTTAGTGTACATTTTTAGACAAGTTTTTTTCAGCGGTGAAACATTTCATTATGAACACAATTATTAACCGTAAAATCAGCAGTACTAGAAAATGACTTACTGTAATTTTAATGGTGAAGTTCTGGCAACCACAGCTGCCAGTGTTTTACCGTAAAAACTTTTTTTTTTTTTGCTGTTTACTGTAGCCCATTCCAAGACCAGATGATAAACTGCAGTCTCTGTCATGAACCCTTAGGAATTCCCTCACATAATTAATGACAAGAGCAGTTCTGACTCAGCGATAAAACTCAAAAAAATGCTGTTTGCAGTTGCTATCACTTTCATGTTTATAAAGTGGGTTGAATGTAAGTGACGTCCCACTCTTAATCCATAGGGTTTAATATGACATAGGCCTACACTTTGCAGCTATAACAGATTCAACTCTTCTGGGAATGCTTTCCACAAGGTTTACGAGTGTGTTTATGGGATCTTTTGACGATTCTTCCAGAAGTGCATTTGTGAGGTCAGACACTGACATTGGACGAGAAGGCCTGGCTCACAGTCTTCGCTCTAATTCATCCCAAAGGTGTTCTGTCGGGTTGAGGTCAGGACTCTGTGCAGGCAGGTCAAGTTCTTCCACACCAAACTCTCTCATCCACTGGATTGTCTTTATGGACCTTGCTTTGTGCACTGGTGCTCAGTCATGTTGGAACAGGAAGGGGCCATCCCCAAACTGGTCCAACAAAGTTGGGAGCATGGAATTTTCCAAAATTTCTTGGCATGCTGAAACATTCAGAGTTCCTTTCACTGGAACTAAGGGGCCATGGCCATCTCCTGAAAAACATCCCCACACCAAATTCCCCCCTCCACCAAACTTCACACTTGGCACAATGCAGTCAAACAAGTACCGCTCTCCTGGCAACCGCAAAGCCCAGATTCGTCCATCAGATTGCCAAATGGAGAAGCATGATTCGTAACTCCAGAGAACGTGTCTCCACTGCTCTAGAGTCCAGCGGCGGCATGCTTTACACCAGTGCATCCGAAACTTTGCATTGCATTTGGTGATGTATGGCTTGATACAGCTGCTTGGCCATGGAAACCCATTCCTTGAAGCTCTCTACGCACTGTTCTTGAGCTAATCTGAAGGCCACATGAAGTTTAGAGGTCTGTAGCGACTGACTCTGCAGAAAGTTGGCAACCTCATCCGTAGTGTTGTTTTTGGCGGCCTGTTTTAATTTTAGTTTTAGTCTAGTCTTTGTGTCAAGCTGTCATTTTAGTTTTTATTAGTTTTAGTCATGTTCATACTCTTTTTAGTCTAGTCAAGTTTCAGTCAACTAAAAGTCTGAGCATTTTAGTCTTATTTTAGTCAGAATTATCCATGACTATTTTCGTCTAGTTTTAGTCGACAAAAACTGATGACATTTTCGTCTAGTTTTAGTCAACGAAAACTGATGACATTTAGTCTACATTTAGTCAAGTGAAGTCAAGTGCAAAGGCTAGTCACATACGTTTGGCTCAGTCGTTTTCAGCTCCAGGCTAACGTTAAAATGAGACACATTCACCACAGCCTCATGAGTTGGCATGAGCTTTCTAAAATAGAAAGTAACGTTACGTTAATGTCTTGACTTACCTCAATTTCTTTATGTAATGCCTTGAGATGTCTCTTCAAGTTTGTTGTGTTCCCTGCGATTTTGTGGCCGCACTTCTCCCTATCTTTCACCACAAGACATTCGGTTTTATTTTCCACTTTGATGTATTTAAAGTTTTTCCAAATGTCTTCTCTTCTTCTTCTACCAAAGACCCCTGGCTGGCCGACCATCGTTCCCTTTCTCTGTCACGCTACTCAGTACTCACAGTTCTCTCGCTACTCAGTACTCACGCAGAGTCGCAGACTCAATAGAGCAGCTGCATCTTTTAAATAATGCCGCGAGTGGAGCTTGAGGAAGTGACGTCGCCTGCGAGAGAAACGGGCTCTGGACACAGGAAACAGAAAAACTACAAAATAATAATAATAACGCGACTAAACAAGACAAAATAACGTTGTAACATTTCGTCTCTCGTCTCGTTTTGGTCAACGAAAATGGAGAGACATTTTAGCATAGTTTTTATTTTGTAAACCACATTTAGTCTCGTTTTTATTCATCAACAATATTGCATTATACATTTAATTATAGTCATTGTCGCATGACCAGCATTTACGTTACGTCTCGTCTCGTTTTAGTCACGTGATAAAGGTTCGTTGACGACAATATTTAGTCATAGTTTTCGTTGACGAAAGCAACACTACTCATCCGCTGACCCCACGCTGTCATTTTACGTGGCCTTCCACTTCGTGGCTGAGTTGCTGTCGTTCCCAGTCGCTTCCACATTGTTATAATACCACTGACAGTTGACTGTGGAATATTTAGTAGCGAGGAAATTTCACGACTGGACTTGTTGCACAGGTGGCATCCTCTCACAGTACCACGCTGGAATTTACTGAGCTTCTGAGAGCAACCCATTCTTTCTCAAATGTTTGAAGAAGCAGTCTGCATGCTAGGTGCTTGATTTTATACACATGTGGCCAGAGGTGTATAAAGTACTTGGAAAAAAATAGCTAAGTAAAAGTACGAATACCATAACTGAAAATGACTCTGGTAAAAGTTAAAGTCACTCACTTTAAAAGTCTTAAAGTAGCTCACATTAAATGTACTTAAGTATCAAAAGTATCTTGTGAAAAAATATACTCAAGTATCATAAGTACAAGTACAAGAAAAGTACAAAGTCTTTTTACAGTACGCATAAAAAGAAGCAAGACAAGCAAAAATGGTTCTCCCCTTGTTCTCTTTATTTTACTTTCAGATGAATGAAATAGATGTGGTATGATAAAACAAAAAAACACTTGTAGAGTGAGTGAATCAGTGTCTGCCTGAGAACAAAATAAAGCGTCTGTCAAAAACACAAAAAAGTCCCTCCTATCTCCTCGTCACGGGTGACTGTCGTCTTCTACTGAAGGAGATACAGTCAGTGTGGTAACGTCTTCCGTATCTTCCTCATCAGCGTTAACTGCGGAGGTAGCCATGTTGATGTCCGCCGCCCCGCGCATCTCGCCCTTACCTCTAAACCTCGTGAACGTACCATACGTTGTTCCTCTCGTCCTCTTGGACACGGCCATTCCAGATAATCCTTTGATGATTAATTATATTTCTATTTTAATTTGTAACGAGTAACGAGGTGGCAAACGTCACAGTAACTGAGTAAAAGTATATTTTTTAACTTTTAAATGTAGTAGAGTAAAAGTCAAAGTCCTGATTAAAAAAAAAACTCAAGTAAAGTACAGATTCTCAAAAAAACTACTTAAGTAGTGTAACGAAGTACATCTACTTCATTACTATACACCTCTGCATGTGGCCATGGAAGTGATTGGAACACCTAATTTCAGTTATTTGGATGGGTGAGTGAATACTTTTGGCAATGTAGTGTATGTGAAAGTAGTGACTCAGAAGTTTAAGGAGAAGTACCCAGTAATTATGCTTCAGATGATATTTATCGGTGGTCACTTACCCATATCTGGTTCTGACATTTAAATTAAGTGCTTAAATTAATCTCAAAATGCATTTTCTCTGAACCGTGGTAGAGTTACAAATAAAGGGACTGTGGAACAAGTGCATGCCTGTTCTGTTGTGGAAATTGGTGAATAATGAAATAGAAACTTCTGCCAGCCAACAAATTTAATTTCCTTGTAAGAAAAGGTCAGTCACCACCCAAGCGGTAATGGTGAAGGAAAAGATCCTGAGCATGGGGAGACACAGACATTTATACCAAAGGAATAAAGCTATAAATAAATAAAAAAATACATTAAAAAAAAGATTCCTGCAGTAAACTTTCGTATTTTACATATGAGTTTTGTTTTGCATCATCCTAATACCATCTGAACAGTTCCAGTTATGATAACACACCAGTTTTGTACATAGAGAAACAGCAGATAATTAACATAATCTGAATTCAGTGCTCAGAAAACGCACACACACTCATACACACACACACACACACCTGAGAAATCCTGCAAGAAACATGTGGCTGCAGAGGTAGATGGCTCCTCATCAGACTCCACGACCATATCTGTGGCTGCTGTGGAAGTATCTGACTCCTCATTTTGGCCAGTGGGTGCTCTAGCTCCAAAATATTTCAGAAGTGCCCCTGAATTTATAATTAAGATACAATATGTAAGTTAGATCACACTTACATCACACATGCATCAGTTACCCAATTAAAATGACCATAATGCACATTTTATTAACATTGGTTAACATTCTATAAACTCAGCATAACACACTACAAATTATTTAAAAAGCTATATCACATGTAGCTTACAAAATGCCATGTCAATGTATATTAGAAGTTATTAAGAAGCTAGCATGTAGTGTATAGCAATAAAAAATTCCACAGTCAGGACGTCTGTGTGAATTTGCACTTGTTGTGTTGCAAACACAAACTAGACTAGGTTGCCTATGGGTGAAATTAGTTGCATGACATGATGCCTCAATTCTAATAGTAGCTCGTTCAGCAAAACTAAAAACCAAAAACAGTCGTCTTCTTTGGCTAATAGCAATATATTAGCAAGAGGCTAATAAATAGCCTATAGCCTACTGTCACTCACGTCACTCATAGGAATCTGCATACAACCTTTATCTTTTGCCCGTTTCTCCTCTTCTTCTTTTCTTCTTTTTCTGAACTGGGCACCTGATGCTTCTTTGGTCTTTTAATTTGATCCATGATGAAGCACAGATTATTATTATTATTACTTTCTTTTTTCATTTTTCACATAACCCAATTAATTACATGTAGGTATATGGGTCTATGTTAATTTTAGGAATGAAATACAATTTATTTGGAAGCAGTTTGTGTTGTGTGGCCTGGGATCAGTCTATCCCTTGCCCCCCTCCCCCTTGCCTCTTCTGACACACACACAACCTGTATGACTCACGGAAGCAAGTTGACGTGACAATGACGTCACTCCACTAACTTGACATGGAAATGAGTGGTAGTCTGGAAAACAGGCAAGTTTTGTTTTGAATTTTTGTTTTTTTGGGGGGGGGGGGGGGGGGGGTTGCGCCCTCACATAGGTGGCGCCCTTTGCAGTCACCCGCATTGCCCATAGCAAAAACCAGCCCTGCCCTGGTTTCACACTCCTTCTTCTGCAGGTATCGGAGTCTTGGACTCATCAGTTTGCAAGTGATTAAAGACAAGGGTCTTGGAGAGAGAATTCGAGCTGGGGCATCTCAAATGAATGAATTTTCCACTTTTTGTACCTACACTTGAATCCATGACATCAGAGGCGGTCCTGGCTAGATTTACACCCTGGGCGAACCATGCCATGGCAAAATGCCATGTCAATGTATATTCATTCATTCATTCATTTTCTATACCCAGTTATTCCTGTTAAGGGTCGCGGGGGTCTGCTGGAGCCTATCCCAGCTGTCATCGGGCGAGAGGCAGGGGTACACCCTGGACAGGTCGCCAGTCTATCGCAGGGCTATCAATGTATATTAGAAGTTATTTAAGTTAACCTGTATGACTCTCAGCAGCAAGTTGACGTGACAATGAGGGCGCCCCAGCGCCCACTCCACTAACTTGACATGAAAATTGACGTGGAGTTTTGTTTTGAGTTTTTTTTTTTTTTTTTTGTGGGCGCTCGTGCGGCCTTACATAGATTGAGCCCTGGGTGGTCGCGCACATTGCCCATAGCAAAAAATGGCCCTGCGTGACGTAATATGCACTTTCTGATCTGATTCCTGGTAGTGTCCTTCGTGACTGTGATTACAAATGCATACCAGTAAATGCTAGTTCACAAACAAGAACTGATCACCCCACTTCTCTTTTCTTGAACCGACACGTTTTTTGTTGTTGTTGTTATGATTCTGAAAACACGGAGAAAACTTTAATACACGCAGGCGATGCCTTCACATTTCCTGCATGAGCCATGAACGACTTTCTGACCAGACCAACCACTGGGTCCCCACACAAAAGACTACCTTCTAGGTATTTGCCAGTACCTTTGCACTGATACTGAAAGTGTTTTTTTGTGGTAAAATAAAGAGTAGACATGCCCTATTCCTCGGTTGGACTGCTGGGAAGTACACAAACTTGAATAGTGTGCAATACGCTAAGTGGGAACTTGTGGGATGCGTGAACTGTGCTGTTTGTTCAAAGCCAACCTATAAAAGAATGTGCTCCCATGACACATGTCCTGCAGTGTTAACAAACCGCTAGCCTCAGCCTGAAGAGTGTGTTTGTTGTAGATACCATGTAGCGTGTGTGGAGGGCAGGGTGATAATCACCCCATCTGTCAACAGGCTATTATGAATGAATCAATGAATCAATGTCTTTATTTGTCATTGCACAGGAAAATTTAACGAAATTAAAAGCACCGTTTCTTAAAGTGCATAAAAAGAACAGAACATAAAAGAAAAGGATTAAAACACATACCACATGTGCACTAGCATTCACATTCACATTCTGTAGTATTGCACGACTCATAAATATTGCCCAGTGGGAGAAGGATAAGTTAATTTAATGCGGTTATGGCTTTTGCATAGAAACAGTTTTTTAGTCTGTTTGTCCGTGCTTTTAATGACCTGAAACGTCTGCCCGAGGGCAGCAGTTCAAATTAGATGTATATTATTATGTATATTATTAAAGATGTATCAATTCCAGTAGAAAGAAAAAAACATTTTTTTCTAGAATTTGTGGAAGAAATAGAAAGTGATGAAGCAAAAAAAGAAGATTTAATTCTTTTTCTTACTGTTTATACTGGGCAAAATCTAGTTGCACTGTATAACTTGTTTTCTGTGATGACAATAAAGACTAATCTTATTCTTAAGCACAGTTATAAAATGTAAGTACGGGATATTATGGCACATAACTGTATGTGCGTTCAACCTCCAATACAATCCTAATTGTGTATGGAGAAAATCCATTTGCGTCAGTGTGCATCACGTAATTCGACTTCCTGTTCAGCACTGTTCCAGGGGCGCTTAAGAAGCACGATCATAGACATGAAAGCTTCCTGTTTACCGCTGGCAAATTAAATGCAAAACAGTGAGCTTAAAGGCACTAAAATGATGGAAAAAGGGGAGAGGCTCATTAAAGTGAAAATCCTCTTTGGGTTGATCGCCGCAGGCATTCACATACAGTTTGATTCATTAAAAAAAAAAAAAAACACAGCAGAGTACTCCACAGCATGGCAGCAGCTGGAGGTAGGCATTATGGCAGGGTGTACAATCTCTCCACTAGCCTTTACAATGGCAATGGAGGTCATTATTATGGCTTCCAAATGGGTGGTAGGTGGAGAAAGGCTGCAAGGAGGGCTTCGCCTCCCCCCAATCAGGGCCTACATGGACGACATGACGACAGCAACGTCAACCGCTCCTTGTACCAGAAGATTGCTGGATAAGCTAAATAGCAACCTGCAGTGGGCTAGGATGAAAGTGAAGCCTATTAAATCTAGGAGTATTTCTATTGTTAAAGGAAAGGTAGTAGATAAGAAGTTTGTTATAAATGATGAGGTAGTTCCCACAGTGCTGGAAAAGCCAGTGAAGAGCTTGGGAAGATGGTATGATGCAAGTCTTAGTGATAAGGCGCAGTTTGAAGGGTTGAGGCAGGAAATGATTCAAGGCATTTCAAGCATAGCACGGTCAGGGCTACCAGGGAAGTTAAAATTGTGGTGTTGGCAATTTGGTTTACTGCCTCGGCTAATGTGGCCGCTGACGGTGTATGAGGTTGCCCTTTCAAAGGTAGAAAAGTTAGAAAGAATGATCAATTAATTTATCAGAAAGTGGCTTGGTGTCCCACGCTGCTTAAGTGACACAGCCTTGTATGGGAAAGGTATTCTGGAGCTCCCAGTTACCAGCTTAACAGAGGAGTTTAAGTGTGCTAAAGTTAGACTGGAAATGACTCTTACTCAGTCAAAGGATCCAGTGGTTAGGAGTGTAGCGCCTACTGTTAAGACAGGGAGGAAGTGGAAGGCAAAAGAGGCAGTGCAGCAAGCACAGGCAGCTCTTAAACATAGGGATATCATAGGTCATGTACAGCAAGGGCGTGGAGGCCTAGGGCTGTGTGCAGGAAAACCTCTGTGGAGCAAGGCATCAGCAGTAGAAAGGAGAAAGATGGTAGTGGAAGAAGTACAGAAGCAAGAGGAAGCAGTTAGATGCTCGAAGGCAGTGTCGCAGGCTAAGCAGGGTCAGTGGGTGAACTGGGAGAGTGTGGAGAAAAGGAAGTTGAAGTGGAGAGAGCTTTGGAGCATGGAGGCTAGCAGGATTAGATTTATGTTAGGGGCTACTTATGATGTGCTGCCAACTCCCCAGAACCTAAACCAGTGGGTAGGTGAGGATAATGCCTGTCCACTGTGCACTTGTGTCTGCACGCTTAGACATATTCTGACAGGTTGTAAGGTTAGTCTTTCCCAAGGACGTTATACCTGGCGTCACAATCAGGTACTGAAATGTTTAGCAGCTGCAATTGAGGAAAAACGGGTGAATTTAAATTCCATGGCCGTTAACAGAGAGAATAGATGTATTAAGTTTGTACGGGAGGGAGAAAAGGCTAGACTATCAGGCATCAGGCATAACACGGGACAGCTAAGAGTAGGAGGAGCCTGGCAGATGAGAGCGGATTTAAATGGACAACTGGTTATTCCAGCTGAGATAGTTAGCACTCGACTACGGCCAGATCTGCTGTTGTGGTCTGAGCCAGAGAAAGTAGTGTATTTCATAGAGCTGACTGTCCCGTGGGAAGATAGAGTTGAGGAGGCTAATGAGCGAAAAAGAGCTAAGTATGCAGAGTTAGCAGCAGATGCAGAGCAGAATGGATGGAAGGCTTATGTCCGCCCGGTAGAAGTGGGTTGCCGTGGATTTGTAGCAAAGTCGGTGATTGCTCTGCTGAGTGAGCTGGGCATACGGGGAAGGAGCCAGAGGACTGCGGTTAGCAACATGTCCCAGGCAGCAGAGAGAGCGAGCGACTGGTTATGGGTGCGCAGGAAGCATGATAGCTGGGGAACTAGCTAAGGTAAGGAAGGCCGCATGTAGGCCTCGATTTGTTTGTTACGCGATTTGTTTGTTACATGTTTTCGGCCCGCAGCAACGGGGCGAATCGCGGTAGATCTGCTTGTTTGTTACGTGGTTCAGTCTGCATCAACGGGGCGAATCATGGTAGATTTCTTTGTTTGACTCGTGGTTATTAGTTACTATATTAGCTGTTCATAGACATTGAATGGTGAGGGAAACAGGGTTGTGCAGTGGCGGTGTGGAGGGGGGTGACTCCAGGACGCTGGAAGTCACTGTTAAGCCTTCTCGAGGTGTCGTGGGCCTAACTTAACGAAACATCGGTGAAGGGAGGTGCCCACTTGAAAACCCCAATGACATGCTGCATACTGCTGTTGTCTTCTTGTTACGTGGTAGCTATGGTTAGCTGCTGAGCGGGCCATACAAGCCAGCAGCGTTTAGTTAGTTTATGTTTTACAATGTCTGAACTATGCTGCTCAATGGGCTTACAAGCCAGCAGCTTTTACTTAGTCTATGTAGATTATAGGTTAATTGTCATATTATATGACCATAGGTTTGGTAGGATCTCTTAGCTGAACAGGGCCTCTAAATGTGTTTTGCCTGGGATTTTGGCACAAGGGATTATAACATCTTATCCTGTGTATTACTGAATGATTCATTAAAAAAAAATGAAAAAAATGTAACCCTTAACTTTAAAAACTTGTTCTAACACCAGTCTGTGTGGTTGTGAATCATACCTTTCTACACAGTGGAGTGTCGAACAAAAAGATGAGGTACCGGGCAGGGCCAGTTGTGGCCTGTGCCGCTTTACTTCAACATGTAATCCAGGTTCTTGGAGTCTACTGGTATCTGGAGTATCTTCCAAGTCAAAAATAGTGTGTTTTTATAGTGTGTGGTGCTTCATTAACATATGGGGCTGGATACATCCCTTTATCAAAAAATACAGTACATTTGCTCTGGAAACAATCGTGTCTTCTTTTATCAGGTTTGCACTCTCCACTGACAACAACTGTGTCTAAACATAGACCTTAATCCCATCAGTAGAATGCACTTTCATCCATCACTTGTCACAATTATAACCACTATCTCATGTACATTTTTTTTTTAAAAAAGTGTTACAGTTCCATATATGGTCTGATTGGTTCTAATCTTCATGTTGCTGCTATATATTAATTAGATGTCAGTTAAACATTATAGATGTCAGTTAAGTGCCAGTTAGCTGTTAATTAGATGTCAGGAGACTGTGTCCATTTCCCTACTATATGAGTAAATGTTCAAACCGTACTAATGTAGTTTCTAATATCATAAGCAAGAGGTTACACAACGGACAAAAATTTTCAGCAGTCAATACTTTAATTTATAATTTCTCTCAACAGGAGCAGAGCCTCAGCGTCGTATCGGTGCTTTATCAACCGGCTTACATTGACACACATACTTCCACAAGATTACTTCATCCTTAACGGATCTTATATTTTTACAATTTTTCAATTATACTATATGCAAACAGTTGTCGCTCTCCAGCAGAGGGAGACATTATCCTACAAGATGATCGATCACCCACCAAAATGTATATGGAGTCAGGGATAAATGTCATGGTTCTGTATTGAGTTTCTTGTTTTATTTTGTAAAGTTCTTCCTTGGTTTCTTGTCTGGTCTTCCTCCTGTGATTACCCCTTTTTTCATTGGTTTCTCCTGCGCCTTATGTTACCTTTTGTTGGTTTTCATTAAATACATTTTGTTGCCAACTCCTGACTCAGTCCGCTCTGTCCTGCACTTGGGTCCTACCCCACTACCCGCAAACCTTGATAGAACAGTTTGGGGGTAGCAGCCTGAGTTTCAGCCTTTTTTTTAGAACTCATTCAGCCTTGAGGGCCCCGGTCTTCTGGCCACATGGTAGCGGTTCCCTGGCCTGCTTTTGTTCCCACTCCCAGGGTTGCCTCCGTTTTGGCTCCTGTTCCCGTGCTGGCTCCTGCTCCTGCTCCCGTGCCGGCTCCTGCTTCCGTTTCCAAGGTTCTTCCTGTACCGGCTCTCGTCGCCTCTTTGCCTCTTTCCCCTCCTTCCCCTCCCTGGCCTATCCTGTCTGCCTGGCCGCCCAGCCAAACTCTGACTCCCAGGACTTCTTCTCCTGTTCGGTTTGGTCCCTCCTTCCACATCCCCTCCGCCCACCCAATTCTATTTGGACTTTTTTTTCTCATTAATATTTTTTCTCTCCCCTCTTTTTAAAGGGGAGGAAGTGGGAGTACTTTTCACGATTCTGTACTGAGTTTCTTGTTTTGTTTTGTAAATTTCTTCCTTGGTTTTCCTTCTTGTGATTCCCCCTTTTGATTGCTTCACTGATTTCTCCTTGTGTGCTCTTCCCTGAATACTTTCATCTAAATCAGCAGGCATACAGTATTGCATGGACACAATAAACAACACCTTTGGCAAGAGGGACTTTGTGGCGCCTCCCAGACTTCAAAATTTCCCGGCAGATGCAAGCTATCTGCCTTATATCTCCTAACTGTCCTTTCAGTATAAATGTGAGAGACTTTTGGTGTTTTCCCACAATTTTTCCTATTTAATTTATTCTTGCACTTTCAGCTTAAGTGACCCAACCAAGCAGAGAAAAAGCAGAAGCAGCTGTGAACATTTCTTGAAAAGTGTCCCAAGGGTTAGGGTCAGGGTTAGTAACAAGTTGACCATCAAGTGAAACCGGCACTACTGTCAGATCTCGTTTTGTGCAGATCGCCAACTCCTTTGTTTTTGAAAAAAACAGATTTCTAGCTGGCTATCTAGGTAACATGTTTCAAAAGCCTTAATGTGAGCAAGATAGGAGGTCTCACCAGTAGAGTCTGTTTTCTGTAACAGGCCGAGTAAGGCCATGTCATCTGCATATTTAATCAGTTTGAAGTTATAATCATTAAGTGCAAATTCATTTGTTAATAAGGAAAAAAGCAAAGGTGAAATAATGCTACCTTGTGGGCAGCCTGTGCGGGCAGCAGGAGAGAAAGTCTCTGATGTAAATAATCAGGCCCTTATCAACATTTAAATCAACTAGCCTTTTCAGAAGGATACGTACCTTCAAATTATTAAAAGCTGCACTGAAATCTACAAACAAAACCCTTGCATATTCTTTAGGAAGTGTAAGCTGCTTTGAAACTAACATGAATCTAACAGAGTCAGGAAACTGACATAGTTCCCACCAATCTCCGTCGCCGTGGCTGCTCTCCAGTGCTGCATTCCACATGTTTCGTTCTGTGCCAGCACTTGAGTTACGGCTCGTGCTTCAGTGGTTTTCTTGTTCCAAACACAGAATTCATCACCTGTGTTTTCTCTTTTTTTCCAGCACCTCTTTGAGAGAGCCAGTTTTCTGCCCTGGCAACCATTTTCTCCTCACTCCTGGAGTTTCCATCATTTTGTTGTTTTTTTTTTCCCAGCATTTTTGTTTTGTTGTTTTTGGATTTACCTTTTCTGCAGAGTTAAACTCATAATAAACTCACTTTAATTGACTTAACACTCTGTGCTCAGTCTCGTGCATTTTGGGTCTGGCGTCCAGCTGGACAGTCCATTACAGAATTATGTCCATTTTTACTGGTTTTGCCCATTAAAGTGTTTATTCCCTCCCAGGCCTGTTTTAAGTTACCACTGAAGAATTTGCACTCTATTTTCTTCATATATTCAAACTTTGTTTTAAGTATATTCCCTCTCAATTGTCTCCTTTTTTCCTGCATTAATTCCACATTGTCAAGGTTTGTTGTATTTTGTTAACTTATTGGTTTTTCACATTCATGGTTTAGTGTTTAGTTTTTCTGTTTAGTTTCCTGTTTTATTTTGTTAAGTTCTTGATTTCCTGTTGTCTTACTCCCTGTGTATCCCTTTTGATTAGGTCATTGGCTTCTCCTTGTGTTGTCTTGATTTGTGTCACCTGTGTCTCGTCACCCCGCTGTTCCTCGTGTGTATATATAGCCCTGCCTTCGCCTTTGTTCCTTGTCGTGTTATACTGTTTGTGTTCCATGTGTTCCATGTGTTCCATGTGTTCCATGTGTTCCATGTGTTCCATGTGTTCCATGTGTTCCATGTGTTCCATGTGTTCCATGTGTTTTTTGGATCCTGACATGCAAACTCCTGCCTCAGTCTTCAAAGTCCTGCATTTGGGTCCTAGCCACCATTACCTCACTACCCCTACTTGACAGAATGACACGAACAAGAAAGGACCCAGCGGACTTTGTTCCTTTTGATGAGGAGGAGGACAAGACGCAGTTTATTTTATATAATTGGGAGCAAATCAGGCGCTACAGACTGTGGCTCAGGCCTGAGTTCCAGCCTCTTTTTGAGGGAACTCGCTTGGCCATGAGGGCCCCGACGGGGAGGTTAGCCTCCACTCCTGCTCCTTGTGCTCCTGTTCCGACTCAAAGGTCACCTCCGCTCTGGCTCCTGTTCCGACTCCATTACCTCGCTACCCCTACTTGACACATATTGCCAGAACAGAAAGCAACTTTCTTCTCATTGAGTCAGGTTTTTCAGTTGTTTACTTAATATATGATGTTAAAGTGTCTGTGAGTTCATCCCCATCCTGACAGGACTCAAAGAAGATGTCCCAGTTTGTTCCATCAAAACAATCTTTAAGTTGTTCTTTACTATTGTTGGACCACACCTGTATTTGCTTGCTGGCTTCACTCTTTTGACCGCAGCCTTATATTTAGGCAAAATTTGGACTACATTGTGGTCAGATTTCCAGAGGGGCAGTCTGCATACCGCTTTATACGCCTTGGGGATGTTTCCATAGCAACGATCAAGCATCCGTTTTAAGTGTGTGGGACAATCGACATATTGCTAAAGTGTATGCAAGTGGTCAGACAGACTGCAGGAATTAAAGTCCCTGAGAGCGAAGACTGGCTGGTCTGCAGAGCTGGCAAGTGCATTATTATAGTTCTTCACTGTTCTCTCCTGTGCTGTCTCGTCATTTGGTGCGGGCACATAAGCAGGAATAACCCTAATCTGATCCGTCCTACCCCACTACCCGCAAACCTTAATAAATGTATAGCTGCCATGAAACATTAAAGTTAAGCAGGATTGTTTTCACAGATTTCACAGATGTGTGCAAGGAAATGCGGCACATTTGTTTGAACACACAAATAAAATAAATCATCAAATCAAATCAAATTTATTCATTTATATGGCACTTTTCATACATAAAAGCAATACAAAGTCCCTCACCGAGGCTAAAAACAACAAGTACGAAAACCCAACACTCCCACCCCCATAAAAACACAGAGAGACACAGAGACATACACCAGGCCCCACACCAGAGTCCTCCAACCACCCGGGCCAGAGCCGCCCACAGGACAGCACCCCTGTCAGTAGACCAGCAGCAACTCCCAGGTTCCGATGAGTGTCACACTGGATCTAAAAACTGAGGGACTAAAACTGTAAAATAGGATAAAAATGAACAAAATAGATAAAATGTTTTTCAGCTCATTAAATAAAGCATGTAGTTGAAGCATAGTTAAAGAATAGAGATTAAATATGATAAAAAGTCTGATTAAAAGGAATAAAGGAAATCAATTAAAAGCCTGATTGAAAAGGTGGGTCTTGAGCCTCCTTTTAAAAACATCAACAGTCTCTGCGGCCTAAAATAAAACGTTTCTCTCAACATTTGCATCATTCTCACTGACTCTGGGAAAAGAGTCCAGCTGTTTATAGCCACGGATTAAACCGCAACAGCAGCTGTTTAATGGTCATCTGCTAAAAAAAAAATAAAAGAAGTGAGTGCAAGTTCTTAACTGTGAACAGTCAAACATCAAACCATCTGTGTCCATAATGGCATTCACACCTGCCTCCCATGATCAAGCGGGGAATTTGCTTTTGATCTTTTTAAAGGCACATGAATCAGAAGTACATGGATATCAAAGTGAGGTGTAACAAACATATTTTAATTGTTTGCTTACGCACACACAGAAAAGAAGTTACACACCATTAAAAAGCTATTACCCTGGGAAAGGTCATGACTCATGTCCTGTGGGCTCTGCCAAAAGAGATGAGTTATCTCTGGTTGAAGACGTCAATGAAAAGAATTACTATATTTCATGCCTTCAGACCAAGAGAAGTAGTAAAAAACATCAACTTCTACCCATAATATCTAATAAGACCTTTGGTTTACCATAACTCTGTAATTACTTTACAATTTCTTTATTTTTATTCACAAGTTGTGATGGCTTCCAGGCCTTAAGACTAGCTTTTTCCTTTGTAAGTGTTTGAGGACTTGTTTATTAGGAGTGACAGTTGACACCTCAGTTGATGTAATTGCTATATGTATACACCAATCAGCCACAACATTATGACTAGGAGAAGTAATAACATTGACCATCTTGTGACAATGAAATGATCCGCTGAGAAACTTTTGGACTTGGTATTTGTGTGGATGTTACTTAGACATGTACGACTTACCTAGATCAGACCAGGCACCCCCACCCAATAGCAATGACACTCCTTGATGACAGCAGTAATGACGCAGGCACACACACAAAACAACAACTCATTCTATTCTCTAGATTCCAAACTGATCAAGTATCTGTGGGATGTACTGGAACAAGCCTGATCCACAGAGACCCCCACCCCTCAACCCACTCAGAAGGCCCATTTTCCGTTCTCTGATGAGTCACAGCTGGAGGCACAAGGGACCGTGTTATGCCTGATCAGTGTATGTGTCGGAGCGCTCTCTCTCTCTCTCTCTCTCTCTCGCTCTCTCTCGCTCTCTCTGCACTGTGTTTTGGTTTAGGTTGACCTTTGGCACATTTGATTGAAATTATTCCATTTTCTTTATTTGAAAGATCAGACTGGCTTCCAGATTTTGTCTTTCCTTTGAGATAAAATCTTTGAGACAAAGTCTCATGCATGATTAATACTTTATTGTTTAAGAGAACATAATAGTTTTAAGGAGGGGTGACAGAGTAAGTGGTTAAAGTATTTGGCACGGGATCACATCCAGGATCTCCTGGGGGTTGCTGTTTGTATGCAGTTGCCTTCCAGTTGCCGTCCAATTTAGAAGCTGACGGAAAAGGAAAACAAACATATGTGGAATTTGCACGTGATTTAGTTTTGCATTTGAAGAAAAACAACAGTAGAACTCAGGGCTATGTTTAATAGTGAAAGTAAGAACATTTCCGCAAGTACAGTGTGATGGGAACTGGGATTGAAGGGATTGGGACTGAACAGTTGTGTAGCCTTAAGAAAACCACGGTCACTGAATCGGGGCAAACTCGTCTGACAGTTTCTGCTGTGACCCAAGCAATGACGGATGCCCTAAATGATTATGACATGGCTTCAATAAAAGTCTAAATAAAATGTCTGTGCCAACTGATCTTTCTGTTTCTTGTTGGTGAAAGAACAAAGACAGGATCAGTCTCTGAAAGGTCTTTATGACCTAGTCCTGGCCGCATCTCAGGTGGAACAAGTAAAGCAGTGGTATTTTCTCCAGGATGGCCTCTTGCTTAGGATGTAGGCTCCTTAACCCCTTGATGCCTGAATTGATTTTCAATTACATAAAGAAATCAATTATTTGTGTTTTTGCTTACCACTCCGACCGGTCCTACGAGAAACTAGTGCTTGCAAAAGGTTCCTAGGAATTTTTTGAATGTGCACAAACCGACATTGGAGGATTACATGCGTTGTTTCGGCTGCAGTCTGAGCGGAAACAGTGTGTCACGAATTTGCGACACTCGGCGACTAGGGGTTAAAGAGACCCATTCAGTGGAGATCCTGTTTGTGGTGACAGTCCAGACATGTGGATATAACAATATAAAGAAAACCTACAAATGTGCCCTGCTTCTTGTAATAATTGCATTGAGTCAGCAAGGAATAGATGACAACATGTTTGCTTCAGCTTACTGGAAAGGCTGACATTTAAAACACAATGATAACCCATGGTGTTATAGTCAGCATTGGTGGTGCTATAGTCAACATTGATCCAACACTCAGTTTTAACTTTTAGAGAACTTCTGCAACATCAGCCATAAGCACAGCTACACTTTCACACACACACACTTGTGGTTTGGCAGTTCGTCTTTTTTCATGGAAGTTCCCGGACTGGATGTGAGAAGGCTTGATTGGAATCAGTCAAGATCAACGGATAGAAACAATCTGGGGAGTTTGGTTGATTTTTTCCCGGTCCCACACTGTACTCCCCCAGAGGAGTGAGGTCTGGTGACCTGCAAGATTCAAGATCAAGATTCATTCAGTCCAGTCACGCTCCCTCTTGTTGCACCATTTCTCCCCGTGATTTTTTAAAAAAAACTCCCCGTCTTCTTGACTTACTACATGTTTTTTCACTCAGACATCCAGTCTTCATCATTGTGTGTTTAGTACGGCTTTGATTGCGTGCGCGTTGCAGTGCTCTTGTATATTATGTCATGCATTTGACCTCTTCTTAAACTGGTTAAACTGGTGAAAAAAGTTTAAATTGACTTCTTTTGTTCTTGCAAAACCCTTAATAAAGTCAGACATTTAAAGTCTTTTCAAACGTAAGATATGATGCTAAGGTTTGTTTTTTGTTTATTGATGGGAAAATTATTTAAAATTATATTTTTTATTTATATATTTATTTATTTTTATTGACATCAACTGACAAAAGACTCAAGCCTAACCTAAAAAAAAATCTGCATGTTTTCTGAATAATGTTTGACTTAAAAAGTTACTGTACGAAGTTCATTGGAGATTTTCTTTCTTTCTTTCTTTCTTTCTTTCTGGCAAAGGTCTTCTCAGCTAACAATAGCTTAAGCACATACTGTAGATGTCCCCAATGGATGGATATTGTAGCTTTCGAATTCATTTTGTTTGAACTGCACGTGCTTTCATTGTTCTTGTTATCACCAAGGGGCAATATTTCCTTTCTGGCTTCTTGTCGGTGACGTAAGGAAATTTATGTGAGAAAGTTAGAGAATCACATCAGCAACAGCTTCAGGCAGGTCGGTAAAAGTTAACCTTTGCTGTGAAAATAGGAGGAAGTTTATAACCCCGCATGTTAAAATCTTCCATCTTCTAACATCTTTTTCCCTCTTTTCCCTTTACTGCTACTTTTCCAGGGACCAATTTGTTAACTGACTGATGCATAAAGGGTTACTTCACAATCGTATCTCGGATTGCTCTGTCTGCATTAGATGTGATTGGATTTTGTTCAATGTTGAAATCCCGTGGTTGTCAAATTTCAGCAGTATTAAATAACAAGGTGAAAGAAACAACTAAATAATAATAGGCTTCAGTATTCCTTGTGGGAGCCCTGACAGAGCTGGCAGCAGGAAAGCGGACTTCTCCCACATTGCTGACAGTGCCAGATTCAGCACCTTGGAGAGTGGTCATACTACAGTGGCGTGCAGTGGCGTGCGGGATTAGGTCATGCTGTATTTTAAGATGTTTTCGATTACATGTTGAATATGTAACGTGATAAGGGAAGCCTCCACTGATCTCTTTCAACGACTCCCAAATATGCACAAACAGGGACATTCCCAGCAGCAATTACAGTTTTCCTCTCAGTTACATCAGCGATGGGGCTTTCTTGCATGTGGGAAAATCCCACAACGTTTAGAGAGCACATTTGTAAACAGCCCATTAGCTGATAACTCAAATATTTTCTCAAGTATGTAATGGACGTGATGATGCCATGAAGGAGCAACTTCTTCTTTTCTTTTTTTTTCCTTTTCTTTTCATTTGTTTTTGTCTTTATATGATGTCATTCAGAAACTATCTATTGTTGGTGTGTAATGTGCACAGATCTATACTGATCAGGCATAACATTATGACCACCTTCCTAATATTGTGTAGGTCTCCCTTGTGCCTCCAAAACAGTTGTGACTCAACAGAGAATGGACATGGGCCTTCTCAGGGTGTCCTGTGGTGTCTGGCAACAGGATGATGGTAGTTCGGGGCCTTCAGGTCCTATGGGTTGAGGGGAGGGGCCTCTGTGGATCACCCCACAGATACTTGATCAGTTTGGGATGTAGGGAATTTGGAGGCCGAGGCAGGAAGCAGAATCGTGAGTGACAATTCTGCAAGGATGAAGTCATAATTTATTTATCTGCTGCATTAAAAAAATCTTGCAAAGGAAGTTTTGGACAAATGTCTCATTTATCACAAGGGGGGCTGACGAGAAGTGCTCAGCATGTACACCGATCAGCCACAACATTAAAAGCACTGACAGGAGAAGTAAATAACATTGACCATCTTGTGACAACACAATGTTCTGCCGGGAAACTTTTGGACTTAGACATGTACCACCCACCTCGATCAGACCAGGCACCAATACCCCATAGCAATGACACTCCTTGATGGCAGCAGCCATCCCCAGCAGGATGCAGCCTGACACAGACACACACACACACAAAAATGGTTTAGGAACAACTCCAAAAAACCATGAAGAACAGCACAAGGTGTTGACCTGGCCTCCGAATTCCCTACATCCCAAACTGATCAAGTATCTGTGGGATGATCCACAGAGGCCCCTCTCCTCAACCCACAAAACTCAAACACCCCCACTAACAACATTCTGTTGCCAGACAGAGGCCAGTAGAGGAAAACTGCATCTGACAGTAGATGTTTCTGAATGACATCATATAAAGAGCAAAACAAATGAAAAGAAAAGAAAAAAAAAAAAAGAAAAGAAGAAGTTGCTCCTTCATGGCATCATCAGTCATCACGTTATCAGCTAATGGGCTGTTTACAAACGTGCTCTCTAAATGACGTGGGATATTTCCACATGCAGGAAAGCCCCATAGCTGATGTAACCGTACTTGGGAATGTCAGCAGCAAATATATATATATATCATACTAATTGTTGCTGTTAAAAGCTCTATCCGTCTGTTTTTATTTTTATCAAGAAAAATAGCGCTGTCTCTTTAAGAAAGACGGTAGTCTTGAGTTGTTAAAATTGTGCGTGGCTGTGGATGTGTGCCGCTGAACTGAGGGCATGTTGCAATTATAAAGTAAAAATAAATAAAGATGAACGGTTTATATATGGAACAATCTGTAGTTTCCCCAAAATTTAGCTGGTGCGGCTTATATCCAGGTGCGCCTTATAGTCCGGAAAATATGGTAATCCAAGGCACAAGTCGATCGGGACCAGAAAATAATTTATCTTTCTCCATAGACTGCCGTTCATATTTTTTGGAAAGATAGGTCCCATGGACCGGAAGTAGAAGGGCGGGACTTCGGTTCAACTTCTTCTTCTTCTTCTTTGTTTATTGGCAGATTACATCTCTTTGGTGCATACCGCCACCAACTGTACAGGAGTGTGCAAAGGGACTTGGCATACTATCATGGTACTCTATGGTTGAAGAGGAAACGTTATATTTATAAAAAAAAATAAAAATAAAAATAAAAAAAAAATAAAAAAAATAAAAATGAAAAAAAAAACAAAAAAAAACAAAACAAAAAGGATCCTAGATCCTTTTAATTAAACCTGTGTCATTCAGAAAAATGAATAAGGATTTGATCCTGTCTCTTTGCATTCCTTCTTCCTTAAGGATGTTCTCAATCCCATTTTCAGCCTCTCTTTCTTTCCATTGCTGCCTGTGTTCTGTGTATTTTTTGCACCTAAATAAAATATGGTCTACATCTTCTATAACATGACATTCAGAACATAAACCATTACTCTTCCCAATTAATCTTAGTGTACCATTAAGACCTGTGTGACCCAATCTTAGTCTACTATACACCACCTCTTCCCTTCTGTTGATACATACTGTTATTCTTTTCCTCCATACATTTTTTTGAATTGTGTGATAATGCCTTGCATTGTACTCTACCTCCCATTCATTTTGCCATTTCAGTATACCTTCTGATTTAATTTTAGATTTGGCTTCTCCCTTCCCCATTGAAATATTGATTCCTATATGTTCTTTTTTCAGCACATCCTTAGCTATTTTGTCAGCCACTTCATTCCCCTTTATCCCGACATGTGCTGGAACCCAACAAAACTGAACCAATATTCCAAGGTTCTTTATATTCAATAAAATATGTCTTGCCTCTATTACCAAGTCCTCTCTTACTGATTTTCCTGTTTCAAAACTGGTTAATACTGCCAAGGAGTCAGTACATATGACAGATCGTAGTGGCTTGATTTCTTCAATCCACCTCAATGCAGTTATTATTCCTGCTAGCTCTATAGAATATATTGATAGGAAATTATTCAATCTATAACCATATTTTTTCTTAAATGTAGGAATATATATCCCAATTCCACAATGACCATCTTGAGGATCTTTTGACCCATCTGTAAATATTTTAATAAAACCATAATATTTAGACAGAAGATGTCTTTGGCTGTATTCTGCAAGGTTTGCTTCATTAGGCTGTTTTGCTTTTTCCTTCAACAGTTCTACATCAATGGATGGCACAGGCAGCATCCATGGAGGAACTGTACTCAACACTAGAGCAGGGCTAAACTTGAAATCTAAAATTCCATACTCTCCTGCTGTATTTGTAATGTGCCATCCAAAACCAGAACTCTTTGAATGGTATTCCCAACATGCATTAAGGATTGTTAAGGCAGGATTATTTACACTTCCTTTAAGTCTCACCCAATATGTTAAGGACAACTTATCAAATCTAAATTTAAGTGGAGTTTCTTCAGCTTCAACTAATAGAGCACAAGTAGGAGTTGTTTTAAACGCTCCTAACGCAATTCTTAAACCTTTAAATTGCACTCTATCAAGTTTCCTGAGAGATGTTGCACATGCAGAACTATATACTATGCATCCATAATCTATATTTGATCTGATTAATGCTTTGTAGATGTTCATTAATGATTGTTTGTCTGCTCCCCATTGCTGCCCAGAAATCATCCTCATAAGATTTAGTACTTTTTTACATTTAGTTTCTACATGAACTATATGATGTTTCCATGTCATTCTTTCATCCATGTAGATTCCAAGATATTTAAACTTATTCACTCTTTCCAGTTGCTGATTATATAACATAATTTTAAAATTCTCTGGAACCTTCCTTCTTGTGAAGAACATTATCTTCGACTTAGGTAAAGAGAATTTAAATCCCCAGTCTAATCCCCATTGTTCTATTATTTCTATTTCTTTTTGTAACCTTCCAACAATATATGGAACATTCCTCCCTCTTTTCCATACTACAGCATCATCTGCATACAACACTTCGGTTCAACTTCCTTCCTGTTCAACTGAAATACCTTCCGTTTACACTGAAATTGTCATGCATACACTATAGTGAAATGCTCGCACACATACAACTGAAAATGATGAACTCGCTAGAGTTTTTCAGATGTGTATTCGCATTTCACTAGTATGGGTGAGAGCATTTCAATATTCAAAAAGGTTTCAGTAGTGACTATGAATGGTTTCATATGTGTATGTGCAAGGTTTCACTATAGTACGTGAGAGCATTTCATATGTGTATGTGTGAGGTTTCACTATAGTGCGTGAGAGCATTTCATATGTGTACGTGTGAGGTTTCACTATAGTGCGTGAGAGCATTTCATATGTGTACGTGTGAGGTTTCACTATAGTGCGTGAGAGCATTTCATATGTGTATGTGTGAGGTTTCACTATAGTGCGTGAGAGCATTTCATATGTGTACGTGTGAGGTTTCACTATAGTGCGTGAGAGCATTTCATATGTGTATGTGTGAGGTTTCACTATAGTGCGTGAGAGCATTTCATATGTGTACGTGTGAGGTTTCACTATAGTGCGTGAGAGCATTTCATATGTGTATGTGTGAGGTTTCACTATAGTGCGAGAGCATTTCATATGTGTATGTGCGAGAGCATTTCGTATGTGTATGTGTGAGGTTTCACTATAGTGCATGAGAGCATTTCATATGTGTATGTGCGAGATTTCACTGTAGTGCGTGAATGGTTTCATATGTGTATGTGCGAGGTTTCACTATAGTGTGTGAATGACTTTGGTTTCACTTGTGTATATGCAAGCTAATTCTGAATAATGTCCCAGACGGCCCCTCATAAGAACTGATCAGCCATGAAGTTCCACAGTATTCACACCACAGATATTTTAAGTGGGCAGTATTTTACCGTCATGGTTCTGTATTAGGTTTTCCTGTGAACCTATTTTGAGTTTCTTGTTTTATTTTGTAAAGTTTCATTTTGTCTCTTGTTTTCAGGGCAACTGAATGTTATCTTAATGCTGCAGGGTTGGAGGAAAAAACAATCCCTCATGCATACTCCCTAAATGTCACTCATGGCTGAAACAGATTTGTATGTGCGCATAGATAGATTAGATAGATAGTTTCTGCGCGTATGCCCTGTCACACTACATGCTGTGCACGTTCACACGCCATATACAGTAGCTGCTGCATCCAAGTGTTTTATTCATTGTTTGCCTTATCATTTTTACAGATCACGGAAAGCGTTGGCAGATCCATTACGTTCTTCTGTCAGTGACTCATCCACCACATTTTGTTGCTACAGATCCTCATCATTTTATTCTATGTAAGATTGTTGCCCATTAAGGGGTTGCTTTAACCGAATATTTTCCATCACTGACTGTTTTTCTTTTAACCCATTCAGGCCTAAACACTCTTCTGTAAATCCCCTCTCAAAACCTGAGGTTTTTCAGAATATGTCAACACTTAAACCTTAATTTCTCAGGCTCTGTAGCAGATAAAAACACGAGATAAAAAGCATTTGACAGCTTACTTCTTTGGCTTTCAACTTGACTGACTTGCTAGGGCGTAATCTTCAAATGCATTTTTTTTTAAAAATCAATAAACTCCAAAAATTTTGAAAATTTTGAAAATCAGTAAAGATCTATTTTTTCAATTACTTCGTCAATATCACTTCCTTCACTTGAGTCAGCCGTGACGGATCGCTAGCACGGTGTTTAAAATTTTCGATCAAAACATACTCCACGTGTAGGCTTATTTCGACCAATCACAAAGCGTTTTATTAGTCACATGAGTTTAAAAAAAAAAATCCCTAAGCATCTCTGTCACTCACCCAAGAATATTTCAGCCAATCACAGTGCATATAATTGGCCATGTGCCTCGAAAAAGACGACAACGCTCAAAATGACACAGACGCGTTTGCCGGCCTTAATGGTAACTACGCATAGATGCGTGATCCGGTCTTAAAGGTAAACACGCACAGATGCGTGATCCGGTCTGAATGGGTTAAACCGTGACAGAAAAATCTGAAGGCCATCTGTCATTTTGACAGATTGCAATTCACACCCCTGACCACGAGTGACATATTAATTGGCTCTGTTCTCTAATTGCAGTTTGCATTTCAGCAACATTATGTGCGGAACATCACAGAACTTTTGTCAGTGCACGATTTCCCGCTACACTGATTACACTGATGCACATGTCAGAGTTCAGCTAACCATAGACATACAATATACACTGCCTGTCCCAAAAAAAAGTCAACCTGGATTTAAAGGAACCATATGTAGGATTGTGGCCAAAACTGCTACTGCAATCACTTTCAAAATACTGTAGAACGGTGTATCCCCTCAGCCTCCCCCCTGACTCGAGGTTGCCAGCTAAGCTGCAGGATCCAGCAGGAACGTAGGCTGCTACAAGGAGCTTCCAATGGCAAGTGACGAGTCCTACACAGTAAGTTTTTTTTTTCTGTTAATAAAGTTTATGCTTCATGAGAGATGTTTTGCGAAGTAATTATGTATCGCAAAAATTTACTAATGGCGATTAGCCAAATATTTCGTAAAGATGTACTGTAATACCACATTTCAGTCGGAACATAGATTGTTTTCATACCCTGCTAGTGGTGCGATATAAAGCTTTTTATGAACGCATTTAGCACGGGCGACCATGGAAAATCCACTGTCTATATGTAAGCACAGGGCTTTTAGCCTATACCAACAAACATGGTAGAATATAGCATCCAAAAGTCGAGGGTCAATTCCATGCCATTCCGGACTTTGTCACGACGTATTTCGGATTCATAACAAGGTCTTTTAGGTTTAGTAACGTTATACATGTTTTATCCGACACGTTCGTAGCTGCAGCTGTGGTAACTAGAGCAGAGCTGGCAACCCGGAAGACGAAACTCTACTGACTTCGTGATTAGTAGATAGCTTGAGGCAGTGCCATCGAGAGAGAGAGTTGCGACACTCTTTGATGTCGCCGCTATGGCTGTCACGTGGTTCATGTAAACCCAATTAGTTCCTAAACATACGCTGGCTGTCATGTTCTTCTATGGGACAGACAGCAGCGATTGCATTATTGAACGGTAAATATAAAATAAAACACACACCCAAGTACTTTTTCAGCTGTTATAACATTATTGCATTTTTGTTAATGTCAGTTTTGCATTTGGAGAGGCAGGGTGACAGCGAAAAACTTATACTTAGATAAGTTTTAGGCTACATGGAGGGAAAAGCTTAGTGTTCATGTTCGCATGGGTAGTTGCACTGTCTTCAGAGGCTCTAACTTAATTTTTCCATATCATTCATCTGATGGTAGACGTCTCGTGATATTCATTTGAGCACAACTGGGCTGTATTAGGCTATTGATTCCCGTGATTTTGCTTATAAATTCCGATTCAGCTATTAGCCTACCTTCGTTTCACGAATGAGATTTGGGCACACAGGACTAAATAGTACACTATTTCTAGTGGGAAAACATGCTGATGGGAGATGTAGTGTATGTAACACTCAGGAAACCATAGAACATGTAATTGTAGAATGTACTAGATATGGTAATGAGAGGCAACAGTTAAGACATCAACTAGAAGAGGAAGAGACTCCTTTAATATTAAATGATATTTTACAAAATAAATCTGGAGATGTATGTTTTAAGTTTCTCTTTTCTTTTCTTAGAAGAACTGGTTTAATAAAGAGCATTTAAGCATAGGGAAATATAGTATTCAGACCCACACTCCATTTCAGAAAGTGGCGGTAATGCAACCAAACGTTGTTTGCCAACTGCCATAAAACAAGAAAAAGAAGAAGAAGAAGAAGAAGAAGCCTACCTTCGTGATAACGCAAAGAGGTCTGCCATGGCGGTCCGTTCACAACGCCAAACTCGCCGGTCCTAAAATTCCCGTTATTCCTAATTAAATAACCCTCGCTCAAATCACGAGTCACGACAATGCCTTGACATACCCTGATCACGAGCTCATGGCATGGGATAGCAATCTATCAGCATCTCATCAAGCATCAGCAAGTAGCGCTGGGCAAATTGTACACTAGCCAAGTGAACATGGAACAGGAACAGTACAACAAATTAAGTACAGCCAACACGTCACATAATTAAAAGTTAGTATATCCCAAAATTCAATTAAATAAAAGTTGCTATAAAGGTGGTAGCGATTCATTACCGAACTACCTTCACAGCAGGGGAAGTCGCGTTGGCTAATTAGCTAGCAGGCAATGCTAGAAAATTGGTTGAAACAACCAAGATAAAATATAAATAATTACGCTGTGCATATACAAATGAAGACCAGTATAAGCATCGCAAAGGGCCTCTGACACAATATAGACAGTTGACAATTCAAAAGAGGTCGATATTTCAGCAGCTTAGCTCTGGAACAACTCAACTCGCAGCAATGTAAGTGAATGAGGTCGAACGCCCAAATGACAGTGTTTGGAACTAATCCGACTTTCAAATCCGGAAGTAGGCGGTTAAAAGCGCCGCCATTTTTTACAACGGAGGTCTATGGGAGTGTCGCAACTCTCTCTCCCAGGGTTGCAATCCATGTGAGGGCCCTAAAAAAAAAAAAAAAAAAAAAAAAAACTGGAAACAAAACTCGTCAGTTTTCTAGACTACCGCTCATTTCCATGCAAGTTGGTGGAGTGGGCGCTGGGGCGCCCTCATTGTCAAGTCAACTTGCTGCTGAGAGTCATACAGGTTGTGTGTGGGTCAGAAGAGGCAAGCGGGAGGGGGGCGAGGGATAGACTGATCCCAGGCCACACAACACAAACCGCTTCTAAATAAATTGTATTTCATTCCTAAAATTAACATAGACCCATAGACCCATACCTACATGTAATTAATTGGGTTATGTGAAAAATGACAAAAAAAAAATAAAAAAAATAAAAATCTGTGCAGTCATCGACGTGACTCACGTAACTCCGGTTGATTGACAGGCGAACAGACGGTGTTAGCAAAAGGTAATGCAAAAGTTAATGATATCTTCATCTTCATCTTCATCATGGATCAAAGTAAAAGACCAAAGCATCAGGTGCCCAGTTCAGAAAAAGAAGAAAAGAAGAAGAGGAGAAACGGGCAAAAGATAAAGGTATGCAGATTTCTATGAGTGACGTGAGTGACAGTAGGCTATAGGCTATTTATTAGCCCCTTGCTAATATGTTGCTATTAGCCACAGAAGACGACTGTATTTGGTTTTTAGTTTTGCTGAACTAGCAACTATTAGAATTGAGGCAATTGCACTTCACACCTGTTGTTAATGTTAATGCCAGTTGTAAACAGGGTGAAAAACCCAGGTTGAAAAATCTGCTACAGTCTGAGCACTGAATTCAGATTATTTTAATTATCTGCTGTTTCTCTATGTACAAAACTGGTGTGTTATCATAACTGGAACTGTTCAGATGGTATTAGGATGATATAGAGCTCTCAAGTGGTTGGAATCCATGAAAGACGGCAACTCTTGCATCATCCAATGGTTCCTGTCACTGCAGCCTTATTGCTTCCAGATACACTACAGGCCGGGGGGGGTAATAAGTAATTATTTGGATAATTTCTTTTATTTAGAATATTTCTTTGTGTTAACTAAATATGGATCCTGTTTAGTTAATACAGTCACTTAAGTTAATATATTTTCCTCCAGGGTTTGTTTTATTGGTGTTTGTTTTGATTTTAACCATTCTCTTTTTTGGAGGTTTTCCTGTGTGACGATCTCTCCCACTCTCTTCCTTTGTTTGATGCTGGCTTTCAGGTGGAGCTGGGAGGGGTCTGCTGCATAGTTTCTAGAAGGGCATAAAGGACTCTCTCTTTCTCTCTCTGCCAGGCCTACATCATCCTGTTCCTTTTTTTGGTTTGTTGTACCCTCCAACATGCATCACATCAAACTTATACCCATCTAGTCACGGCTGACATTACTGACGCCTCTGATTTACACATTACACTCATTTTCTGA
Organism: Chelon labrosus; assembly: GCF_963514085.1. Classification (NCBI taxonomy): domain Eukaryota; kingdom Metazoa; phylum Chordata; class Actinopteri; order Mugiliformes; family Mugilidae; genus Chelon; species Chelon labrosus. Next base: position 17,751,669 of record NC_140346.1, read on the forward strand.
GTACATCATTTCGGTTGATTTAAATAAACTAATTTGACGGTTATTTCTGTGTGTGGCCTCCCTCTTTGTTGCCGACCTTGAGCCTGGCGGTAACACCTGTCATAGCTGATGTTCAAGAAGCGCACGCTTGAACGTCACATAGCCACCAGGTGCACCATCTACTATATTTTAAGATTAAAATATTAAAAGGGTTAAAAACTTTGTCTACATTTGTAGTTTCTTGGTTTGGCTGTTTTCATTTGTACCTCTGTACCTTTAAAGATGGTTCAGTCCAAAAGTATTTAAGATCGTGTGTTAAGGCATACTGTCACTTCCTTTATCTGGGGGCTTGGGAGTCTGAAATCATTGACATCTGTTGCCAGGTTGTAATTTCTTTTTGTATTAAAAACTATCAGAGGTCTGAGTTCTGCTGTGTCATCATTTTGGGAAACTTGATGCTTCTTCAGAAGGCTGCTCTCATTCTGTGGGGGTTTCTCCTCTGTGGTCTCCTCATTGTCCAGAAGAACACCGCCTACTATCTATTTGCGGACGTGCAGCGGTTTGTTGTTCTTTGGCCAGCTGTTCCTCTCTCTGCCTCCGCATCCTCCTTTCAACGAGCTCTAACCCTAACCCCCATATACTCTGGCACAAAACTATAAGGACGTCCATCATCAAGTCGTCCGGAAAAATATTCAGCCATGTTGCAAATAAATAGCAGTAGCAAATTACAGGATGAACAAGCGGACCGTCGCACGGTGCTCAGAGATGACATCATGCAGGTCAGAGGTTAGTAGGTCAATCAACAGACCCCGGATGATGATAACAGGTAACTCTGGACTCAACAGGGAATAGCACTAGCGTATCATAACAAAATATTGGTGAAATGAACGAGTTTCGCGGTAGATAATGCGTTATTTATAGGCTGCGTTTCAGTGCCCCAGTCACTCCCACTACATGGATATACGCAGATCTAATTATTTCCCAAAGGACTACAAATTACACAAAAGTTATATGGGTGAGTAAACGATTGTATTTTATGCCAGAAATAAGGTCCAGGTTGTAAAAAACAGTAATTCCCCTTTACGTCATTAAGTCAAAGGACAAAAATATCCTCTTCCAAGCATTGCTATAAAAATAGTATGGCTTAACAACATTGCAGGATCCCCATTGATTTTGTTGCGATTTTTATTGCTTTTTTTGGATTAAATCTTTAAATAATTATTATGATTTTAACTCTTTAAACTAATGATAAGACATTTATTATATATTAAATAGCACTCAAAGATGTTTTATGAAATATCAACGGAAAACCTTTATCTAAAACATAGTCCACAACACAAATCAGAGGCAAGTTTTGGGCAGTGGTATAAACATGTCTGGAGCCTGAGATGTGTTTTGGCCCAGACAGAGAGGGCGGCTATGGAGAGTGCTGAGGAAGGGAAATTCTCATTTGGCATTGGAGGAGTGGAGCATAGCTGTGACGCAGATCTCTAATGCAGGAGGTGTTGCAGTCTGGCTACGATCCCTTGTGAGACGTGTGCTGGCTGCAGTGGAGGGAATTCATAGGGAACAGGGAGTAGCTTCCAGTCTCTCTGTCAGTTCTAAGCACTTTGGTTAGCTGGTTAGGTTTATGAAAAGACTGTGGTGTTGTTGAAATGTAAACAACTGTTGACATAATCTAATCATAATAAATCAGGCCAACAGCTTTCCTTAACCTCAACTGACTGCTTTTTGTGCTTAATCAAAACATAAAACAGTCAAACCATTCTATAGTCACTACAAGTGGATTCTGTACTTCTGTTGGATGAGCTGGTTGGTGAAGCTGACTGCTAAAGTCAGGTATTTTATGCAATGCCAGTGGCCTTGGTGATGGGAAAACAAAAAAACACAGAAAGCAAAACAGCAATTGTAGATGAGAGTCACAAGAATGTTTGTCTTTTTAAATGAATGAAAGCTTTATTTTGAAGATGAGTTAGTATGTGATCAAACAATGATATATGCCAAAGGCCAAGAACATAAAGCCAAAACACATCAAACTGCAAATCTGCTGTCATACCAACCTCTTCACAAACCCATGCATGTTATCTTCATCAGATTTCACAGACAGGAATTCAGCCAATGAGGCTGCTGATGCTGAAGCAGACAAACAGTGCCCATGACCTTAATTCGTGCATGAATTTAAGCTTTGACATTATTTTATAAGGTGAGTCAAATAAATTTCACCCTCCTTAAAGGTATAATTAAAAGGGGACATTGGTGAAAGGCTTTTTGACCAGGCTGTAAACTTTTTATTTCTGCTGTGAAATTGAATATTTTCTCATTGACTCACTTTCGGAGCCAGACTCAAGTTGGCCAACTGTGTGTGTGATTTTTCAGTATGAACCATCCGTTCCACACAATACCCCCTTGAAGGAATTTCTTAGACTCAAGGATGAGCTCTTTAGAGTTTGGGTGAGATTTCACAAAATGCAGGGCGTATCCCAGCTGTCACTGGGTAAGAGGCAGGGTACATCCAGGACAGATCGCCAGTCTATCGCAGGGCTAACACGGAGAGACAGACAATCATTCACACTTACACCTATGGTCATTTAACCTAACAAGCATGTCTTTGGATGGAAGGAGGAAGCTGGAGTACCCGAGAGAACCCACACAGACACAGGGAAAATATGCAGACACCACAGAGAAAAGCCCCAGTCAGTGGGTGGATTCCAGCCCAGAAGTCAGCCATGCTTTTCCATGAAATGTATGGGGCATTACAAGGGCATGTTGTCGAAGGTTTGGTGGGGTGGTAGACTCTGAATGAACTAATAATGGCGAAGATAAGCAACCATTAGATACACTAACGTAAAATGTGATATTTAATGTTGTATTTACCCTGTGATCAGAGTGATTTTTGTTCTGGGAGGGAAAAAACTTCAGCGGCAATGATGCACCGGCATGATTTGTTGATGCATCTGTCTGTGAGGACTGTTATGGGAAGATATGAGGTTGAGAAGATAGCAAACGAGCACTTTGATGTTCGTCTTTCTCTCCTAAATACAACATGTGCTACATATCTAACCTTCTGTCAAAACAGAAGAAATAAACATTTGTCAGATTAACACTCCTGTCTGGTCTGTGGTTATACTTCTACCTCAGACCAGACAGGAGTGTTGCGAAATGCGACAAATGCGAAAGGAATCTAGACGAAAGGTTATGTGTCTGTTGTCTCAGAGGTCTTCAGGGAGCATTTACTAATCAAAAATGCAACTGTGCATCCTGTTTCTATAAAGGAATCAGCAGACGTGCTCATAAGAACACATGTGCTTTTTAAATCAATGCAAAATACTTTGTTTGTTGATGATATGAACCTAACATGAAAGGTACATATGATAAGTATAAAGTTAAGAGTAAATATAACATTTCCACTACACACCCCTCATTTTGGCATCGCATCCTAGACGTATTACAAAACAACGTGGGGACTGATGGTAACTAAATAATTTTTGGGCATGTGAAAACAAAAATGAAGTAGTTTGAAGTCATTATTCTGATATTTTTCAGCACACAGAAACTCAACAACCACTTAAATACCATAAGTAGATATGAAATAATGTTTTTTTTATCTGTTTTTAGCTGTCACATTGGAAGTGTTGGCTGGGCTGCACATGTGACGCACAAACACTCGTCAGCTGCCAGGCATTGTCTGCCGTCTGTCGTCCTTCCCTGAACTTGACTTAACCCTTCCAACACAAAAATGCTTTCCAAATGTATTTTCCTTTCGTGCCACACTTTTTCCTTCTTTTCCTCCAACATTTGAACCCACACAGTAAATCGTTCAGAGTTCTGTTTTTCCATATTGCTCATTCATAAACTCGACATTGGACTGCTTCCCGAGATCCCAGCTAAAAATAACTTTATGGTTTCCCCTGTGAACACACCAACACATTACTGCTGACTCCTTTTGATATGAAGTTTCCTATTTCCTTTAACGCAAGTGCAGAACGTGCCAGCTGGTCACAGGTGGCAGTTTTTAAAGTGTGTTCAAGCACGACTTCTTGGTCTGGGTCAGATCCAGACACATGCAATGTCACTCTTGGTTGTCAAAAGATATATCCAAAGATATCTCAGCTGTGTTTTCAAATGAATGGATTGATTTGAATGTGGGGGATGTGATAAAATGATGAAACAGGAGATCATCCAGCTCCGGCTTGACAAATGACTCTCGCAGACGTGAATGCAATTGAAAGCCCAGCGTGATTGTTGTTTAAGGGAGTCAGGTATGTATTCCTGCGTGTTTGACATTAAAACTAATGAGCTTCACATACACACAACGCTGCTACCCATTTGACTCAGTGATAGAAAACCACGCACATGTTGTCTTTGTTTGTTTGAAGTTGGAGGATTTGATGAAACACTGATAGGTGCCCTTAAAAGTCAGAGTGCCCATCTGTTGTCTTATCATCGTCATCATCAACCCTTGTCTTCATCAGATATCACAGACGGAGATCCAAATTCTTCCGTGACAGATACTCTGCACATGATAATTTTAAACCCCAGAGGTAAAAATGCAAGGCTGCAAAAACATGGAAATGAAATTTTTCACACACTCGATAGCCATCGTTTAAACGCTGCTTAAGACACAATGCCATCCAGGTGTTTGATCCACTGCTGCTACCCATTTGACTCAGTGATAGAAAACCACATCAGCAGTTCTACACATGTTGTTTTTGTTTGTTTGAATCAAAGCATTAGTTTGAATGTGGAGGATTTTGATGAAACGCTGATAGGTGCCCTTAAAACGGAGTCAAAGTGCCCGTCTGTTGTCTTATCATCGTCATCATCAACCCTTGTCTTCATCAGATATCACGGACAGAGATCCGGATTCTTCCGTGACAGATACTCTGCACATGATAATTTTAAAGCCCGGAGGTAAAAATGCACCGTTGCACAACAACATGGAAATTAAATTGTTCACACACTCGATAGCCATCGTTTGGCTGCTGCTTAACACTATAAGTCTGTCGAGTAGCGGTGGTAAAAAAGATTTGGGATCACCACCAAAAAAGACTAAAGTATCATGAATCTAGACATCTGTTTAACCGGCTCAGTTGAGTCCTACCACATTAAATGGTACCATTCAAACATCTTGCATTTCACTTGGCAGAGAAACTTGACCACTAACAAGCAGTGCAAACTAAGGCACTCAGCCTGTCACTCACTTAATACGCAGAGAAAGAAACTGACTCATAACCGCTACTCGTGGATTCATGAGTAGCGACTCTGTGGGCTTCTGCAGGGAGTCAACAGCCACACTCGGTGGGCAGAGAAATGAAACTCAGAGAAAACACAAATGTTCTTAATCTGTTGCCGCCTACAGCCAGTCTAGAAGATGAAAAAATGACCATATTTTAAAATTTAGACCATTAATCACAGACAAGAATGTCTGTTTTCTTCTAGACTGTGAGTATTGTTATGATTCTGAATCTCACTGGAGCCTTTGTTATGAGTGAATTAATAGCCTACTCTGCATCCACTCCACATACATTCTAGACCATAAGAAAATAAAATACTCTGTCGTAGTAGTGACCCTGTCCTCATTCATTTTGTTTTGCACGGCCTAATTTTGAGCTTAAGGTTTAGGCTTATGTAAGCTACTTTATATGATTTTCCATGGCCATGTTTACATGATCACAATGAACTGACAAAAGGCAATAACAGGTAACTGTAATAATCCATTCTTAGGTGTTTACTATGCTTTATTATCAAATAAATTATGTCTCGAGTGAATGTACTTGAAACACTTTCTTTCGCAATCAGGTCATTTTGTGACCCGGCACATATTAGTGACTGACTTAGAATGATCCGAATCCCTCGAAAGATCCGGGTTTTACACTGCTACTATTGAGGTATATGCCATATATTCTTGTGTTCTTTCTGGACCTGTGTCTTGTAGCTGGACCGATGGCTGAAATGAGTGAACAATGTGACCTCCAGTAGAGAAGAAGAATAAAACAGATCTACACTGTGTATTATTTACTCATTTGCCACCCTCAGTGCTTGGTGACATGTCTGTGCTATGAGACCATCTGCAGATGCTAAATTACACGCACTGAATGACCGGAGTGTTCTGGTTTTCCCAATTTCCAACACATTGGAACACACAATTTCTTATTTCTAGTGCATCTTCACAAAGTTTACTGTTCTGTGTATCACACTCGTGGCGCTCATTCCCTCCAAAGACAAATACCGTTTAAAACAGGTCACTTGTGTCATGACCTGGCTCAAGGGGCCGCAACAACAAGAAGACACACAAGTATATTGAGTAAAGGATACTTTATTAATCCAAATTAAAGTGTCAAATTAAGAGCCAGCATGTGAAATGTGGAGGTCAGTAAAGTCAGTGGAATATAGTGTGCATGAGTGAAGAGTACGCGTTGTAGACATTTACAACTGTGTGGAGCTATTCAAGAAAATAATTATTAATTAAATTAGACCCAAATATACGTATCTGTGTTATGTCCATGTTTTAGGGGTTCACTTGAGGGAGGTCAAGCAGATTATTAATGGTTTTTGTTTCATCTTTGCTGTCACGTATGACACCATGTTGCATATTTTTTTATGCTAGCTGGCTCTTTGTGCTCTGCAGGAGAGGGGCTCGCTTGAGAGAGGTGGCAGGATATGAAACAGCACTTTTTTTTCTCCTTATGAATTTATGATGTGGTTTAAGTAAATCCTTCATTTGACTGGCATACACAAACTTCTCAGTTCAGATTCTGGGAAATCCATGAACTAGGGTTTTTGCTGAATCCTTGCCTAGTGTGGGAGAGGGTTCGCACACTGTAAAATCTGCTTTGAATCGCAACTTCTGAGCTTTTCCTAGAATGTGATTCAGCACCCATGGGAGGCTGCTCATACTCACTGAGGATTTTATGATCATGAAACAATGATACAGCTGAAATGTGAATCTGCTTGGCCTGCCCTCCAACGTAGCCATTGTCTGCTATTAACTGCTGACAGCAGAAAGTGACCAAATGCCGTGAGTGCCTCCGTGTCATCACGTTAATAATTAAACAGTTACTTAAATGATAACTGTACATCGACATCTGATATTTGGATTGGGAAATAATTACGTCAGTGAATGTTTTACTGGTATGTTTGTTATCGACTTATTTACAACTTTCCTGACACATACATTAACATTCATTGTGTTAATAGAAGACAAAACCAGGTGGGTAATTTCATGCACAAAGTCAATTCAGCTTTTCCACGTTATGTCTCTGGCATAACATCTATAAACATGTAACCGTGTGTTCAAAGTTGCACCCCGTGTTTCCAGATCAAAGTAAAGCTGATAGTCAGTCGGCCTCAGTAGAAAACCCTTTGTGCAGTAGACTCAATATGACCTGACCCCTGACTACTCCATGGAGAGCCACCAGAGAGATCACAGAAACTTTTCAGTGTTTCACACAAAATTCCAAAATTCCATGAAACCCAGGATTCTACTTAAATTACAGAGCAGGTGGGCGATAGGTGTATGTGGAGGGTCTGGGCGTGAGGCGACTTTGAAGAGGGGAGGGAGCAATAGGAAAACCATACACAAGTTGTTTGACACGTGCAAAAAAAATTCTGATTCGTTTTGAGACCCTGGCGGGCCACCATAGTATTAACATTGTATGGGAAACACTGCTTTCTCGACTTGAAGTGCCATGACAATGATGAACTGGGCTGCAGAAAGAATGGCATAATCACTATCGTCTCACCAAAGGATGAAGACTGTTGGGTTGGTGAGCTCAGTGGTCTCAGAGGTTGGTTTCCAGCAGTTAGTGGAGATTCTAGATGAAAAAAGCAGAGAGTACTCACCTGGGGCCTCATGTACAAAGACTTGCATGGATTTCCTACTAAAACATGGCACACACTCAGATCCAGAAGCACATTTCCTTTGTACCACCCAATCAAAGTGGAATTGAGCGCACATGTCGTACCTGACCCCTCCCGATCCGCTGCCCTTTTAAATATGCAAATTATATTTAAATTGACCCTGCACCTGAGATGCCCCTCTCTGCGCGATCAGAAAATGAAAACATAAGAATGAGTAAGACGGGAAAAAAGAAGAACTTCACAGAAAGAGAATTGGAGACGCTACTCACTGGAGTGGAGGTGCGCAAAAACCTTCTCTTTGGCAGCTGTCCTCCACGCGCCACAATGTTGGTTAATTGCATTTGCTCATCACAAATGATCTGTACATTGATCGAATGAAATTGTTTCCTGTTGACATTTACAAATTCATCACGTGATAGTGCTTTTATAGCACTGTGTGTGCAGTCGATAGTTCCGATTACATTCGGAAAACCGGCTCTTGCTGCAAATTGCACTTTAATGTTGACCTGTTCAGATGCATGGTATGGGAATTTAATATACCTGGCTGACATGCGGATAATTCTGTCCCACACGGCTTGCATGGCTCTGCTCAGGGTCGACCGGCACAGTCCCGATCGGTCGGACTAGTTTTCACATTTATGACAGTTTCCCGGCATCACCTCTAAGTGTCGCCAAAGGATCAACATCTGTAGAAGCCAGCGTACGCCAGCCATGATGTTGGCGTAGGCATGTATAAGTTGGCGGACATTTCACTCTTGATACATCTGAACTTTTCCGTGAACGAGTACGTACGGAATGTTTTTGTTTCGTACACGAGGCCCCTGGTCAGGGGAACAATGTGTCCAGCTCTGTAGGCCTTATTTCAGCGTGGCTTCAAGAAACCATCCATACTGGGAGTCCCCAGTCATACCTGAATAAGCTAGCTGAGCAATCTCTCTAAAGGACGTGTTGCACCGTTAATTCGGCATGCTGAATCAGGAGGCCTGGCTTGTGCCAATAGTGCAGCAAGACACTGCCAAAATCAGGATCACAAGTTACTCATCGACAGCCTGACACTTGACTGAAAGACAACCGTCAATATGTGTCACATCTTGGCAGCACGGGTTTTGCTTATCAGTTTTACACCCATAAATTAGAAGACTGTGTAAATACTGTAAGATTGTATGATATTGCAACACTCGTTCAGGTGCCAGCCAATAACACGTACGCTGTACGGAATGTTTTTGTTTCGTACACGAGGTCCCTGGTCAGGGGAACAATGTGTCCAGCTCTGTAGGCCTTATTTCAGCATGGCCTCAAGAAACCATCCATACTGGGAGTCCCCAGTCATACCTGGTTATTCATGGTTATTGGAGCTACTCTAGACTGGTCCTGTGTAAAGGACCTAACCTACAGGTTAGATGAAGCGTGTCATAGTTTTGAAATTTGAATTTTTTGTGTGTTTTTTGTGCTATGTTTGGTTCTGCTCGTGTTTCCTGTTTTGTTTTGTTTTCTTGGTGTTTCTTGTCATGTTTTACTTCCTATGCTATCCACACTTTGATTGTTGGATTGGTTTCTCCTTGTGTTCTCCATCCTCATTAGTTTCATCTGTGCTTCGTTAACCTCTCTGCCCATGTATATATAGCCCTGCCTTTCCTTTTATTCACTGTCAAGGTTACCTCTGTAAAGCTACCACTGTTTTGTTACCAGCTTGTTGTTGTATCCTCGTTTTCTGTTCCACTTTTACATTACCCTGCCTCCCTACCCTATTAAAGTTTACTTTCAGTCTCTCCCAAGTCTGTTAGCTACCTGACAAGAAAAAGCGGACGCTACTAAAAGAGGGAGTGCAGGACATGTTGGTGCAACATCACGTCTAGGTGAGACAGCGGCAATTAGACACGCTTCAAAAACTGACGGAACCCAAGTGTCTTGTCTAAGAGTATAGTTGTCATCACCTCATCCATTTGTCACAGACAGTCATATCAGACACTATTGTCTGCTAAAGGAAATTTCACAAGAATGACATAAGATATGACTGTGTCAACAGTGGCATGGTGGTTAGCACTGATGCCTCACAGCGAGACGGTCCCGGGTCGAATCCATGGGCGGACTGGGTCCTTTCTGTGTGGAGTTTGCATTGTCTCCCTGTGTCTGTGTGGGTTCTCTCCGGGTACTCCGGCTTCCTCCCACTGTCCAAAGACATGCTCATTAGGTTAATTGGTGATTCTAAATTGGCTGCAGGTGTGAATGTGAGTGTGAATGGTTGTCTTTCTCTCTGTGTTAGCCCTGCGATAGACTGGCGACCTGTCCAGGGTGTACCCCGCCTCTTGCCCGATGACAGCTGGGATAGGCTCCAGCAGACCCCGTGACCCTTAACAGGAATAAGCGGTTACAGGAGATGAATGAATGAATGAATGACTGTGCCAGGCTTTTTCCAATGCAAGCACGATACCCCACATCAACTGTGGCTGTACACTGCCACTACCACAGCCAGTATCCAGCTTGTACATACCCCAGCGTGAAAGGTACAGACAAGAAAACTCTTCAAACTACTCTTTCTGGGAATCTGTATCTGTCATTAAAAATAAAAAAGAGCTACTATTAGCCTGGAGGCATGGAAGACCTGCAAACTGTCAGTCAACAGTTTTTATTTCAGATAATTGTGGGGAAAAAAATTCCACAATTAAAAAATTCTGTGTGAACAGATTGTGAACAAAGAATTTCAATAAAGGAAATGAAAATTGAAAAGAAGAGGTTACTTTTGTCACCCCTGCTTTAATTCTCATACACTGGTTCGCTAAGTAAATAAGCTATCTGAGCAATCTCTCTAAAGGACGTGTTGCACCGTTAATTCGGCATGCTGAATCAGGAGGCCTGGCTTGTGCCAATAGTGCAACAAGACACTGCCAAAATCAGGATCACAGTTACTCATCGACAGCCTGACACTTGACTGAAAGACAACCGTCAATATGTCACATCTTGGCAGCACGGGTTTTGCTTATCAGTTTTTATAAAATTTTTATTGCAACACCCATTCAGTTGCCAGCCAATAACACGTACGCTGTGTTTTTTCTAAATAACCTGCATCAAAATATTGTGACTCATACATCTGCTTGTGTGAACTGAGCAATGCCAGGAAAGATAGAAATCATGCACCTGGGAGAGAAAGAATTTTAAAAACCGCAAACCATCTGCTTTGCCAGACAAGAGATCCAAATACCTCTCGCTTAAAAGCATGCAGGTATGAAGAGCACTCACAACAGCAGCACTTTCAAAAAACCATTATCGTTTAGAAGGCATACCAAACAAAACCTGTGTTGCAGTGTGCCACAAATAATGAGACGAACAGCAGCAGATGTATTCAAAGCTTTGTCGCATGAGAAATCTCTGCAAACCCGCAGTGGTTTATAGTTACTGCAAAAAAGTTTATCATCACAACTGCAAATCACCATCACCTGCAGTCACATAAATAGCAAAGTCATCAACTTCAAGACTAGTCACGCCAGTAATGCATTGAATGAGGCATGACAAGCATGATGATAGAAAAGTAAAACGTGAATGAGACAAGAATCATCCTGGGTATTTACAGCCTGTGTACCCCCCCACGACCCTTCACGGGATAAGCGGTTATACAATATGAATGACCTTTAACATAACTTAATTATTATAAAGCTGCTGCTGTTACTGCAGTATCTGAGATTCTGTGGGTATTTTTTACCGAAATGTTCAGTAAATAAAAACAAGCAGGGGTTTGTTTATTCGCCTATTCATTTTATTGTCTGGGCCCAGATTCAGACATTGCTCAATTTGTAATCACAGAGGAATGTTAAGTTCACTCTAAACATGTTTTCTTCTGGCCCCGTATGAATGAGAAAACACAAAAAACCTTTTACCCTTTTTTGGAACGTTACATCATTTTTTTATATGCTCCGCTTAGTCAGGGTGCAGTTACTAGGGGGAAACAAACATGCTGAGATGCTGACGCAGTGGGACCATTCCCGTGTTGCTTCCAAAAACAGCACATTAATGTTTGACTTCCATCCTATCCTGTGACTGACGAAGATTACATTATGCTGGTATTTGAAGAAATGACCCTTTCTGTGATTGAACTGATAATCAGCTGCTCAGTCAGCTCCAGCTTCCTCGCTGAGGATGGAACAGCAGGGATTTTTTAAACAGGCACATTGTTCCCTTATCTTTAAATCAAAACACTTATTCTTGGTAAGATTTTGAGGTGATTTTCTTCTGCTTCAATTTAGAGAAGGACTTAGAGAAGGATTTAGATGGGGGTAGGCTCGAGAGAGAGAAGGAAATGACACGGACACCGGGCAACAGATTAAAGAAGAAAAGGCCAGTAAAGCCTCCAGAGCTGATTCTGATCCTGATTCATGGCCAGAAAGTGAACACGATGACTCTGTCTTGGATGAGAACTATAGATCTGAGAAAGATGACCACCCAGATAGTGACAGTGATGCAGACACGGCTCAACATAGTGAGGAAGAAACAGGAGAGGAGGGAGGAGGTGAGAGGGAAGAAGAAACAGGAGCTGCACTCTGAGCGCCGCGCACCCCGCACGGCTTGTTCACCTGTAATTTGCAACTGCTAGTTTTTTGCAACATGGCTGAATATATTTCTGATTCTGAGGTTGTGGACAACGACTTTGTTTATGATGTTTTGAGCCAGAGTATACGGATGAGGAGTGTGTTAAAAGGAGGATGCGTAGGCAGAGAGATGAACAGCTGGCCAAAGAACAACAAACCACTGCACTTCCGCAAACAGATAAAGAAGCCAAAGACCATGGGCACACCCTGCACATTACAGCACTGCTGAAAAAACAAAGTTGTGAACTTCTGAGTGAAGAAACTAGAACAGATATATTCAACAATTGCTGGTCCATGACCTCATGGGAATCACCCAGGCTATCCAAACTTTAGTGGAAAATGTAAGTGGTTAGTCAAAGCAAATTTGTCATCTCTGCCTCCTTATGTCATCAACTTGTACTTCACTGGTTTCAGTCCAGGTTTAAATTTAGTATGTCTTGACTGTCTACTTTACTTTCCTTTAACTGCAGGTGCCTATGAAGCAGAAGAAAGGTGGTGTTGTATCATACCACCTGCAACTGGCAGATAGATGTAAACTACCTGTGTAGTTCCTGTTCAACCCCTAGGCATCGCCCCGAGAAGCATTGGATCATGGTTAGCTTGTGAACATGAAAACCAAAACTGATCCACCCAAACCCAAGATCAATGAGATTGGTACTTGGGGTATTATATGCTGGAATGGTATGACTGAAGGGCTAAGACGTAAGTTCAGTTCCCTTGCAAGTCTATCGTATGTCTCCATTCTAATTGCCATAGAAGTTTCTGGAGTCGGGAACAGTTCTAAGTGACCTTCACAAGGAATACCAGAAAACCGCTGGTAAAAGTAGAGCACATGTTGTTGTGAGGCATATTTCCGGAAAAGCGCTAGTTAGCAGAAATACTCTGTGTTCGTACCAAAAAAAAGACCAGTGTGATGTATGTACAGATCAGGATACCCTTACTACTCACATGATATTAAAGGCTCAAGCTCAATCTGAGGATAAACAGGAATCCAGTGACAAACTCTCAGTGTGGACAATGGACCTTCAGTGCGTTCTTCTGTGCCACAATACAAAAGCAAGCATGATGTATGATTAAAAACTAAATTACAGATACGCAACTTTACGTGCTTCAACCTGGGTATTGTTACGCATGGGAGGCGCATGAGGGCTCCCTCAGCAGCAAGGTTTTTCCCATCTGCAGTGCGAACACTTTCGGTCCTTTCGGTGTTTTTTTTTTTTTTTCGATTTAACTTCTTTATTGACTTTTCTTAATATTACAAGCGAGTTTAAGTACCAGTAGCATTTTAAGAAAAGTGTAGCAAACCTGACAATAACAAACAAAATACACAGAATAAGAAAAACAAAACAAAAAAAAACAATAATCATACAGTAATAATTATGAAATGAGATGAGCAAATAATGTAAAATAGTAAATACTAAGATGCACATTCTTGACAGTTAAGTTCATCACAAAACCATGTTACTTTACATGTCCATTCCTTGGACTTAATTGAAAATGTACATGAAGGGAGCAGAAAAATATTAGCCATCATGATCATCACTTTCCAATCATTTCCAAATAAGGGGCCCATACCTTCAAAAAGAGATCTAAGTTATCATTGATCCTATAAATAAGTTGTTCAAACGAAGCTATCTTGGTTAGCTCATCTCTCCATTCCTTAAAACTAATCTCTCTTTCCGACTTCCAGTGTCTCAATACAACCCTGTTTCCTGTTGTGAGGGCTAGCTTCACCCATGTAGGCATTTGTGTGGATAGGCCGGATTTCCCTGAGTTCTACCTTCAGTACTTTATTGATACATTGGATAACAGCCACCCAAAGGTTGTGCACCATCTCACATTCGTAGAACATATGTACCAAAGTGCCCCTCTCCTTCTTACATCTCCAACACTCATCATTCTCCCTAAGTCCCAACCTGGCCATTTTTGCTGGAGTCCAATAATTCCTATTCAATATTCTAAATGAAATAAGCCATGTCTGCATGTCTCGTGCTATAGTGTACCAGGACCTAACTGTTTCCTCCCAGACCTCCCAGTCAATATGTGTCCCAAGGTCTTTTTCCCATTCTAGTTTAACACCTTTATAGTTTGGGGGTTGGTGTTTTCTAAACATATCATAAAATCTGGAAGTCCCTCCTCCAAGCTTCCAGCCTGATTGCCATAGCTCTTGAATACCAGAGACAGGTACAAATTTAACCTTCCTATCTGCTGTTATAATACAGCTCCTGAGCTGAAGAAACTTCCAAAAATCTTTTCTGGGGATATCATATTTAGACATACATTGTTCAAAGGAGATCACATTTTTCCCGTCAAACATATCTTCCAGTAGCATCACCCCTGCCTTCACCCAATTTTCCCACATGACCAATTTTTTGTTAATTTTCAATAATTTATTATACCATATTGATGATCCCATGGTGTGATAATAATTCAGATGGCACGCCTGATGGGCCCATCTCCAACTTTCTCTAGAAAATACCAACACAGGGTTTCTGCAGGGTACATCACCTCCTGTCTGAGTGAGGAAAGCCTGTACTGAGAAGGGCTCTATCAACTCTTTCTCTATCGCCACCCAGGCAGGAGCACAGACCTCCGGCATATTTGACTTAGATAACTGACTAAGACTAAAGGCCCGGTGATACCAATCTATTCTTGGGCACCCTAAACCACCCTCCTCTACAGATGCATAAAGTTTCTTTTTATTAAAAGCAGGCTTCTTCCCCATCCACAAGAAGTCACTTATGGCCCTGTTAAATCTAGACAGAAGGGTGAGTGGGAAGTCCAAAGGTAGCATGCTTGTTATATAATTAATCTGTGGTATTATAATCATCTTCACTAGATTTATCTTTCCAATTAATGATAAACCTAATTTTAACCAGTTTGGGGGCCAACCGTGTTTGTGTTTGCATTGTCATCTTTGAGACGGCACGTTTGCATCCATCCCTGTACAAGGTCACCCAGCTGTACCACAATGACTTCATGAAGTTATATATGTCACCAACATTCGACCAGGTAGAAAAGTTGGCCACCCCACAGTCCATGACTCTCCAGTACTTGGCAGATGGTCGAATCCGGTACAAGTTGGATTTTGAGTCTGACTGGGCGGACCTGCCTCAGCAACACCAAAGAGCCATTCATCTTTCCTGTCCAATTGGCAATTACTCTCAGGAAATTCAGTGACTTGCAATGAAACCAGTACAACCAAGAGTGGCCCACCAGTACTATGACAACCTCCCTCATAGACAGTGTGAAGATGAGTTCACACAGCACCTGAGTGGGACTTTGGTTAAGGTTAGACATTTAAAACAACTTGGTTGAGGTTAGGAAAGTAAAACAACTTTGGTTATGTTATCTTTGTATTTATATGTATTAGAAAAATTGTCATGGCATATTCTGCCTATGTAACTTTTATTTGTTGTGCAATCGATGTTGGGTCTTGTCTTTTTTGGTTTAACTTACTGTTACAAAATCAATACAAAATACCAATGTGCTTGTTTTCTGAAAATGTTCAAATATACAATTATGGTAAATAATTAATAGCCAGATACAATATATATATATATATATATATATATATATATATATATATATATATATATATATATATATATTAGTTGTTGCTGCTTTGCTTGTAGCTCCGTTACCACAAGTGTACATTCTTCAATAAAGACTCTGGAGAAAAGACGTATGTTGTCCAGTAAAGTTGCTGTTACGTTCAGTCAAGTCCTCATCATGTGGGCCCAGATCCAGACACTACTTCATTTGGGGTGGTCATGGAAGCATAAGGAGTTCACACTTTAAACAAACAAGTGACCCACCAGGAAGGGTAGGAAGAGGACGAGAAATACCTCAAGGGAACACTTGACACAAATACTGTAAGTGGGCCTTTCCATGAAATCCTGACTGAGGAAACAAACAAACATACACTGACCTCATGGGACCATTCCTGCGTTGCTTCCAAAACCAGCTCTTAAAGTTTGACTTCCATCCTTTGACTGAACCTGGACCTTGCGTTTGACCCTTTTCAAACACTGCGTTAGCTGCTAGTTATTTATGTGCTGAATAAATGCGATCTCTCTATTTATCTAGGCAGAAGCTGAAGGTTTGCTAACACACAGAAGCTGTTTAGTCTGCTCCAACGGCTTCACTGTGGGCTAGAAAAGCAAGAAGCTATGAAGAAGCACACTGTTCACATATCTTGAAGAGACCTCTTTAACTAAAACAGTTATGAAATGGAAACTAGATATGAGAGCTGGAAACAAATGAACAGTGAAATGATAATAAAACGACAATAATGACGCGTCATAAATACACAAGGAATAAAACATATTTTAGTCTTTGAAATGTTTTAAAATACAACATTTTGCCATTATTTCAATACTGAAATATAAAGTTATGCAAAAATGAACTGGCATTATTTCTTATTTGACTTTAAATTGTCTTGTTAAAAACTCAAAAATGGTGATAGAAAACGTGCTGATGCTAGCTGAGCCATTTTTGTTTG
The DNA here is from genome assembly GCF_963514085.1 of Chelon labrosus. Lineage (NCBI taxonomy): Eukaryota > Metazoa > Chordata > Actinopteri > Mugiliformes > Mugilidae > Chelon > Chelon labrosus. Next base: position 17,768,592 of record NC_140346.1, read on the forward strand.
ATTTTATGGCCAGACTTCTTTTGTTGCAAATTAAAATTAATTTTTTGATTCCATTTCAAAATTTGTCGGTCTTTTTATTACAGTACTGAAACACAAACTTATAAACATGAGTTTGCATTTTTCTTTCTCTTATTTTATGTGAGGCTTCATATTGGCATGCTCAAAACTCAGGGACAGGGACTGAAACTGGAAATAGACAAATTCTCATCTTGAATGGCTAATGATGGCAGCCGCCTGTTTGTCATAATGTTTGCCGTGGCTGGTCCTGGTTTCCTTGTAGTTCCTGCACTGTTAAGTATTTTCCTGTAAAATAACAGTAAAGAACTGGCAGCAGGGTTGCCATTATGTTACTGTAAAATTAACATTTTTTTTACTGTCAAAAAATACAGCGTTTACCGTTTGTTAAGATTACTTTCACAATACTTTTTATTATTATCAATCTTCACAAAATCTACAAACAATGTGCTATGCGAATTTAGAACAGATCAGCATGTAATTGTGTCACGGGGCAGAAGTGTGGTTTTTTAACATGATTGAATTGTATTGACTTTTATCATTGCATGCTTTTACTGGTGTTGTGTTTTAATTGTTTTATTTATGTTAACTGCATGCGTGTGATTTTAACTTCTGCCCATGAACACATCGCCACACCTGGGAGGCTCCGCCCTCTCCCCGTATCACTGAACCAATCGGCAGCGGGGGAGAGTGGCGGAGGGATATAAACAGAGCACGACCCGGAAAAGATAGAGGCAAGATGGGAAAGAGACGCGAGAGAAATGGTAACATGTAGGAACAAAAGGGAACCACGGATGGACGGATGGATGGATGGATGGATGGATGGATGGAGTGAGGACTGATCAAGGACTAAGAACCAGAGTCATCATGTGAGAGGAATGCCAGAGGGACGTTGTGGCGGCGTGAGGGGAGGAGAACGAAGAGGAGGCCTTGAACGAGCAGAGAACGGCCGAAGGTAGCGGGTGTCCCAGCAGCGGGTGTGCCGGCCGCACGGACGAAGAGACCGCGGAGCGTTACTACACGAAGTACTGGCAGCGGCAGGGCAGTGCGCCCTGCCTGGCGGGTAAGTTTCTCCCTATGGGCCGTCAGTAACGCTCTTGTGTGTGGTTGTGCGGCGGCACCGGAACCCGTGCGTTGTGTGGGTACCTGTACTGGCCGTGTCTTTTTATCTTCCAGGTGTCAGCCGGGCAGCCCGCTGTCAAGAGAGAAGAAGAGGCGCCTGCGGCACCTGGAGCGGTGGATGGCCTCCGTCATCTTCCCCTCTGAGCCGCCTCGTCCCCGGTCTGGCAACCATGATGGACTCTTTTTAATTTTATTTTAGTAACGGACAGTTTTTAATGTTTATTTGCATCTTTTTAACTTTTGGTTTTAAAACCTTTTAAGGTTTTACTGTTTTAAGTTCTTTTAATAAACCTTTTGTTTTTAGTACACCGGCTCTAGTTGGTCTTCCGCCTCTCTCCTCTGGTCGCTGTCAGCGTGCTCTCCCCCGATAAAATCACCAGTACCTGTGCTCCCCCCTTCCCCTATAATAACAATAACTTTTCCATCATTATTTCATTCACTTCTCATCATCCTTCCCCCCTTGGTTACAATTGCACTGTGGAAAAAAGCTTCTTAATGCACTTTGACTTTTATTTTAACATGAATTTAGAATGTTCAGAAACAGGACACAAATAAGTCGGCGAGAATAACAGGGATTCAGACCTTCTACCCTGTAAGGGAGAGAGAAAGAGGGTGAACTTCAGAGGGAGAAAGAATTAAAGCAATAAGACAAGCTGGTGTCTCTGTGTGCGTGTGTAATGGTATTGAATAATCTCACCATTTTAAATGACCCACTGAAGGTCCATGAGTCTTCTCAGCAGAGTGGATACATGTAGGTTGACTGTTGTCCTCTTTTTGCTGGTGGTTTTGCCAGTGTGTTTTGATAAAACTTTGTCATGTCCAGCCTTGGAGCCTCGCTCAGGGTTTATACCACTGAAGTGCCTGAAAAATAATAGTGTCTCTTCAGACATAAAAATCAAGTTGTGTAACTCATTATCATAGCTAGCTACTGAATCATTCTGTCAGGTCATGCACATATTCAGTAGGCTGATGAAAACAAACTGAAAACATCGCTAGTATACTTTGCACCAATTTACAAATAAATAAAACTGCTACTCACCAAATAATTTGCTAGATGGGGATGGATGAAGAGAGGAACTCTTGCTAACAGTGTGGTTAATTTTCTGGCTGCTGGCGATTTATTCTCCAAATAAAGAAACAACCGCACTGCTGCTTTCAGACAACCTGGGAAAACCCAACTGGCTACAAAGTTTTCAGTTCACTGCTGAATAGTGGCTAGACTGCTTTCGGAGGTAATGTTTAGTTTTAAATGGAGGCAGTCATGGCCAGCAACAAAGGTCAAAACCCTCATTGAAGAGAGTGGCCGTGGTCTAACAAATTTCAGGTTGGTTTAAAGTTTAAAAGCTGCCTTAAATATATGAGTAAACTCAACTTTGAGAAAAGCTTTATTGCAACTCAGTAAGGTAAGTTATGTAAACTGCTTAGTGACCATTTATTGTTTGAACTTGGTTGAAATGACTCACTATGTCACATTATGCATTAAATAAAACTTACTTTCGTATGATTATATGTTGTTTCAACTCACAAAGTTCAGTTATACTGGTTATTTAACCCATGATTTTGTAGCATTTGAACTTACTAAAACTACTAAGTATATTATAACACCTACTGGAGAAAACTTAACGTCTTGTCAATAGAACATACAATTACACATGCTTTCAACTTACATTTTTCAGTAAAACTAACTATATACATCCACACCAACTGCCTTTTCATGTTACTTTAACTCTTGTTTCCAAGGCAGCTTTTGAACTTAAACTTGGAAACTGAGTAAACTAAAGTTTTCAATTATTGATTTCGTCTTGACTCATGATGGCAAGTTAACCAGTTTCCTAAAGATCACACTGAATAGACTTCATCTTTCCCAAGATGAATTCCTCCACTCAAAATAAATTCCAGTGTGCGTGTGTATGAGTGTGTGAGTGAGAGACAGAGGGAAACCTTGTTAAAGTTTGTATCTCAGGATCCTGTTCCGTAATCCATGTATTCTTGCAGAGGCTTGCTCACAACTCTCTGAATAGATAGATAGATAGGTTTTATTTGTCACATGCACAGTTATACATAGTACAATGCACAGTGAAATGTATTCTTGTACCTGCAGCCAGTAGTAAAAAAATATAAGTACTACAGTAAAACAGTAGTTTACACACAAGGTAAGCAATATAAGTGTAATGTACACAGAGAGAAATAGAATAAAAATATAGACTGTAAGACTCAAGTGTAAACTTAGAGGAGGGGTGGTTGTATATGTACATACATTTACAGTATTTAGCAGCTGCATGAATAAAGTGTAGTGGTGCAGTGGTATTTAAGTCCGGTTAAGGCTCAGAGTTGAGCAGGTGGATGGCATGTGGATAGAAACTCTTCTTCAGCCTCTCAGTCAGAGGGGGGTTCTGATGGTCCGCTCCACTGAACGGACCACTCTTTTGAGGGCCAGGAAGTCCTGCCTGGTACAGTTTCCCATCCAGGTGGTGATGCTCCCACACAAGATGCTCTCGATGGCGCAGGTGTAAAAGTTCCTAAGCACCTTGAGAGGGAGCTTAAAGTTTCTGAGGAGTCTGAGGAGGTAGAGATGCTGTCTGGCCTTCTTCACAATGGTGTTCAGGTGATGAGTCCGTGACAGGTCCTGTGAGATGGTCACTCCCAGGTATCTGAAGGTGTCCACTCTTTCCACCTCAGAGCCACAGATAATAAGTGGATGGAAGTCCCTCTGCTGTTTCCTGCTGAAGTCCACAATCAGTTCCTTTGTTTTGCTGACGTACAGCAGGAGGTGGTTCTCCCGGCACCAGTGGTCTGCCAGTCAGGAAGCTGTAAATACACCTGCACAGGGAGGAATCCAGGCCAGGGTCATGCAGCTTAGAGGCCAGTCGGGAGGGGACTATGGTATTAAATGCTGAGCTGTAGTCAACAAACAGCACTCTCACATAGTTTCCCTTACCAGTGTCCACATGGGAGAGGGTCTTGTGGAGGAGGAAGGTTATGGCGTCATCTGTAGATCTGTCCGGCCGGTATGCAAACTGTAGTGGATCCAAGGTGGTGGGCAGTGTTGAGGTGATGAATGTCTTGATCAGTCTCTCAAAACATTTCATCACCACAGATGAACTCAAATGATTATTTCATGGCATCCAGATATTCCAGGTTAATGGCGTATATTACACACATTAGCATTGCAAAACTTTGTGCAATGTCTTTCAGGTTGTGGAGAACAACAGTCTCCTCAACCACGACTGCAATGTCGAAAATGTTGTGTAGAATGGGCCCCTGTTCACTCCCTTCGCAGGCGATCAGCAGGCCCAGCTGTATACCCTTCATCGAGTCGTCCAGCATGTCAGTGTGTGCCTTGAAATTTTATGCTGGTGAAATAGACCATTTTCATAATTCAACACACTATATGTATAGGAAAGAGAGAAGAAGTGAGACAGAGAGTAAAGGAGGAAGAGAAAGCGACAAGGAAGGGAAATGACAAAGAGGAGGGAAGGAGGGTGTGGCGTACTCAGATGCCACTGTGGGTTCTTTCAGCAAGGATTTAGAGAGCAATGACGTTTTAGTTCTTTATTGTTTCACAACACAGATACACGTCCATAGGTGCCGTTCGCAGGCGTTGTCTTGCGCTGCCAACAGCCAAGCGTGTCGTCCTCTGTGTTTTGTCTCGTCTCTCCCAGGTCCAGCACGCTACTGTGTTTAAAAGGAGAGAGTGATTAATCTAACAGGATGCAGGTGTGCCAATCACTCTCACCTGGTGCTGCTCTCATGAGCCCTCTCCACACCTCTCTCCTGCAGCTGATGCACCACGCCCCCTCCACATACCTCCACCGCCTGACTTAGGCCGGGGAGCCGTCCGGCCTAGCCTCCCCATGGGAGCGAGAAAGGAAGTCGGCCACAGCCATCTGCGCCCCCGGCCTATGGATCACCTTGAACTAAAACAGCTGCAGTGCCAGATACCAACGGGTGATCCGAGCGTTGGCATCTTTCATGCGGTGGAGCCACTGGAGGGGAGCGTGGTCCGAGCAGAGGGTGAATGGGCGCCCCAGCAGGTAGTGCCGCAGAGCATCGACCGCCCACCGGATGGCCAGGCACTCCCTCTCCACTGTGCTGTACCTGGCCTCCCTTTCGGACAGCTTCCGGCTGATGTAGAGAACCGGGCGGTCGACACCCCGTACCTGCTGGGACAGAACGGCCTCCAGCCCTCTGCCCGACGCATCAGTCTGCAGGACAAAAGGGAGAGAGAAGTTAGGTGTGTGGAGAAGAGGCTCCCCACAGAGGGCCTGCTTTACACTCTCAAGCAACACCTGGCACTGCTCCGTCCACTGGACCGGATCTGAGGCACCCTTTCGGGTGAGGTCGGTCAAGGGACTGGTCAGCTCTGCGAAGTTGGGAATGAATCGCCGGTAATAGCCGGCCAGTCCCAAAAACCGCCGCACCTCTTTTTTGGTCTTGGGCAGGCTGCAATCGCTGCAGTCTTATCTACCTGTGGACACACCTGCCCGCAGCCCAAGTGGTACCCCAGATACCGTACCTCCCTCCGTCCAACTGCACACTTCTTCGGGTTGGCCGTGAGCCCCGCCCGACTCAGTGACTCGAGCACCTCGGCCACCTGCTGCACGTGCTCCGCCCAGGTATTACTATGGACGATAACGTCGTCCAGGTAGGCGGCAGCATATGCAGCATGTGGACGCAGCACACGGTCCATGAGGCGCTGAAATGTGGCTGGGGCCCCGAACAACCCGAACGGAAGTGTAACGAATTGGTACAAACCGTACGAAGTGGAGAAGGCCGTTTTCTCCCTAGACTCTGGAGGCAAGGGAATCTTTGGTCAAATCCAGCGTCTTAAAAAAACGACCAGTGCCCAGGCGATCCAGGAGTTCGTCGACCCGGGGCATAGGATAGGCATCAAACTGTGAAACATCATTCACCCTGCGATAGTCCACACAGAACCGGAGAGACCCATCTTTCTTGACTACAAGAACGATGGGGCTACACCAGGCACTGTTGGACTCTTCTATTCCACCCATCTCCAACATAGCTTTCAATTCGGCCTGAACCACTTTTCTCTTGTGCTCAGGTAACCGGTAGGGCCGTGAACGCACCGTCACGCCCGGGTGAGTCTCAATATGGTGTTGAATAAGGCTTGTGCGTCCTGGCAGGGGGGAGAACACATCAGCGTAACGTTGCTGCAACCTGGCTATGTTTGCTCTCTGGGACAGTGAGACATGGCTTTGGCAAAGGAGCAAGGCAGGATTGGTTGATTTTGGTACCTCAGGCCCCAACTCACCTCTCTCTGTAATTGCCGTCACCAGGGAAACAGACTCAGCCTCTCTCCAAGCTTTAAGGAGGTGGAGGTGATAAATCTGTGTCGCCCCTCCCCTGTCAGATCGCACAAGCTCATAGTCAACAGCACCCACTCGCCATGTGACCACAAAGGGTCCTTGCCACTTGACGAGTAATTTGGAGTTGGATGATGGGAGCAATACAAGCACTTTATCTCCCGGTGAAAATTGTCTTAACCTAGATCCTCTGTTATAGAGCCGCTGCTGACGTTCCTGGGCCGGGAGCAAATTCTCGCGTGATAACTGTCCTGGTGTGTGGAGTTTTGCTATCAGGTCCAGGACGTATTGAACTTCGTTTTTACTGGGGCTTGGACCTTCCTCCCAGCTTTCTTTAACCAGGTCCAAAACCCCGTGTGGTTTCCTGCCAAACAGCAGTTCAAAGGGAGAAAATCCCGGGGAGGCCTGGGGTACCTCGCGCACTGCAAACAACAGAGGATCTATCCACTTATCCCAATTGCGACTATCATCGTGAACAAACTTACGGATCATGGACTTCAAAGTCTTATTCAGGCGCTCAACTAGGCCGTCAGTTTGAGGGTAGTAAACACTGGTTCGAATTGACTTGATGCCCAATAATCCGTACAGTTCTCTCAGTGTTCGTGACATAAATGAGGTGCCTTGGTCAGTCAGGATCTCTTTCGGGATCGCAACTCGGGAGATTACTTGAAACAGCGTCTGCGCCACACTCTTTGCAGAGATGGTGCGCAGCGGCACTGCCTCTGGAGATCGTGTTGCGTAATCCACAAGAACTAATACAAAGCGATATCCACGTGCGCTCTGGTGAAATGGCCCGATGAGGTCCATCCCAATACGATCAAACGGGACCTCAATCAGTGGTAATGGGCGCAAAGGCGCTCTCGGGATGGCCGGTTGGCTCCTGTGAAGGCACCGCCGGTTCTCCCTCCCCGTCTGCAGTGTCGGACAACCTCGCGTCACCGCTGAGCACAGCGCACATATCCCATGTCCCTTTCGGCCGTGAACGCACCCCCACACATTGTCCCACTAACCTATCAAACCCTGGCCAATCAGTACCCAGAATCAGGGGGTGCGTCAGGCGGGAGCTAACCGCAGCCTTCACACTATGCTTTTTCCCCTTAAACCGAATTTCTACTGGTAGTACAGGGTATCTGTGAATATCCCCATGCACACACCTAATATCCACCCATCCTGCTTCTATCAAAGCCCCGGGTCGAATCAGATTCTGGTGAACTACAGACTGCGTGCAGCCCGAGTCCACCATCGCCTGATGTGTACCCCCCTCATGTGCCCGGCCCCGGGAGATAACAGCCAGATGGTCCTCCGCTAAGGTGATGGCAACCGCTAGGTCCGCCGGGCGGTGGCAGCGCACACAGTCTGACGTGGCCGCTGGGAGCCCTTCCACAAACTGCTCCAAAACTATCTTGTCCAACAGCCGGCCCTCGCCAGCGGAATCCCTGGGCTGCAGCCACCTGGTCGCCGCGTCATTCAGCTGCTGGGCGAACACAAACGGCTGATCAGCGGATCCTAGCTTGGTCCCCCAGAACCTGCGGCGATGATCTTCTACGGAGAAACCCAGTCGATCGAGGACCGCCCTTTTGATTTCTCCATAGTGTCCTCTGGAGGGGGCAGGCAGGCCGAGCGCCGCGGTTTGCGCGTCCCCTGACAATAGGGGAAGCAGCTGCACGGCCCACTCCACCCCCGGCCAGCTGCATGCCGTTACCGTCGCCTCAAACATTTCCAGAAATGTTTGTGGGTCATCCTGTGGTGACATTTTATGGAGTGTGAGCCCGGCGAGCGAGGGGGCTGGTGAGGCTGCCCCAGCCCGATTCACCATCACCTCCAGTAACTGTGTCTGTCTTTCTGTCTGACACTGGAGTGCTGCCAGCTGTTGTCTGCTGAGCACGGCCTGGTCCCGGTTCATCGCAGCAACGTCCGCCAGCATTTGTGCCTGCGCGGTTAGCGGTTGCTGCAGCTCCGTAATCTCTTATCCTGTCCTCCTGCTGAAGTACGCAAATGTGGCGTACTCAGATGCAGGGGCGAATGGTGTATAGGGGCGATTTGGGCGACGCCCTACCAGCTGGGAGAAAGAGGATTTTTTTTTTTACAAATTCTATCACAGCAAAAGTAGTTTTCAGTGTTCTAGACATATTATCTGTCATCAGAATCGTCAGGTTCAAGTCGCGTTTCAAATGGTCCCGCCTCTCTGGGCGAATTCATCAACGTGGAAAATCACCCCAGCTTCTCCCATTGACTCTCATGTTAAAACTTTTTTTTTCGGAAAATGAGCCTTCAATGCATTTTCAATGAGGATTTGGGGCTCGCCCTAACGCGCTTGAGTCATACGTAACTGAGCAAAGAGATGGCTGCTTGATTGGACAATTCATCAATCAATCACGTCCATCAGGAAGCATTCGCGCAATTTTCGTCGGTCGGCTGCATTGACTGTATATACTAGGTCGGCTGTGGAGAAGAAAAGGATGAAGGAGTTGGGACCCGACTGTCCGGACTTAAACATTTCGCAGCAGGCTACTGATCGTGGGAGGACATACACAAGGAGCTTCACCTCAAACGTGTATGCTAAACGGCTTTTTTTGTTTCCCCTGCGTGCTGTTTCAAAGTCCCGGGACAGAGATGTTATGGACTACAACGGGGATGAAGGACTTAAAACTAGGGCCGGGACTTTAACTTGTTAATTAAGATTAATTAATTACACAAAAATAACGGGTTAATCATTTTTTACGCATTTTAATCACACTTATTTTTGCACCGCGGAACGTTTCTCACTGGATGAGTTCGGCGGACCGATTATACTGGAGTACCAACTAGCGTCATTACTTCAGACTACAAACCACAGTGAACATGAACGAAGAAGCTGATGAAACCGCTTTGGTTGGCCCTTTGGATGGGAAATTTCAGTCATTATTCAATGGTATACTAAAAATTCATATGAAAAAATAACTGTTCTCAGGTCAAATATTTATATGCGATTAAAATGTTTGATGTATTAGCATTTTTAAACTTGCTGGATTTTACAAGGCAAATAAATTAAGTTAAAACTTAGTTCCATGGCCCCATTTGTCTTTGTAAGGAGATGTTCTATTTTGTCTTTATTATTTTGTCAGAATGCACCAGAATGCTTAGTTTGTACGTGAAAATCACAAAAATCTACTGGGGGAGGATGCCCCCAGAGTGGTGTTTCAAACTGGTTTCACCTGGTGGTGAGCAGTGTCAGTTTTCATTTCAGTGTATTGGGTGATGTAGCCTAACATAACATAGTATATAGTATACTTATGCTGTATAATTAACTGCTCTTTTCATTAAAGTAGAGCCACAAGCATCAACATCCTCAGACCCGCCACCACCACCACCACCATCATCATCACCATTATCATCATCAACAACAACATCCCCATCAGAGAGTTTATGGGATTTGTTTGATCACCGTGTTGGTGAAACCCAACGCATTCATAGCGCCACTGCAGATGCCACAGTGGAAATTAAAAAATACATGACTGATACCTTTATTCCAAGAACAGCTGACCCTTTAAAGTACTGGCAAGAGAGGGGAGTGATTTATCCAAACCTGAGTGTAATGGCGAAAAAATATTTGTGCATGCCAGCAACAAGCGTGCCTTGTGAAAGAATGTTTTCCAAGGCTGGGGAGGTTTACTCCAAAACAAGAAACAAATTAAATGCCAAGACGGCAGAACAACTGTTATTCTTAAATAAAAATTTATGTTGACATACAAATGTGTTGTTGTTTATTTTTCCCATGTTGAACCTGATTAGTCTAACCTGCTTCATTCCTTTATTTCCCTACAACATGTTCCCAAAAAAAAAAAGCCTGGGCCATAAGCATACATTTTAAAACCATTGTAACATTTTTCTCGAGTATATCCCAAAGGATAATATACTATGAAACTGAAATAACAAAACATCTGTAACTGGCAGATATGTATAAAATGCTCAGTTTACTCTAGGGATAAACTAGTTCAGGCATTTTAAGCATCAGCAGGTAATCGAACCTCGGCCGTTTAGGCCGAGTGCATGTGAGTTAACCACTGAACCACGTGGCGGTTGACGAAACATCGCGTTCCATGTCGGCTATTTATATTCTTTGTCTGAAGCAGTTGCGCTTCATGGTCAAAATGTGATGTTCGCAAAACAGGCCACTAGATGTCACCATAGAGTTACGTGTGTCGGATTGTTTCGAAGCCTCGACACAATTCCGGCGCAATTGCTTCGAACGTTTCGTTGTTTCACAAAGCCTCGTTCTGCCCATCCATATTTATTGTTTCACAACACAGTTACACGCCCATAGGTGCCGTTCGCAGGCGTTGTCTTGCGCTGCCAACAGCCAAGTGTGTCGTCCTCTGTGTCGTGTCTCGTCTCTCCCAGGTCCAGCACGCTACTGTGTTTAAAAGGAGAGAGTGATTAATCTAACAGGATGCAGGTGTGCCAATCACTCTCACCTGGTGCTGCTCTCATGAGCCCTCTCCACACCTCTCTCCTGCAGCTGATGCACCACGCCCCCTCCACAGACTACGGTGGCCTGGAGGTGCAAATCAACATTACAAAACATAAAACACTTTTACAAATTCTGAAACAAATTTACATTTCAGAAAACAAAACTACAAGTCTTAAAACAAAATTACATTTCAGAAAACAAATTTACATTTTAGAAAACAAAATTACATCTCAGAAAACACATTTACAAGTTGCAAAACAAAATTACATTTCAGAAAAAAAAATTACAAGTTGTAAAACAAAATTACATTTCAGAAAACAAATTTACAAATTGCAAAACAAATTTACATTTCAGAAAACAAAATGACAAATAACATAACACTTTTACAAAGACCAAAACACTTTTACAATATCTGAAACAAATTTACATTTCAGAAAACAAATTTACAAGACACCAAACACTTTGACAAACTGCAGAAACAAATTTACAAAAAGGCCAACATCAACCGGAAAGGGAATGTACCAACCCCGGGGTTGGTACATTCCCTTTTTGGTCTTTGTAAAAGTGTTATGTTATTTGTCATTTTGTTTTCTGAAATGTAAATTTGTTTTGCAATTTGTAAATTTGTTTTCTGAAATGTAATTTTGTTTTACAACTTGTAATTTTTTTTTCTGAAATGTAATTTTGTTTTACAACTTGTATTTTGTTTTCTGAAATGTAAATTTGTTTTGCATCTTGTAAATTTGTTTTCTGAATTGTAATTTTGTTTTGCAACTTGTAAATGTGTTTTCTGAGATGTAATTTTGTTTTCTAAAATGTAAATTTGTTTTCTGAAATGTAATTTTGTTTTAAGACTTGTAGTTTTGTTTTCTGAAATGTAAATTTGTTTCAGAATTTGTAAAAGTGTTTTATGTTTTGTAATGTTGATTTGCACCTCCAGGCCACCGTAACAGAGGGATAAAAAGAGGAAGAGAAGGAGATCAGGAGATATACAAGGAAAGGAAGACGGAGAGAAAAGGGCAGAGGGGGGAGCAGATGGAGAGGGTGAGAGAAGGAAAGAGTAGGCGTGAGTAAAGGAGGAAGAAAATGAAGAAAAAATGGAGAAGGTAGACAAGAAGGGGAAATGTAGAGGAGGGGAGGAGGGATGGAAAGAGGAAGAGAAAGAGATTAGGAGATTGACAAAAATAATATACAATTTTTCATTATAGACAATTATTCTCACATCACACATCCTGATGGCATTAGAAGCATCTTCATCCGATATAAAGTGTGGCAGGCCAAGAAGCACAGCTGCCCTTCTTCTCCAATTTGTGTCCTACAAGACTCTCCGGGACGTCCTCTTCTGGGGATTACATACAAAGTTGTGATTACTCGTCTCTCATTGAACAGTGCTGGCCCCTGGGAAATTACTTCTGTGATGAGTGGCTGATGTAGCAGCCATCAGCTCTTCCAACAGCTGGTGATCAGGGTCTTTCTTCTGCATTTCAGCCTTCATTAGCTCACGCTTTTCCTCCATGTTTTCAGGACACCGTCCTTCAGGTGGATCAGGACAGTGATTCACCTGACCCTTCTTTGACTTCTTGAACCGTTTTCAATTGAGCCTTCTCCTTTACGTTTGGTTATGACGACCTCAGGGCATCCCGCTGCACTCAACTGTTGCCGGTAGTTGCCGAGCTTAAACTTCAGGCTGTGAAACCATGAATACCATCCCCGTTTGGACCCTGGCTCTCGCAGACAGGGATGCTTCTCCACCAGTGTTTTGGCTACATTCTCATAGTGAGCCCTCTCAGGATAAGCACTAATCTTCACCATACTATCTGCAAGTGTGTCAAGAATATCAGTCTTTACACTTTTCAGAATCAGTTACAGTTAGCTTCTCTCAGTTGCAGCTCTGCATCATGTGAGAACTGTGGAATTGGGAAGGGGTCAGGACAATCGACAGAATCTCCACTACAGAGTGATGGAAGGCTGCCTGTATCCAGTGTCGAATCTGAGTCATCAGCTGAGAACGATACTTTTAATGTTGCCCGCTCTGTAGGACAGTCTTTGATGTCCGTTAGGTTGCACAACTGATTATTAAAATCAGGATCCTCGAACTGCAAAATAAATCCCCCTCTTAGACCAAGGTCACGGTACAGCTCTTCGACGCTTGATTGGATGCCTTCAACTGACAGACGTCTGATTTCGCTTTCTGACACGATGATAGGAGTGATAGGATGATAGGAGCGTTGTAGACACTTTTACCTGAAAATGGAAAGAAGATGCACTTTAAGATATCCACTATAAATTATTTTAATCCTTTCACCTCGCACCCCTGTCCTTAAATTGTGCTTGTCCGGACTGTAGAATCTTTTTTCTAATGAGAATGTGTGTTTAGTGTTTTCATAGGGGGAGGTAGACAAGGAGACGAGGAAGAGCAGAGGAGGCAAAGAGGCAGAGGAGGAAGGAGAGGATGAGAGGAGGAAGAGAAGGAAAGGGGGAAGCAGAAGAGGAGGAAGAGAAAGAGAGGAGAAGAAGGAGGTAGAGAAGAATGAAAAGAGAAATGTAAAAGTGGCATTCCCTCCAAAACGAATGATCTTCAGCAGTGCGTATAGAAAACTATAAAAGTTCTTCAAAATTTTTAAGCCGTAATATGAGTGTTTAATTACTTACAGTAGGTTTATCTCAGTAAGAAGGTCTTGGGAGTGACCAGGAAGCCTTCAGATTTAAATCAGTTTTAAATAAACGGTGAATGACGGAAACATATTCCGGGAAAACTTTCTGTAGCAACTGAACCATTTATTTTTTTTTTGCTTGTAAATAACAAAATGAGTCTGGAGGGAAGTATGGCGTTGAAAATAACTCAGCCAAGTGTTTGAGCTCGATGATTAATACCCATGTTTGATCTTCTGGAACGCTGGTGACCGATGATGAGGGAAGGAAACGCACAAGACTCCAATTTTGTTTACAGAGAACTTAAAAGGAAACGTTCGATTTCACAATTCAGTTTGGGTACAAAGCCTTCCAGCACCATCATGTAGAAAATCAGGAGGAAAGCCTTGGCATGCATGTAAACCTGTCAATCTGTTGAGAGGACATTCTTGTTTTCACACCATCCACAGACACGTACAATTCTGGAGTCCGTAAAATAAATTTACCACTTCTAACATCACAAGTCTGTATTTCTTCACGACTGCACAGACAAAACCTACTAAATTTATCCACATTAAAGTACTCCTGGAACCCACCTAAGTAGTGTGCAGCCAAGTTATCTGCAGCCACATACAAAATGGTCCCGTTTACATTACAACCAAGTTTCTCAACAAACACACCAACTGTTTCTAGATATTGAATGTCTTTTATCAGTGACTCCAAAACACTATTATACCCATAAATCTTCAGTTCAGTCTTGCAGAGTAAAGCTAGGTAAACTGATGACAGTAATGACTTGTATTTTTTGGCACATTTTCAAGGATCCAATATACACCACAGGCTGACCATGATAAGTTCAGCTGGACTGTTTACCCTCAGCTCATTCAATACTTGGTCTCTTTTGATAAGTTCAGAAAGTAATTTTAGAATAGGGACATAAACAAAAGTATGAGACCTTTTTTGTCTTCTCAAAACATATTTAACAGGTTCTATGACAGTAAAGTTATGTCTATAAAATGCCTGCCTTTTATATTCTGTACCTAGAGACCCCTCTCCTGAAAGTAAAGAAAGTGGGTTGGTGCTCTATAATGCTTCAGTCAATGATGCTGTTAATTAATCAGATGTGCAGTTATGCTCCTGGCTGGATTGCTGACTGTGACACATGAAGGACTGCTTGCAGGGGAAGTAAAAGGGATACAATCCGCCGCTGAATGGGATTGTGCGTAGGTTGAAATTCTGATTCAGACAGTTCTGATGACACTGAATTGTTCAAGTCTTCCTCATTATCATTTACAAAGCCTTGACTGTGGCATTTTACAACAAGCTGCCACAGTACTTTAGGTAGGACCCAGTTGCAGGACACCAAGAGGTGAGGCAGGTGTTGGTAAAAATGAATTTAAACAAACAAAAGGAAACACAAAGCGCTGCTAAATGGCAGGATAATCCAAAACAAGATGAACACCTGAACATGACAAGACCAAAACTTGACGTAACACGTGGCAGGAAAACAGTAACTCTACACTAAGACCTGACAAGGCAAGACATGGGGGAAAAAAACAAAACAAAAAAAAACACGACAGAGGTCAAAGGGAAAGGCAGGATTATATATAGAAGGGCGGAGAAGACATAGGTGAAAACAATCAGGGCAGGCAATTACATAGGTGGGAAATCACAGGACAGGAAGAAGGCAAGACAAGAAACAAAGAAGAACTTGAAATATGAAAAAAACACAAACATGAACACAGGAAATCATAACTCAGAACCACGAATGTAGCTGGAGTGGAGGTGACCCTCGGAGCCAGAACAGGAGCCATCAGCAGAGCTGGTCTGGTACAAGGGCTGGAGCAGGACATGAGTCGACCCTTGGGATCAGTACTACAGGGGCTGGAGCAGGACATGAGTCGACCCTTGGGATCAGTACTACAGGGGCTGGAGCAGGACATGAGTCGACCCTTGGGATCAGTACTACAGGGGCTGGAGCAGGACATGAGTCGACCCTTGGGACCAGTACTACAGGGGCTGGAGCAGGACATGAGTCGACCCTCTGGGCTGGTACAAGGGCTGGAGCAGGACATGAGTTGACCTTTGGGGCCAGAACGGGAACAGGACATGAGTTGACCCTTGGGGCCAGAACGGGAACAGGACATGAGCTGACCCTTGGGGCCGGTACAGGAGCTGGAGCAGGAGCGTAGGCCAACCTGGGAGCCGGGACAGGAGCACAAGGAACAGGAGTATAGGCCTTCCTGGGAGCAGGGATAGGAGCACAAGGAGCAGGTCGCTGGAGGTTGGCCTGCGGCCAGCTGGCCGGAGAACCACCACAGTGTGGCCGGCAGAACGGGGCGCCAGAGGCTGCCAGTATAACCTCCCCGTCCCAAAATCAAAACAAGATGAACACGACAAGAACAAAACTTGACACATGACAGGGAAACAGTAACTCTATACTAAGACCTGACAAGGCAAGACGTGGGAAACCTTAATGTTAAGTTGATTTAAATGATAGAAACAAGCCATGATAACTTATTAAGCTGGTGCCTTTTTACAGTGTAGGTTTAGATAAAGGAGACACTGTGTGAAAGGTCAGGAGAAGGCAGTGGTTTTGGTTAAATGTGTAAATAAACTTTTGCCATCCGTAGAAAATACTCCCACTTGCACAGGCCCAGGTGTTCCGCCCACCTGGGCCTGTGCAAGTGGGAGTATTTTCTACACCATCTATAAACAAACCACAACTTTCCTTTACAACTTTCACTTACTGTGAGTCAGACACACTGCTGTTACTCAAGGTGGAAGTGACTGATACGTTCAGGAAATTAAACGATTATTCACTAATCTTTGTTTAATACCTCATCATCTGGGCCCAGATCCAGACATTACTTCATTCAGGTAGTCACGAGCCATGTGTTTTAGTGTGAACTCCTCACACTTAAACTTAAGTGTTTCCTCTTTAGAAGAAGAAAACAAAGATTGTAAACAAAGGGATTCTCTGTCATTTCCTGAATAAGGAAACAGATAAACTTATTCTGAAGGTGTGGGACCATTCCTGTGTTGCTTCTGAAGAAGTAAACTTTGAAGGGACATTGGAATTGAGTTTCCTGATCATACTCCTTTGTCTATCCTCCCCGTCTCGTCTCCCCTGCTGATCAGAGCCTTGATCATACATACCTGAGTGTCACTCCTTTGTCCTTTTGCCCTTCTGTTCTGACCATGTCTGGGAGCCACCCCTGCCCCGTACTGAGTTCACCCTCCTGTGTAAAGTTGCCGTCAACTGACCAATATACATCCACTATACGATCTATCAGGAACTGTCTGCAACCACACCTGGGGACAGGGTATATCTGTGCTCTGGCCCTGCATTCAGGGTCAGTCTCCGGTCTCGGACCCACTCTGTGTCGGTAGGCTCAACATGACCTGGAACTCCATTAAACTTGCACCACTTCAGCAAACTTGGAACTAGATTTGGATTGTTTTTTCACTTCCAAAACCGGATTCACTGTGGGTGGGAAAAGCATGAAGAAGCACACTGTTCGTTCATCTTCTTCTGTAACCGCTTGTCCTGTGAAGGGTCTCAGGGAGCCCCTATCCCACTCAGGAGGCGGGAGAAGGAGAAAACACAGCACAAGGAAATGCTCTTCCAAATTATACAAGCATAAATAAAGGGTAAAAGAGCGTAAATAACAAGCAAACAAACTCATGCTGATGCTATGACACCAATCCTGTGTTGCATCCAAAAACAGCTGTTAACGTTGGCCCTACCTAAAGCCTGTAACTGTTGGACCTTGTCTTTTATAAACATTACATTATAGTGACATTAATGAGTGTGCGGTATTAATGCAGCCTTTCTGTTTATGTCCATCATAGTTTTGATTGAAAGGACTGAACAAGGCAAGACATGGGAAACCTTTTATGTTAAGTCAATTTAAATGATAGAAACAAGCCAGGATAACTTATTAAGCTGGTGCCTTTTTACAGTGTAGGTTTATAAAGGAGACACTGTGCGAAAGGTCAGGAGAAGGCCGTGGTTTTAAACCAAACCACAACTTTCCTTCACAACTTTCACTTTCGTACTTAGGTTTCTGGGTGAGTACGCACTCAAAACACACTCAGGAGGCAGGAGAAGGAGAAAACGCAGCACAAGGAAATGTTTCTGCAAATTATACAAGCATACGGGACAGGAGCACAAGGAGCATGTTGCTGGAGGTTGGCCGGTGGCCAGCAGGCCGGAGAACCACCACAGTGTAGCCGGCAGACCGGCGCGCCAGAGGCTGTCTGGAGCCTCATGGCTAGGCGTGTGCCCAAAAAAAAGGAAACCTGGATGGCATCAAAACTACATATTAAAGCTGGAAACAAATGGGCTACATTGGAGACGGACTTCAATAGTGACACAATAAACAGTTTGGGGGAATGCTGCATTAAAATTAATTTGGTGATGTTTGGTTAACCTATTATTTCAGTACTGAAATACAAACCTATTTAAATATGAATTAGCATTTTTTTTCTCTTATCTTATTCACATGCTCAAAACTCAAGGACAGAGGCCAAAAGTAGTAACAGACAAATTCTTATTTATAATAACTAATGATGGCAGCCACATGTCGGTCCTGGTTTCCTTTTTGCTCCTCGTTCATTTTCTGTCAGCTAGTGGTTGCGTCAGCGTGGCTACAGCTACGGATCTGGCAACTGTCCAAGAAAAGAAACCACTGTAATAATGTCTTCAGGCTACCAGTGTAAAACCAACTAATTTTCAATGGGAGCTGGCAACTTGAAGCCTCAGACTGATCCTAAATGTTTTTCAGCACTCCAGTTTATTTCAGTTGCTCATTCTTAAAAAGCAGAGCAAACCTTATCAACACCTCAGCAGCAAGTTAACAAAAATGTAGCTGGCCACGCTTTTGTACCTTTGTGTGGACTTAAGAATTAAAAATCTGAGGTTCTGCCGTGGTCCTTGCCCACCGCCTTGTGCAATCAATATTTACTACATAATGATAACCCGATCAGGCGTAACATTATGACCACCTTTCTAGTATTGTATAGGTCTCACTTGTGCCTCTAAAACAGTTGTGACTCCTCAGAGAATGGACATGGGCCTTCTGAGGGTGTCCTGTCGTGAGTGGTAACATAATGTTGTTAGTGGGGGCCTTTGGGTCCTATGGGTTGAGGGGAGGGGCCTCTGTGGATCATCCCATACATACTTGATTAGTTAGGGATTTAGTGAATCTGGAGGCCAGGTCAACACCTTGTGCTGTTTTTCATGTTATTTGAGTTGTTCCTAAACTGTTTTTGTGTGTGTGCCTGTGTCAGGCTGCATCCTGCTGGGGATGGCTGCTGCCAGCAAGGAGTGTCATTGCTAGACCAGTAACATCCCCACGAATGCCATGTCAAAACGTTTCCCAGCAGAATATTGTACTGTCACAAGATGATCAATGTTATTTACTAGTGATTTGTCCAGCCCTGTGCTGAAGGAACGGGTAGAACTACCAGGTCCACCATAAGGGGGAACTGTAGCGTGCCCTTTCGAGGCACAGCATTTGCACAATCAGCCTTCTCCTTTAAAGCAATAAAAACTTGGAACACACTCCTGATTAATCTGAAAACCTGTTTAGATTACTATACCTTCTCATATGAGGTGAAAAGATTGTATCTAGGCACCCAATCTTGCCTAATACATCACAGTAACAGTTTGCTATCTTTCCTATCTTTTAATTTGTGTGCGTGTGTGGAAGGGTTAAAGCATAATGAGTCTGTTGTCACTAAGGTCAAAAGTGCAGACTAGTCTACGTGTTAGTCATATATTTACAGATGGCTCAAATGATCCTAAGATCAACAGTACAGGTGCTGCAGATGTCAACATTTAGAAAGACACAGCTGCTAAAAAAAGTACATCAGATTATTCTCATCATGCAAACTGTTGGAAATGCTACAGAAAAGCTCAAACAAAGACACTCTTGAGCAGTGTGTCAGGTCTCATCACGTAGAAGAGACATGCATGAAGTCTTTCACGTACTGCTCGGACCGCACACAGTAAGGGTTTTCTCTTGAGTTCCCACACAGACAGGCAAGGAATGCAAAGAGCCCTTTGCCCTGGCACCATCACTGGGGAACTTCCGTGCTTGGATGTTTGGATTTCAGGTGATAAATTAAACCCAGCATAGAGACATTCTTTGCAGATGCACGCCTCTTGAAGTTTCAGGATTACACATCAGTGGGTTTATATAAAGGTTGAGACTCTTAAAAGTCATTAAATCATTTGTGGTAAGAATGTTTGGTCATTCATGACTGGGGGAACAAACCATGAAAAACAGATTAGAGAAAATAATTATCTTATTCTCCCTGATGCAGAGAAAATAGTGATTTGACTGTTCTCAACATATTTTCCACGACCACGGGACGCGTCTTTCGACATGGTTGTTTAAGAAACAAGAAGCTACTCATTGCAAAGATAATCGCCCACGCAGTAATTATCCAATATTTTAAATACAGGTGGCGATTTTTGTTGTGGCCGGGCAGTGTATATACCGTACAGAAATCTGTGGTGCGGTCGTTGTAAATAACTTTATCCTGCGGAGGGCAGTGTTGCGCTCAGTAGAGTTAAAACTGCCAAAAATGTAAAGAAGAAGAAGAAGAAGAAGAAGAAGAAGAAGAAGAAGACGCGGAAGCAACAACGATGCGCTTGCAGGCTAATGCTGCTAGCTTGAGGAAGCAGTCTGTAAGTGTGTGATTAAACAATAAGGGCCGTAGTGAAATGTTTGTGCATCTTTAATTGAAGTGTTGTTCAGTTTCTGCCGCTGATGAGAAAAACAAAAAACGTATTTTTATGCTTGTATCGTGTCCACATTCAACAAATATGTGACCAACACAGTTGTGCTAACTTTTAATGAAGGTTACCAGTTTTTCTTTCTCCCTGATTGAATAAAATACTTGATTTGTTTGACGACCTCACTTGAAACACGTTAAGCTTTAATATTTAGTTTTACTTTTGCTTAAATGTTAAACTAGCTACAGTTTCATTAATAAGAGCTAACAACTTCTAGCACGTAAGTTAGCACAAACAACAACAACATGCGATGTTTTCTAACCGGAAATAATGCAGTTAACCACTCATTTGTTTTGTATTATTACTGAAGGGTTGTTTACATCGATATCTTGAAGCTAACTTTTTAGGCTCATCTTTTAGGAAGGAGGAAACTGTCCAAACAGTCTTAAAAAATATCGACCACATGTTAACTACATCAAAATGCCAATTTAAACTGGTGGTTTTGTCTGAAAATAGACTCCAAACCTCCCATATGCTTGATTAAAATGAAATAAAACGATTAAAACAGTTATTCTGCCCTTTTTGGTAAGAACAGCGTTGAAAAAGTGACTTTATAAGAAGTAAAAATTGTTGTTATATCACCTTATGTTAAAATGAGGCTGTGTTGCTACATTAATCTGTGGAAAAAGCCCCAAAATGCTTCTTTGTGCATAGGAAGGAAGACGAAAGGACGTGCATGCACATAGCTAAAAGACCATTTCTGAATTATAATTATCTTGTTTTCAACCTGAGCTCTTTAGGTTGCTTTAATCGTGCAACCAAGGTGTCTGCAATCTTATAAACTTCATCTGAGTCTTCCCGCATATTAATCCTGTCACTTTAGTCCGCGACTTCACAGGAATTATTGATGACATCTGAACATGGTGATGTAAATACAAATGTTGTTGTAGGATATTATTTGTTTGTACTGTTTTAAAATAGGTCCACATTTTGAATTTGATACCAGCAACACATTTAATAAAACTGAGACAAGGTCAAGGTTCATGCCTGGTGGAATATCTCACAATTTATTAGCTCAGTTGTCAACAGCGCCATGACCATAGACAAAAAAAGAACGGGAGATATTTACCACTTAGTGAAAGACAAAGGCTATCAGCACAAAATTTTGAAGATTTCATCACAGCACAAAATATAAAAGGTGTCCAGGATAGGATAATTGCACTGGCTAGTTTGTCACTGCATTAAAAAAAATAAAAAATTAACAAGAATTCCACTATTTTGTTAAAGAATCTAGAAATGTACTTTGTTCAATTAAATTTAAGTTTTAAGAGATCACATTTACAATGTACAGCATTTTTGGAGATGGATTTCTAGTATAAGAAGTCACTTTCAGAGAGCAGCTGAGGGCAGCTTTCTCTTGAGATTGTAATTGCTTTTGAGAACTGATTCTAGTCATTTGTTATCGGTTACTTAGTTTAGATTTTCAGTTCAAGAACCTCTTAGCTTTCTGTGTGAGTATATCCCAGAATAAGACTTTTTTTTTTTAAAGTAGAGGGGGTATTGTCCTGCTGGTGTGAATGATTTTGTTTTATCTTCCACAGGTGTTGGCACAAAGACTCAGTATGGCGACGCCGGTGTCTGTGATCCGCCTGCCCAAAGGCCCGGACCCCAACAGCCGCGGATTTGACCCCAAGTCTCCCCGCTTCATTGCTCTCTGCCGTACCGCCATAACCACGTCAGCTGCGTCTGAAACCGACCCCGAGCAGCTGCAGAAAGAACAGCATGCTCGATCTGTGCTGAGAGAAGGTTTCCTCCGCTGTCTGCTCTCCATAACCAACAAGAAGGTTCAGTTTCACATGCACGAGAAGGTGAATGTGGAGGCCACGTTTGGCGCGTCGGATATTGACGTGCTGAACTTTCAGGTGTCGAAGCTGCACACTCCCATCGGGGTGCAAAAGGAGGCGCTGATCAGGAGTCAGGATGTGATTTCATTCACTTTTGACGTATGAACACTGCAGGCTGTTTAAACAGATTTGAATGACATTTGGGATAAAAGGCACTTGGGAGTCCCATTTGTTGTTGTAAGTGGGCCCTGATTTCACACTGTGAGATGGTTTATAAAAGTGTTCATCATATTATGTGTGGCAGTTGACGGTCCAGCACTGACGAGCAGTCCCACTTTTTCAACACAAGAGGGCGTCCTATACCTTTAAGAGAAGTTTAAACCTGCTGTTGGTGTTCGGCAGGTTCTCAGCGGATTACAGATTATAGTAAGTAAGTATTGATAATGTCATCATATTTTCCTGATGACTGTCAGTGCTTTCACCATA
This sequence comes from Chelon labrosus, assembly GCF_963514085.1. Taxonomy (NCBI): domain Eukaryota; kingdom Metazoa; phylum Chordata; class Actinopteri; order Mugiliformes; family Mugilidae; genus Chelon; species Chelon labrosus. The sequence continues at coordinate 17,791,212 of NC_140346.1, forward strand.
TGTTTGCCTAAGTCCATCTTGAGGAATAACTGAGAAGGTAGAGGCGTTTGTGGTTTCTTTCTTTCCCACAGTTGAGGGCCTTGATGATAATGAAGTTAAGATCAATAAATCAATCCATATTTCCCCAGACACATAGCCTGGCATTGTATTAATCAGATCATGTCTGCTCTACACTGTCTTTCTTTGTGAGATAAGATAAAAAAAAATATTGCTGTTTTGGAGTTACACCTTGTCTAATTTAATTCTTTAAAGCAAATGAAATGATGCACTTTTATCATCCTCTTGCGTTAACTACAGTTGTGACTGAATGTTCATTTTGTGTTTGGGAAAATGTTCAGTACTTTGTAACATATAGAGGTGTTTTTGAAAATTACAGCTTCTGAAGAAAACAGTTGTTTTTCACATTTTCTCTTCGAAAATCATTTGTGTCCACATCTATTAGAGTTTGCGCTGCTTGGAGATTCAGTCTTGGCCCATAACTCTCAGTATATCTGTGAAGTGTATCTCTTTGTCAGCTGCATGACTACAACCCAGAACTGTTTCATGATCAAATAACCGTTTCAGTAACCTTTGGAGCCAAGATGCCAAACATTTGGTATTTCTGAATTGTAAGAATTACCTAATCCTCTTTCTCATACATATTTCAAAGCCAGTATCAGAGTTTGGACTAATTTCAAACAAGAAGGATGACAAAATCCTTGGCCTCCGAGAAGCAGTGACAGTTTCACTGTTCTCTAATGCTCTATCGACTGACTACAGATCCACTGACCAGGAAGTTAACATGTACACCGATCAGGCATAACATTATGACCGCCTTCCTAATATTGTGTAGGTCTCCCTTGTGCCTCCAAAACAGTTGTGACTCATCAGAGAATGGACATGGGCCTTTTGAAGGTGTCCTGTGGTGTCTGGCAACAGAATGTTGTTAGTGGGGGCCTTTGGGTCCTATGGGTTGAGGGGAGGGACCTCTGTGGATCACCCCACAGATACCTGATCAGTTTGGGATGTAGGGAGTGTTTATACCACTTAGAAATCCTAATAGGATGGGTTTCAAATGTCCCAACTAAAACTATTGCAGCAGGACTCAATTTACATGCTTCTGTGAATCTGTTTTGTCTTTTCATGATTGTTTCACATCCTTATATAGTAGCATTTTGTGTTTTTGTTGCTGTGTTGTGTTGACTTTCAACAAGAAACGTTACTGAAGTCACTTTGAATAGAAGTTCAGTCCCAGGATTAGTTAGTGTGTCTGTGCCCAAAAGGCCTGTTCTGTCAAACACGAGTGCAGAGCTTCAGTAATTGAAGTGACTGAAGTGGTAAATACTAAAATACGTACATAAATTACTCACTAAATACAGTCAAAGCCAATAAAGGCACCAAAAGTGAATATTTACAATAGATGCATGTGTTTATCGATGTTTCATAAACAGATATTTCTCATAATTTGCGTCTGTATTTATTTGCCTTCATTTTAATTTAGAATATCTTGTTCATTTCTACATTACTTATATTTATAAATGTATTTATTTCTGTATTACTTTTCCTAATTAACCCAAATGTACTTAATTTATTCCATTTCTTTGCCTTCCTCATTATCCAGTTGAGTGGGACTAAACAAACAAAGCGGTTTATGTCGCATTTATAGTCTATTCATTTATTTGATCTTGGAAAGTTGGATCCTCTATAGATCAAATGTACAATCAGCTCATATCTCCTGAAAGTTTCAGCAAAAGCCGACACCGAGCACAGATATGATGGCAGCCAAGACATTAGTTATTTAAATCCTTGGTCGTAAATACAAAACACAAGAACAAGATTCATCATTGTTTAGCACCAGCCTCATCGTGAGGAGGGAGGGGGAGGAGGGGGGGGGGGGGGGCATCAATACTATTTAATCTTCCTAAAAGGTGTATTTTGCGAGTTCCCAATAAGTCATTTTATTTGAGTGCCATTAGGCGGTCGTGCTGTGCCTGTGTCTCTGTTTGTACCTGAATTATCTGACCACTCAGTAGAGACAGTCATCAATGAGGCAGTGACTCATCCACTCCCTCTCTCCCTCTTTCTCTCTCACCCTCCCTAATCCGAAATATGACTGAAACCTCGTATGACGTCATCGGGCCTGTGTGATTCAATCAGGAAGCCCTCAAGGACAACCAATGTTAATTTCATATTCACAGGCCTGCTGCTCTATGACCAGCAGCTCCTCAGCTCTCACTCTCACCTCTGTGATGACTGTCCGTAATGACTGCAGCAACACGTACCATGCACAAACATGCCTTTCCATTTTCTGGTCATTTATGCTTCTTTGCACACACACACACACACACACACACACACACACACACACACACACACACTCCCATACATCGTATAAACACATAATATATTGCACTGGGACGCTTATGCACAACGTAAATTGTTTATTGTTGATTACATGCATAGAAAACATTTAATGAAGAAATGTACACCAATCAGGCATAACATTATGACCACCTTCCTAATATTGTGTAGGTCTCCCTTGTGCCTCTAAAACAGTTGTGACTCATCAGAGAATGGACATGGGCCTTTTGAAGGTGTCCTGTGGTGTCTGGCAACATAATGTTGTTAGTGGGGGGCGTAGGGTCCTATGGTTTATGGGGAGGGGCCTCTTGATCATTTGGGGATCGAGTGAATTTGGAGGCCAAGTCAACACCTTGTGCTGTTTTTCATGTTTTTTTGAGTTGTTCCTAAAACATTTTTGTGTGTGTGCCTGTGTCAGGCTGCATCCTGCTGGGGATGGCTGCTGCCATCAAGGAGTGTCATTGCTAAGCGGTCGGGATGCCTGGTCTGGTCTAGGTGGGTGGTAACATCCACACGAATGAATGCCAGGTCCAAAAGTTTCCCAGCAGAACACTGAATTGTCACAAGATGGTCAATGTTACTTACTTCTCCTGTCAGTGGTTTTAATGTTGTGGCTGATCGGTGTATATCCAGAAAATATCAACAAATCGCACGACTTTGAAGAGGACATCCAAGACAAAGGAAGAAAGAAAAAGATATGTATTCGATATGTATTCAGTATTTTATTGCATTCACAGGTACACGGCTCATGGTCTGACTGCAAAGGGTTTGAAGGGCCCCCTACGTCCCTCGCGTTTAATTCACATTTCTCACTGGGTGGCATGTCAGCCTTTTCTATAATTTTACAAGCTGCAGTTTCTGTTCTCTGTAGTTTTACTTCAGTTTCTAACAAGCAAGTTTCCATACCTCCTGACCATGTTTCAAAATGAAACCAGATGTCATATGTGTGCTCTCTAACTCCAAAATAATTTAACTTCAAGCATACAATCGGAAATTTGGTCTGTATTTTTAACCACTGACTGTAAAATCTACAGTAGAAAAACAGATAATAGGAATCATGTATCAGGTCAGTATATCATATATGCTAGAGCCTATAGTACTGACTGGGTTTATGATGTATGTATGTATGTAAGTATGATGCCAGATTGCTCTTATTTCACTGCATCCACTATCTTTAAAGTTGCCAGTCATTATGTTTTTATATTAACTATGGATGAAATGACAATACAGAACATGAAATGGGTCGCTGCTATTGCTAAGCTCTTCTAACACTTGCATTGCCAACAGATCTTTGGAGCATTTTAGCTTCTTTAAGCTCATTGTTCTGGTTTTCCAATATGCAACTTACTGATTTAATTCATTTATCAGTGTCATGTTCCTCATGGAGCGACACAGTGACGAGGTGGTTAGCACTGATCCCTCACAACGAGAAGGTCCTGGGTTTGAATCCATGGGCGGACTGGGCCTTTCTGTGTGGAGTTTGCATGTTCTCACTGTGTCTGCGTGGGTTCTCTCCGGGTACTCCAGCTTCCTCCCACCGTCCAAAGACATGCTCATTAGGTTAATTGGTGATTCTAAATTGCAAGCGTAGGTGTGCATGTTGTTATAGACTGAAAATGTGTTACTGTGTTATCAGGGAATGGCACCCCGGAACCTTTATTAATTAACCCAGTGACCCCCAGGAATGTTTAGAAGTGTACCCCTCCCGGTTGATACGCTGCTACCTGTGTGATGCTACCTGTTTTTATGAGTGCTGTTGCAGACGAAGTAAAGTCCGTTAAGCCGTTCGAAGAGTGCGTGCATTATTAACCATCCAAGGTTATAACACTGGCGACGAGGATTAAAGTCGATTTAGGTCGAAGAAGAAGTTTTCCGTGTAGTTAAAATCATGGCGACTGTTGGTTCACTTAGTGAATATGTCGAGTCAGACGGGGACTGGATTGAATACGTCGAGAGACTGGAGCACTTTTTCCTGGCAAATGACATTACAGAAGAGGAGAAGAAACGCTCCATCCTCCTCAGTGTGTGCGGGGCAAAGACGTATAAATTGATACGCAACCTGGCCACGCCGCGGAGCCCAGGAGGTATTGGATTTAGGGAGCTGGTGAAGATGGTACAGGACCACCACAACCCGAAGCCATCTGTAATTGTTCAGCGTTTCAAGTTCCATACGCATGCCCGCAGGCCAGGAGTTTCGGTGGCGGCGTTTGTGGCGGAGCTGAGGCAGTTATCACAGCACTGTGAGTTTGGAGCGGCCCTGGATGACATGCTACGCGACAGGTTAGTCTGCGGCATCGGTGATGACGGTATGCAGCGCCGGTTGTTGGGAGAGGCCACACTCACGTTCAAGAAGGCGCTAGAGATTGCACAGGCAATGGAAACAGCGGCAAATAATACTAAAGACATTCAACAAGCTAACGGGAGTGTGCAGCCACGCGCCGTTCATCGGGTGTTCAAAGAGACAGGCAAGCCATCAAAGTCAGTTGAATGTTACCGGTGCGGAGGTGCACATTTTGCTAATGACTGTAGCTTTAAAGACGCCGTATGTCATAACTGTAAGAAAAAGGGGCACATTGCAAGGAAGTGCAGAGCTGCTAAAAATAAACAGAAAAAGGAGTGGGGGAAGTCAAAGCCCAAAATGAACACACATCACCTGCAGAGTGAGGAGGCTGAGGAGCAGGTTTCCTTTAACATGTTCAACCTCATCGACCTCAGTGAGCCCCGGGCTGAGCCCATCACGGCAACATTGCACATAAATGGAAAGGGGCTGGAGATGGAGGTGGACACGGGAGCCTCAGCATCAGTCATAAGTCAAGCTACATACCTCAACTTGTGGCGCTCGGAGGAGGCGCCTGCACTCAAAGAAGCTAACGTCAGACTGAGAACTTATACGGGTGAGTGCATTCCACTTCTTGGATCTATAGAAGTTAACCTTGTGTACCAAGGGCAGGAGGCTGCAGCTAGACTGTTTGTGGTTAAGGGGGAGGGGCCGAGTTTGCTGGGTCGGGACATCCTGAAGAAAGTTCGCCTGAACTGGGGGGAAATCAAGCACATGAGAGTGATTGAAGACATCCTAGGGAAGTACGCAGATGTTTTTAAAGATGAGCTGGGGACCCTTCGTGGCACAACTGTGAAACTATGTGTAGACCCCAGAGCACAACCACGTTTCTTCAGACCCCGCCCAGTGCCATATGCTATGAAAGCCAAGGTGGAGGCAGAGCTGGTGAGACTCCAGCAGCTAGGTGTCATTGAGCCTATTGAGTTTTCAGACTGGGCAGCCCCAATTGTGCCGGTTTTGAAAGAGGATGGTGAGGTGCGCATCTGTGGGGACTACAAACTGACAGCAAACCAGGCCTCACAGCTTGATACCTACCCTCTGCCACGTGTGGAGGACCTGTTTGCCACTCTGGCAGGTGGAAAAACGTTCACGAAACTGGACATGAGTCATGCATACCAGCAGCTGCTGTTGGACGAGGAATCCAAACAGTACGTCACCATCAACACCCACAAGGGGTTGTTCAGGTACAACCGCCTGGTATTCGGCGTCGCATCCAGCCCTGCTATCTTTCAACGCACCATGGACAATCTGCTCCAAAACATTCCCCATGTGGCAGTCTATCTGGATGACATTTTGGTCACAGGTAGAACAGAGGAGGAGCATCTGAGTAACTTGGACCAGGTGTTGAAGAGGATGGCAGAAGCCGGGCTGCGGCTGAAGAGCAGTAAGTGTGTTTTCCAAGCACCAAGTGTCACCTACCTGGGCCACAGGATTTCGGCTCAGGGTCTGTCCCCTGTGGAAGAGAAGGTGAGGGCAGTGAAGGAGGCTCCAAGCCCAAAGAATGTGGCAGAACTCAGATCGTTCTTAGGCTTGGTGAACTATTATGGCAAATTCTTACCTGACCTCTCCACTGTTCTAGCCCCCCTCTATCAGCTACTACACAAAGACAGCTCATGGAAATGGCAACAAGCCCAAGAGACAGCATTTCAGCAGGTAAAAGGACTGTTACATTCTGATCGACTGCTGGTGCACTTTGATCCGGACAGGGACGTCATCCTGTCCTGTGATGCGTCGCCCTATGGTGTGGGGGCGGTCCTTTCGCACCAGATGGAGGATGGCTCTGAAAAGCCAATTGGATATGTGTCGCGCACCCTCACAGCAGCCGAAAAAGGATACTCACAGTTAGAGAAAGAGGGACTAGCTGTGGTTTTTGCTGTAAAACGGTTTCACCAGTACCTGTATGGTCGTTCCTTTACCATTTACACAGACCATAAGCCCCTTATGGGTCTGTTCAGTGAGTCAAAAGGCATTCCACCCATGGCTTCAGCGAGAGTACAGCGCTGGGCATTAACCCTCTCAGCGTATCAGTACCGAATCGTGTACAAGGCAGGTAGTGAAAATGCCAATGCTGATGCCTTTAGCCGACTCCCTCTTCCTGACACACCCAATCAAACCTTCCTGCCCCCAGAGACTGTGTTCATGTTAGACAGGCTGTCTAACACTCCAGTGACATCAAAACAAGTCAAAATGTGGACTGAGAGAGACCCAGTGTTATCTCAAGTTAAGAGATGGGTGATGCAGGGCTGGCCAGCAGCGGTTGAGCAGGAGGTGTTTAAGCCCTACTTCAAGCGTCAGCTGGAGCTAAGCGTCCAGGATGGCTGTCTCCTCTGGGGAGCCAGAGTGATTGTTCCACCCCCAGGGCAGGCTCGGGTGTTGGACGAGCTGCATGACGCCCACCCTGGAGTGTCCCGGATGAAGAGCCTTGCCAGGTCATTTGTGTGGTGGCCGGGGATGGACAGCACTCTAGAAAAAAAGGTAAAGGCATGTGTACAATGTCAAAGTAACCAAAAGATGCCAGCACCTGCTCCGCTCCACCCATGGGAGTGGCCTGGTCGTCCGTGGTCGAGGCTCCACCTGGATTTTGCAGGTCCATTTGTTGGTCACATGTTCCTGGTGCTGGTAGATGCGCATTCTAAGTGGCTGGATGCACACATCATGTCAAACATTACTGCTTCAGTCACCACAGAGAAGCTCAGGAGCATCTTTGCTACTCACGGGTTGCCAGATACAGTTGTGACAGACAATGGGCCCACTTTCACCAGTGAGTTGTTCCAGGAGTTCATGGAGAAAAATGGTATCCGACATGTCCGCACAGCTCCATATCATCCAGCCTCCAATGGCTTAGCAGAACGAGCTGTGGAGACCCTGAAAGATGGTCTACGAAAGATGTCGGGACAGACACTGGAAACTAAGCTCTCCCGTTTCTTGTTCCAATACCGGATCACTCCACACACAACCACGGGTATATCCCCTGCAGAGATGTTAATGGGGAGGAAGCCCAAATCTAATCTGGATCTGCTCCACCCAGACGTTGGAGCGAGAGTTGTTCGGTCGCAGGAAGAGCAGAAAGGGAGGCGAGACCGACATGCTAAAGAGAGGCTTTTTAAGCCTGGAGACTGTGTGTATGTCAAGAACTTTTCCCACGGTCCACCCTGGCTGCCAGGAGTCATTTGCCGCCAGACGGGACCGGTGTCTTTCATGGTGGACTTGTGTAATGGACGGCAGATCCGCAGGCACCAGGATCACCTGCGGGTTCGCCATAGAGCTGGAGGAGAGAGGCCTCAGAGTGTTGCACACAAGGACAGTGTGGGCAGCTCTACGGCTGTTTTGGAGGTGCCAGTAGCACCACAGGACACTGATGGACTGTCTGTGCCCACTGATGGACTGTCTGTGCCCACTGATGGACTGTCTGTGCCCACTGATGGTCTGTCTGTGCAAAGTGAGGCTGTACAAGTTACCCAACCTGTCGGTAGTCCAAGCCCAGCTCGGAGTACACAACCTGATACAGAGCCTGTGTGTTCCACAGTTGGACTGAGGAGATCTAAAAGGCAGCACAAGCCTCCAGATAGACTGACATGTTGAGCTGTACAAAAGCTAGACAAGGTGTGAAATGTTCAGCTAGTAAAGAGCAAAGCACTTGGAGGTTTGTCGTTTGAGATTGTTAAATTGTTATTTTAAAAATGTTGTGTTATGCAGGTCAAAGACACAATTCTGTAAGGTAGCAATATGACAGAAGATATTTTAGTTTACATGAGTTTTGAAAAGGGGACCTGAACTGCTCAGTCTGGTTTGTTTAATTATATTGCATGTTTTCACTTAAAGGGGGAGAAGTGTTATAGACTGAAAATGTGTTACTGTGTTATCAGGGAATGGCACCCCGGAACCTTTATTAATTAACCCAGTGACCCCCAGGAATGTTTAGAAGTGTACCCCTCCCGGTTGATACGCTGCTACCTGTGTGATGCTACCTGTTTTTATGAGTGCTGTTGCAGACGAAGTAAAGTCCGTTAAGCCGTTCGAAGAGTGCGTGCATTATTAACCATCCAAGGTTATAACACATGTGAGTGTGAATGGTTGTCTGTTTCTCTGTGTTAGCCCTGCGATGGACTGGCCAGGGTGTACCCCGCCTCTCGCCCGATGACAGCTGGGATAGGCTCCAGCAGACCCCCGCAACCCTTAACAGGAATAAGCAGTTACAGAAGATGAATGAATGTTCATCATGCAGCTGGTCTCAGATGAAAAAAAAATATTGTTTTTAATAAGTCAAAAATCAGGCCAATGAATGTTTAATATTAATTAGATCAGTCTGTTTTAAAGTTATATTGTCAGTACTGTCTGTAAAATGAAGGTTGCAGAACAGAAATTACAGTAATTAACTACTGACAGGGGATTTTTAATTGTATATAATTTTTGCCTTCCTTGTGGCTTCACAAATCTAAAGAGGAATTACACGGGTAATATATGAAGTTTAATTCTTCTATAGAATTAAACTTGCAAACATGCATTGAGACAGCACTGCGCGGGGACACGCTGTCTCAATGTTATCTTCTCTTACTGTTTCTCTTTCCTGACAGTCTGCTTCTCCCTGATTTCAGTGGAAAAACATTCCTGCCTCTTCATATGCTTGTGTGCCTGTGTGTGTGTGTGTGTGTGTGTGTGTGTGTGTGTCAGTGCGTCAGTCATGATGGTACAAGGAATCTGCCCCGTGTAACACCACCGGCCAACAGGAAGCACATTCCGCTCCTTCCTGTTTGTGGCCCTCTCTCACTTCCTGGCAAGTGTCTGATAACTCACAAAACCACTTAATCACCCCTTTGCCCAAAAACTCCTGCCAGCAGACAAAAATAATTGGGCGGTGACCTCATGACTGTGTATTTTTAGCGCGTTTCATTATGGACAGAAGAGGAGACGATGATTCACATGTTAGCGCTCATCATTATGGAACAACTCGCTGAATAAAGTTGATCTGACATCTATTAATACACATGGTAATTATGAATAGCTTACATATCTCTGTGCTGTGGCACGAAGAACTCAAGAAGGCCGCATGAATGTGACACAGCCAGGCGATGAGTCAATGAAACGGCCTCTGTTCTACTCATTGACTCTGTGTGTCAAGTCATTTCATCTTTACAATAATATTTTTTTACACATGTCTCATTCTGTTAATTCCGAAACTGCTCTGGGTTCCATTTTCCTTTTTGCTCCTCCTGTTTTTCTTACTACGCCTCTTACTGTTACCAGGATGACTGTAAGGATGGCAATATTAGTTGGTTAGTGAATCAGGCTGCAAGACAAATATCTCACGGATGGCCATTCAGTTCTGTGCAGAAGGCCCCAAGAGGATGACTCATGTTTACTGGGTCAGCTGTTGCTCAGGTAGTAAAGCAGGCTCGCCATTAGATGCAAACGGCTTATTGGTTTAATCCCCAGCCCCTCCTGTCCACATGACTGGGTCCTGACTGGCGGTCAGGAACTGCTCCGTTGCAAACTGATTATGCTCCAGCCGGACCAGTCGGATCCTTTGGGCGGGCTTTATGTGGTGACGGACACAAGCAGCTACAGAACACGTGATCTGAGCGCCGTGGAGTTAAATTTGTTCACAACAAAATGTCTCTGATTGGTTGGACGTCAATCCAGTTGCATTCTTATTTTTCTCTATGTCACTTGAAACACACACAGTGTAATGAAATCCAAATACTAATCAAGTATGTCACTCTCTATTCACTATGTTCATACTTAGAGCCTTTTCATGAGGGTCCAAATTCTGATGAAACGGTGAAATTGATTGACGTAAATGTCTGAAATATCAATGAACTACTGCTACTTCAGAAAATTCTGTAAACTGTGTACATCAGAATACCGTACATACAGCACAGTCAGTCCTAGACACATATTTTCTGGTGATATTTGCTGTTGGCTGGAGGTGTTTTCAAAGCGGCCAGACGAGCAGACACAAAAGGAATGGCTGAGTCACAATCAGTCCCCAGGTTTGTTTGAGTTGCCACTGGGGGGAATGTTGGAGGAGCTCCAGCGATTGTGAGGGCCAGGCGCTGTGTGGCAGCCTCACTTCCCCAACTCAAGTGGCCAGGGAGATAAAGAGGCCAGCAGTGGAGTCTGCCAACAGGAGCCCACTGAGCAGCGCACATAAAATGGTCACAACAGTGTATTTCAAGCTACCAATTGTTTAAATCATAAACAGTTTTCATACAATTGTGACCTACTAAACACTTAATGGTATCAAAACATTGTTTCCTGCCTAAAACACTGCTCCTGCAACTGTTTCAAGTCAGTGAATGTCCAATTTGGATGGACATGGGAGCCGCGTACAAGATCAAGATGTTTCCACACCATCATATGGGGAAGGGGACACTTATGCACAACATAAGTCTAGACAGGAAGACATACGAGGAGGTGGGAGGAGAAGGGAAGTGCTAATTAGAGTGAGATTAAAGTTATCTTCATGTATCTGTCTGTAGGCTCCATCATGATCCACTCCCTTTCCCACAGGAGTAAACACAGGAAGATGCGGCTAATTAGTGTCTGTGATGCTGAGGACCGACTGATGTCAGAGGTGATTGGACAGATTCACAAGCGACAACCAGCCATCCCAACCAATCGGGCAGTGGCAGTGCTGACATTGGCTTTTTTTTCTCAGAAGAGTGAAAATGCAGCAGATGTTTATCTTTGAGATTTTATTTTCTGCACCTGCAAATGTCTGAAGGGTGAACTGACACAAATTGCGAGGTGGATTTTGCAAACATATCCCCGATCCCTGCAAAAAATAATCACGCTCTAATCGGCTTTTGGTGTTCTTTCGGTTTGGGTCGGTCAAATGTTAGCATGCTAACACGCTAAACTGACATGGCGTTCCTGACATTCCTAAAGAGAGTGGTTTAATGTGGGTGACCCCGACCATCGCCTTCTTGAATGAGAATGAGAAAAAGACCCAAAAGTTGCCACTTGTTGTGATTATGGTGAATATGGTATATACCGCCTAGCATTGTACGTTAAACATGCGTTCTCTGAGCATGTTGTCAAGCTAACGTTAGCATGGAAGCAATGCTACCTACGACACATCAGCCTCACGAATTCTCAATTTAGTTGAACGGTGCCTTAAATGTGATATACCAGTTATAAGACTCAAACATGTTCAGATCAACAGGTTCCATTAAAACTGACCAGCCGGTGTCAGCTGCTGAAGCATTTTAGTGCAACCACCCATTAATTACACAAAAGTAGGAAGCGCTCGTGCACTGTTTGAGAAGGGGTTTTCCTGCTAGAATTGGCTGCAGGCACAAAATCGATCCTGACTTCAGCTGTGTGTGTGTGCCCATTGTCAAATGAGATCAAATCATTACTATCGGCCTCTTATGTGGGAGAAGAAAAGAAAAGAAAAGCAAGCCACTCAGTGGAAATTCCTTTAGAGGTGTCTCAATGATCTTAAATGAGTACATTTCTATGTGCTTCGGGTGATTGTGAGGGAAGTTGGATGATGGTGTTTATAGAGCGGAGGTTTCCCTGGCTGAGGGGGTGGTTGTCTGGTACACAACTATTTAATCAGCAAGATTACATGCTTGTGAACGTTTTTCTTCCTGTAGTCATTAACTGAGTCTGTGGGTCTCTCAAGTGCTGCACTTAACAACAATTTTGTGTTGCGTAAGCCAGTAAATTAAAATAAAAAACTTAATGAAACATAACAATCAATCAATATTCTAATAATAATTAAATCAACTTATAGAAAATATTGTGTCACCATAATACCTGTGGGAGGACATGGAAAGTTCTATTTTGGATGCTTTAAATGCGTCACTTCTCACGACACTTGCATATTTTCACCTCTTTAGAAATCGGGTTAATGCCATTTCTAAGTACTTTTTCCACCCCTCCAACGCTCTCCTTCAGCCTTTCCTTTTCTCTTCCCTTTGCTCTTTTCTTGCCCTTATCCACCTCTGGAGTTTACCTGTTCCTTGCCTGGATTTAATACAACCCAGCCCACTCAACCTAAACAGCTTTAAGCACTTAAACTGAGTCATTTCACCTTCTCCGGCTTCTCTCCGTCTTGTTTTCCGTCTTCATCAAAATCGCCTTCCTACAGTGGGCGCAGAGGCTAAACTAATTGCTTATAATTTCACTTAGACACGCACTCACGTCCAACCCAACGCCTCACTTCTCCAGACGGCAATCTCAATCTCTGCCTCACTCGTTTCCTCCCTTCCTCTCCTCCTCTCGATCTTTTATTCTTTCCCCCAAGAGACATGATTTACTTGTGTCAGGGACAAGGACATCTGCCTATTAGCAAGTGGCACTGACGTAGGCATCACCATCCCCTCCTCCTTATTATCCCCTTCCTCATCCGCCTTCTTCTCCCGCTCCTCCTCCTCCTGCCTTACTCAAATTGGGGTCACCAACCTTCATCATGCGGGCTGGTGAATCATCAGTGGGGCTCTCGCCGCACCGGGAGGAGGGACTCTGCCCGTCCAGGATACTTCCGTCCTCCTTCCCAAATTACCAGGGTAACCCGACATTGTCTGCTCTCTACTGTCACACCACTCTGTCTCACAAAGAGAGGCATGAAGAAACAGAGGGAGAATATGAATGAGGGATGTGGTGATCAAGAGGAATGGGCGCTTGGGAGAAATACAGCGATGCCACGCCGTGTTTCTTTCTTCATCAAACAGCCGTTGTAGTTTGGTAATGTAGTCGTACCATTAGTCTGCAAAAACATTGAAAAGGAGCTTAAAGGGCTGGTTCACCCATTCATTCATTCATCTTCTGTAACCGCTTGTCCTGTGAAGGGTGAGAGGCGGGGTACACCCTGGACAGGTCGCCAGTCTATCACAGGGCTGGGTTGGTTCACCCAAATGTCAAAATATCGGATTAACTCCAGTGACCACCCATGATTCCTTAAACATATTGGACAATTCTGCCCCTTATGGCTGACAAGCAAAACAGGGGCCTTGGCAACTATGACCAAGTCATTGCAGTATAGCAAGTTGGTTTGGAGCATCTCTGCAATGACAACACTTGTGAGGTGCCCTGTTAACAGTGGGCCTAGGGTGACAAACGCTAGTCCTTCTGGTCTAAACTGACAGAAGGTCAACTATCGACACAGTCATGGAAAACTTCAATGATAGTTATGGAGGGAATGCATCCCAAAACACAGGGCATCACATCCAGCTGCAAATGGGATTGAGTAGTCAACAGAACAGTCATTCCCCGTGCTAAACTCTTCTGACCATTGAAATGTCATGTAGCAGGTGCATAAGTGTGTTTGCCTGGGGAAGAGATAGCACAGGATGCAATGTGGGCGGAAAACAAGCCAGTGAAGGAAGCATGATTTTCTGGGCAATCTTCTGTTAATATACATTGTACACTTCTTTCAGTATGTGCCACAGTGCACACACAAGAATTTCAAGGTGTTGCCCTCCCTATTCCCCATGATTTGAGCCTCTCGAGCAGATCTGCAGCAGCTTTAGATACCACAAGGCTTCATCGGATCTTTTCTTTTAGAGTCCGTGCCTTAGCAGGACTTAGGTACTTCGGCAGCACGTGGAGGACCATTACCACGTGACAGGAGGTCATAACGTTTCTAATCACGTACGTCCAGTGCCAGTGTTCAGTGCCAACAGTACATCTGGGAATAGGGGTGCCTGTGGTATCAGGAAAAAAAGGCATATTGTCTATTTGCCCAAAGTTTTGACATTAGATTGCTTTTTATTTCATCCTTGAAAGTTTTTCCTCCTTTTTCGGGAAGTTTCCATTAAAACTGTTATTCTCTCCCATATTTGTGCATCAGTGCTCAGTGGTTAGGAGGTTAGAGAGGATTTCAGTTACTTTGGTTGATCAGACCTCTGCTTAGGTTGAAGTTGGATGTACAATGGCGATATCACTTTATGTTTCAGTGGGGAAAGATAAATGTGTAATTTGTCCCAATTCATCAGATACAGCAAAATTAACAGAAAGAAAGAGATGTCTGTACGTGCCTGCACAGACCTTGGATTATTAGTTTCAAACACTCATATATTCCCAACTCTCACAAGATTTTTGTGTCTTTCCACATTAAGGCCACACTCCTACTTCCAGTGGCACTGAATGTCACCGGACATAAATCCACAAATAAGAATGCACCTCCTAAGAGCAATGGAGTGGCAAATCACATTTAATGTACGTGTAAAAAGTCATTCAGTCATTCTATATAATCCACACAAGATGCAGTGAGCTGTTTTAAGATCTGTTTATTACACCATATGGGCCAACTGCCTTTCTACTCAGCTGTCTCTGTGACTTTTGGTCTACTGACCTGCTGTAAAGAGAAACTATTAAATGTGCGAGTTTGACAGAGAAGCAGATGTAAAGACAGGATGTTTGCGGACGTGGTTTTCAGCACTTTGTGACAATTCCTGGGGCTGTGCAGTTTGTGTCCATGGTCTTTGTCTGGGAGAGCCGATGTACTACATATACATGTCTGTCTGCGTCCTTCCATGCTGCCACGTAATTACAGTACATACAGTACATGCATACGTGTGTGTGTGTGTATGTGTGTGGTCAGTAATAACAGGAAGCTGGCCCTCCATGTTGACACAAACCTGCCCGGTTGATTGGCCATTTGAAATAAATAAACAAGCAACCAAGTGACCTACTCAACCCACAAGCATGGAGTTCTCCATGAGACTAAAAATAAGAAACGCTGAGTGCTCCACGCCGTCAAACCCAAACAGGAACACCTGCAGCTCACCCCCCAACCCGGCCCGTCGTCATGACTACCAGCTGCGCTGCATGCAAACAGTTTATAGTGGGATAAGGATGGGTGGGAGAGATTTCGCAGATGCCAGAAGGCCTGGGAGAAGATAGCGGACGAGTCACAGCTGAACAGAAAAAAGAAAAAAATATAAAAAACAGCAGAGGTTGGAAGGAAGTCAAGGAGAGTGAAGAACGTGGAGAAAAGGAATCACGGAGATGGTGGAGTGGGTGACCAAAAAATAGATATTTTAATGAGAGAGGGGGGAAAAAAAGAGTCAGTCTGGGATGTGGTTTGAGTGGGAGTTGGTACTGGTTTTAGAATCAGCAGGTGGCTGTGGCGCACTGTGGCCACAAGGCTGACAGAAGGAATGCATATAAGAAAAACATTGATGTAAATCATGGCATAGTCTTTAGTCTGTGAGATGGGGAAGTGAGCGTTCAAGAAAGCACGTTATGTTTAATGTGTTAAAGCAATTAACAATGTCTACACTCTCAATGGCAATTGTCTGATCATAGCTTAGCAACCACAACAGCAAACCTGTTACTCTCTCTCAGTATACTGCTAGTAATGGGTGGAATGTATTTCCAAAACAGTTAGCAAACATGCATAAGTGTAAGGAATGGATTAAACAGTATGTTTAACTGCACACCTATGTAAAGATTATAGCTATCTGCATTATTTTGTGGTATCTAGGTCCGGACAGCGCTATTTATTTTCATTCAGGCCAAGCAGTAGCTTAGCATTAGCTTAAACTGGCTAACCAAATCTGATGAAACCATCTAGCAACAGCCAACAAAATGCAGGGATTGGCTAAATGTCTGGAAAAAATAAATGTTAGCAACAATATACGCAGGACTTAACAAACTCTCAGTAAATATTGTTTTTCACCTCATCCAAGTTGCCGATTTACAAACAAGGCTCCTGATCTCTGCCCGCTTGCGTATTTGCTGTCTGCTGTTACGGCGTACCCCAGCATACTGCACACCCTCAACAGCTTGGCTTGAAGTTGACGTTCAGACTCGTCACTTTCAGTTTACAATTTACAACGCTGTTGTTAACAAACATTTTTGTCATCTACGGATTATCTGAATTCAGGAAGTTTTTGTTTTCCAAATTATGGACATATTTCACGTCAATTCACCATTTCCGCCCAGTTAAACATGTTGACTGTTGTCTCTGTTGTCTGGGGGATGAATCGTTAACACTACATGTAACTATGTCAGCAATGGCTTTCATAGTGTGAGCTGTCTGATGATAGACCCCACCATACCAGGCATTGCTCTTGTATTCAGAGCTGCAAATGTAATTCACTGCCCTGAAAGAAGTTAAACAAGACAACTGTGTAACGGTTTGATTGCGTGGCAGTTGGTGTCTTCCAAATGCATTTAACATTACAGATGATTTTGTATCTATGGCTTGAAGCTCTGAGCTTTAATATGGGATGCTTCGTCTGACTTTGGGCTCTTCTGGGAGGTTAAAATGCCCTCAAAACATCTGCAGCACCTGCTCATATTCCTCTCTGAGACAGTGTGATAAAATGCATGTCTCCTTTCATACATAAAATGAAAACATAGACTCACAATTCATGAGAAGGTAGAACGGGACCCAGGACGGACCGGCTGCATCTGGAGTCTCTGTGTGTGTGTGTGAGAGAGATTACATGACTCGACATACATTTTGTTTTCTGCATACGTCTGCATTTAAATACACACAGAAACACATGTGCCAGGACATATGTTTGTTCTTTGTTGGAGAAGGGCATGCCTGTCTGCGTTTGTGTATTTCCCATGAAGAACATACTGTACATATGTGAGAGTGTTATTTATGCATCTCCTCTGTGTGTCTGAGAGTCTGCTAGCTCCAGATGTGCTGGGGTCAGAGGAGGGCTGGCCTCCACGCTCCAGATGCGTCCAGGTGTGGCCTGTTGTGTCACGCCATGCAGCGCAGACTCTCCTCAGACCCTGAAACAGGTTGTAGGGTCAGACACATTTTCTGTATAAGGAGAACAACATGTGAAATAAAAAAAATAAAAAAATAAATAAAACATGAACTTAGCTGGACCTCATGCGGACGCTCGGCTCTGTGGTGGCTTGTACAGAAGTGAATGAACATCTCCGGCTTGAATAAAGTAATCAACCGATTCATCTGTCTGTTAATATCTTTGGCAGGATTTGGCTGCCTGTCCACTCCGTGCAGCTGTGTCCGTTGATATCTTCAGCAAGGAGAACAGGACCGAGCTTAAGGACAGAGATCTGGCAATTTTACAACAGGAAAAGGGCACTCAAGTCTTACATTCTCTGGCACGGCTAACGGAGGCAGAGAAGGAACGAGAAGGCCCGAGAGATAGAAAGAAACATGGCCTTTTAAATAAAGATTTCACTGGGGAGAGATGTGAGACGAGGTACACGGAGGGATTGGTGTCGGTTAACTGTAACCAATCGGGCACCACAGGTTTTCAGCAGCAGAGAACATAAGGAGAAGGGGGAAGAAGGAAGATGTGCTCTGCTTGTTATCACTGTTTACTCAGATTCCTACTCGCAGATAGCATCAGCAAATAAGCTGCGGCCAAGTCGAACGTGCTGTTAGACCAAGCCAAAACTGACCTTTTGCCTCTGTGAACACATGCACACACATAACATATACACACACACACACACACGCTCACAAACACACACACAGCCGTGCTGTTCTCTGCATTCTGCTCAGTTATAAACACTGAGCAATAGTCGAGCCAAAGAAAAACAAGAGTCTCTCTGAATTGAAGAATACAAGCATGAGTTGTAGGAGTTTGGACTTAGACTTAGATAAACTTTATTGATCCACAAGGGAAATTGCCTGGTCACAGTAGCTTAGTTGCACACAAAACAAAAACACTCTTAAGAACCACAATTAAAAGATAGATTAAATAAAATAAAATGAAATATAAATAAAACATATTTTGTTTTTTTGAGCTTTTGGGGTCTTTACATGTGCAGATGATAAATATGAATCCTCAAATGTAGGTTTTAACCTCTGTAATGTGACATAACAGTTTAGTTAAAGGGTCATTTCAACTAAATAAAGTGCTTCACAGATGCTTGACATGCTCATAATAAAAGAACATGCACAAATCATTCATTCATTCATTCATTTTCTGTAATTCACTTGTCCTGTGAAGGGTTGCAGAGGGGCTGGAGCAGCCTATTGCAGGGCTAACACAGAGAGATAGACGATCATTCACACTCACATGTACACAATTAACCTAAAGAGCATGTCTTTGGACAGTGGGAGGAAGCCGGAGTACCCGGAGAGAACCCACGCAGACACAGGGAGAACATGCAAACGCCACACAGAAAGGCGTACCACCATGTACAAATCTAAATTGTAAAATAGGCATATAAAGTGAATCACCACTCAGTTATCATGTTTAGGACAGTTATGTAAATGATCTCATTCGTATGATAATGGTGAGTCATATCCGGAGTCCGCCCTCAACATGACATTTAGCATAGCACGATCCTGCAGAAACAGCTTCTGTCAGCCCTGACAGGCAGAGAAAGGGGGGTTTCTTGTTTCCTTTCCCTGGAAGAGGAAACACTTGATGTTTAGTTTTCTACTCATTATATCATCCACTCATCCTCTGTAATCAAGGCCGCCTGTGTTAAACTGTATAAGCGAAGTGTGTGCCAGCAGAGATTAATTCTTGCTTCTGTGTTGGCTGGCACCTGCTTTAAGAAATATACACGACTCTTTTTTTTTTTTTAAATACCAAGTCAACTGGTTCAGAAGCTCCATAAACAACAGGCCACTTACAATACCAGGCAGAGTTGAAAACTACACACTACACTAAGTAGTAGCACTATTTTCATTATTGTGATGAGTGATTGATTTCACTGTTTGTTTTTGTGTTGTGTATGGTCGATCCAGATTTTGTGCTCATGTGCAAAAATTGGACTGTTTCATGGATGACCAACTGTAATGCTGACCTCTAAAATGAATTTATACTGCATATAGGCATAAAGTTTACTACTAAAAGGTTGTTTAAAATAATTGAGGTTCAAGGTTCTCATATATTGACACACCATTTATTCATAGGCACATGTATTTTAACCCTTCATAGGGCACTCATTGAAATACTTGGAAATTCTAAACTTCAGCCCAAGAGTGTTATTGCAGGACATAGAAAGACTTTTTTTACTTTTGTGACATTTGTCAGGATTTTTTATTTTCATTTAAAACGAAAAAAAAATCTAGGTCAAAACAAGGTGGGTTCTCTCCGGGTACTCCGGCTTCCTCCCACCGTCCAAAGACATGCTGGTTAGGTTCATTGATGATTCTACATTGGCGATAGGTGTGAGTGTGAATGGTTGTCTGTCTCTCTGTGTAATCCCTGTGATAGACTGGAGACCTGTCCAAGGTGTACCACGCCTCTCGCCCGATGACAGCTGGGATAGGCTCCAGCCCCGCCTGCAACCCTTCATAGGAACATGCGGTTACAGAAGATAAATGAATGAATGAATGAAGTTACCAAATATGGTTCCTCGCCAATACCTTTGAAATGTTTTTGGGGTTCCTGTACTTTGAGATGTACTGTACTGGCTTCTGATTAACTTTGAGATTTGGCTGATCTTTACTTTAAATATTTTAACCGACTCATGATCTGCATGATCTACAACACTGTGTTTTAACAAGTGGGAATAATGCACGTAACAGTCACAATATGAGTGGATTTGTTTGTTTGCTACATGAAAAAACAGATCTACTGTGAAAGTATACACTTTAATCAAATGGGTGCTCTTCGTCCACAAACTGTAAACATCCACCGTAGAGCATCATCTAAACATAGCTCAATTCAAAAGATGCTAGAGATGACATAGTCTGCCTGGATGATGCTACTTTTCCAGTTTACACCAATTAAAAAAAAAAAGAAGCATTTTCAGTGATCTACCAGTCTGAATGAGTGTGTTATGACAGAGAGAGAGAGAGAGAGAGAGAGAGAGCAAAACTGAATTACTGAATGAATTTGTAACAGTAGTGCTAGTTTCCTGAGTAAGAGGGTGTTTGTCCTTGAGCAAGATAATGAATGCACACTAGCTTATATGATGCTCTCTCTCTCACACACACACACACAAACACACCCACACACTCCATCTCTGCCTCTTCCGTGACCTTGTCTTTAAATGTTCTGTGGTGGAGGAGTGTGACCACGAGACTTCCTGTTTCCATTTCCATTCATTCCTTATTTTATTTGTATTCACGGTTAGCTTGTGTTTGCTATCATTTTCGCATTTTTACTGGGTAAGCAATGATCATTTTCATTATTCCCGATTCAGTCCATAGCCTTCTGGACACGACAACATCTTTATTAAGGTTCTGTCTTTAAATTCCAGACAACTTTTTGAACGTACATTCGCTGGACAGACGGTGTAATTTAATACTAATTACAATTTATGTAATGATTGATTTATTACTGGAAACGCTCTGTGCGCCGAACCGTATCCGTCCCTCAAGACTAATCTGACATTTTTTTGTGTGTTTTCAGCTGACCTGCTGTGCGCTTACTAAATGATCTTCGGATATGCTAAGAAATAAATGGAATGATTTAATATGAAAAGCACCAGTTGAACATTAGGTCTAATTTCCACATACTTCCAAGAATAGTTTTAGACACAATGAGGAAATTATTCCAAGAGTTCAGGCCAGTAACATTATGTGTTATTTAAGTTTTGTTTTCATAGTCCAGTGTGACCAATACATAAATCCTTTAAATAAATATAAACACTTTTAAGTCACTTGTAAGTAAAGGAACTCTGGGTACAACTCACAGGGTTTTCAGACATTACAGGTAGGGGTTTGGCCCTATAGCTCTTTTGTGACCCTACACTTGGAGTTAGGTTATCTTAATATAAAAAGCATAACACATCACATTTTAGTATTCCCTGTAGCAATGAACTGGAGAAAATTAAAACAGTCTTACACAGATATGACTAAAATATCTAAAGAGAAAGCAAACAATATTTATTTTTTTTTCACACCAACAAAAACATACTTTGAAAAGGCACAGTTGTTCTACCGTGAAAACTACCTACATTCTTAAAGGGGAACTACTGTTTTTACAACCTGGACCTTATTTCTGGCTTAAAATACGATCATTTAATCACCCATATAACTTTTGTGTCATTTGGAGTCGTAGCGTATATCCATATAGTGGGACTGACTGGGGCACCAAAACGCAGCCTCTAAATAACGCATTATCTGTCGCGAAACTTGTTCATTTCACCAATATTTTGTTATGATATGCTAGTGCTATTCCCCGTTGAGTCCGGAGTTACCTGTTATCATTATCCGGGGTCTGTAGATTGACCTACAGACCCCGGATGATGTCTTCTGGCCTGGATGATGTCATCTCTGAGCGGTGCACACACCTTGCGCGGCTTGTTTACCCATAATTTGCTACTGTTAGGTCAATCTACAGACCCCGGATGATGATAACAGGTAACTCCGGACTCAAAGGGGAATAGCACTAGCGTACGAACAAATATTGGTGAAATGAACGAGTTTCGTGGCAGATAATGTGTTATTTAGAGGCTGTGTTTCGGTGCCCCAGTCACTCCCACTGTATGGATACACGCTGATCTAATTATCTCCCGACTGACTACAAATGACACAAAAGTTATATGGGTGAGTAAATGATCATATTTTATGCCAGAAATAAGGTCCGGTTTGTAAAAAAATAGTAGTTCCCCTTTAATTATTCATGTTTTTCCAGATTATTATTCACAAGCGCTATATTTTACAGCAATGTCAAAAGGTGTGGTGGCATTTTAAAGTCACTAGTTCAGTTTGTGCCGGCAAAAGATTTAATGAGATGCGTCCTGCTAACGATAGCAGTGATAGTCTTTGGAGTGACCCCTTTACGGATTTATAGTATTTGAGGAAATACAGTGAGTTAAAAACTGTTGTGAAAGCGCCGTCAGTGCACCCTCATGCTGAAGGCCCATTGAGGACAAAGACGCACTATTGTGAATGTGTAGCAGAAAACAAGTTTCAGGTTAAACAGGCAGGCAACTTCACAGCTGACACAGCACTTACTCTGGTCCCCGTGAGTACACCCCCAAAGCGTGAAGAAGATTGGATAAACAGTTGAAAAGCGAAGAGCAGACACAAACACCCACATACAGAGATTCCTTTCATTACAGCTGGATGAAAAGTACATATTATAAATAGCTTTAAATCTTAGGTTTGTGAGTGGTTGGGTTTAAAACTTCCCCTTTAACCGTCCCTGGAGTCTTTCTAGTGAAACGAAGAAGAATGGTTTGGTTTGGGTGACTCAGTGGGCAGCAGACGGGGTATGATGTGATGGCATGAGGAACACACACACACACACACACACACCCCCACACACACACACACACACATGCCTCTCTCCAGAAACACTGACCTCAGGACGAAAGAATGAAATCTTATCGCTGCAAAAACTCACTTTGGAATTCCTCTCTGGTGAATGAAAAAAGTCAGACCATGTTTGTGCGACTGTCTGTGTAAACTCTGTCAGTGTGTGTGTGTGTGTGTCCGTCTGTGTGTACATTCATGCAGGATGTGTGGCCATTTCACCGGAGTGGACTCTTTCATATGAACATCTAATGAAATCTAGTCTTCCTCTCCTTTCTCTGCTCCTCTCGTTCTGACATCCATTTGTCCTTGCTTGCACACAACACTCACAAATCATCCTGCTTTTTTTTTTTTCTTTTTTTTTGCAATGTCATTCCCCTCTAAAGCTCTCAACATCTAAAAACAGTGAAGAGTATGTAAGTATTTACTGGAAGAATCTGGTCAGGAATCTAAACACTTCATAGCATCTTGTTGTCGTGTCTCTTTACTCATGCATTTGATGCTTATTGGGTCTGTTCCAGCAGATATACACTACGTGTTTGTACGTGTTATAAGGGGGTTGTTCATGTCTACGCTACGAACTGTGTTTAACACTTAGACACTATTCGCATGCTTGTATTTTTCTGTTCCGTTATTGTCATTAGACTTTAATCAGTAATATTCCATTGTGCACAGATACCACTACAATGAAATGCAATGGAAAATTGATGTGCAAATATGTACCAATGGAGAGCATACAAAAAGACAAAAAAGCAAAATGCAAGCATCAATTACCGTATCTTGTCATGGTTTTGAATTTTGAGTATTTTCTGTGACCCTGTTTGGTTTCCCTTGTGTTTACCTGTGTTTTCCCCCCTTTGATTGCCGGATTGATTTCTCCTTGTGTGCTCCGCCCTCACTAGTTTCACCTGTGTCTTGTTATTTCCCTCCACCCATGTGTGTATAAATAACTCCGCCTTTCCCTTTGCTCTCTGTAAAGTTGTCTGTGATGTTAACCTTGTTTGTCCTCCACTCATGCTTCCTCGTGTTCTTGTCTCGGTTTCGGTCCTTATCTGTTTTGTTGACTTTTTGTTTACCCTGCACTCCCTACAGCGATTAAAGTTCTGGGTTCTGAGTTTGTATTAAAGTAATTGTGCTTCCTGGTTCCGCCTCCCTCTGTGCCTTGCACTTGGGTCCTTCCTCTCTTGCTGCTACACATCTGTGTTCAGTAATTTAAATGGAGTGTTTATACTATACTTCATTTACACTTCTTTTTATAAGTTTATGCCATATGGAAACCAATGAGTATCCACCTCTTAATAACAACAACGTATGTACCATGTAGTGTGAAAGAATATAGTTGAATTTGGTCAGAGTTGCATGGTTTTAGGTAAATATGGAGAAATGCGGGTGCAAACATGTCATTTCGAAGAATTTATTGTCTGAAAACCAATACACCAATGTAAGATATAAACACATAAAATATATGTTATAAAGAAGCATTTTTACTAGTTTGACCTTTGCTCCACATTAGAGTATCATCAGCATATAAGGAGATGTTATAGAAATGACAGGCTGGCATGTATCCGCTGGAAACCACAGATAAGACCTACTTTGGAAAAGATGAGTTGCCAAGTGGGTGGAAATATCCTGGACGTTAAGGAATGGGTTGTGATCTGGCACCGTTGTGTCGCTGAGTTTCTGGTAATTACACAAAACAGCCTCACATCTTCTTAGCAGTTGCATACGTGAAAACTGACACACATAATTGGGTGACAAATAAAAAAATTAACAGCTAGTGAAAGCAGTTCAAACACACTTGTACTTTCTTACCACTTCAGGTTGGGTTTCTCTGTACAGGACAACAGGAGAACTAAAGCAGTGCAACAAGCTGGGCTCCTTGAAAGACAACACACTCCTTACGTAAACATGAAGGGTTTATTCTAAGCCAACAAAAACACAAGATAATTATAAATGACGAAAACTTTATAATGAGTACTATATTCAGTTTATACTTAATCCTACACACTGGTCTTTTAAATGACAAATGGACACTTGATTATGTCTTGGATACCAGTTTTCTAGATGAGTCAGACTCTTAATATCAGGTGTTAGATGTCGCTCTAGTCGATTGCTTTAGTTTTATTATGGTGTTTAAGCTGTTTGCATTCCACCCCATGCATGGCTTTGACGCAATGAACCTGCCCTGCCTGATGTGTACAAAGATAACAACATTCTTTAAAACTGACAGATTAGTTAATAGAAGATAATCAGATTCATCAAGAGTAACATAATTTCATGTGAAGCTAAATGTACAGTAATCACAGAAATGACTCACCAGCTCTTCATGTTTGCCATTCAGGCTGTTTACTGCTGTGGCATCGATCACATTAAGCGTCCGAACATCCATCTTTGCATATTTCTGGGGCCGTGAAGCTTTACTCTCATGACTCACTCGGTTTCGTGCAGAGCTCTTCTCGGGAAAATTTGATTTTGGAAAAAGGCAACAGACGACCAAGTGATTAAGCCCCATTGTTTCCATAAGTTCTGTAAACAACACTTCACATTAGGTTGATGTTTATCAGTGTCACTTCACTGGTTACATTTTTTTTTACAGCCTCTTTCCAAGTCTGCGTCATGACGAGAGCTTTACTCACACATTCATTCATTTTTAACTCTTTCCACGTTTTACAGCAAAACAAGCGTCCTTTACATGCACGTTTATATTGCTTAAATAATTCAAGTTTCAGTGGCTTTGTTCATTTAAACTGAGACAGATTTGAACTTTTGATCAATGTCGGTTGTGCTGATATAATGACCTTAGGTCCAAACTACAGTGTTTTTTTGTTTTTGTTTTTCTATCACAACTGCTAACACCATCTTTTATGAAATCTGTTTTAAGTTCCCCTTTATTCTGTTTGGTGTGGTAACGTGTGGTGGGTGTTGTGAAGTCGTTTTTCATCATCAAGCTGTGATGTACTATGTATCAACTCTTGAAGCAACAGTTATAATCTTTTCAGCTTTAAATGGCTGTGGAAGTCCTTAAAAGGTCAGTATTGTTGGCAAACAGTTACAGATTCCTACATCCAGCAGACCACTAGCTTTCATAGCTGCAAAATATGACTAAATATGTTTTCTCCATTTAGCTGCTCTGTTAGCATTGTCTGGCTATGGAACTAAAATTATGCTGAGCTTCATTATTTAACATGCTTCTTAACATTTTACACAAACTGATCTGATTAATGTTTGCAAGTGAAACTGATCAGCATCATGATGGATGTGGTGTGAACACACAGAAACTGTCCATTAGATCAAGTGCAAACAGTTTGCTAGAAAAATGTTCTAGTGGTCTGTATTGCTCTTTTAAGGGTTAGTAACATGTTTAACCTACTTTAATATTAGAATGTGAAACTTTAGAAGTATTTTTTATTTTAAATGTAATCTTAAATACAGGTGTTATAGTGGATCTGAAAATGTGGTTGGAAACTTCCAGAAATTAGGACTACCATTAAAAGATGGTGAAAGTGCACATAGCTACAGGTGGAGAGTGGGAAGTCCCTAAGAATCCACCAATATATCTGGAAAATACTGAACTTAAAAGGCTGATGCTCACAGCAGTTTTTACAGTTGTTTCCCAGAAGCAGCTCAACAAATGTCTCTTGTTTTTGTTTTTGCCTGTTTGCTGAATAAAACCCTTCAGACTGTATCTCTGCCAGTATCCAAATGCTTTTTAGAGCACTTTGTGAAGCTGTTAAAGATTAATAATACGATTAATTATAATGTTGACGGGATGAGTTCATGCTCACTACTGTGCCCTTATCCGAGCGACTTCTACCCCATTAACGTCCATGCATTTGAGCCATTGCTGATGAAAAATAGCCACGTGTAGCTGGCAGCTTCAACTTGCTGACTTATGAGATTGTCATATGAACAGAAACTTCGATACCCAAAACATAAATATGTAAAGCAAACCTCCATCCATTTTCATACACTTTAATCTTCTGAAAAATGTGACAATTTAGAGGAACTGCTGGCGTAAAAATTGCCTCTACTGACAGATGTTAACCTTGGCTAAATTTAGATATTTTGACATTACATTAAGCCGCTTTCCTGGCAGCAACCCAAACTTTTCTTTATGCATCTCGCTCCATTTATTTCATAGACAGCCGTCCCCTCTTCAGCCTGCTTTCGATCCCATTGTGCAGTTTGAATGTGTATTTAAATAGAACTTCATTGGAATGATCAAACCTTAAAAGAAATGCTGTGTGCACCGTGAGATGTCGCCATGTGCCTAAAGGCATTTAATCCACGCAGAGCAGAAGAAGAACCCATTTAGAGGTTGCAGGTGCACATTTAATTCATGTAAATCAGTCGATCAAACTCACAACCTGAGCGCAGAGGCTGTAGGATTAATGGGCTTCATGCAGAGGGAATTGACACCATATACGTGATGACATGAGGACCGTTTTATTAATATCACCCTTATTACATGAAGTTAGAATGGCAATAACATCACAATCACAATGACAGATGACTCTGACACATAAGACTGGTTCTGCAGATGCACTCAACCATCGCATGAAAATAAAAATCCATTACCGTTATTATTTTAACACTTCTTTGTCTTTGAGTGACAATCAACGGTCAGCGCTGTGAAACGCTGGAGAAGCAGATGTTTAGTTGAGCAGAGATAATGTGGATGGTTGGATCATTTACTGACGGGATAAAGAGGCTCATAAATTCCCGCGTTATCAGCTTGGAAGTATTTAGTGCGCACACAAACACACACTTCAATGTGTGTGTGAGTGTGTGTGAGTGTGTGTGTGTGTTTGCTGCTACTATTGCACTGAGGCCCAGTTCCCTTTCTGTTCAGGCTTGCTGCCCTCCGTCCCACCGCCGCTGAATGACTGATGATCTCTTTGATCTATAACTTATTATGTGTGATACTGCTGAAAGAGAAAAATGGAGGAAAGAAGTAAGAGAGGAGGGAATAAATCCAAAAACCTTCCTCCTCCTCCTACTCCTCCGCCTCCTCTCCTGATGAGGCCTCGGTCTATGTGTCCATGGAGGGACGGAGCAGTATGGAGGTGGGAACGTTGGGATGCAGGACGGATGGACGGCTTGTTAAGAAGGCGGTGAGGTATTACTTTAAAGGTTTCTCTCCACCCCCGTCGGAAGTCAGCGGGACAGGCGGCCGACAGCTTTTCCAGAGGATGGGAAAGCTGGAGGCTGGGATCAGTGCTCATTTGGAGGAGCAAGGATCTCTGAAACCTCAATGTGTATTCACCCATTTTATAGAACTCCAGTGAACTTTCCATGTCTTAGTCCTTTTCTGTCCCCTTAAGTATTACTTTGAACGTTGAATAAGCATCTTAAAAGCAACAAAAGTATGTCATATATACTCTCTTTATATTCTTTTGTCATCTTATTCCACCTGAATGATGGTTACCACAGCTGAAACATTCAAACTAAGGGACTGCTGCGTTTAATCTGGATGTCTTCTGGATTATTTATAGCTACGGGCTTCCCCATTGGAAACTTAGGTTTAACTTATAGTTCTTAAGTTTGGTGGCTCAACATAAATTCGTAATGCTTGGCCCATCTGTGGGTCAGTGAGGTTTAAGAGTTTCTCCCTGGTGGTGCGTTCAAGGGTTTGTGAGATCGTGCTTTAATAGTGTCTTCTAATGTTTTCTTGCCGGGTTTGATCTCCAGGGCAACATCTACTTGCTCAAGGATATGAAGTTTCCTAAATACCAGATGAAGAGTTTGCCTGACGGCACCAACAATCGATAAGTATGATATTTGACAACGACTGTGACTGACAAATCTACTATTAGACTTCAATTTGATACTGTCTTTAAAGTCAACAACTGGACATAGGAAATCTAAAATAAACATAAAACTAAATATAAATTCATCAAGACCTGCAAGAAAATTAACTGGCAGAAAATGTGGAGACGGTGGGATGAAATGGAGGAGAGTCCAAGGGGATAAACGGATTGATAGTATGTCAGCTCAGGGACTTCACAGCTTCTCAGCTTCATTGCCAACCTTGTAATGAAACACAAGGACGGAGAGGAAGAAGAGAAGACGTTTGGGGAGGGTGGGTTTCAAACTGACAACAGTAAAAGCAGAAATACCTTTAAGGAGCCACGAGGTATTAGACTGGAGCAAGACCTGGTCGCTGTTCCTGAGCTTAAGTCAATTACTGGTAATTAAAGGACAGGCAGGGTCGTTGTAATAACCTAAAGTCAGACTTCTGGGTGTGGCTGACAACATTTCAGCTTGACCTTCACCTTCTAACCTCTAGCTCACTCATAGTAGAGGCAACATTTGGTTAAAGACACTCTCTCAGCAACTTTTATAACGGCGCAAGCTCAAGTCTGGAGTTGATCAGCTGCCGGATACAGGAGGGAACAGCTACCAAAGCACTGTCCAAAGTTCACAGTAGCTGCTACCAACACCTCTAAATCTTAGCGATTCACATATTTTATTTGTTTCAGAATCCACAGCAGTAACACAAACCGAAAAGTAAGTTGAAGTTGCAGGGAGCAATTGAGCTGCATGTTTCTACGTGTTTAGGCTGTGGTTTGGTGCATTAGCTGCTTCTTTCTATCTCTTACATTATAGTACTACAGCTTCATATATGAAGTGCAAACACGAGAGTGGGTTTGATCTTCTCATCTAACTCTCTGCAAGAAAGGCAACTAATGAAGATGTACACATGTCTGAGCCGTTGTGGCCCTGACAATAAAAAGAGCAGGTTTGAGTTATAATAGTGGGGTTGATGACCAAACAAAACTTCACTTGTATCTACAGTGAAACCCATCTAATGCCAAAAGAGACGATTTAAATTTTTAAATTTAACATTTTAAAAAACGGCATTGGAGAGGTCAAAGGTTAAGTACAGTTAGCACGTTTATGTTTATGTTTAGTTGCTTTAATCAAGGACTAACGAAGGACGTTTGATTGCATGATTTTAACGCCAGCTTAAGGTCAGTTCTGTAGGTCAGATGCTTTCCTTCCAGCTGCTGACAGCAGAAGAGGATGCATGAGAATTAACTTAATACATCACTCAAATTATTCAAATTTACTCTCTCACATTTCAAGGATTATTGTAATTGACAAACGTGTCCTGAATCAGATAAAAACCGCCACATTGTTAATGAAAAAAAAAAAAGGCCTAAACGCTAATGTGTGTGTGTGGCAAGAATAGATCGAGTGTGTGTTTGTGTGTAAAGTTGCACTGGGACAATTACTCAGCCTCGGGATGAATGAGGTAGATGAGTTTTTTTGTTTTTTTTCTGTGTTTGTACGAGAGTGGACTGGAAGAGCAAGCAGAGGGGACAGAGAGGCGGAGCAGAGGGACGTGGGCAAGTGATTCTCCAGATGAGATCTAATATGTGAGACGGTGCATCCTAAAGAGACGTTTTCTCATGGGCTCACCCCATGAATACAAATTCACCCCGCCACCCGCTCTGCTCTGCGCTGGAAGGACAGATGCACCTTGCCTCAACCCGTAGTGGAGAAGTACAGCCTGCTTTTTCCTTTTTCTTTTTTTTTTTTTTCTTTTAACGTTTACTTTCATCCAATCACGAAACTCAACTGTGGTGACTTCATGGCAGCTCTTATGACTCATCCATTCATACCTTTGTCTCGTAACCGAATCTGTTTGCTCTTATTCAGTGTGATGGGGTCTCGTATTTATAATGAGGGAGCGATTGTCTGCGAGAGTGTTGGCCGAAAAGTAAAATGTTGCCAATGAAACGCAGCAGGTGAGTTTGTTAAAGGAGGACACGGGGGAAATGATTAGGGTGCTCGTGTGTGTGTGCCGACCTCAGGGGGTTATCTCGGCCAGGTTGCTTGCATTGGTGTGTGTACAGGTGTGCTTTTGGTTTTGCTTTAGTGTGGCTGTATGAGAATTTCTACAAGTGTTTGTGTTTGTTTGTGTGAGCGTGTTAGCGAGGAAGAGAGAGATAACAGCCTCTAAATGTACTGGGGCCGGTCTTAGTGACATCACTATTCGAGAGGGTCTGAGTGGCCAGGAAAGTCAATTAGACTTAAACAGAGTTTACCAGCTGGACATTTAGTATAAGGGGAAAAGTATGCGTGTGTGTGTGTGTGGAGGTGTGTGTATGCGAGAGAGAGCAAGAAAGAGAGAGAGAGAGGAAAGGGGGAGGAGATACAAAAGGGAGGAACAGAGTGGAGAGGAAAGGAGAGAGACATAGTAAGGAGGTTTGGGAACAAGAGGGAGTTGTTGCGGGTGATACAGTACAGACAGACAAACACAACTCATTTTTCCTCCTGCAGCTTCCAGCCGCAGTGCCAGCCTGTTTAAAACAACCAGGAGTGGAAGTGCAGGCGACAGAGAAAGGGAGTTGCCTTCTAGCAGAGGTCAGGCAGGCAGGCAGGCAGAGGGGAAGCCGGTGGATGTTTTTAAGAGTTTGCTTATCTGACACTGACAACAGGATGAGAAGCTGAGCAAGGGAGCAGAGAGGGGAGAAAAACATGGAGCACGCACCATTACCTACAGTCCATTCACATAGGAGGCTTAGGAGAGACATGCGGCTCTGAGAGAGGTAAAAAGAGAGAGAGAGGTAAACTTTGTCCACTCTGCCCAAAGGAGCGGGAGCGAGAGCCGAGGGATCGTAACACTGGAGCTCAAGGATAAACCATGGACTCTGCATACATCCCACCACACCTGGACGTGAGTACTACATCCCTATCCCTCTTTCTCTCTCCCTCTCTCTCTCTCACACACACACACACGCACACATCTGCCTGTCAAGCCACAGGCCACAGGAACTGCACTGCTGAAACCATTAGTCACTCTGGGGAAAAACGCACACACACACACACACTCAGGCACATGCATACACCGCTGGCACACCGTATTGCTCAATCAAAATCTTGTCCGGTAAGCAACTTGTCAGAGAATAATGTGTCCATTATGAGTTCAAAGAGCATAACGTAACTCGCCACCGCTGCAACATACACAGTATGAATTGGCCCTCAGTGTTAACGCTCAGACGCTTTAATGTGAAAAGCAGAGGCGTGTTTTTGTTCTGTAATTCACATCGGTTCAGCTGTCAGACGCGCAAGCAGAGCCGTCTCAGGGCTTTCAGCAGTCACGGGTTAGATATGTCACTGTTTCCACTGATGCTATTGCTATAGCGCCCTGCCTCGGCGGGGCCTCCTGTTGACCACAATGCACTTGTGGCGCTGAGACCTCGGAGCATCCCGCGCTGAGGAAAAGACAGTTGTACATAGTGTTGATGCTCACGGTCGCACAGTCATATATGTTTGTGGACGTGACACCTGATCAGTCAGCAAGTTGTGGTTAAGCTGTGGAAGCAGGGAAGCGCTCAACTCAGTCCACACACACCGAGCCCATGTGTGTGTGTGTGTGTATTTAAATCTGTTTCCAGCTTGTCTCACAGTTTTACAACCCAACTCCTTCACACTTATACATATTGGCAGGTATTTACGCACAGGGCTGTTAGCATCTGTTTAAAGTGCTCTTAGTGTGGACACATGTTTTTGTCTGCGTATGGGTCTGGGTCATTATGCAGCTAATCAGTCCAGCTGGGATGAATTAGAGCGCTGTTCTAATAGAGTCTAATAAAACCACACGGCAGCCTACCTGGAATATTGTTCTAATGATTTCATCTGCTACGCCTCAGAACCACAGCTACACTTGCAACTGTTTTGGACATTTTTCACCGCACCCCCTAAATATATATATATATATATATATTTTAACTCCACAGCTCAAAGTCATGCATTAATGACTAGTTATGCATGTGCAGTATGGTGCAGTCATAACCTCACAGTTAATTATAGCTTGCATGCTTACTTTATACGTTACAGTGTAAGGGGCGCAGTGGAAAAAAGAGCAGCAGCGAATACAGATGTGTCCTCAGAAGTGTTCTCAGGTGTGCGCACCGTACGTCACATTCAGGTTCAGGAGGCCGCCCGACGTGACGTTCACTTCAAGTGTCTGCGTAATCTCAGAGCGCGAAAAAAAATAAAAAAAAAGAAGAAATGAACCCCGTGGCACGGATCGTGTTCTGAGAGAACGAGACGGCAGCACAGAAAGGAAAAAAAAAATGAGAGCTGGAGAGGGGGAGAGAATCAGGGAGAGTGAGAGGAGGAATTTGGGAAAAGAAACACAGGAAGAACAACAGGAAGGGAAAGCTGAGGGACCAGGCGTAACATGAAGACAGCGGCGGTGGATAAATCAGCCGGTTGCGGTGACACTCTGGCCCCCTGGCCCGGCAACAGTCTGCCGCACTCTTCCGCAAAAACACCATTCATTTGAGGCGGAGGAAAAAAAAAAGAGCAGCAGGAATAGGGGAGAAGGAAAGGGGGAGAGAGTGATAGGGAAATGGGAGGGTGATACAGAAAAGCACAAAAACAGATATTTTTGACAAGGAAGGAACCGGGGAGGGGAAGAAAGGAGAATATCGACAAGAGCGGAGGTCGAAATGAAAGAAGATGTGAAGAGAAAGCAGGCCCAGAGAATACTGTAAGACAACAAAGAGGACAAGGCAAAAGGCCAGAGTTCAAGGAATGCAAAGAGGAAGGAGGAAGGGGAAGGGGAGTTTGAAATAAACAGATAAAAAGAGAGGCATAGAGAGAGACCGATGTCAGAGGTCAGAGGTTTTAATCAGCGAGTTCAGAAAGACACGGGGCGCACCGGCAACGACACTCGTCTGCCACACGCCGGGGTCACGCTACTGTCTGCTCGGGAGTTCAGGTCACATCTAATATCTCTAATAGGCTGAGGCGCCTGTAAGTGCGGGAGGCGGGGGCCGGGGTGTACGCGGCCCGCTGAACTCCAAACCTTCATCTAACCTTATCCCTGACCCAGTCATTATACAGCTGCCCGACTTTAACCTCCTAGAGCATTTCATTAGTCCTTTTCCAAGTCAAAGAGGAAAAGAATAAAAATAAAAAAGTCAGATATAAAAGGAGGAAGCGGGGATGCAGTCGTAAACATGTCATTTTTTTTAAGACGGTGGAATGAGTCGACACTGGGATGGGTGGCACCCTTACGCACATGACACATAAAGATGCTAAATCGGGCCTGGATCCTCTTTGTCCGGGTTAAATTAGATAGAAACAGTCATATCACAGAAACCCACAGAGGGGCTGTATATGTCAGAGTGATGTAGGGCAAGATGTCCCGCGTCCCTTTCGTCTGCGTTTCCCTGCCTCAAACAGGCTGACACACCCTTATGTGCGACAACTGAACCTTTGTACCTCAGAGTCACCTGGGTGGTTTTGTAGGTGAGGAAAGTACAGGGGAGATGGGGTGTTGTTGTCCTTAATCTGCTTTACAAGCCTCCACAATATATGGGAGAGGCTGTCCCGCAGAGTGTCTAATCTCTAATTGTCCTCTGCTGCGTTGCCTCAGGTGTTCAACAACCCTGGGTGGGGCCGCTGGAGTTTAATGGATAGCTAGCAACAATCCCACGCTTGGAGGTGGCTCATTTTCCCAGGACTGCTCTTTGAACCACCAACCGTACGAGCAACACACATCCGCGTTATCAGGCACACATAAAAATATGCACACCTTCACACCTGTGACCTCCTTTTAAACCTTTTTCTGACAGTGTGGTAAGATTGGCTGTAATTACAGTGTCATTATATGCTCACTCGGCCGTAAACACCTCGGTTATCTCACTGTAGAAGGCCTGATCGATCCTCTGTCCCACAGGGAGATGAGATAAAGAGATAGAGGCGAGAACCGGGGAGATATGTGAGCGCTCGGACAAGGAAAAGGATAACGCCAGCCTTAAACTACTTCGATAGACAGAAATTCAGACGCACTTTCCCACTTTCCTAGGATGACAATACATCATGATTCGTCTCGGCTGTGTAGCAGCTTGAGTTCATTTGCAGTTCAGATTGTCTTGTCTGGTCGACAGGTTTTACGCCTTTGCTCTGACCCTTTAACGCCTCACCTCAGCCTCTTCAGGTCGCGAGGGCTGTTACCTTGCTGGTTTCTAATTACCCGCTCAGTTATTAACACCTGCACTAAAGAGACGTGGGGTGTTAGCCAGGTCGTGCCGGTGGCTGCGCGACCCCTGTCTTTGGTCATGTTCCCGCAGGGAGTTGAGCGGACATGGCATCTGCAGACTTTGGATTAGGGGGAGAACTGAGGGATCACATAATACAGCCAAGTTTGGACAACGCATGCAAATGGGAAGCTGCAAATAATCATCGCTCTTGAATAATCCATTCAGAGGATGTTTAGGTAACCTACAAATGTTCAAGAGGACCAAAACTCAAACCGCAGAAGTATATCTTTGTTTAATAAAATAACAGACTATTAGGCGAGGACAGATTGACCGCATTATGGCATTTATATTCCTGTTTCTGCACACAAACCACTAAAACCAGACCGTGTCAGTTTTCAACATACTGTAACTGTAAAACTCACCACGCATTGCAGACCCAAGTTCTACAGCATGTGCAGCAGCTATATGGCAGACACCTTTGCACACACTGGCAAAGACCGTGCAAAGGTATCTGACAAAAAATGATTACTGGCCGGGATCATATATTTTCATGATTCGTGGGAAATGTAACTTCAGTTCATAGGTTTTATCTCGGCTTTTACAGCCAAAGACACTTGCCACGTTTCATCCTCAATCCTCTAGAGAAGGTATGTTTATATTTCTTGTTGGAGGGCAATTATCCACTTAGAGCGCAGTCCAAAGTCAATAAGCAATAATCGCTGCAATGCAATGGTTTTGTAGATTGTTAATCCGAACGTAAACACAAATTTAAAACGCCAGGTTTTCCTCTGATATCACGCTAAACTCACTCGTGGACATAAAACCGAAAATTGTAAACTATAACTGTTTGTTTATATTAGTGTCAGTTAGACCTGGGCTTTCCATTAGGATCTATTTTTGGGCGCCTTTACCTAAACTTAAAGGGTGAGTTCACTCAGACTCTGTCTTCGCCATCACACTCACGCAGAGAGAAAAGCCGTGCAGAGCTACAGACTGTTTTGATATGTGTATCCTCCGGTGCTTTGAAAAGGAAGAGAGATTAAGTCAAATCGGGATATCTGTCATTGTATCGGACCTCAGCAACTCCATAACATGTCACTATAGCACACAGATAGATGTATTTGATGCACGGCGTGATTAAATTACAGACTGAGACTGTTTAATTGCTCCAGCTTCGGTGTCCTATCAGATATATGGGCCTTAGGGGTAAGGACCTTCCCATAAATTAACAAAGAAAAAACAAAGTAGCGCAGTTTGTGCAGCCAGGGGCAACAAGCAAACAACTTTGTATGGATGTGTGGATGGTAAATTTCTTGAACATATGCCATATGACTGCTGAAGACTAATGAGAAACTAGTGTGTCCAGGAAGGAGAAGACATGAGCATGATATACAGAGTCCAGGAGCATCTCGTAGCGGCTATTTCTTTTGCAGATTTCTCAACCAATACTTTATATTACGTCAAATGATTTACATTCTTTTAGTATAAAATACAAAGAGAGAAAAGTGCTGCACAGCCTGGCTTCACATAACCTGCCTTGATGTTTTAGGTTTACCATTTCCTTTCCTCTTTTCTCCCCCCCTCGCCCTCTCCCCCCATCTCCCGGCATCCCTTCAGGTCCACCATGTTCCCTGCTAACCTCCTGCTCCTCATGGTCTTGCTGCTACCTCAAGTCTCGTCTGGTCGCCAGGGTGGAGACACCAGCGAGATCGATCATGGCAGGGTGTCCCCCACACCTTCCCCCTTGTCACCCCTGTCATCCCTCCTGGATCCCAGTCTGGCTCAGACCATCCAGACTCTCCTCTTGAACCGGCTGGGCCTGCAGTCTCAGCCCGACCCACGGTCTGGAGTGCCGGTGCCGCGGTACCTTCTCGATCTATACCGCTTCCACCGGCAGCAGTACCATCTAGTGGAGGACCCTTCATTTAGTTTCCCCAGCCAGCACATACAGCAGGCCAACACTGTACGCAGCTTCCACCACAACGGTAAGCCTACAGACAAATCAAGAAGCCATATTGGCAACTTATGTATGTGGATGTAAAACTGCAGTTAACATGTCTGAATTATAATAGTTTGAGGTAAATTTCAACAAACTTCTATAAAAACAGGTGTGAGAAGACTTAAACGTCTTGTCGTGGCCCATCTGATTGTGGCTAGATTAACCTGGGGCACTCAGGCTAACGTTTGCT
This sequence comes from Chelon labrosus, assembly GCF_963514085.1. NCBI lineage: Eukaryota > Metazoa > Chordata > Actinopteri > Mugiliformes > Mugilidae > Chelon > Chelon labrosus. The sequence goes on from NC_140346.1 coordinate 17,828,199, forward strand.
GTTAGGACCCCTTCAAATCAAGTTGCCATTAATTCCAGTGAAACAAGAACCCGCAAAGTCAACACAGTTTGTGGCGTCATTATCAGCAACACGATAATGAACTAAGACTGACGATGCCTGTTTGCTTCAAGTTGAGAAAGTGACCTGAGTCATTTAATCTAATCAGGAGAAAACTGTCTCCAAGGCCTCGAGTGGGCTTCAGGGAATTCACAACAGCTGCCTAATGCCAAATGCAAAGCAGCTTATAAAGTAAAGGTGGATGTTAGTTAATGTTGCACTTCGGAGGTGAGAATCAAATCAAATTTAAAAGAATTTAAAAAATCAAGGGGTGCATGAATAAGAGGAAAAGCTGCACATTTTACCTCATAAATTCTTGTATTGGTTCATTTTACTTGGGGTTCAAAAACATTTCCAAGTAAAAAGTTAAAATCTGAGCTATGCATCTTCAGTCAAACAAAGGTTAAAGCCTAAACTCACTAAACCACACTAAACTCTTATATTCCCATGTCTCTTCCTCTCAGACCCCCTTGGAGACCGTGACATTGCAGAGGATAATACCAGAGTGCACATCTCCTTCAATATCTCCTCCATCCCTCAGGATGAGAGGGTGCTCTCTGCTGAGCTCCGGCTCCTCCGCAGTGACAGAGCCTCTCTGGGCCCCGGGCCTCACAGACTAAACCTATACCTCTCTGAGCACCACGAGGACCCTGAGCCCACCCTGCTGGAGACAAGGTTACTCACCAATGGCGTCCACAGTCATAAACCCAGTGGTTTCTGGGAGGCTTTCAGCCTAAGCGCGGAGCTCTTCCACAAGGCCCAGGCTCAGACTGGCAGCCTGGGCTTCCTCCTGGAGGTCAAACCTGAAAACAGCAACACCTCACATCCTGACCAGAGCTTCTCATCTGCTGCAGGTGGGAAGGAGGAAGAGAAACAAAAACAGGGACACTTGAGGGTATGCAGGTCTGTGGGGCAGGATGATCACAGCTGGGCTCAGGAGAGACCCCTCTTGGTGACTTATAGTCATGATGGCCGCGGGGAGCCTTTAGTCAAGCATGGAAGGAGAACGCCTGGTAATGGCCAGAGGATGAAAGGTAGAAAAGGGACAAAAGTGAGAGCCAGGAAAAGCAAAAAAATGGGGTATACCATGCCCAGCTTGGGCAACGGTAAAGGAGGAGTCAGCTGGAGTGAACCTGGAAGGGTGAAAAGAAATGGTGGCCGCGCTGCAAAACTGAAACGCCTCTCTCGTAACAGATGCCGCCGTCATCCCCTATATGTAGACTTCAACGACGTGGGCTGGCACAAGTGGATCATTGCACCCAGCGGCTACGACGCCTTCTTCTGCCTGGGAGAGTGTCGCTTCCCTTTGGCCGACCACATGAACTCCTCTAGCCACGCCATGGTGCAAACTCTGGTAAACTCTGTGAATGGAGCCGTGCCCCGGGCCTGCTGCGTCCCCACCTCCCTCAGCCCCATCGCCCTGCTCTACCTGGACCACGAAGACCGAGTGGTCCTGAAGAACTATCAGGACATGGTGGTGGAAGGCTGCGGCTGCCGATAGTGTGGGCCGCAGAACTCAAACCCAGAGACACTCACATGGACAGAGGGAGCATCGTGGGAATAGGGGAAAAAGCAGAAGCATGAAAAGGCAGATGGTGGGAAAAACGAGGCTGTGGCAGCCAGCTAACTGCAAGCAGACTGATAGAGACAAATGTAGCAGCATAAGAAGGATGAGTGGAGAGAAGGGAGATAAGGGAATGGATATAGCAGCTAAATCATCATTATCAAGAGCAAGAAAAGAGGTCAGACATAGAAAGTGAAGGAAGAGAGCGAAAGAAACAGACAGCCTCTGCCACTCAGCAAGATAAATGATTAGACTGATTATAACGCAGAGGAAGAAAAGCAAGCAGAAATTGTCAACACAGCCAAACCGCAAGGAATTACTTTCATTTTTTTTTCCTGTTTTGCAAAGACGCAGCTGTGTACATCATCAACTGACAGGCTGCTTGTTCTCTCACGAGGACCCACCGCTGGAACGTCGGGAAGGTGTGCATCCGTGTTCGCCACTCATCTACGTAGCTCTGACAAAGTTGTCTCGCAGGCCCATGCGCTTAGCTTTTGTGGAAGGCAGCTGAAATGGTAAACCTTCAGTCGCGGACATATATTTAAAGTTTTGGAGCAGAGTTTACACAATTCTGTATCTTTCTGACGGAGTTACCGATGATCAACAGCGTTAGCAATACGACAATGGCACCAGCATGGCATCTAAAGTTCGTGTGAGTGTTTTTTTTGTTGTTGTTGTTGTTGTTGTTTTGTTTTCTGCAGTATTTGAACTGAGGTTGATCTGTTTTTAAGGAAGCTAATATAATGACAGACTGTCCCTTACTGGCACCCCTACATCACAAGCTATTTAAAACCACGACAATAATGCTGAGGAACTATTATGCTATTATTTGAATGTACTACTATCACTATTATTTAAAAAAAGAGAGACTTTTTTTTTGTAAATTTCTTTTGCAGACGTGAAGAAAATCCAAGTGATGGTCGTCTTGTGATTATACATAATTCCGCTGAATGGCGATTCTAACTTAAAGACACATTATGTATTTAAATAGCAGCAATATGGTGTATTTAATCTTGAAAATATTTAAGATACCTGCACTCAACAGAGCATACAGCGAAAGTGAAAGCCTGCCGTCCACACGAAGTAAGTTATGGTAGCTCTACGTCCATACAAATGTTCAGTGTATTGAATTAACAGCCTGTGTTACTTCTCACCTTATCATTGCACACATTTTGGTGTACAATAGCAGACATCAGTGGCGTCGCCTTTAAAAAAAAAAAAAAAGCTCAACTAACAAGTCAATTGAAAGCTCTGTGTATTGTAGCTACTGAAGTGTGTAACAACAGGTGTCTTTGCTAGTCGTGTCTGCATGTGTCGAGAAAAATAAGAGGAAGGCAGATATTAAAACTGGGACTTTAGTGCCTTTTAAACAGGGGCTTTAAAAGTGTTCTCTGCTGAGCTTAGTAATTGTTTTTCAGTGTTGCATTTTTCTCTCTAAGTGGAAACATTTAAGCAACAGCTTGTAAAATGTTTGACAATATACCTCTAATAAACAGAGCAAACAGCACAACTGTCACGTGTCTCTTCTTTTCAATTAAAGATTTCCTTTTTCCGGGGCCTGAATGTATGAAACGTGTTTGCGCGCACGCATGTTTCTCTGCCTGGACTGAGAAAGGGAACCACAACTTCCCACGGAGAGCAACAATCCACAGTTTTGTGTATGTGAGACTGTAGCTAAGGAAGCAGCTTCAAATTCTTAAGGTGAAACTTGAGATGGAAGTTAAACAAAAATGTTTTCTCTCCGACACACACCCTGTGACAAAACCACTGGATTACCTCACACCAGCGCTAATGAACAGACATCCCTTCGAGCCCAGACATCAAGAAAAAAAAAAAAGGGAACTGTAGATGAAAGAAAGAGACAGGCAGTTTGTGCACGGGGTCGTTCTTCAATGCAGAGGTCAAAACAACTCAACAGATTCGTTGACCTCAACATTCCTGTGTGTTTGACCCCGTCCTCTCAGAGTACATCCACGTTAAGCCACTTCAGTTTGTAAATTCATAATTTTCCCTTTGTTTAAGCCCTCAATTTCCAGACTCACTAGGTCTGATTTGTTCAGTCCGGATACGGAAACCATATTAATAAAAACACCAACAAGAGGAGACTGAATGGAGACTCTGCAGAGCAATGTGCAGGTACAGGTAGGCGTGTGTGGCTACAAATAAAGAAGATAAGGCTATTTTTAACTTTATTTATCATCATGCATTTTAAACTGCCGGGATGTGTCAACAATGACAAGCACCAGTCTCTGGTGGTTAACAGAAACAAGTTAGGCAAGTTTCTGATGGGTTACCCACAGAGTTTCCTGTTTAAACCTCAACTTCCCACCAATTCTTTAGAATTGAAGAAGCTACTCGGATGAGTGGTGAAACGTCTTCTCAAAAAAGAAAAAAAAAACTCTACAAGTACAGTTTTGTTTTTAAATACTTCTTGGATATGTCTTGTCAGAGACTGCACCACTTCCTGTCATACTTCATATGTGTCTATGATACAGTTTCATTGAGAAAAGACGGCAAAAAAGAGTTTATTCAGGTGTTTTACTGCGGACAGGGGTCTGTAAATGCTTGTATGGGTTGAAACCATTTAAATTTCAAATTTAGATGCCATAATTTCAACAACCCGCAGTTTGTAAAAGCGGCTCACATGTGAGTGACGCCCACATTAAAACAAAAGACAAAGGAAAGGACAGATTTTATAGTGCTTCAATCTCACAGGAATTGTTTTCATGAATGAAAGATCAAAGTGTAAGTGTGTAACTCATTACCGTCCAACAAGAAGGCTACGGGAGAGGCTACAGATCCGGATGATGTCTTCTGACCTGGATGATGTCATTGATGTTTACCTGTAATTCGCTACTGCTATGATTTGTCCACAACCTCAGAATCGGAAAAATATTCAGCTTTGTTGCAAAAAAACTACGTGGATATACGCAGATCTTAATATCTCCCGAAGGAATACAAATTACCAAAAGTTATATGGGTGAGTAAACGACCGCATTTTATACCAGAAATAAGGTCCAGGTTGTAAAAAACAGTAATTTAAATGATCAATACTGTAGTTACCATAAGCAGGTATTTTGTTGTGAGTGAACATACTACTGATACGTTCAGTATCAGCCCCTGGTGTCAAAACTGTAGCCTCTTATGATATTAGAAAACACTGTTGCGATGATATTTTTTGCAAATAACTTCCACAGAAATAAATCACCAAGAGAGAAGACTTCTAGGAGATTTGAAGATGGTGTGTATGACTGATCTTTTACAGTATATCTTAAGTAGTAACATAATTAGTTCATGACTTAACTAGTGATTATGATTTACCATGACTTGTTTATTGAGGTCAGTCAATCCCTTTGAGAGTGACAGGGTCTGTGTTTGTGTTTTCAGTTTTAAAAGGCAGTTGTCTGCACCTTGACCCCCTCCCATTCAAAATCTATTAAACTATAGGCTGTGCTTTCCTGTTTTTATAAAGGGCTTTCTTCACTGGAGGAAAATAAACTGAGCTTGCACATATTTCCCAAAATGTGTTGACAGTTAAACACTTCACTCCTGATTACCGTTATAACCATTACAGACGCATGCATTTACACCTGTAGATTCAGATATGTTGAACGCATTAAAAGAGTGACAAAGTGAAAGTGTGCTCGGCCCAGATATATGTGCGCTCAGTATCTGCTCTGGATAATGTTACACATTCGCATTTGGTGTGAAGGCGCTCTGCTGCTGGGCTGTTGGCGGTAACTGTCCAGAGTATACAGCTGGAGCTCTCTAAACTTCCTTCCCCTGCATATTTCACCTCTCAGCACCTGTGTGTGTGTGTGTGTGTGTGTATAGAGGGAGAAGAGAAAAACAGAGCACATGAGCTGTATCATATGATATCATGTTCACAGATGGTATATGCCTCTGCTGCCTCTCCAGAGTTCTAGCAGATAACGCTTTGGTTTGGTGCCCGTACATTTCATCCCGTGTGCTGTAACACATCATTGTTCACTTCGTCGTCGAGCGATAACCTCTGGCCCTCTTCCTTCACGGCCCCCGCTCACTCTTTCACCTACAACCCATCCTTTATTCTGTCTTTCCCGACTCATCTATCATGCTCATCCGTCAGCGTCCCCTCTCCCAATCGCAGTTTATTCAACCTCACTTCTGTCTCACTCTATTTGTCAATCTTCTGCCCATCTTTACACAGTTCTTGATCGCCAGCCTTTTCTTCTCGCTGCCTCATCCGTCAACTTCTTCTTTTGGGTGCTAGATTAGAAGCAGGTGTTAAACCATCCAAGGATTGGAAGACGACTGATAAGCCCAGAGTGGGGATTTCTGGCAACGTTAATCAGATATGTCTGTGTTCTTCTGTGTAAGTTCTCGAAAGACAAAAAGTGATTTACTTTTTACTCCCTGTGTTTAAGGATTAAATCCTGCTGGAACCGAGAGACACTGTCGACTCTTCCCCTCACAGGTGCTCTGGATATGAATCTTTAAAGGTGATGTTATTGGGCGCAACGACAGGATATAACCAGACTTATCTTGTCAGGTGTGCGCTGTCTGTTTGAGGCTGGGTAGCCGCGGCCTTGACCCAGTCAACCCGGAGGAACACCTTACCTCAATCTATAAATCACGCAGAGTGGAGGAGTGAAAGGTTACTCCCTGTGCATGGTCGCACTTCTGACCAGGTGTCTGGATTTATCTATAAGATAAGAGAGAGCAGAGCAGGAAGGAGTAGGAATGTTTCATATTACAGAGAGATCTTCACACTAGGAGTGGAGGGGAGTGTATTAGATCATTACAGCTGGAGTCCTGTTCACAAAAAACAGTGCAACCAGGGCTATACCAAGGATCCTAGAAAGTCCAAAGTCCTCCAGAGAAATGTCAAGCACCAAAAGAATTTTTTTGACCTTTGCACATTTTCTAAATTAATTTCAAATGAACTATCACCCTGAATCCAAATTGGGAACAATGTGAACCAACATAATCAACTTAAGCTGCAGATTTTGGTTTTTAACACACTATGTCGTATAACAGAATTTGAAGCTTAATGACTATTACCAAAATGTAATTTTAGGACTTGTAGTTACCTTTTTAAGGACAGTTTCAAGTCCATCCAAGCCATGAATATCACTGTACAAAAATACTGTGCTTTCAGATCCAAGAGTGTCCAGAACAACTCCTGTTACAACTCTTTTAAAGCTTTCCTGACAATAACGAAATAGAATTCAGAAGTTACCTTGTGCATTTGCCAAAAAACCTTCAAATTCAAATGCTCAGGCTTAAACATGTGCTATTTGTGCGTTAATGTAGACTCCAAACTCCTCCTTGGGTCATTAAAAATATATGGAGCAGCAGTTAGGACTTAAAATGTGTCAGCAAACGATGAACTTTGGAGCCCGTCCCAGTTGCTTTGCACCATATACCGGTAACCGTCAAATAGGAGCGATGACATGCAGGTATGGGGACTTCTTCCTGGTTCACCACAGTGCAGAGTGATTGTGGACAGAGCTGATGAGGACTGGCCTGCCATTCATCCCACCCACACAGCCTGGTTGGTCTCTGGTGGCTCTGCAGACTGACAGCCTGTCCCCTACCTGCCGGGTCCACAGTTATACTTTGGTAGAATAAATGCTGACTCAACTGTGCAGCCCACCCACTGTACAAATGATACATACAGTGACTCCTGTCTAAGTCATGTTTCAGAATAGCTCAATTGATATTTAAATATGATGATTGAAAGAATTGAAAATTATGAAAGCTACGTTTCAGAAGGAATATCGGTTTGATTCGTGAAATTCTGCCCATTTGACAAAGAGGCAGTGACAGTGTAGTCTTTTTTTTTTTTTTTTTAACAGTGATGATAAATAAAATCCAAGATGACATTGATATACCAGCAACAGAGGAGCCAGGGCATCACTTATACTGCCGGGGTCAAAGAGCCTTAATGGCTGCGAGGGGTTCCCATTTGGACATCAGAAACTGTTTTCAATCATGCTAACCCCTTAAGTACACTAAATTGCAGTTTGATACATATAGTGTGTCACACAATAAAATGATAGTGTCCCAAATCGCTGTAGCAGATGTGGATGTATCTACCAGTTGTGTGCTGCTGCGGCTGCTGCTGCTGCGGCTGTTGAGTTGGTGCTTTAAGTCTGGAACACATTAAACAGATAGCGAGGGGTTTTGGGTTTCACTTCTCAGCTTCAAAGACGGACTCGTGCCTCTGGGTCGCAGAGTGAGGCAGGTGCAGCACATCAGATCGGCGGGCAGGCCGGCCCGGAAGCAGGCGAGTCGCAACCAGGACAGTGACCCTTGAAGTCAGGCGTAGATGCTGTGTCCATCTGTATGCGTTTGTGGTTCATGTAGCCAGAGGTTGCATGAGGTCCAGCTTACGTAAGAGGTTTCTAACTAACAGCGCGTGCAAGCACTAGAAAGTGGCTTAAAAAAAACAAATAAAGTTTAATCAATCTGTCTATAACACACATTCTTGCTCTGGTCCATCTCTTGATTTTGGTTTCTTCTCATCTCCATTTTCCCTCCTCCCTTCCGTCACGATGTTTTCCCAGGTGTCTTATGATGCGGATGTTTTTCTTGCTTGAATGGAAACTGCATTTCTGCTATTCCTCTGATTTGCTTTCGACGCTGGAGACACGCATTCAGGGAAATGTACCGATGAAGCTGAAGAGGAAGGAGATGTTCAGCTGCTGAGGGTTGAGGGATGTGTTTAGAGTCTGTGAGGTCCTTACCTCCAGTTAAACAGCCAATATTTGACATGATTTCTGGTTTGTTACAAGGTAAAGTGCAGTGAACACGGATGTGGAAGCGCAACAATATCACTTCAATTATATGGCCAGACAGAGAAAGTAACAGAGGAAGTCACATTATGACACAGGCTATAAACACCTTTATTTGGAGGGGAAACTGAAACTAAAACTGTTGCCAAAATTCCCTCATTCAAACCATTTAAAGATGGGCCAACCCTCAGAGATGTCACCCAAAGGATCTTTGAGGAGTGTCTTTGGAGCTCAATGTGACACCCGCCATCAGCATGATAACTTTCAGCTAATTCAAAAACGGGGGGGGGAGTGGAGCTAAAACGGGCTAAATTACATGTAACATGTGAGAATTACAGTTGTCATCAATGGATAAATTAGCTGGTCATGTTGTTTCAACCACCACTCGAGGAACTGCAATTTTAGGAACTTACGGCTTCCTGTTTGACCCCGGAGGTTGCAGCTTGGACTGAACTAGAATTTAACTGTCAGTCTGTAAATTATGGTAAATGTTGTACACTGATCAGGCACAACATTATGACCACCTGCCTAATATTGTGTAGGTCTCCCTTGTACCTCCAAAACAGTTGAGACTCATCAGAGAATGGACATGGGCCTTCTGAGGGTGTCCTGTGGTGTCTGGCAACATAATGCTGTTAGTGGGGGTCTTTGGGTCCTGTGGGTTGAGGGGAGGGGCCTCTGTGGATCAGGCTTGTTCCAGTGCATCCCACAGATACTTGATCAATCTGAGATCTAGTGAACTTGGAGGCCAGGTCAATACCTTGTTGTGTTTTTCATGTTTTTTTTTAGTTGTTCCTAAACCGTTTTTGTGTGTGTGCCTGTGTCAGGCTGCATCCTGCTGGGGATGGCTGCTGCCATCAAGGAGTGTCATGACAATTTATTAAATTAATAAGTTATTATCAACTGAAATGGAAGTAAAAACTACAAAACTGAAGAAGCCAAGCTGCAAAAAATTGCATAATCCTTTAATTCTTGAACAAACTCCCAGGAAACTATTTTATTGCACTCTGCTGTTATCAGTCCGTCTGTGTCCTCGGCGTCCTCCATCTCTCCGATCACAATGCCCACAACAGCGAGGATAAACACATCCATCACCGAAGCCTTGCTGTTGATGAGCCAAGAGACGATAAACAAACAGAAGACAGAGTGACCTGGCCTGCGAAGAAAAGGAGAGAAAAATAATAACGAGGAATGAAGCAATGAAAGAAGAGAGAGACGGCGGAGGGAAAGAGCTGGTTGACAGCTGTTGGTCTGTTTACTCCGAGCACATCACTCTTCTCCAGATGTTCTGCAGCACACGGAGGAAAAGGTAGAGAGACAGAAGAGCAGGAGGCGGAGGAGAGAGAGTGGCAGGAGGATGTGAGTGATCGGAGGTCCAGCGGCTGCTGCCAGGTTTGACTCATCGTGGTGTATTTTATGACTTGCAGATTCAAAGCGGTCGGCAACCAGGAGTCAGCGTTAGGATGACCTGTCAAACGTTAACACAGGAAACAAACAGCAGGCTCAGCGACAAGAAATCACATCCACAAATTCTCTTACATTTCCTCGAGAAGTATATAAAACAGTAAGAAGTAAGATGAAATAAATAACGTGGAACAATGTGGACGTGATGTGTTAAGCGATTAACTACGGGTGTCAAAAGGCGGCAAAATATTAGGGCTTTATTTCTTCTCACGCTTAACATGTTCCTCTAATCTTGAGCTATGTTTCCAGGTTTTGTGACCTGGGAATTTGTTTCTGGCAGTTCCCCCTTTGTTTCTTGTGTATCGTGTCAGGAGGAAGAGGCTCAAACCACAGGACTTGCTGTTCAATTCTGCACAGTGAGATTAATTTGAGTGAGCTGTCAGCGTATGTTGAAGGAGTTGCTGTCTGACAGAAAGACCTCATATCAGACAACAAGAGAAAGGAAAAACAAAAACTGAGGAAGAAAATGACAAGTGAAATATATGAATAAAATTTATGAGAGGACAACATAATCCTTATTTATCATATGAAGTCATATAATGCCAATGCAGCTCACTTTTGGCAGGGATTAAATAACAGGCAACGTCTAGACCAATAATGTGTCACAGTATAAAACAGGAAGGTCATAGAACTTGATGAATTATCACCGTGGGTGATATTCTCAAAGTAAAGGACCGTCCCCCCTCTTGCTCCTTCGTCTGCCTTTCATTCTGTTTTACGGGGCAGCTCTGTACAAAATTATTTTTCATTATACCTTTTCTCACTTTCGGATTCTCTGATTCATGTGTCTGAGGCTGAAATCGGGGTCTGATTACAGACGCATGAATATAACCGGGGCCCATCACCGAGCAGCAGCAGTACATGATGCTCCTGAGATGCATTAACAGAGGTTGGAGCGTTTCCAGGATCCCTCCAGAAAAAGTGAAAGGAGGAAAGAAAAAAAAACTGAGATGCCGAGAGGGGAAAGAAAAGGGAGAGAGGATGGGGGAAAGGCCTGGCATAAAGATTAGATTAGCACTTTAAAACATCTGTGAACTCGTCCGGCCCAAGCTACCGCTTCCCCACAGATTTGAGCCAGACCTCACATTTTCTTTCCTCCACCCCTGCTCTTCACCTCTCCTTCCTCATCCCCCTTTTTCTGTCCCGGGCCTTTTAATTTAAGGGTAAAGCAGAGTAATAATAGAATAACACCAACTGTCTGTGCAGACTGATTTCATTAGGCATCTGTGCCAGATAAATCCACTGTCGTCTGAAAACAAAATCTCAGGGAGAACAATTCAGATTACTGGAGACTGTTACCTCTGTACGTTCAAACGTGTTGCAGTTTGACCTCTGCTTCAACAGAAAGACAGAGGTAAAACGTGTTATTTCTGTATAATAAACATATATATGTATATGTAGGTCTGTGTTTATAGGTATGCACACTGTTTAAGCGTTTGTGCACCCTTCAGAATTTTCTTCATTTCTGCATAAAAATGATTCAAAACATCAACGGATTTTTCACACAAGTCCTGACAGTAGACAAAGAGAAACTGAAATATTCTACTTGCACATTTATTTATTAAAGAAAATTCATCATTTGTTCGTGTCTGTGAGTTGCAAAAGAAACACTTGAACACTTGTTTTCAGTATCTGAAACCAATAACAGCAACTAAATATTTCCAGTAACTGCTGATCCGTCGTCTACAGCAGTGGTTTTCAAAGTGGGGTCCGCCAGGGGGCGCTAGGGGGCCTCAGACAATTGGAGGGAAGATAAGAAAAAAATTTTGCAAAAATAAAAAAATATAATCTAATTATTTTTAATTATTATTATTATATAGTGAATAAAAGTAAGAAAAAAAAGATTATAAAAGTTGATGTTTCTTTACATATTTTGTAGCATTGTCTGTGGGTTTGCAAAGGGGGTCCTCGGCCAGAAGCTATTGCTGTTTGGGGGACCTTGGCATGGAAAAGTTTGGGAACCCCTGGTCTACAGCAACTTGGAGGAATTTTAGAACAGAACTGCTTCAGTTGTGAGATGTTGGTGGGTTTCACAACATTTCTATTGGATTAAGGTCAGGACTTTGACTTGGTCATTCCAAAACTTTAACTTTTGTTCTTCCAATTATTCTTTTGCTCACGAACGGATGTCCTGACATTTCTTTTAAGAAATACACTTAAGCAGAGGGTAGTAGTTGAGCAGGAGGTCCTTCAGCTTGTCCCAGGACACATTCACCCCCACACTTCTGAAAGTAGATCAAATGCCACAGACCACCTCGAAATCAGGATCCCCCAAAATACATGTTAATGCCTGGTGTGAATGAGCTGTTGGACAGTTCCACAGGCACTATTGTTAAAGCATCCCTTTTATAAGGGATCAACAAAGGACGTCACATTGGTAATAGTAGGCCACTGTTAGCACCTTGTCTCCTGTCAGTGTTGGTGCAGTCTTGGCCTTGGGCCTGATCTGGATGTTTCTCTAACATCAATGAGTTTTGACGTCTGATGCTTTCAAGCTTGAGTTTCAACCTAACCTAACAGGGATGACAAATTCAGCCTGAACATCTACAGTTTCACGTCTACGGTGCAAAATTCACACATTGGTAAAGGACATGTGATATGTCCAACAGGTCTACAACAAGCAAGTAAATACATCTTGGAGTGGAGACTGTTTGGTCAGCTTAACCTTTTCCCTACTATGAATAAGAATCTTTAATTTCCTAGGCCTAAGTGCATCGGCATTTCAGGTTAGAAAACTGTTGATTAATTGTTGTAATGGTCCGTTGTAGTGGTTTTATGAGGGCGCTGACAGATTATATATTATCCTGTCACAGTTTGTCGCCTCTGTGTTTTTAACAAGCCAGACAAAAGTGGAAATGATAAACACACTCTTCCAGACCATCCGTTCAAGTAAAAGTTAGACTCAACAAGCCTAACTCTGTTCCTGCCACCCTTATGCACAAACTGGGATGAAAGTGAAGGGTTTCCTCCCGTCCTTTCCCTCTATTCCTTTCCCCTTTAGTCATTTTTCCAGCAGCCCTCGCTGTAACTCCAAAGGGAGGAAGGGTGGGAACAGTATCAAGACAAAGCGATGGAAAGACAGATATATACCCTCTAATCTCCAGTGGTGGGCTGGTGGAGACTCAGTTATGTAGGCTGATAATGAAGAGATGAGCTGAGACTCTTTAGGGACCACAGGAATGCTAAACCAAAACCACAAATGTGGACTTAATATAATCTTAAATGACCAGCATGATTTCTCATGAAAGCCTCACACAAGCCTGGCACAACCAACAACTCTCTAAACTGTAAACTATTGCTCAAAACATGACATTTAGATCACTCTATGAGGTATGTAATGTATAAAAAAATGTATAAACAAGACATGGTTAATATTGGTGTAATTTCCCTCGTTGTAATACAAAACCTTTACCACAATTGTTGGAAAGTAAGTCATACTAATAATGAGAAGATAGTTTTCCCTTAAACAGCAGTAGTACAGTCCTAGATTAGCAGTTGCAGCAATCCTGCAAAAGGCATACAAAGTGTGCAACGTATTACTTCCAAGTTCTCAAAGCACATGAAACTCAATCACAATTACATAGAGCTTACTGCAAAAAGGACTAGCAGATCCATTAAGTGTTAGCCCATTGTAAAAAGTAAATCCTAGATGCTTGGTTTAAGGTAACATTTTGAGCAGGTACTTAAAAACATTTTAGAAAAGATCAGTGAATGTCATTCATTCATTCATTCATCTTCTGTACCCGCTTATTCCTGTTAAGGGTCGCGGGGGTCTGCTGAAGCCTATCCCAGGTGTCGTCGGGCGAGAGGCGGGGTACACCCTGGACAGGTCGCCAGTCTATCGCAGGGCCAACATAGAGACAGACAACCATTCACACTCACATGCACACCTACGGCCAATTTAGAATCACCAATGAACCTAACCAGCATGTCTTTGGACGGTTCAGAGAATGTCATGTTATAAATTTCAGCCTTGTAAAATTGTCTTTTAATGTGTAATTCATGTTGTCTCTTAAAGGGGAACTAATGTTTTTTATAACCTGGACCTTATTTCTGCCATAAAATATGGTTGTTTACTCACCCATATAACTTTTGTGTAATTTGTATTCCTTCGGGAGATAATTAGATCAGCGTATATCCATATAGTGGGAGTGACTGGGGCACCTGAAACGCAGCCTCTAAATAACACATTATCTGCCACCATTATTTTATTATGATACGCTAGTGCTATTCTCTGTTGAGTCCGGAGTTAGCTGTTATCATCATCCAGGTCTGTAGATTGACCTACTAACCTCTGACCTGGATGATGTCATCTCTGAGCGCCGCGCGCACCCACGACGGTCGGCTTGTTTACCTGTAATTTGCTACTGCTAGTTTTTTTTGCAACATGGCTCAATATTTTTCCGATTCTGATGATAACAGGTAACTCCGGACTCAACGGGGAATAGCACGAGCGTACGATAACAAAATATTGGTGAAATGAACATGTTTCGCTGCAGATAATGCGTTATTTAGAGGCTGCGTTTCGGTGCCCCAGTCACTCCCACTATATGGATATACGCTGATCTAATTATCTCCCGAAGGAATACAAATTACACCAACGTTATATGGATGAGTAAATGACCGTATTTTATGCCAGAACTAAGGTCCAGGATGTAAAAAACAGTAGTTCCCCTTTAACACTATCATACATATTTTTTCCAAAATACTGTATTTGTTCTCACTACTAAGAGAGCTGGACTACGGCACATCCGCTAAGTTATGCTGCCGCTTTATTCCCAGTGGCCACTTGCACTATTGCAATAATAAAATAAATCCTCTGCAGCTCAAAATGATTTTTAGACCATGAAATCCATACACCCCTGTTAGAAAAGAGACATCTGTGAAACATGACAGGACACCTTCAACTGCAAAAGTTTTAATAAACTGAACTTTCGTACTGGGAAAACCTCTAGAAAAGTGAGCTCATTTTCATTTTCAGTCATCAAAACGAAATTTCAAAATTCAACAGGCAAGTCATTTTCATTCAAGAGTGCAGGCACCATGTTTGAGTGTTGTATCCTGTTCTCCTTAACATATCGATGGTTGCCAGGTACGGCCGGGCCATATGCGGCTGGCTGCTCTAAAAATAATGTTTTTGTTGAAGCACATTATTCTTTGTGGCATGCTATAAGGTTCCTCTTATTTCTTTAGCAGTTGTATTTCCCCTCCCTGTTGTTAATGTCTACGTTTCTCTGGCTCTGCTAAGACACAAACTTCACTTTAATTCAAATTCCAGCTTTTACAGACAATTTCACCATCGACCAGATGTCCAGCCGAGATCAGTGGTTTACTGGAAGCTTGTACCCTCCTTAAATAAAAACAAGCCACCACATGGCCCGGCAGATTCCCAAAACTTGGTCTGAGTCAAGATCAGGTGTGTGTGAGTGTGTGGGGATGCTATGTACCTCACATTTGGCAGATTGCGGCAACAGCTAGTAGGAAGGAAGGGAAAAGAAGGCAGCCAAGAGGCCATGGAGCATTTCCATCTGAGCGCTTACGGGACATCAACAAAGCCTGTTGTAATAACAGTGAGCACTATAGCAGGTGTCCATATCATACTTGTTTTGAAGATAACTGGCAATAGAAATGAGTGAAAATCGTTTCCAAAAGAACGCACCTAATGTGAAATAGTATTGGGTTTTTATTTGGAAAGAGAGAGGGACATCCTGATTGTGGTTTGTTCACAGCATGGAAACACTAAAAACACGTCTTATAAACATCCTTCACACTCCATTTAAATTAATTTATTTAGGAAGCTGTTCAGGAACTGAAGGCTGGGAAGGTTGACTCCATTAAATCGCCAACAATAGCGACCACATCGGGAGGAAGTGTGAGTATATCCATTATATCAACATATACAATAGGAATATTAAGAAAACAAGCAATTGCAGAACATCAGATTTTATTGTCGAACATTATTGTGCAACTGCTGTCATTTGTGTTAACCTTACTAAAACAACTTTGGGCTTTTTAAGTGTCTGTTTAAACAGCCACCGCTACAAAATTTGCAGCAGTTGTTATTAATTTAGTAGTTGACGTCTAATTTAACAATTCGTAGTGGTCATGTGAAATTAAATAAAACGGAACCGTTATCGTTTATTTCCTGCCTTTCTGTTTGATTTCATTCTTTGTTCTTGTGGGAGCGTCTTTAGTTATATCATGCATAGCACATCTGGACTAACTTATTATTGTTTTAAATCTTCCATCAGTTCATACAGTTCTCACAGCAGCAGGAGTGGCTTTTTAATTCTGTTTTGAATTAGATGTGCTTTAGAAAACTGCTTCCTGTTGTTTTGCCATTGAGTGTCTTCAGCGGAAATATACAAGCAACGATGATATGATCAAGACGTGAGGTGATTGTTTTGCATAGTTTTGCCATTGGAGTGCCATCTGCGTGTGAATTTATTTAGGAAGAACAAACACCTACCTCCCAGAAAGCACATTTCCCTCAGCCATTAGTACAACCATAAATATAAGTATTCTGTAATGAATGTATTCGGTAGCAGTGATCAAGCCAGGACCAACAGTCAACATCTCAGGTTTGTGCCAAGCCACAATTGAGCAATCGCCACTTTCCCTCACACCTTTACACCTGGCCCTGCCCCCCCATCCCTCTTCCAGGTTTGTTTTGGCCAAAGCAAGAGCACACTAACATGACAAATGAGAAAACCAAGCCTGAAGCTGCACAAGGGCGTCTGTTTCTTACCTCACAAACTTCCACAAAAACAAACACAAGTCTGAGAACAGCCTTGAGCTGTCAATACGGGGACCTGAAATCTGCAGCGGGTTATTTTTACATCAGACACGGAGGGACGGAGAGCTACGGCATCAAGCGGTTCAGATGGGAGGAAGGGATGAATCCGGGGGTAGGGCAGGAAACGGCAGAATCAAAACATGACGAGGACAGGAAAGATGCAGAAAAGATCATAACGGGCAATGACGAGAAAGGAGATATTCTAAGATGAAGCTTTGTGATCTCTCAAAGCCTCAGTGTGTTGCAGAAATTAGACAGACAGGATTTAAAATGGAGAGATTTCCAAGAGAAATAAACTCAGTCCAAGGGAATCCCTGCAAATGCTAGCTTCACTAATGGACGATTAACTGAAAGCTTCTTGTTGAGTGATTGGATTTTTGGCAGTTTGAAAGGAGCTATATTTTACGGCTTTGTTTTTCACCATTCAAAAGTATCCAAGTGTATGTTTCTCAGGTGATTGAGACTCTTTGTGGACAGTCAGCTTTATCGATATGTGGTCGGAGTAGATCCAAAGGTAGGTTGCTTCATGATGCCCATCTATCTAGACCAGTCGTTTACGGATAGTCAGCATACGAGGCGTTCAGGGAACATCTGTCAATTGTGAGCCAAATAAAACTACACTCTTGCCCTCCGTACTTCGTGCACATGGGTCACACACTGCAGCCTCAACCTATTAGAAATTGCAGTGAAATCTGAGCACAACAATCACAACGACTGCTTTCACCAAAGCCAAATCTGGTTTTATACCAAATAGCCCTTGAAATAAATTGGATCGTTTGTGAGGATAACATCACTGGAACCTTGGTAATAGCAGCCCCACAGATTAGCGCTACTGACCACTAACAAGACAGTGCACGATGCAATTATAGCTTATTAGCTGAGCTGCACCATCTACTTTTAGCACAAGATGCACACACAAACAAAAAAAACACGACTTGTAGACTGTTATTAGAGCTCAAGGTTTCAGTGCCTTCAGTTGCCTTAGTGCTTGCTCAGGAGGCTTCAGGCTCTGGATTCTGGAAAGCGTCCTCAGATCATTTGGTTACGTAAATAGAACTGAAGCAAATTAGACAGGAATTGATATCACAAATACATCTTTTAAACAAACTCTGTGAACTCCCTGGTAACTGAGCTGATCGACTTGCTAGCTCGTTATTAGCAAAGAGTTATCAAAACAAACCAGCTTTATTGGCCATGCGTACAGGTGCACACGCAAGGAACCTGTTCTCTACTTTTACACGCACAAGATTCAGATTCAGAAAACTTTATTTGTCCCCGGGGGGCAATTAAAGACACATGTGAGCAGCATGACGTGCAAAACGAGACAGTTTTAAAGAACAAATACTAGAAACAATACACATTACGTACAAAAATGGTCCATAGAGGATGTAAACACGTCAGCACATTTGGAGCAGCGGGCAGCTATGTATAGTGCACAGTGAGCAATTTGGGGGGTTTTTTTGAGTGGCTTGCTCAAGGCTCTTCAGCAATGGAAGTGGAGGGGATTCAAACCTGCTTCTCTGACCTCCAGTCCCCATGTCACCTTTATCACAGTAAAACTTTTCATTCAGTGAAATAAAACCTTGAGAGCAAACTGTGGGGGACCAGGGCACATTGCCGCAAAGAAGCTAGTGACTATATGTATTCCTGGCACTCCAGCTTGTTAGCAGTCAGACAGCTAGTGTACTGCAACAAGCTTCTAAAATAAAACACTTCCCTTTTTTATTCTGATGAGACTTTAAACCTTAAAAATGAATGAACAGCAAAATCTCTCGCAGACTATAAATGATGTCGTGTCACTGACCTCTCGGCAGCGGAGGTAGATAGAGACCACCGGAAAGAATCTGGAAATGTAAACGTGACCGAACAATCACAAGTAATTATTCTTTTGAGTGTCAAAAAAAAAGTCAATACTTTCCAGACTGAAACAAACTATGCAGATTCAAGTTTGCGCTGTTTATGTTGGGGGGAAACATGCCATTGCTTCCTGAGTGACAACCTGGGATTTGTTTCTGTCAAAAGGATCAGAGAAATTCTGAGAACCCTCCAGCTGTGAAATACAGTAATATGTTGAGTTTATTAGCGAGCAGAGTTGTGCAGTAAAAGCGCTGATATTGTCTGGGAAAAGGCTATTGCACGTCGAATTTTTGCAACGGAGTCCAGAAGCCATTAATGTTAAATGGACAGTAACCTCTGTGGCGGAGGTCCATCGCTCTCCTTCCCTCTCTTTCCACGTCTGCCGGCCTCTGTGAGGTGGGAATGTGACGAGTCGGAGGGGCAGGAGGAACCACTGCCAGAACTGCCACTTCCTACATGACGGTTCTCAGGGAAGCTGAAGGGCTGGGAACGGGAAACTCCACTAAACACATCACAGACAGACGGATATTTAAAGAAATGAAGTGTGTGAATGCCTCTGCCTGTGTGTGTGTTGCATGATGAGGTACCATGGGTGCAAGGAGGAGAGAGAGGGAGAGAAAGCGAGAGGGCAGGAAGAGAATTACATAAAAAGAAAAAAGAAAAAAAACCAAAACGAGTTATACAGTGGAGAATAGTGTGAAAGAGAGCCAAAACAAGTTATGGCTGAAAAGAAAAAAGAGGCAGAGAGGAAAGAGAGAAAACAGATGGAGGAATTAAAAGTAGGGACGAATGGGAGTTTCGCACAGGTGGGATGAACGGATGGGTGGATGATGGAAAGGCTCTTTGTCCTTCGTTCTTCCTCCTTCCTCTAATGACGTGGCAGTGGATTTGCGGTGCCTGTCTTCTTCTGGTCAATCCCCCTCCCGCCCCCCACACACACACACACACACACACAGGTGCTTGGTGCTAGATCTAATCCTACCCTGACTTTACATCTCCTGAGGTCCACCCTGTGTTTTCATTAAGGTTAAAAAGGGAAATGGTTTCTATTGGGAAACCAGTATGAACATATGGTAGCCATCACAGCTGGATTTGGACCTGAGGAGGATACAAGATGATGCAAAGGACGAGGAGAGGATGGTACAAGAGGAGATTCAGTCGTTTTTTTTTCTCATTTAACTCCCAGCTGTTCTGCCCCCTTTGAACGAGTATACGAGCTGTTTTATGAAGTATTTTTATTTCAAACATATACCATTTTCACACAGTGCCATTTGCCCTGTCGCCAGCTGCGAATATGAACCTGGTCTGTTACATATACACCGATCAGCCACAACATTAAAACCACGGACAGGTGAAGTAAATAACATTGGCCACCTTGTGACAACACAGTGCTCTGATGGGAAACTTATGTCATTTGTGTACCACCCACCTCGACCAGAGCAGGCACCCCGACCCCATAGCAATGACACTCCTTGATAGCAGTAGCCATCCCCAGCAGGATGCAGCCTGACACAGACACACACACAAAAACAGTTTAGGAACAACTAAAAAAAAAAAACATGAAAAACAGCACAAGGTGTTGACCTGGCCTCCAAATTCACTAGATCCCAAACTGATCAAGTATCTGTGGGATGATCCACAGAGGCCCCTCCCCTCAACCCCCAGCCCCCACTAACACACCACAGTTACACCCTCAGAAGGCCCATGTCCATTCTCTGATGAGTCACAACTGTTTTGGAGGCACAAGGGAGACCTACACAATATTAGGTCATAATGTTTTGCCTGATCGGAGTATTTATTTTCTTTGTTGTTATTCTCACGGGTTCCTTTCTTTCACACTTGTGCCATTGTGCGTTCTTTGCCAGAAAAGAGATTAAAAAGTCATTACTTAAAAGTCAGATGTTGACTTTATTTGGTTTTATCTTGTAGTTTTAACTATCTGTCTTATCATTTATACTGTTTATGTCATAAATTTGATTTATTGTCGATTTTTTTTTTCTCTTATAATCTGCTTATGGCTGTCTGTAAATAAATCTGCAACCCAGTGACATTGAAGCTCTCCACTCTCCCCACTAGACATGCCAAGAGGTAAAATAAAAGTCAAACACTGAACATTAAGTAAATGCTCCCACGTATTATCATCTAAATGTAAGTACTTATTATGCACGGATAACAATTTCCAAATTATAGTACTGGATTTCCTAGATTATGGAGATGCGGTTATGATGATCTCCTCCTGCTCCAATATATTAACAGAGTAAAGTTTTACATCATGTTCATAAAAATAATTAATGCATGCCCTTGATGCACGTGTGCATTCCTGGAGCTGCAAAAACAGGGCGTGCTGTGCATCGATTGATACACATCACGGCCAACAAACTGAGAGAATGCACCCGCTGTGGGTCTACTCATTCATTAATGGTTGATATTAATCTGAATAAACTGTCTGTGTTTTAGTTTTATTAACATGTCAGGTCAGCATGTTCCTATTTTAGGTCATATTTAATCTTTGAACAACTGTACTAGCCTTGCAAAAAAAGATCCTAACACAAGGTCCACTTAACTCTGGAGCTTTCGACTGCATCTCTTTTCAGGAAATAGCCAAATCATCTTAAAATTGGTCGTTTTTCTTCTGTCACAGGGGAGTGGTAATGCATAGCGAGACTCAGGGGAGTTGAATTCATGTGACATCAGTATAAAACATGCAGCTTATGATACATGGATAAATGGAGCTCATAGAGTCTTCTGTGTCTATTTCGTCCATTGACCTTTAGTGCAGTTTCTTTCTACTTTTTTTGTCTTTAAATGTATAATGTTTGGAAATACACTTATTAGTTTTCTTGTTGAGAGTTAGATGAGAGCGCAGATTCTGCTCTCATGTCTACACTGTAAAGAGCTTTGCTTTGCATAAAAACTTGAAATAGGAGGGAATAACAAGCACTAGGTCTCTCCATGGGTTCTTGTCTATCCAGATCTTTGTCCATTTCCTTCTATTTAAGAGTTTTTATTTTCTAAAGCGGCTTCAGAGCAATGAGATTAATTTTAATGTGAATTAAAACATTCAAACACTGAATGAGGAGAAAGATTTTCACTCAGGAAATAGCTCCGTTTCTCAAAGTGGTTTCTCCTTTATTTAAAGGGAGTGCGTCCAGACTGTTGCTGAAGTTGTGATGGAAAAATAATCACAGCCTCGCAGGCATTTCTTTCAGGAGGTGACAGACGTCCTGGGACCTCTGGAAACCCCACTGCACCGTGTGTGTCCATAAGGTTTCATAATTAAAGAGGATCCACTCGGAGAATGAATCGCTGTCCAGTTACTGTGGATGCCTCGCATTAATTGTCTTTTTATTAACTTCAAATTACAACAGGGGCCAGGTGATTTTTTTTTTTTTTTTTTTCTGCTGTCAAAGTGCTGTGTGATGCTAATGTCGTTGTCGAAGGGAATTTATGAATGAGAGAAAAGTGGTTGATGATGTATAGGCTATTATCTGTTGAAGGGGGTGAACAGTCACAATGATAGATTTCTCAAGATTTGGTCATTTTCTGTTATTGACCTTTGAAAAGTGGCGCTAACTCAGACGTCTTCGATTGAATGAGTGCGTCTGCGCGTATAAAAGAAGACACTGACCCTTCGAGTTTGCTGCAGAAAGATTAATTACTTTCCACTTTCTTGTAGGCCGCCGCTGACATCTCCATAAAGCTGAGGGAGAGGGGAAAATCTAGAAGTCAAAGTAACAGCACAATCCTCCTAAAAGCCACATCTACAGATTTATTGCCGCTCGGGGGAAAGAGAAGGAGGCCTCCATGTGTCAAAGAGAGTGAGGCAGACTTCATTATTTACCTGTCCACCTGCATCGTGCGAAGATGGAGGAGACGGAGGGTACCTGGGAAGTCTGCAATTAATTACATGAGAAATGGCCTACGTGTGAGCAATAATGTGTGTTATTTAAATCATCAGGGGCGAGCAAACACAAAGGGAATCTTGTTAGGAGCTTCGTTGTCTGGTTTTGTCTGGTTTAATGGTATGTTTGGATACTTTCTGGGCTTCCTCTGCTCCTCCTTTCATCTCCTCTCTTCGCTCTGCAGCAGACTGCAGACTTCATTGTTAGTAGCTACTGTTGCTAATAAATACAGAGGACCTTCAGTTTTCGTCCAGACTGAGATCCCCCGGAGAACTTCGCAAAAACAAATGGTTTTCCTCAGTAATGACAACTCACATGATGAAAAACTGCAGTCTTGCGCGCGGATCTGGTCTCAGCTGAGCGCAAATAAATCGTGTTAGGAACCAGTTTTAATGCGTGTGTGCTGGTAAGGCTTGATATTTGAAAGTCAGGCTGCAGACACGCTGTATGTACCAGTCCGTGGCCAGCCTGTGAGCCCCGTCCCGTCCCTTCCTCCTCGTGTCGGGAGGATGTTGAGAGGTTAAACAGAATCGCATCCAATCTGTCCAAGGACGGCCTGCTGGGAAGGTCCCCGCTTAATTTGTCTTCCCGCTGCTCTGCAACTGGCCCCTTGCCATGCTTTAAAGTGAATACGAACAGTCAAAATGTCTCTCTCTTGCTCTCTTTTGCTCGTCCGTCTCCCACTGTCAGTACGTGGGGTTGAAGGCAAATGGTTGCCTTCAAATTTGGCAGCGAAGACACTGGCAATGACGGAGCCGCCCGCTGTTGTTTTAAAGCGAGAGGAAACAGAAAACATCCGAGGCCACTTATATTTCAACAAGGGGAAGTCTTCTTTGTTCAATTTGTGAGTGCCATTAGCAATTTATGCCCTTGTTAGGTGCCATAAAAATAAGTTAAAGTGTCCTGACAACTGCTTCCTAGGCCTTTATCAGGTAGAAGACAGTAAATCTTAAATAAGAGTCACTTTGCATTTACAGTCTGTGTACATACTGCATACATATTACTCAAGCATTAGCCCCTGTGTTCATTCAGTGAAGCTGTTTAATCAGCAGTTTGGCAACGATATTACACAGTCTTTGTCATTTCTTTTGGGAAAAGGTCAGCTGACATGCAGCTGAAATATGTACTGTTTGAGGAGCAGCTCAACCAGGAGAGCCATCCTCTCTCTCTCTCTCATGCCATCACTTCCTGTCTCTCTCCACTGCAACCAAAATAAAATAAAAAGTAAAATAATATCTGTGTGAAAAATTAACAGCTACTGAGGGCACGCTAAAGGGCCAACACGGTTGAAAAAGCCAGAAGGTGGACCTTGATTGAGCCCTGTTAACTTAAACCTCTATTTCCAAGGTCAAGAATGAACTACGATGCATAATTTAACCAGCGGTTCACCTCTAAAATTAGAAACAACCAAAAAAAATTAAACATTTCAAGAAATGCTACAATAAAACATGATCAGTTAAGCTTATTTGATTGCCTTTGAGGCATTTAACCCTTAACAACACCTGTTTATCTCTGTCTGTTGTGGTGAATGTTGCACCTGTTACTGTATTGTAGTCACTGCTGGGAGATGAGTCATCACTCCCCCAAAGCAGTTAGTTAGAAATCACATCAGGCACTCAGGGAGACAGTCACAGCAAGCGTCTAATCACAAAGTGGAGGCCCGTGACACCGCTAAGTGTGGATTTATAAGAGCTCTGTCATTAAGAAAGACACATTTGGAGTTTAGAATAAAACAAGTGAGACAGGCTGCAACTTGAACCTGTGCTGCCACCTGCTGTCGATGTTTTCCCACACCACCGTCTCCTCTCTTTCTCCTCGCAATCACTTTCTTATTATTAATTATGAACATGGATGTAAAATATGTATTGGATGGACCTAATCAGAAATAAAAAAAATTTAAAAAAAAAACATATAAAGGAGTATAAGAATTGAAAAATGTGAAGTAGTTTAGTTCTCATATTTTCATTTTAATTTTTAGATAGCATCTAGATTGTTTCAGTTTTGCTCTTGTTTGGTTGCGGTTTATTTTTTTATCAGTTTCGGTATTACTTTTTTATGATATCATTTTTATTTGTCAGGGGTGTTCAGAATATGCACTGCAATATAAACACAACCCTTTCTGAAGAGATTTGACGTACAGTAGACATCCCGGTCTTGATCAGTACTTATGCACCTCTTCGTTGCTTGTTGTGTTGACTGATTTGACCAAAGATGAAAACTAAATACAGTCATGTTATTTTAGTTTTGCCGTTAGTGTAGTTCTTAGTTTTTATTTCACCCACCTGAAATCTTTTCACTCCTACATTTATACAAAACCTAGTTTATCTATTTAACTTTAATAACTTTGTCCGTACTGATCGAAGCTATCCTGTTATATTATAGATAAAGTTTTTGCTTACATTGTTGAAACCTTCAATTTGAACTTCTAATCCTTTATTTATTCAGTGCCCCTGAAGCAGTTCTAGTAGAAATTTAAATTATTATTATTATTATTTTTAATTAAACAGACTTCATTCATTTAAACGTGTACTCTGTTAATCTGACTGCTGCTTTCATTATAGACTATAAACTGTGTTTGGTGTTAAAGCTGAGGACACGCTACAAGATTTTTTGTCAGATTTCACCCACGATTCCCGGTTGGGCAAAGTCTGCACCAGTCTGCACTAGTGGGGTACAGTCAGCGTGAGTAGTTGGCATAAAGATCTCAGTCCCGACCTCAGTCACAGTCAGTCAAACATGTTTGAATTTTTTTAGCCCTGAGATAGACTGACAACCTGTCATGGGTGTCCCCTGCCTCTCTCCCAGTGACGGCTGGGATAGGCCCCAGTGACAAGCAGTTACAGAAAATGAATGAATGAATGGATGGATGCAATCGGGCAGTGTGAACTGGTTACCGACGCATCTGCCAATGCGTGTTGCAAACAGCCAACGAAAAGGAAATGATGGGAAGCAGCGGAAATATCAAAACAGTGATCGCGAACAGCAAGAGTGAAGATTAATCGTTTTGTGGCAAGAGCATGAGTGCATATCAGATGTTGGTTGCAGTGCACACCACAATTGTCGCCCTCATGAGAGTTGGCACGAGAGTTTAAAGTGTTCAGTTGGTTTTAGTTGGTTTGACAGATCATGTAGTCTGTGATTCCACATCAGGCGCAGTTGGTAAGTGTGTGATCCCCGAGCTTTCAGCCGTCTGAGGCCAGTCTGTTAGTGTGTACTCTGACTCTTTTCAAAATAAACACTGTGAAAGTGTGTCCCCAGCTTGAGTCATAGTCTTTTCTCTGACACAGTTTTCAGGCAGTCCACCTCACACAGGTGCAGCAGATGAGCCAGATGTCTTTAATTACCCAATCACTGCCTGACTCATATAAGGAGTATTCTGCTTTCCAGTGTTTAGCTGCTGTCTCGAGTTTGAGAAAGTGCAGAGCATTGGTGAGTGTTTAGTTATAGTTTGATGTGGTTTTCTTTGAGTAAATGATACTTCCCTTAAATGCTAAGGCTATATTTATGGCCTTGTTTTGGCCTTTATTTTAATTGTCACTGAGGAGTAATCTGTTTTTGGGTCACAATATTTACTGCCTATTCCTCTGAACTCAGAATCAAAATGTCTGGCCGCGGAAAGAAAACTGCACCCAAACCCAAGACTTCAGTGTCCCGGTCTTCCAGGGCAGGGATCACTTTCCCGGTGGGCCGCATCCACAGGCTGCTCAGGAAAGGCAACTACGCACAGCGAGTTGGCAACGGCTCTGCAGTGTACCTCGCTGCTGTCCTTGAGTACCTCTGCGCTGAAATCCTGGAGCTGGCAGGAAATGCCAGCCGCGACAATAAGAAGCACCGCATCGCTCCCCGCCACATCTTGTTGGCGGTGAAAAATGACGAGGAGCTCAACAAACTGCTGATGGGGGTCACGATCTCGGAGGGTGGCGTCATCCCGAACATCCAGGCCACCCTTCTTCCAAAGAAGACCAAGTCGAACAGAGACGAAAGCACTGCTAAAGATGTCCAGTCACAAGAATTTTAGTTAAAGCTTTAAATGATTTTTAACCTAATAAAGTGACTTTTAATTTATACTTGTCATGGCGTGTGTTGAATGGTACTGGAAGCATGAGTCTCTGGGGAAAAGCGGCACCGTTTACTTCCAAGAAACCAGATCCTGTGGCAGTTCTAAAAGTAAATTTCTCTGAACGCTAAGGAAATGTCCTTCATTTCCTACTTCCTGTAGCCAGGGAATATCGTCAGTCTTGGGCTTGATCTTCCACAATGATGTGAAACAAAGTTTAACTTGTCTGTCCAACTCTATCTGGCACAGAAGCTTTTTCATCACTTCCACAATCAAGCAATTATATTGGGGAAATGCACTTCTACTCTTGATTGTTGCAGCAAGTATTAATAGTACCCTGTGTACTGGATGATGCCTTTTTAATGGCTGACAAGTAGTTGCCAGGGGATCTGGGGTTGTAGCTTAACTAACATGCAAATTAAAGGCCTAATTAGTCTATAAATATAAACTTCAAACCCCACTCCATACTTTGGTTAACGGGGAAAAGAAGTGCAGTAGTATTGTTAAAGTGGTTTATTAAAAAGTAGGGTAAGCTACATCCCATTTGTGTTCCTTGAATACATCCTTGTAATTAAAGGCCAAATAAAGGGAATATTTCAACTGTTTTGGATTTGCACGTGCAATACAATTTAAAGTATACTCCTTTTGGAAATTTTTTAATTAAGCAACACATTTCTTGACGCCAAGCAGGCCTGTGTAATCTAATTATTATTCCTCTAAACCGGTAAAACGTTGCATATTTCTGCAGCCCTCTGTAACACTGCGTCCGCTGAACGCACCCTTTGTGGGCTGCAATGACGTGCTGACGTAAGACGCGTGAACAACAAACAGTTGTTGGACTTCAACAAGCTAGCGGAGGGGAACGCTAGACAAAACAGGTCCAGCTGACTTCTCCCGGGGAGAGAGACCTCTACAGGACCCGAGCGGCTGGAATATTTTATGTACGATATTGTAACGAGCACTGATAAGCAACGACACGTGTGGCCCCGGCATTGTTCCGTACGCAGCGCCAACGTTAGCCGCTGAGACATGCTCATTGCTCCGAGTGTGACGCCTGTTTTTTTCCTGGCCGCCGCTGGTCGACGGTTGTGATGCGAGCCGAGTTGCAGCACGACAGAGGGTGAGACGAGAGCCACGGTCGGGATATTTATTTTCCCTCGACGCGGAAGAATGGACTTTGTCACGGGGGAACAGACGGGTAAAGAAGCAGGCGTGCGACCGCACACGGGCCCGGACGTCATGGTTGGACAACAACTTTAGCAAGCTAGCAGCCGTTAGCTCGCTTTAATTCATGCAGATGAAACGGTTTGGTGTCGGGGCAGTTAAGCTCACTTTGCTAGCGTAATGGAGGCGCCCTGAGTGGCTTGTTCGTTTCAATTGATTGTCCTGTTCCTCCTAAATAATGTGCTGACGACCAGAGAGCTTTTTTTTTTTTTTTTTTGGTCAGGTCCCATTTGGAGCTATAGGTTTAAATAACTAAGTGATGGTTACCTGCCCGGGTGGTTGTTGAACAAAGTTGACTTGTTTGATACACATTTCTAGTGTTGACATTTATGTGAGATTAATAGTGCACCAGAGTCACTTGCAATTTGTGGACCATAATTCATACCCAATACAACGAACGAATACACATTTAGGGATAATTTTCTCATTCCACTTGAATATAATTTTGTATATTAAGGACCAGGATAGGACAAGAGAAGGCAGAGATAGTCTTATCAATGTCAGTTGGTTCCTAGTCACTGTTTAACCTAATACCCTAGCTGTGTGGCACAATTACAAACTAGAGTGTCCCTGGAAATGAAAACATGAATATCGAAGAGCAGTGTCTAGATTTGTGCAATGTCAAGACGAAAGGCAGCGTGGACGATGATCGCAACACTACCAACAGCACAGAAGGGGTCACCCCCCGGATCTCCGAACTGATGACGGACAGCGGCACGGACAAACCAAACACCGTCTCCACAGAGGCCTCCGAGACCTACCTGATGCCTCAGCTCACTGACAACCTGCCGGCTGCTGAGGAGGACAACCACCACCAGGCACAAGACACACTGGAAATAGATGAGGTCAATGGAAACGGAAAGGGTAGCATCCAGGACACGCCTGCCACAGTGAATCCTACTGACTTGATCTTTTCTAACGATGAGCAGCACAAGGACAATGTCGTGGAGGAGAAAATGAAGGACGATGAGGGCGGTGATCCTGCGAAGCTTGTTGTGGAGGAAGGGGACGATGGTGGGGACATGGACATAGGTGTGGACCTGAGTCTCGACGAGAGCGGGGTGCTGGAGGCTGAATCTGCAAACGTTAAAACATTCTCAGACAGTACTTTAGACTCGGAGCCCCCTCCTCAGGATGTCCCGGCTGGCAGCACGGCAGAAAGCCAGTCCGATGAAAACCAGACGAGCAGCACAGAGGCTTCTTCCTCGGACCAAGCTGGACTGTATCCCTCGGTGCAGGAGGGGGACGATAAACACAAACCAAGCGGCAAAAGGGTGACGTTTCCCTCAGATGAGGATATTGTCTCTGGAGCAGTGGAGCCCAAGGACCCCTGGAGACACGGTAATACTTGTTTGTTTCTGCATGGCTGTATGTGTGAATGGCATTCTGTTTATTCCTCTTTGTTTGCTGAGCCTGTAGGAACACGTCCGTTGACTGTGGTTATCCTTCAAGGCTTACATGACTTCACATTGAGTTGAAAACATGCCCTGTCACGATGCCATATTTTCTGTGCAGTCATGATTGGGTGGATGGATGTTTTCATTGATAAGAGGTGTGTCAGTGCGCCGTTTTTTTTTTTTTTTTTTGAGATGAGCTTTCTTTTGTCTCTTTCTCCAGACCTTGTCATCTCTTGCAGGCGCACTTGCACACTACAGTCTTAAGTAGTCCTCAGGCAGCACCCGTGTCCACGCCTGTTTTTCAAACAAAAGTTCAAATAGTCAGATAGTAAACATCGTGGCTTTGTCTGGCTTTTCACCCCCCCCAACAGTAAAACTGTATATCTAAATATAGGCGCAGGTCTGTGCTGTGCGCAGCAGTCAGAGTGAATCCCAACACTCCCTGAGGTGTGCCATTTTACCACAGTAGGTTCCTGTTTGTTCAGTGAAAAGCATGTCTAGGGAAGCTCATGAAGGACATGGCCTTTACTGTGTTGACATAAGGAACTCCGTCTTTAGAGTTGAAATGAAATTTAAAGTCGGCTTTAACGCGGGTTGATCCATCATCGTGATTAACATGAATAAAAATCTTAACGCAGTTTAGATGGGTTAATTGCGTTAAAAGTTTTAATCAGATTACCGTATTTTCCGGACTATAAGTCGGAAAGTTTTTGGGTTAAATTTATTTGATAAAATCGGAGACCAAGAACACATTTCATCTTGAAAGGCAAGTTATAGTACTAACAATAGAACAACGGGCTGAATAGG
This sequence comes from Chelon labrosus, assembly GCF_963514085.1. NCBI lineage: Eukaryota > Metazoa > Chordata > Actinopteri > Mugiliformes > Mugilidae > Chelon > Chelon labrosus. The sequence continues at coordinate 17,858,103 of NC_140346.1, forward strand.
TGTCTGGTATGTTAACAGCTATTCAGATAACTGTAGCATAAACAACATAACATAACAAGTTTACCAAACTCTCGATCTCACTCCAAATCACTAAATCCATTGAATTCTTCATCCTCTGTGTCACTTCTAAGCAGCTCCGCGAACTTCGGAGGTAGACGGCGCACCGCCGCTATTACGCAGGAGTAAAAGAATTAGTAGCAGATACTGGTACACAAGCCTAGAGCGCCCTCTCGCGGCTGTCAGTGTGAAAATAACGAACACGTGAAATTATATATTTTAATATATAAGTCGCACCTGAGTACAAGTCGCAGGGCCAGCCAAACCATGAAAAAAAGTGCGACTTATAGTCCGAAAAATACGGTAATCGTCGGTTTGGTGATAAATACCAGATGAATAGATATGCATACTAATATAACCAAGCATAGGGTCACACATACAGTCACTTGCCAGTATATTAGATACACTAGTGAAAAGAAATGCATCCTAACACAACAGTCTTGCACTAAATCTTTTCTTATTGATGGTTACGGTGTTCAGCATTTGTTTAAAATAACTGAGAGAGCTGTTGATTCAACTGTGTTTTCATTTTGGAGCTCAGCGGCACCGTAAACTACCTCCTCCACAATGATCATACAGTTGAATCGTTACCTGAACATTATAATAGTCATGGAGATAATATTTAGTGCAGGGCTGACTAAATTCATTGACACTATTATACCTAATGAACTGGCGAGTAACTATTTTTGTTTTAAATATAAATATATTTAGCCATTGACAAGTTCAGAAGATGCATGAATTCCATTTTTTTTTTTGTCCTCCATCTGTCGTGCTCTTCGCAGGTCCCGTTTGTTTTGGGCTTTGTTTTTATTGTCTTGTTTTAACAGTCTCGTTCTCCTTGTGCATAGTTTTTACAGCTTTAGTCCACAGCTTTGTGTCTTGTTCTTTTTTTGGCTGAGCTGAAAAGTCGTGTGTGATCACGATCCTGATCTGACCATGACTCACACTTTCCTTCATCTGCTGTGGACAATAGACACCATTTTAATAAACAGTCCCACGGTCCTCGGTGTGAAAACTGGTGCTTGCTCTGAGTGCCGTGACGGCAGTCGGCGTCGTTACGCAGTTGACCGCGGTCCGAGAAGATGACGAATTTTGTCAAGTGTGCTGCCGGCCTAAGATGTGTTTGTGACCTGTGTGGGTCAGGGGTAAACCAGTGACAGTCCTGTTTTGTAAAAATGTAGGCCAGGCCAAGGCAAGGGTCAGTGATGCGAGATGTCCAGATGGAGGGAAGGGAAGTAGAGAGGCACATGAAAGCAGCAACGTTAATGATATGTATGAACGATGCACGGTCAGCTGAATTTAAATCGTTCTGTGAACACCCCCCTACTGCAGTTGATCAGACGACCAAATAATGCTCATGTAGCTTTATACTGGTACCAATCGTGATCTGCCAATTTAAGATATATTTTATGTCTTTATAGCTTCCATTTCAGTGTCTGGTTGTTGCTTAACCCTGATGCTTTATCGCACTGTCTCTGTATCAGTTTGCAGCTTGTCTGTACGCCGTACATGAAATAACTTTAGCCAGACTCTTATGGGGCAAAGTTCAGTTCAGTTCAGTTAACCAGTTTTTCTGGGCACTTATGAAACGCACAAGGAAGAGTGAAGTCTGTAGAAGACTGTAGTGTTGCTCTATGTTATTTGTCAGCGGTATTTATGGTCCAGCTCATTGTGCTTTTTGGTATAGAGGTAGGTAGCATGATACAGAGCGTCCTTTTTTTTAATGTGGATGAAGATAACACTGCATTTATTTTATCAAAACATCTTTGGATAAACATAATAATTTAAACTCCAAAACGTTTAGATTAAGCTCCAATTGGATTTTACACTTACTTGCCAGTTCATAAGGGACGCTAGTGAATATTAATGAAAACACGACTGTTATAATGTTCAGTTTGTGTTGAAACAACATCAGAAAGGTGGTGATTCAACTATAGAGCATCACAGTCCCGCCCACAGCCGATGCCGGAAGTAAGAATCCAATGCAATTTCTCCATTGACAGTTCGGATATAAGCAATAAAAACTTAACTGCACGTGGTTGACTTAAAACCAGCTACAGCTGTACTAAGCGATTGTATATGCTCATGTAGACACCAAAAGTTCATGGGGCACTAACCTTGTTTTGAGATAAATGCCTTTTATTCGCGATGTCTTGGATGAGTACTTCATTACCCACAATCCTGAACAATCCCACAATCCCACAGTGATGCATCTGATTGGTGGAACTCGTCTGGTTAAACCCCGCGAAGGTCCGAGAAGACTGAAGAGTCTGTGCTGCTGTGTGGGCTACTGTAACGTTACTGTCTACTGTACGATCACAAATAAATAAATACGATAAAATACACGATGCTAAATATAAAATTCAATGCACAATACCTATATAAAACGCTATTATTGACACGATTACCGCATTTTCCGCACTATAGGGCGCACTGGATTATAAGGCGCTCTGTCAATGAATGGTCTATTTTCGATCTTTTTTCATATATAAGGTGCACCGGACTATAAGGCGCATTAAGAGAGCCGAAGTCCCGCCCCCTCTACTTCCGGGTTATGGGACCTATCTTTTGAAAAAATATGAACGGCAGTCTATGGCGAAAGATAAATTATTTTCTGGTCCCGGTCGACTTGTGTCTTGGATTATACATATGTTGTTTTTCAGAATAAAAAATTATTTTACATGTCAAGAATGTCACAGTTTGTCGCAAGATAGTTAAGTAAAACGCTATGGAAAATACGTAATTAAACGAACTACAAGTCCCGCATGCTGGCGCGTACAGAACCGACCAAAACTCCCTTCGTGTAACTACAGCTCTCGACATGACCCGATTTATAATGATTTTCACCTCGTTTGATGCTTCTGCCTTCGTCCTGCATTGCTGAGCATTGCTCCGTGATTCTCCTGACTACGGTACCCGCAATGCTGCAAGCGGTGCGGCTTTGAGCGCCGTGAGCGCCGTGTACGACACAAAATCGCTTCGAGGTCAGTAAACACAACCAGAATGAATCCATATATAAGGCGCTCCGGATTATAAGGCGCACTGTCGTTTTTTGAGAAAATTAAAGGCTTTTAAGTGCGCCTTATAGTGCGGAAAATACGGTACTACTTAAAGAACTGATATTAACTGCACATTCACTATATAAAAATCACTGGAGGAAAAAGTTCGCGTGGCCGTCGTCAGATTTGGAAGTCGCTGAAAAGGCTCTTTCGAGGTTGTGGCTTCGAGTCGACTTCAGTGAGGCGGTGGTTTATGGGATGAGTAGTTCCTTCTCTCGGAAATGAAAATATGTACACAGCCTTGTACCTTTGACTTTTTTTGGACTTTCTCTTCGTTTTTTCACTCGAAATGATATGTTATATGCTTATGAGTTCAGCCGTAGCTGGTTATCCTAAGACATGCTCTAAAACTCTTTAGATAAAGATTTTTCCAAAACGTCAATGGGAGAAATGAATGGGAACCGTACTTCCGGCACCTCCGCTCTCTTTGGCTGTGGGCGGGACTGTGACGCTCTATATGATCATTTTGGAGAATATAGTTTGCAGTGCTGCTTAACTGGGTTGAATTAAACACAAACGTGGTTCAGTTATTTGGCCCGCTGACTAAAATGGAGTTGTCAGAATAATAATAGTAACATGCGTCAGTACAACTCGATACAGTTCAATATTACTACAACCCACTGCCTCCAAAATGAAAACACGATTGAATCAATAGCTCTCTTAGTTATTATAAACAACTGCTCAATACCATAACCTTGATGAACCTAAGATTTAGTAGCAGGGCTGTTATATTATGGAGAATTTGTTTTAGTTAGTGTATCTAATGAACTGGCAGATGAGTGAATAGTTACAGTTGTTCTCATAAAGATATTAGATTAATGTAGAGCTGCAACGGTTGGCAGAAAATTAATCCATATAGGATAATTGAGGACATTTAAATTCCCAAACTTTTACATGTTCCTTCTCAAACATGAGGATTTGATACTTTTTCCTTGTTGTTCGTGATAATAAACTAGACTTTGTCCTGCTCGGCAGACAAATAAAGACATTTAAAAGCGTTACCATGCTTTTGGGGAAGTTATACAGACATTTAATTAGCAAAAAGAATCCCCAGGTAATGTAGAAAAAAAATATGCCTGCCATCCTCATTCTTATCGATCTTCTAGACTTTGATTCACACCACAACCATAATTTCATTCAGCAATCCAAAAAGATATTGAGTGAATGAATCTTATTGGTGGCACAAAACTGAAAAACCTTTATGAAACCCTGCACGATAGAAACATCAAACGCCTAAAGACTCAGTGGCCCCAGACATGCAGATACGGGCAGATAAGATCAGCGCAGCTACAAAGGTTGGTCTTTGGAATCAGCACATTTCTTTGATTGACGTGGCAAACACGGCAGCTCCTAAATGCCAGTGCTGCAACTTCTGTGTTGTCTGGAGATGAGAGAGAGAGACATGATATATTTCCATCAGACGCAGCCGGTGGTTACGGTTTTACTGGTTTGCAGAGTCAGACACACGCCAGCTTAAATGTATCAGGGCTTTATCAGACAGATTCATGAAATTATAGTTTGACTTAGCAAGAGTCTGAGTAGTGGAACAAACAGGTTAAGTGTTAGATAGACATGTAGTTACACACTTAAAAATATTTTATAACAAGTCTTATAACTAGTGTATACGATCAGTGATGCACCTCCTAAACATTAAAACAGATGACTGAGCTCAGGCCATGAGTCTAATGATAACTGGCATATTACCAAGGGTTGACGGATATTAAAACTGATAATAAATTAATTAAAATCTTTCCTCCAGTTCCCACATTGACCTCGTCTAGCCAACCATTTCTCAACCTTGAGTAGCCATCTGCTTTTGTTTTGTTGTTGTTGTTTTTTTTTTTTTTTCTCATGGCAAAGTATGACAAAGTTACGCAACTTGTTGCACCAAAGCCTCTTGTTTTGTTTGCATCATTCTCTACGTGAGACCGTGTGAGGTCATTGCTCCCCGATCTGGCGCAAAATCAACAAAAACAACATCCTGCAGTGTTTGTTCGCCTATTTTTTTTTTTTTTAAATCGTGCATCTATTGTGCGCAGTATTAGAGAGAACAATATCCGTGAAGCTTCTCCTCGGCTGCGTGGTGCGAACCGGTTTCAAAATCTTTTTAAAACTCCTGCGCACAGCTTCTTCTCCTGCCGTTTATTTTGAGGCATCTCTGCGTATCTCACCCGAGGCTCCTCAGGCGTCGTCAGATTGAGTCACAGTAGATCCACAATGCACCCAGACCCTTTATCCGCAGATCTAGTGTCAGGTTCACTGGGTCCCTGTCTTATTTCATCTGTCAGAAACATAACAGTGAAATGAGCTCACAAGGGGCCCGGAGCTTCTTCCATACACAAGCAGAGGAAAGAATATGGTAGAAGATCAGTATTTGGGCATTTGCAAAGAAAGCGCTGTCTGGTTTATTTGCTACCTTTTAAAATAAACACCTGTGGTGCAGGAGGGAGCAGTCTCAGGTAGTGGCGTATCATATTTCCATTTCTTCCACGCTCATTTTCCATAACCCATGTCCAGTTCAGTGATTCAGCTAGTATTCAGTATGTGTTTCTTAGGATTAACCATGAAGTATCAACAAGCTTTAGTTTAGTTTTTGGAGCAGCAGAAGCTTTTTTATTTTCCCTTTTTGCATTTCTCAGCGAAGACTTGAGCGACGTTTCTTCTGTGCCTTCAGGCCTGGACAAATACTGCATCATATCCTGAGATTCCTGAACTTCCCTACATGCTGCATAGCTCTCCCCCCCTTTATCCCTCCACATCTCCTCCCCTGTTCCTGCTCCTTCCTGACTGGTCAGATCAGTGTGGGTGCAGCTTGGGCTTCTATCAGCAATGCATGTAATTACAAAAGCACTGGAGGTTTGTCCCAAGTCATTTATTCTATCAGACTTATCAGTCACTGCAAACACTAATGCAGAGAGTTTGTTTTTGTTAAGTTTTTTACAGAAATCCAGGAGACTACAGTGATTATTATAAACAGAGGTTATTGTAATATCATACAATACTTTCACATTAACAGCAGTCTATTGTACAAGAAACTAAACTCTTTGAGCCTACGTGCAGCGCCATCTCATGTCATCAGATCCGAGGCCCACTTGGCACCGGGTTTCCGAGGCTCTGTGACCCATGAAATGTTATTTGTTGTGGCCGTGGACCAAGTTACAAACTGATAAGCGAAGCTTTCACTGGTAGAACATGGATGAAGGCACTGAAATCCTAGAGGTTAGTTCAGTTTGCACAAGCAGCAGACCGGTTGAAGATTTTATGGATCGGTGGAGAAAAAAAATATCTTCTCATATTTTTGGAGTCATCTGAGCCAAACATAACGAATTCGATAATCGGCTCATAAGGTCTTTAACATTTAAAGATGCTTTTTCATCCTGTTGGGAACAAATTGCAGCATTTGATATGTTTGAGTGTTAAATCAGCCAAGTTTAGATGTCGGCTGATAATATTTGGTGGCGTGTAGGTGTGATTAACACCCAGTTTCCCATGAATAAATAGGAGATATAGTGAGTTCACACTATTGCTGGTGCAAAGAATGCATGGAAATAGAAAAGAGAGACAGTTTTTAGAGCTAATGCCTTTCGTTCAGTGCTGTTGATGTTGGGATGTCGAGCTATTGAATGATATAAAGCATCATAATATATCTTAATTCAGGTTCGTGTATTAACTTTAATATCCTTGAAGGGTACAGCTACTGAATCTGTGGCAATATCAATTCACGATTACAACTTGGTTTTCAAACAAAGTAAAACTTGGACTATCAGCAGAATGATTACCAGCATGTGCTCAGCTGTCAAACTGCTTTTTTTAAGTATCATAAACGTAAGAGTCTGCTAGATAAACACTGTTACAGCGGCGATTTTTCCGTAACAAACAGATGCCAATATGTCTGTGATGCAAAAACATGTACTGATAATATCAGCGCTCTGGGTCCAGCTCTAGTTTGTACATTCATCTGTTGTGCATGTGTACCTTTCTGTGCCACACATGCACCTTAGTTTGCCTTGTAAATCTAAAAAAAAAAAAAAAAAAAAAATAGTGTGCATGTGTGTTTGTTTTGTACCGAACCTTGACCTTTGACTTTGCTTGTGTCTGTACTGTAGAGCTAAATCACATTAATTTGTATTAAGAAGGTCTGTGACTCATTGTGAATGGTCGGCGAGACATAATAGTCTGAATTAAATTTGCTTTTTTTTTTTTTGGCTGGCAACTGATGTCTACTTTTAATCCATGTACCTGTGCAGGACTATTCGTACCCGTCAAACAGGAATTCCTTGCTCTTTCTCTGCCGTACCTGCTCTTGTCACCCATGAGTGTGTGACAAAACATTACCTACGCCGTCTGCCCGTTGCACAAAATGCTCCCTCGTTTAAAAACGGAACATACAACTGTTGTTCGCTCATAAAGTCGCCCTCCATCTGGTCCTGCAGCTTTCTCTCTCTTAATGTGGGAGATGGTTTAAAATGGCTGCTCTGTTTTTTTTGTTTTGTTTAGTTTTTTTTTTCATCCACAGCGTGCCAAGAGATAAAGAGAGAGGCTACTGTTGATAGGCAGTTATGTTGTGCTATTTATAAAGGCATGAAATCTTCATGTTGTGATATTATAAAGCGTCCAGTTGTAGCTGCTGTGTCTGCAGTGAAGTGCAAAGCAGACCTGAGGTGCTGCGGAGCTCTGTGTTGTGCAACGACCTGAAATCTGAGGACTCATTTGGTGTGGGATATTGTGTGTTTTCTAGGAAGCCTGGTGTGTGCAGGTGTTGAAAGTTTTTTTTTTTTTCCCAGATTCTTTCTCAGTCTGCCTCGAGTGCTGTCTGTTAATTATTGATCTGCACGCAGTTACTTGGAATAAATTCCTGGGTTTGGGCATGATCACGCTGTTGTTAAGCCATTTCTTAAGCTACTCCATTAGAGGCCATCAAATCTACTTTGTTTACTTCTGTTCTTGTGCCGACTTGTACTGTATAATTTAGGTTATATAAATGGATTTAAGTGATGGTCTTTGCGCCCATCTGTTTTTAGCAGACGGCACCTCCTTTCTAAAATTCAGTCTTTTATCTCCTCTGTGTACTTCACCTACTGACACCATCTTGTCATGCGGGCTTGTACAACCGCACAGCAGCAGAAGTGCCACAGGCCTCGTCTTTTTCGCCCCACCTCTGACGAGCCAGGCAGCCAGCTGTCATGTGTGAATGACGCCGCTGCCACCATGCACGGCACGGCAGTGTGAAATGGCAGGGAGACTGGGACAAGGGGGTTATTTTGAACGCTGTCACTTGCACGTTAAGCAGGAGCTGGCAACACGTCCGTGTTCCCGCCTCAACATTTGCACCCGTCTCTGGAAGTTTGCCTAGAGGTTTGACATGTTCCTTTGTACACGTCTGCTGTCGTGTGTAAAACCCACAGGTGATTTTTTTAAAAGGACGCACACACAGGAAGCGACCTGCAGCGTTGTGGTTGTAAGACGACACAGTGAGTTGTGGTGATGACTAGTGAGAAGAGTTTGGCGACATGAAGAGGGTTAACAAGCTGAAGTTATCTCATCAACCAATGATATAGTTCTGATATAGCTGATATCATGTGTTGCAAACATTTACCAGAAACGCAAGAAACAAGAAGCCATCTAAAGCTTAAAATGCAGTTATTATCAGCATTTTCAGGTACAAGGCAAACCTCTGTGAGACCTGAATGTTTTTTGTCAATAGTCCACAAGTACTGTTAGTGGGACATCTGGCCTCCATGTGTCCTGAGCTCTGTATCCAATCTTCTCTATTGGTGTAGCTCTTTTTGAACTACTCGCTTCGAATAATTTCTCGAAGCGTGTAACCTGTCAGCACCGGTTTCTCGGTTGCCATCTTTGATTCTTCTTTCAGCTTAATCGATGTGGTCCAAATGATCAACTCAAAGTGGCTACCATTTCCCAGAGACCTTAAGGCTGGATTATGCTTCCGCGTAGTGATCACGCAATGGTCACGCAATGGTCACGCAATGGTCACGCAATGGCCACGCAGTTGCTTGGACGCAGTTGCTTGGACGCAGTCGTGAGACCGTGATGGTTCTGCGTGGGGTTTACGTGTCGAAATGCATGCCACACCGGTAGAGGGCGCTATGATTTTTTGTGACCGACCGACCGAGACTCTTGTGACGTACCTCGCCTCGTATAGTTATTTACCTTCCGGCTTTTGTCGTAGTCACAGTGTACGATGGACACCGAGACAGAGAGACTGGCGTTGGAGCTCCAAATTATTCAAGCAGAGGAAGAAATACTTCTATTGCAAATTAGGGCACGACAAAGGAGACAATTATGTTTATGAGTGGAAACCGGAAAAGCGGTCTCCAGCGGATGTAGTTAGCGGACCAATCACAGCCAATGCCGCTGCGTTGCTGCTGCGTTGCTGCTGCGTTGCTGTTGCGTCGCGGATTTTTGGGAGGTGCACGTCTGGCCCTTGTGTAGGACGCACGGGGGTCCGCAAGGACGCACGGGGGTCCGCAAGGACGCAATAGGTCCGTACGCACGGACGCGCTGTGTCAACGCGGAAGCATAACTTGGGCTTTACTGTGTTGCTAAGCTCCCCCCCCCCCCCCGTCAGCATGCTAATCCCTCAAGAGAACCGGTTGTGAGTGGTTTGGAGGGTAATATTAACCACCACATAACAACTGGTCCAAATATAAGTGCCTTGTTAGTTAGTTAGTTAATAAACAGACTACCATTTCTGACCGCAGTCATGTCTTCAAGTCTGTGGTACGTTGAAATATTTCAATCTGCAGCTCCAGATGTGTGCAGATGGCAGGTCAGCTGTTTTATCTACAGTAGCTTGGCAGAGGCTGGTACAGTCCTCACCACACATTTCACAGTTTTGTTTTTCCAGCTCTCTACAGAATACGCCGTTTCAAGTCAAACAAATGACATCCGAGACCTTATGCGGGTCAGTGCATTTCCATTTTCTGTCATCTTCTGTCTGTACAAATTGTGTCACCTCTTCCTTACGCAGACTCTTGTCTTTCCTTGTTTCTTCCTTGGTTCTGGAGTGAGACGAGAAAGCATAGTATCTGTAGACGAGGTGTTTTCACTTTGGTTTACGTCAAAGAATAAGATTTAGTGATGACGATGGAAAGGTCTCGTATGTACAGTATATTTATCATATCCGAAACATTTTGGTGACCACATGTGGAGCTAGCATTGGGTTGTTTTGTATGATAATTGTCTTAAAAGTCACTGCAGCTCCTTCATATAACGGCTGCTTCTAGGCAAGTGAGATGCTAGCCCCTATTATGCACATTGAAATATGAGAATTTCATGTGTATACAGGCCCTCAAGGTTTGGCTTCAACATCAAGAGCTCTTGTAGAGCCTCATAAGAAAATGGTTGAGCTCTTAACGTCGTCCTCGATGTTTTTCTAAAGCGGAAGCAAGCTCTGTACAGAAGCTCGGAGAATGGAAGATGTGATTGTTGGCCAATGTATTTTGTAACTTTCCAAAAACCAACAGTGTGACGTTCGAGCTGTTTCTGCAGCAGTTCCAGCAGTGCCAGGTGTGAATAGGTTAGAAAAAAAAAATGGGCAGAGCTCCTGTTGCCGCACAGACTCCTTGCTTCATAATCCTCACACTCCTACTTCCACTCCCTGTTTTGAATTATGACATTGCACAGAGTGGAGAGAGTGAAACAGACTTGTCTGTAAGTGGAACAGAATCTGCCAGTAAGAGTGTGAGCAACTAAACAAACACCTGCTGATCAAGCCGGACACAAACTTGCGGGAATGCGTCATCTTCATTTGCTTCCCCCACAGTCAAACTGCTGCTCTCTCTCTCTCTCTCTCTCCAACTACTGCTAAACAAACAACACCTGTTTTATTTTTACTCATCCAGGCAATTCAGATTGAGATTCAGAAAACTTTATTTGTCCCCAGGGGGCAATTTTAGGCACAAGTGAGCAGCTTAACGTGCAAGTACAGACATTTTAAGGAGCAAAAAAAAAAAAAAAAACAGAAATGAGATTAGCAAATTCATTTCCTAATAAGATGTGGCCAGCAGAAGACGGCAGTATGGTGACAACGTATGAAGAGAAGGAAAACAGCCGTAGAAAGTCAAGATGAGCTAACAACTCATTGAGTTTTCGTTGAATTCTTATTTGAAACGCAACAGAGAAGTTGCTGAGTCTAGAACTGAAGCCCACGCTCACACTGTTGGCGCTCTGTGGGTTGATTTGTTTTGACCTTTTGTGGGCAGTGATGGAGGCTTTGATTGCAAATATGTTATGATGTTGTGCAACTACAAAGGGGAAGAGATGTATTTTTAGCCACTGCATTTAAAAATGATGCATATCTTGCGATTAGATGTCATACTTGCATGGCAGGCAGCTTGTTGAGGGTTTTTTTTTTTTCACTGCTGATGCTTCTCTTATGTTTTATACTAGTCAAACAGAGGGTTTTATAAGACAAATTCACATCAATTCAACAGGATTACAGAAATGGAAGTTGGATGAATGTTGTTTTAACTTGTTAAAATATTAACTTGGGTGTTTACTTCTGGTAGATTGTTATGTAAGTGTAATATTTCTACATAGGAGAGGTTGTATTGAATTGCAGTATGCTGAACGGTATAGCCAACTAAGAGTTGCGTTCGTGCGTTCCCAGTCAGTTAAGGTGTGGAAGTGAAGTAGCAGGTTTTGAACTGATTGTGCAGCGGCCCACGTTCAGTGCATGACAGTTGAACGTGCAGCTTTATGCTACTGTAAGTACGGTGCTCTCCTCTAAACATATGTGCCTGCACTTGTTGCCGGCGCTGCCAGTTGTTCAGGTTAAGTAATTGATTTATAATTTATGGCAGCTTCCTCCTTTGTTGCCTGCCTTTTTTATTTTTTTTTTCCCTCGCCCCAAGACACCGAGCCAGCTGGCTGTGTGCTGCAGCAGCAGCGCTAACATTAGGTACTTTAGCTATATTATGCTGAGAAAGGCAGGGGAGCAAACTGTCAATCACAGCTGTCAACTCATGGCCTCACTGCTGACATCCAACCCTTCTATAAGCCTTTAAATCTTATTAAAAACCTTCTAAAATGTCCTAAAGCAAACTTATTAGCAGGTTTGAGCTGACCCCATAATGACTTTCAATAAACTTTTATCCACTTTCTGATTTCTAGAGCATCAAGTGGCTTGTCAGTAGCCTGGTCGTTACCATCCTACGTTTCCGCCCGAAATTTGATTTCGGTCTGGCACGGAGTCTGGCCCAATTGCACTTCCGCGGTTCGCGTGTAACCGCGCCAATCAGCGAACAGTTGAGTGATGACGCGGAACTCGCCTGCCGAGTTGCTTGTCGTCCAGCGAAGCTTGTAGTTCAACAGCATAGCAACAACGGCGACGGAGGAAGAGACGCTAGAAGCCATCCGCGAAGTTGTCTCAACTCTCGAGAGCATCACGGAATTAAAACCAGAACAAGAGGCTTGTCTTGTCAATTTTATAAATGGCGAGGACGTCGTAGCTCTCCTTCCAACTGGCTTTGGGAAAAGTTTGATTTATTTAACTGGAAGCGGAAGTGGTAAGCGTAAGAGCCTGAACTCCGGCGCACAATATACATCATTACCAAACGTTGCTGATTGGTTAAGGGAACTCCAATGATTTTAAACCTCAAAATAAGCATCCGCCCATTACGGAGACAGATTCCTATTACATTGGGCCAGACTAACGTGCCAGACCGAAATCAAATTTCGGGCGGAAACGTAGGATGGTAACGACCAGGCTAGCTTGTCAGTGGCATTGCTCTTTAAAGTTCTTCCACACTGGCTTAAATATCTCAATAGACAGTTTTAAGTTATTAAACTGAAGCTGGATTCCATATTTGGCACTAGTCTGTTAGAAGGGGGCATATCCCAACAGATTAGATTATCCTGAAATGATTTTGTCAAAATCTGTTGCATACATATGTCTGAATTTCATTAGATGGATTTATTTTTGATTCTTTGCAACTCCATCTAAATCATGATTGGAAATACATCAATCAGCCACAACATTAAAACCACCTGCCTAAAATTGTCTCTCTCTCGTCTTGTGCCTCGATATCCATTCTCATCGGGGAATAGATCCTTCTGTGGACGTCCTGTGGTGTCTGGCAGCAGGGCTTTGGTAGTAGGAGCCCTTGAGTCCTGTGGGTTGAAGGGAGGGGGCCTCTGTGAATTGGGCTTATGCGAGTTCATCTTGCAGATACTCAATGAGCTTGGGATCTGGGGAGTTTGGAGTTCGGGTCGGTACTGTAGGCTATTATATTTTTTTTTTTGAGCTGTCCCTGTAGTGTGCCATATTGTCCTGCAAGCGGTGCAGGGATAATCATTGCCATGGGGTTGGGGGCCTGGTCAGTAGCAATATTTAGGTGGGTGATATGTGTCTTGATAACATCCACATTAATGCCTGGACCAAAGGTTTCCCAGCAGAACAAGATGATCAGTGGATTTAATGCCGTGGCTGATCGGTGTATGCATATAAGATTTACAAATGCATCAACAGCATCTCTAGACAATGTCAGTATAGCATTGCTTTGGCGTTTGGGTGAGTGACTGATGACATTGTTCAAATGTTTGCTCTACTAGAGGGTGAACCTGCACCAGCAGTGCGGTAGTCAAAAGAGCATCATTCTTCTTCTTAACCATAAAGCCTGAAGCAGTTAATTTATGTTTGAGTCAGCAAACCACATGCTGTTGTAGCAGCGTCCTACTTTTCTTTTTTTTTTTTTTCTATCTTGCTCGCAAGCTCGGCAGTGGCTGCAGCAAGTGATTTAGTAGTGTGTGTTGCTGTCGTTGCAGCAATGTAGATGGTGGCCAACCACAATAAGGGAAGGGGATGTACATTCTTGATTGTGTCGCTTAGAGGATTCAGTTATATCAGAGATGGTTCCTCTCTCCTGTCATCTCTACACCTGAAATGTCAAGGTTGATAAATGTCTTGTCTCTCATCTGTCATCTGAGGAGACAAGCTGCTGAGCGGCGGAGATAACCGGCCTGCCTCACTCAGCATGCAGACCCTTTCATCTCTGAAAGCGGTGGAGCAGATTTCAAATTTGGCCTTAGATGGGCACAGTGGACACAGACTTGTTTTGTTTTGTCGTTTTTTTTTTGCCTTTATTCAGATGAAATTCTGGGAAAGGGGGGAGGGGACTGACATGCAGCAAATGTCTGGTCAGCTGCGGGTCTAACTTTATTTCACATGCACCCTAACCGCTTGGCCATCGGCTCACCCGCACATACAATATTTTAATTCAAACTGGCTTTGGTTTTGTCAGCCTTTAATGTCCCTGCTTATCTGGATTCAGTTCATTCCCCTCTCTCTAGGCATCCCGGGGCACTTCCGGTAGCATCTGTCTTTTTGTTTTCCCTATTTGCACTTTGATTTCAAGATTTGGATCTGTGGTTTCCGTCTCTGTTGTGTGCCGTGTCTTCTCAGGGTATGTTTTGCATATCATCAACCTGGTTTTCGAAGATGTTGTTCAGAACAGTAATTCCCCCTCCCTCTCTCTCCCCTCTCTGCCCCTTCTGCGTACCTCCACATCGCCACTCCCTCCGTGCATGTACCAGCAGCACCGTAGGGAGTGCAATAAAACAAAGACGGAGCAAGCAGAAACACAGGCAACAGCTGTAGTTCAGCTCTTAATGATCTTGCAGTTCCCGGAGCTTGCATCTCTTGACTTCTGTTTAACACTAATCATTTGAGTCATGAGTAACTGTTTCTTTTTTCCAGTTCATTTCACATGCATTAAAAGAACATTTGTTTTGTGTTGAGGTGTTAAACCCAAGTCTCCATGCATAGCGGTGATGGATTATTTGTCATTTAAACAATAGCCCCTTGTTGTTTTTACTCCATTCATCTTATTCTCTCTCGGTCTTTAATTAATGAGTTATGTGTGAAAATACGGTGTAGTAGGCACGAGACCCTCCCCGCTCCAAACCCCACCTTCCCTCAGGAAATGTTTACACTCACACACTTGCTCAACAGCGACCCTGCACAATAACACTTTTCCAAGGACACAGTGTTCACTGGAACGCACACACTGTACTGTACAAATTTACAAGACCATCCTCTCTCAAATGCTACGGCGTTTTGGATAAATCCACAAAACTGTGGCACAAATAATAAATATGCATCACGCAAAACTCTTTAAGAGGGGCATTTTATTACAACTGATGTCCAGGATATAACTGAACTGCAATAGAGAAAACCTGGAAGTGGGTTTGAGTGATAGCGCTTCACCTTGAAACGATCACAGCAGTTATTAACTTCCTTTTTTAATAAAGGCACTACTTTACCCCAATCATTTTGCCAAAAGAGGCCTCACCATTAAGTTGCATTCTACACAAGCCTCAAATGCTTATGTTGGTGCCTTCATTTGGATCACAGACCTTGATGTGATCTTAGGGCTGGGCGATAAAACGATAATGATATATATATCGCGATAGACACGTGATCGATATCAATAGAAAATACGATAATTTCACTCGAACTCCGTTAGAGAAAAATAGGAAGAAAACCCCGAAGAAGAACTGCAAGTCCGTCTGGGGGATGTAGGCAGAGGAAAGGCTTCAGCCTCTCGACCTATCACAGCCCAGCTAAGCCAGGTTGGTGGCATCGACAACAACAACAACAAAGAACGGCGTGGAGTGAAAGGAGAATATGAGTGCGACAGCGCGAGAGGAAATTGTAGATAAAAAAAAAAAGAAAGGTCACGTCACCAGTTTGGTAATATTTTGGTTATTTTAAGTCTGACAAGAGTCAGATCGATGTTGTCTGCAAACTTGGTGGCGAGTGAGCATATTAATTAGCTCTTGTCTCTCTTGATTAGTAGTAAGAGTCGGTTAAGTTTCGTTTCTCTGCCGGCCGGGTTAAGCAGGGATCCACGAGCAGCGGTTGTGAGTCGGTTAAGTTTCGTTTCTCTGCGTATTGAGTGAGTGTCTGAGTGCCTTAGTTTGCTAGTGGTCAGGTCTGGTAGTACGTTTTGTTTCTCTGCCGAGATGTAAGATGTTTGAATGGTGCAGTTTATTGGTTATATATCAATCAAACGTGGTAGGACTCAACTGAGCCCGTTAAATAGACTCTAGATTCATGATTCTTGAGTCGTCTTTGATGGCCGGTTATATGAACCGAATCTTTTTTTTCCACCACTACTAAATATTAATTAAAAATGAATGAAAATGAAATGCCATTGAATATGTCATTGTTATCGTTTTAAAAAAAATTAAAGTGACGGGTAAAAATGGGTTATGACGGGATTTTTATGACCCTGTCAGTCAAAATGACAGACAACGAAAAAGTCTAGCGCTACCTCTGATCAACAGGTACACGGCAGCAGTGCCATACGACAAAACATCAACAACAGCGATATAAAGAAATAACGGATGCAGTGGCGTATCATTTAGCGAAGGACATGCTCCCGCTCCATCACAGTTGAGAAGTCTGGGTAGAATAGGTTTAAAAAAAAAAAAAAAGGAATCAATAATTATCGAAATCGACTGATATGAAACACTTATATCGTGATACATTTTTCAGCCATATCGCCCAGCCCTGTGTGATCTTTATTAGTTCATCTTTGTATATTGTTAATTCAGATTGATATCTTTTAGTTGTAGTGATTCATATTGCAAGACCACATGTTTATGAAAAGTATTTAGTTTACATGTGGTAAACATTTCTGCCGTTCTCGTTTTGAGATATACACACACTTGGCAGCCTCTATATGACATTCCTACACTAAATCTTAGCTTCAGGAACGTTATAGTATTCAGCATTTGTTTGAAATAACCGAGAGGGCTGTTGATTCAACTGTGTTTTCATTTTGGAGGCTGTGGTTTGTCGTATTGAACCATTATGTGTTCTACTGATACTAGGGCTGGGTATCACCAGGTACCTCGCGATACCATACTATCACGATATTTTGTCCACGATAACGATAATATCACGATACAGCGATTCTGCGATAATCGATATATTGCAAGAAATTTCATCCACAATACATCACGATATCTGTGTCTGAAGAAATTCTGAATTTATTAACAGAAATTCACAAAAAAAATGTACATTTCAGTGCATTATGATAACTGAAAACAGCTCCTCTGAGAGCTGATTATGCCACCTGCAGTAGAAAAAACACGTTCCGTACACTGGTCACTGGGACACACAGATGTCTGATGACGGAGATTGTTGGACTCTTCTCCTCGCATTAGAAGCATGAATTAGAATTGAGGCATGCCTCAATTTCTATTTGAGCAAAACGAACTACCAGTAGAATGAATAAAAACAAGATTTGTGTCTATTTGAACCTATAAAATACTAGGTTCATTTATTGAAAACGTACAGTTACCATAACATGGTATGCATACAGAACATTAACAACAAATGAGCGGCGCGACGCGGTCAGAGCGCACTGAGGACAGTCCGCTGCCGGTCGGAGGTAAATACACAAGTTTTTCTCTACCGCCTTCCGCCATTTTCTTCTTCTTCGGCTAACTTCTTCTTCTTTGTTTTATTGGCTGCTTACATGTTCAGCGTCCTTGGCCGCAGCACCCATTTTTATTCATGCTAAGCGCCATCATGTGGTGGCTTGAAGTAGTGTCAAAATTGTAGCAGGTTTTTGTGAGAGAATTTGTTTAGAACCGCTGTATGTTTATTGTTTAAATATCGATATTTGGCGTCAGTGTATCGATAACGTGCCGCAAGACGAAATAACACGATATATCGTAGTATCGATATTTTGGCACACCCCTAACTGATACACATTTCTATTATTTTGACAACCCTGTTTTAGTCAGCGGGCTAGGCTAAATAACAGAATCACTTAACAGCACCACAAACTACATCCTCCAAGATGATCATACAATGAAATTACCACCTTTCATGTTGTGTTTCAACATCAGCTAAATATTGTTATAGTCATGAAGGGGGATTTAGTGCAGTGCTGTTATAGTATAATGTGTTGTGAGTGTATATCTGTAATTCACGCTGTTTCTCATCTCAAATTCTACTTTCGGCTTCTGCCTGAAGAAAAGGTTTCAGACCAATTAGTGCTGAATGTGTGCTGAATATTGTTGTGACTGAAGTCCAGACTTGAAGGTAATGAAAGGCCATCCTCGTACAAACGTGGAGTTCTGCTTTTAACAGCAGTCTCGTGCATCCTGTGGTCGCTGGCTTTACTGTGCTGCAGTAATTAGAGTGAAGAAATCTGTTAAGGGCCCATGAATTGAACACGACTTAAGCTCCCATCCTCCACCTCAGAGATCCAGGAGTCGATTCCTGGTAGCAAAACCACTGAGTTGGTCATGTGGTCACCAATCAAAACTGGCGGTGCACCAGTGATTTGCACAGTGAACTGAGGCACCTTTAACTTACATAGGTTGTGACTTTCTGTAAATTGAAGTTAACTGTGGTTAGGGCAACATGGCAAAAGAGAACCAGGCACTTCTGACTTTCCCAGAACAGACAGAAGATGTAGACGTCCATGTTTACATAGCAGCTGCCCACGCCGCGTTTGCTTATCATGCTAGCACCAAAGTGATTCAGTAAGTCTTCTCTTCCTCACAAACAAGCAAACAATAAGTGACCTCTTCTCTGTTTCTTTCTTGACATGCCTAAAGACGGAGCAGTCGGAGGTATTTTTTCTGTAAATTGTTGACTAATGCCGGGTGTATGACCTTTTATGGCTGTACAAGGCCTGTACTGTTCAGTGCAGATTTCAAAGAACTAAGATTCGTAAAACAAAAATATGTCAACTCTTGGCGTTATGAATCCGATGCAGAGAGTACTTCTGCTTTTGTGTTAAATAGAAGTTTTATATATTTCTGAATCCTCAACCTTACCGTTTTTGTAGTGCGTGTTTGCAAATATATACACTTTGGACCAGGCGCTGCTGCAGGATCTGGTTTGTGTTGCAGACACTGCTTAGTCTGGCTCTGAGAACAAGGGAAATATATGTTGCGGTAGTTCACTGTTTTCATGTGGTTCTGACTCGCTCTTTCATGTTGTCTCACACGCACACCATACCCAGCGTTCGTTTCTCGCAGTAAATTTCAGGAAGAGTCTTGACTACGCAATTCTTCACACTGCCGGTGCTGGTGCTGCACCTCTCTAATGCTTTCTCAAGTTCATCACACACCCCTGCTAGCGAGTAAAGCTGATGGAGACACTGGGGGAGATGAATGACACCGGAGATGGATGAAACTAAACGGTGAAGCGGACAAGTTCTCACCTCGGCGAGAGAAATCAAAATGCTGACTGCAGCGAAAGTCAGATTCACACACAGACGGAGCAGCTTGTGTGTTAGTACAGCTCTTTCAGCGGTGTCGATGCATAAGTAGCGAATGCATATCAGCCTATCTGTCCTAACTCTTTCAACTTCCAGTGTGCATGTGTTTCCTTCCTTCGTTTCTGTCATTATTTTCTTCTGTCCTTCTCAGCTTGAGTGCCTCACTCCTTCTCTCAGCTGAGTCTCTTAACCAGAACAGTGGGTTTGAATGTTGCCCAGTCATCTGACTGGAGTTAGCCCCCGCAACAGTCTGAGATGGCAACAGCGGCTGACCCACACACAAACCAAGAACAATACGTCCTTTTTGCTGACTTAAGTAGGGGAGCCCTTAAAGGGGTTACGATTTCTGATCCTCTCTGTCAGGAGAGTGCTCCTCAAGGCAGAAGTGGAAACGGGTTACATAAAACAAGTACATTCTCCCAGACCTAGACTTTATTATGCTCATAATTTTCACTCAGGCATATCCTGTGTTTATTTGCAGGAGGAGCATCCGTACAGATTCAGCCATGTTGCAGAGCTTTATAAATCTTTTCCAGATGCTTTATTTGTTTTGCTTTGCAGTGGTGGCTATCAAAACCACTGTGCTATTTGGTTGTGCTCATGCAACAGCTTCATAATTAAGTGCAACCAGTGAGCGAACTGCCAAACAGAATTAATAGGCATCAGTTAACTTAATGATATGACAACATGCGCCAGCAAGTAAATTTGGCACGGCCGCTTTTGCATGTGTGTGAAGATCTATTTGAACTGAAAACACCTCCTGAAGTGGTTATTTGAACTTCAGTGTTGCTGTAGATGACGAAAGAGTCCAACTCCTGACCCAATCCTCCTGACAGGTTATAAAAGCTATTATAGGAAACCAACAAAGGAAACCTGTTACACGTGGTTAAATTGGATTGCTAGATTTGATTTGCTTCATTATGTCAAAAAACAAAGTTAATCAACAGGAAAATAACTTTAGGACATACTTGGTCACCTTTTCATTCATTTTCTTGTTCGCTTTGATTCTTTGTTGTGGTTGTGTGTGTGTCTCTACCTCCTACAGAGCGACAGAAGACACAATCCTAACCTTTTGAATTTCTTGTGTTTTACAGCTCAGAATGTGACGGTGGAGGAGATCCTCTCTTCCTATAAACAGGCCTGTCAGAAACTCAACTGTAAACCTATATCCAAAGTGCTCAAGCAGATACAGGTAAGGTCCAACTGAACACAAACACAGTTGTAACAAATGCTCTTACAATTGTTATCGTTTTTTTTTTTTTTCTTGGTCTTGAGTTCGTTGTTGGAAAAATGTTCATCTCATCCACTGAGGAAATGCTGAGAACAATGTCACAGAAAGGGAGATTAATGAGGAGGCCCGTTTCCTCTAGATATTATGTTATTCGTCAACGCTAGTGGAACGTCATAATCCCCTCCTAAGTCTCTCGGCAGAATGGAAGAGCATCACAACCCCAGCCCCATGTTGAACGTCTGCTTCAGTCCTTGTCACTGCAGACAATTGTGTCATAAAGTGGTCAACAGCTGGGTTTTTATTTTTGTTTTGTTTTTTTGATGGCAAAAGTTTCAGCAGGTGAAAGTCCCAAGGGCGTGATGATCCCTCACCTGCTTCCCACCTAAAAAGCCAGAGGTCAAAGCCAGGTTTTTGCAGTTATGGCATTAACCTTTTCCTTAGTTTAATTAAGTCATGTAATCACTGTATACTGCATGTTGAATGGAGACAGATTTCTTAATTATATTACCACTGATTCTTCAAGGAAATCATTTACAAATTAATCAAAGCATTCTTGTAAACTGTAAATAGTATAGACAGTCTGTACATGAGCACAAGACATCTTTTCAGAGTGTGGATCTTGTTCAAAACCACTGGGGTAAAAATAACCGTATCACAAGGCCATAGGACATACACAAGACAACTGAAGGTTGTCAAGTTATATGAGCACTGTGCTATACTGTGGACAAGCAGACTGTGAACAGTTAGGAAGTGTTTTAGGTCCGCCCAAAAGTCCTTTGTAGTTTTCCTGTTTGTGAGGCTGAACAAAATTTATTTCCAAGAATTACATCCTGAACCTTTTCTTCTGGGCATGAAAACACATCAGAAGTTTGTTAATGTGGTTTAAGGGCATGGTATGATGCAGCCTGGCATGACTTTGGACATGTGCTGTGATCCCGCAGAAGTGGGCCTTTCTCTTTTTTTTTTTTTTTTTTGCTCCTTGTTGCCTGAAAGGCAGGCGGGTGTTGTGTCTTTTCTTTTTTTTCCCACTACCATCTCCGGTGGGTTAGCCAGCACAGTCATGTGTCCCATAATCCCTCTATATAAGCAGTTCTTCAAATCCGGTGGGGGAAGCCTCGGGGCTGTTTGTTTTTAAATTTCTGCCGAGCTCGTGACTTTGTATGTGAATCGGTGCACATGCTTGATTTGAAATGCTACTGTTAACATGTTCGGATGGTTCCTCCTGTGAGAGCTGAATGTTTGTCTCAGAGGAAAGGAAATATGAATCAGAGGGCAGCGAAAACCAACAGGGTGTTGCTAACCTTCTACCTAATTTACCACTTATGTCCCAACTTTAACGATGCTAGAGGATGGAATATGTAAAACATACTGTATATTAAGGAAGTACCGGTCGGTATTTTTTGAAATTATCGGATTGGATCGGTATCTGGCTTCAGCCAAACCCGAGCTTTTGTGGTTGTTTATTTTAGGTCTGCCATAAACCAAAACCATGTCCCTGTAATGTAGCTGCCAAAATCAAAACGAAGAAGAAGTCAACTTCTTCCTCTTTTTTAATGACAGTTGGCTGTCATTAAAACATAGACTGTGTAGGGCTAGCGTTGAAGAATCTTCTTCTTCTTCTTCTTCTTTTTCTTCTTCTTCTTCTTCTCCAAAATCAAATGACTAAGCATCTCTGTGGAAGAACTTTTCTCTGGAAAAATGAAGTCAGTCAGACAGAAATTTATAAATTATCCAGTGTGGATGTTTGGCGAGCTGGTGGTAGGCAATCGTCATTCAATGCTACCAACTTGATTCACCACCAAAAAACAAAAAAACTGCACCGAAACAACAACAAACACTGAACTCTACTTTTAAAAAAGAGAAACGTTTCCTCGGGACGGGGTAAAGGAGAAAAAATTTCCAGAGTTTATGGCGTTGCATGACCAGCCCATTTCTGGAGTAGAGAACACAGGCTTTCTGGAGCCAAAGTACAAGCTACGCTTTCCTCGCTACATTAGCTTTGACGGGGCTATTTACTGGACTTGCTACAGACACACGGTGCATACGTGATCTAGGAGAATACAAATAAGATAAGAAAAGACTTTATGAATCTACAGGAGAGGAAATGCTGTTTATTTAAGATCGGATCAGGACTCGGATCGGCCGATGCTAATATTAAAAGATCGGTATCGGATTAGGGCGCACCCTAAGCCTTTTTCTGTTTAGGTAAGGGAATGCCCCAACCGTAACTGGAAAATGTAATGGTTGATCTGATAACTTTGATACTTACTGTGTATATGCAAACGTCTATGTGCGTTCTCCCGCATTGTACTTGTGTAGGAAAGTCCCGTCACCAAACCAGTTTCATATTGGGTTGGCAGTGCTGGTATTTGCAGCAGGGACACATTAGCACTTTCTCCTGTTTGTTCTGTCCCTGCGGCACACACTATAAACCCCCTCACTGGGCCTCTCCGCTGGAAGTTTGCACATTTCCACATGCAGGTTTGCAGGTTAACGATGACCGATGATGATGATGTAGTTAAGAGGGCCTCAGATGGAAGCACATTTGTTGTTCAAGAGACACTGCAAAGAAATCCCCTCACGCCTGGTCAGCTGAGAGAAAGAGGTTGGGTTAACATCTCGGCTACTTGTGGAAAGACACATCCCCACGCTAAGCTGCCACCGCTGCTGCTGTAAGCTTCATTTAGTCTTATGGCCTCGGTACATTTCCACTGGCAGTTGGGATTCTTCCCCTCCCCTCTGCTTTTTTGTGATTGCTCATGTTTGCAATGTCTGGCCTCGCTCCATCCCTCCCTACCACTTTAGTTTGTTGGTCCACTACAGACCCCTCTCATTTCTGCTTAGTCATCCTTGCAGTAACCAGCCACATAAACAGACCAAATGGCTGGCCAGTGAAAGGAGGGGGTTAGCAAGAGGTGCTCAACCGTTTACAGTTTTTTTCCTCCCTCACTCTAAATGCTTTCTTTATTAAGTCCAAGTGGATTGTACACGTGGCGCCTTGCCAGGGGCCCTACAGGTTATGTACATCTCTGTCCAGTTGTTTGTGTGTCCGTGAGTTTATAAGTGTCACTATTTAGCAGCTGCATGTTGAATGCCTGTTCTGCAGTGACTCCCACCGGAGTCTTAAAACCTGGACACTTGGTAGCCTTGTGTCACATTTCTGCCACTGCAATTCCCTCAGGGACAAGTGGTTTCCCAATTATGCAACGTCTCACACGCAGCCTGGGTGCAGACCTGCTTTCTTTGAATATGCAGAAACATGCTTTCCCTGAATCCTGCTACAGCATATCTAGAACAAGGTTGGCACATTCTGCAAGAAATATACAGTAAATGACCAGCAAAAACGTATCTAGCGCATGTATAGTACATCAGCAAGTGCTGCGTAAGCACCTGTGTCCCCATTTCAAGAATGCACCATCCAAAGTTCACATTTGTACATTACATATGCCAACGGGCTCTAAAGCATCTCCAAACATGGTTGAGAAATGCAGCCTTCTTGTGTGTGAATTGCTGCCAGGAATGCAGAAAATGACAGCAAAAGCCTGAACTCAAACTTCAAAGTCTGCGAATACTTTAAGCAGAGACCCACTAGGAAGCAGGCTTTGTAAAACTAAACTAAATAGATTTACATTAGCATTACTGAAGTTATAAAGTCAAGAAATGTGACAAGGAGGAGTAGATGAGGACTGGGTGTTTCTACTGATTTCCTGATTCAATTTGATTCCAATTCCCAGGGTCTTAATTTGATTCAGTATCGACTATATTATGTAAAACTAAAATTAGTGTTGTCATTGGTTCCAGAGATTTGTGATATTTCCACAATAATCTACCTCTAGTTGGCTCATATGGGTTTACTTGATGACTCTTTTCTGTCATCATACTTTTTTAAATCCAATCAGCTTTCAGCCCTGACATTGATCTCAGGCTTGTAGCTTCGCTTCGTTGTGCAGTCTCACAAGATTTCCAGCAACGTGCACCACCCAAGAAATGTAACTACGGGCTGCGGTGACGCTGACCACAAGAGCTATGATTGGTCCGCTTGGTGGTAGTGTGTTTCCGCTTCAGTATTTCCAGCTGCTTCCCTCCCACCTCCGCAATTTTCAGTAAAGATGGAACTAATCGAGGAAAGGTTAACTGAGGAAGTTCAGAGATAACAAACATTTGTATGACTCGTGTTCGGCGAAATTTCAGCCAAAGTTTCAATCGCCATCGTTAAAAGTGAAGCAGGAAGTAGAAACAAAAGTTAACCTGACTGGCAAAAAAAACAAACAAAAAAAACGCAGGACTGTCTACTGTTTGGGTGGCATTTTTAGAGTGCGGGCCAGACTGATGAGGGCACATGTATAAATGGCTCGCACTGGCGTTGGCTACGTGCGTAGGTTACGGCGTCTGTTTCCCGCAGCACTCTGAAAGAGCCTTGAGTCGTTATTCATAGAAAATCTGAAGTTTTGCTGATGCATTTACCACAAAACATTGTTCACTAAGATTTTACATGATGAATTCATGGTAGTAGCAGTTTCACCACCAGAATAGTAGTTTAATTCACAAAGACCTTGTAGGCTCCATTTTGAGAGGATGTGGTGGCCAAAGGAGAATTCTCTCATACAGCTTTCTTTGTTGATTTCATATTGACGGGAAATTTAGTTTGCAGAAAGTCCTCAGACTACTTGACTCTGTGACGTACTCTAACACGCATTTAATAGTTTCCGCATTATATAATGAACAAGATCAGATTTTGAAACCGTTGCTCGATGTCATCCACCCACAACACACACACACACACACACCCACCACCACCACTCATGCAGAGGCGCCCTGTGCGTCATGCACTATTTTGGGTGGTGGCATCTCTGTCAGAGAGGAATTTGCACTGATAAAGTCATTGTCACTGACAGGTGCTCAAGTTAATTGTAGCTGAAGACTGACCGTAGGTAAATTGGCCCAGATATTTGTCTGCTTGTGTTTAAATAGTCACGGCCATATGGAAGCTTAGAAATAATTAGTCATATTTCACAAAACCTTACATACTTTTTCACCTTATGCCGCTTGTGTCATGCTGCTGAATGTATTATTAAAGAGCAGCTTTTAGACGTTACATAACATAATGATGTTTTTATGGACCTCCTGAAGAAGCCATGAACTATCACTTCAACTAAACCAACGTTATCATGTGCAGACACACACACAGATAAGTAACAGCAGAGAGGCATTAGCGCAGGGGTTAGCAAGTTCACGCTGAATGGGCTGGCCACTGGGCTGGAGAGAGGGATTTGCCGGTACATAGTTTTGAGGGCAGCACTGTGTATGTTTTCATGTTTGTATAGGCAGTTGGGTGTCAAGAGGGTTAAATCATTTTCCACCTTTCCATCTGTAAGGGCCGTTGACTACATTACGGAATAGATTATGGTCAAGGTGAACACACACAAATGTACATGTTCATATTCAAAGAATCAGATAACGCATAAACAACACTGGTACATTATTTGCATGGTCAGGTCTCGGTTAGTCACATACACGTACACAATGTTTCCATTGCGTCACATAGACACAAAACCAGTCCACGTTAGGTCTCTGTGGTCAGAGGAACTGATTCTCTCTCAGTGCTCTTGTTGTTTCCAAATTAATATTTGTTTGTTGGAGTATAGTTTCACTCTTACATTCCTGTTTATACTTATATTTAAAAAACATATATCAGAGTTCTATTAAGTTACTGTAGATGCTAGCTGAATATTTTATCTTTCCTCTGCTTCACTTTAAGGGTTTTAAACTAATAATCCCATTGAAGAATTAAATTGTCTAGCAAATTTTCTCCAATTTGGCTGAACTCAATTTGGACTGTTAACTCTAGAGCTATAGACAACAGCCTCAACAATAGCAGCTTGTGCAAGCCAACTCAAGTCATCAAGGATTGTGGCTCAGTTTCGTACATTGGCACAATATAGGTTGGGCACTATGAGCACGTTTCCCATCAAGGTTGCACATTTAGAGAATCCTAGAACTCACTGGGGGAGGAATACACTAGAGGTGCATTGATCTAATAAGTGCTGCTGATATTTTCCCTTGCAGTGAATGTTTATCTTAGTTTGCACAAGATCTTTGTTTTATCTCCAGTACTAATTTATTGAATTGTCTCCTATGTCATGTGAAAAGCATAGTTTGTTTCAGTGAGGAAATGCACAAAGTGAACTCTTCCTGACACCGCTCTACTTGTTGTTTCTCTAGGAACTGAAAGACCTGACACAGCGAAATGACTGCTTAGATCTAAAAGGTAAGCACCAAATAAAACTACCGCAGTCACACACACACGTTATACCGCACATTTAACTTGTGGGAATCAGTTGTTGCCTAGAGATGCATTTTACACAGCCCTTTTTAATCAGCAACATGTAATGCACTGCGGGTGAATAATTAATTGACCAAGTGTGGATGCATGTCTTCAGGTGAGAAGCTGGACTACAAATCATGTGAGTCCCTGGAAGAGATTTTGAAGAGGGTCCAGTTTAAAGTCATAGACCTGGAGCAGACCAACCTGGACGAAGATGTAAGACGCCTTAAAAAAATCTGCTCTCTTCTTTCACTGTTAACATTCAATAACCTAATGATCTTCTTTTCCACTATTACTGCCCTAGTAGGATATGGAGTGTTTGTCATGGGTTTTCTGATTACTCCAGATGTCCACTTGTGTAAACACCATTAGAGATGTTTGGAGCTCTAGACATGCAAGGACAGACAGTGCTGCAGTTTGGAGGAGAGGGACACCAGTCCTGACCACTTCCTGTCACACTAAGCTCCAGATATGCTGCACACTACAGTATCACACACAGCTCTGCTTATAGTCACACAAGACAAGTTTCATTGGGGCCAGAAGGTTGACTTTTATTTCTGTCTGGCTAATCCATGTCAGTAATTTCATGCGTCCCTTGTGAGACCTTTTAAATTTGAGAACATTTTGGCCGCTGTTGGCTAGGCGTGCTTTAAGATTATTCTTTTACTTCTTTTTTTTTTTTTCAATCACCTTTAAGATGAATTAAAGTTACCTTCATTTAGTTTATCATGTGCACACTTACAAAGAAACCGATGCACATGATTGGATCAGCCAGACCAAGCACATATTGTGATTGGATCAGTGAAACGGTTTAAATTCAACTAACAAGAAACCTGATAAACTTATTTAAAAGTCGCTTAATTCCACCTCTTAAGGTTATACTTAACCAAGCCTAGCAAAAGCTATAAATTAAAAGATGTCCATTCATGGCTTTGCCGGTCTTTAACCGGGACTCACCACGTCCCCTGACACTGACACTGTCCTGTTACGGTAACAGACATAACAAAGCAACATTAAAGAACAACCTTCAGCAAAGATGTCCCCTCTCGTCTCAAAGTTGTTATTGAGCGCACCGTAAAGACTCTGGTCACCTGTCAGTTGGCGCATACACTCTGTATGAAAGAAAATAATATAACTGTTAACTGGTAGACTAGGAAGAGCTACAAACTGGCTTCTCCCGACTTGTTCCGACGTCGATACAACATGCTGAGTGGGCGTAAAAGCTTTAGACAGGGGTTCGATAAGTGCCAATGGTGCAGGACACACCGCCAGAACTAGGACCACACGCTCACTGACAGCTCAACACCAGAAAACAGCCAACTGCCAGCTTGGTGTGCCATGGTCCTTTGACATAAAGTCATGTGGAAAAACATCAAGTCCTGGTCTACATGATGATGTAACATGCAAGTTTTTGTCTTTATACATAAAGCAGTCTACCAGTAACGTTCCTTAACAATGCTGGACATGTACTTTACTTAATAGGATTTTTGTGAAGCTTGAAAAAAACAATCAAACGCAGAGTGACGTATGCACTGTTTTCAACCAACATGGAGCACTGCCCCGGAAATGTGAATGAAGCGGCCGAGTGAGTCAGTCACTGAGTCACCAGAGAGCGGCATTTTAGTCTCAGACAAGTGTCTCGCCTTGGGCTCGGATAAAATGAGACTTTGAAAGGAGAAAACATTGAGGAAGTGTTACTGGTTGAGCTGAGATTAGAGGAAGGTTGGGATCGAACGGGGGAAAGAATGGGTTCCTTTTTTGAAGTGGGCGTGTGTGCTGTACAGTAGATGTCTGGATTTGGCAGACACGAGTATCTGCAGTAGTGGCGTCTTGCTGAGAATGATATGGGAAGATGAAAGGAGAAAAATTGTTTTGAAGAGATGTTTTAAGAATCATGCGGAGGAGCAAACACGCAGTGCTCTTTGAAAAGCTGGTTTTTATTGGACTAAATGTGACTCATCCTCCCCCACCCTGTAGATAAACACACTAGTGTATACTCAGTACCGTCTCCCAATACACACGCACACGAAGCGGGAAAGGTTAGGAGACGCTATGCAGTACCCTGTCTGATTCTGTTACTTTTCATCAGCCTCACAAAAGGATAAACTCGCATTTTAATCTGGATCACATCCTGCAACTCCCTGCGCGAAAGCAAATCCATTCAAAATAGTTTTTTAATTGTTTTCCGGTGGGGAAAAAAAGAAAAAGAGGAGGACAGCACACACAACAGCAAACAACCAGTACCGTGCTATTATCGGCCATGGTTCTGGGGCAAATTAAATTAATATTGAAAAGCAACGTAACCATCCATGTGTCACTCCAGTATCAACAACACACTCACATAGTCAGTATATCAGTATTGGATGAAAGAGACACACCCCCACAGCTCTACCAAAATGAGATTAAAACACTCTGATCACATGAGTGCACTTTGACTTTATCTTGCATCACTCGGTATTTGACTTTAGTCCCACATCAGCTCTTTACGACAGTTTTGTGTCCCTACATTTCACACAGCAGAGATACTTTTGTTCCGCTTTTCAGCCTGTGATGAAAGACGGTCGTCACATTACCGCTAGAATATACATCTGAAATAACTGCGTTGATGAACCTTTTACTTGTTGGACATGGAATTAATCAATGGACTTTTTAAGATGTCAACTCCGGATCGGATCTGGGAAATCATGAACGAAGTTTTCTTAGATTATATAGAAGAAATTATTAATTAGTTAATACAAAATCAGTTGCAGCCAGTTGTGGAAAAAACATTTATTCAGATACAGCAGTTCATTATAACTATAGCATCAATTGGGGCTCATTGCCATGTTTCTCATATGTGAGTTGTTAGCACTTCCACTAAACAGATATATCCTCAGTAAAATACTCAGATTATTTTTATTTAATCCAATACGAAATCATCATACACGTCTCCAAAAGTCACCCCAGGGTCCTAAATTGGACATAAATGAAATAAAGTAGAGAACTCGCTGAAACACAGCAAGTTATAGTATGAAAATGCTGCTTACACATTGATAAATCTGCATTGATTAAGTATTATATATATTATAATAATGTGTCAATCAAGGGACATTTTACCTCAGAACAAGTATATTCTTTTAATAACGCTTCTACATATTTACTTTATGTTTATTTTATTTTTATTTATAATGGATTATTTCTAAATTGTGGTATTGTTACTTAAGTAAATAATTTCAATACTTGTTCAATATTGTTTGAATCCTGCTGAATATTAAGTTTATTCGTCCACCTGTAACAACCACAGGATCTCGTCCTTCCAGCCACAGTAGCTCCTCTCTCACCCTCATGGAAACACCTCGGCACTTCTCACCTGTCCCGAGGTGCCGTTACCCTGGCAACAACAGCTTATTATTATATCTCTTTAAGGGTTTGACACTGACCAAATGTGATTTTAATCTTTATTATGGCTGGTATTTTGCTCCTAATCTCTTTGTCTCCTGTTTCTCTCTCTGTGCTTCTCAGGGTGCATCAGCTCTCTTCGACATGATAGAGTACTATGAGTCAGCCACGCATCTCAATATCTCCTTCAACAAACACATCGGCACTCGGGGATGGCAGGCGGCGGCTCACATGATGAGAAAGGTGAGAGATCACATCCCCCCAGCACAGAAATAGGGCAAGGTGATCTACAAAAACACCACCAAGCCATCAGACGGCATTTTAAAGCAAAACTCTTCTTTCCATAAAGACCTTGAGATGTTAAAAGACAGACAGAGTCTCAAATACAAAGCCACACCAGAATACACAATATAATAGTAAAAGGTTTACATCAAAGTAACAATTCAATTAAAGCCATAAATAAGTGGGATTTCATACATGAACTGCTCCGAGAGCAAGAAAACACAACAATAATCTGTTGAAAACTTGTGGTTTTCCTGTTGTTCTACTTGAGTTTCAGTTCCCTAATTTCTTTTCAAACTACATTAATATATTAATTGTTATTTCTCTGACACAAAAAGCTTTATGTTATGAATTGACACAGGTGAAGGGCATTGACTGGTGCTGAGAAATGTGTGAACAACCAGGTCACTACTGTCGCCAGAACTTGCATTTGTTAAGCTGTATTAGGAAATTTGTAGAAGCAGTAAAATATTCTAACTTTAAACACATTCATAAGAATTAATACCTGAAATAATAGTAATAACAACAAGGTGACATAAAACATAGGGAGAGTAGGGGAAGAGAAAATCTAAGTCCTTCCTTTTTCAGTCATCCTGATAGTTGATGATTTGATGAGATCATGGAAAGATTCTCTTTCCTTTGAACAGCCACTGAAGTATTTGTAAAATTAAAAGGTAATGTCTGTGTCTGTAGTCTTTAGAGAGAAGGATATCAGTCACAAGGTTAAACTGTCTCCTTTCGTCTCTTCCTCACTTCTATAGTTTACCCAGAGAGAGAAATAAAAAACGAGGACCTCTCCGCTGTTTCTTATCTTCATTGTCATTCAACACTGCTGTTTCCTGTCAGTGCTCAGACGTACGGGTCAGCCTGTGCTCGCTCACTCTTTGACGTCAGTCATCTCTTATTACTGTTAAGAACACAAATGAGTGGCAGGCAAACACATTAATGGATAACCTTTCAAGCAATACATGAGAGAAAACTCTGGGATATGAACAGCTGCTGCAAACAAGCCATGTGAAGGAACTGTTGACTGTGTCCGAGATGTAAAAGATGAAAACCAGTCTATAATAATACTGCAAAACCAAATGATCTTGAACATAAATCTGATGGAAAATGTATTTTATTTTCATATGTATGCTAACTGTGGAGTCTGTAGCCTCTCCTGTCAGTGTACCTCACTTTTTTTTTTTAATATTGTGGCCTACATATTTGTTTTATGGTTTTATGGATTTGGACAATAACTTCCATCCCAGAGGGAAAAGACAACGCATACTTAATCACAGTAATGTTGCAATAACGCTAACTTTTATTACTACTTCTCTCAGTAATCACAGTGTGAGAAGCTCATTTGATTGTCATCTGATCAGTGTTGGAACCTGAAGGCTTTCCTCCTGTCTACAAGCGTTAAATGCCTGATGAATAAGAGACACCGCACATGTTGTCAGTAAAACACTGTAACTCATTTCAGCAAAGCAAACTGGACTTAATTAACTAATCCTTTCACAAGTGTATGACCTTGAGTCCTTGTGTCGCAGAGATGCGGACTTGGATTCAATAAGTGAAAAGAATACTGTCACTGGGTTTATCTGGGGTTCAAATGTCATGTTTGTTATGTCCACATATGAGGACATTACTCCATTTATTAAAGTTAAAGTAGGTATGGTGTTAGCAATGATCATCAGAAGCCTCCAACTGGAGCGCTGAGAATGCAGAAGTGGAAAATGTCTATGTTTATGTGTGAGTTAGTCACCTTACTCTAGAGTCTCCTATACACTTATCCTCCCTGGCCTCTGCGGTGGTGTTTCATTGTATTTCAAGCACCATCCAAAGATTGTTTTCATCACAATATTGACTCTCGATACCTAATTTGGCAAAGTGCATGTACAATAATTTGTACCATTGTTGGTATTTCCCCCTCAGACGAGCTCCCTGCAGTATCTTGATGCCCGTAACACTCCTCTGCTGGACCACTCGGCTCCCTTTGTAGCGCGAGCGCTCAGGATCAGTGGCAGCCTGGCAGTGCTCCACCTGGAGAACGCTGGCCTGTCTGGCAGACCGCTCATGTTGCTGGGTAAGATGGGCCGAGTGCCAGGGACTGAGGAGGATGTATTACTGACTTTTGTTTTCCTTTAACATTTTTGCCCTCCCATCCGCTACTTTTGTCTTTCGTTTCTCTGCTCAGCTACTGCCCTGAAGATGAATATGAACTTGCGGGAGTTGTACCTGGCAGACAACAAGCTCAACGGCCTGCAGGACTCGGCTCAGCTCGGCAACTTGCTCAAGTTTAACTACAACATTCAGATCCTGGATCTGCGCAACAACCACATCCTAGACTCTGGTACAGAGTGACTAATGATCATAGAGCACGAGCACACAATAGGATTGTTTTCTTAAGGTTTAGTCTAATAGTTTTGTTAAAGAGATTTGATTATTTTATGTACGTATACCTAAACAATAAGTGATGAGAATTTATTGGGGAAGTGGGATAGTCTGAGCAAAGATAAAGGACAAATGGAGCATATGACATAGTAGTTAAGGACAAAAAGAGGAATCAAAACTCAAAGTAAATGAGAAGTGATTCACACATTCAAATGGTTTGATTTCTACAGAAACAATTGGGCATGCTGCTTCGTTCAAACCAGTAGAGCAACCCAGGCAGATATTTTTAGAGCCTCCCTCTGTGTTTACCAGCTGCAAGACAGAAGTGTTGAATAAAGGCATTAGTGGGTTTTATTTTGAAGAATTTAGTTTTATTTAATTCAAATTCCTTTTGTCAGACTATTCTGTGCTACATTTATCACAGCTAAAAGCAGTACTTGCATTTAAATTTGGATTTGAAATATTATGTTATCAAACCTTTTTCCTATATATTGTCCTCCGACATGTTGTTGTCTACACTTGATTTTCAGATGCACACGCTAAACTATTTTGACTATTTAAGCTGAATCAAGACCACTGACTGTATATAAACACTGACGAAGCCTCATTAACCTTCAGGTTGCCCTAAGAGTGGGTTTAAAGCTTATTGTAGGTGCAAATGGTCATTGATATCTTGGCAGTGCGTAATTCCAGCTAGCTGCCTGTGATAGGCGCCCACCTGTCGGTTAAAGCAGCCATGTATTTATACATCCAGAACTTTTAGCTGTGGTATGAATCAAAGGTTTGACTTCTGTCAAAACCAAACCTCATACAGAGTCATCAGAGGAAGAATAACATTTTATTTCCACCAAGCTGGGGATTGACTCACTTTTGAAGCCCCAACCCAAAGCTCAAAGGCTTGATCATTTAAGCAGACACTCGTGTTGCAGTGTGCTCATTCATGCTACTATCTATTGTTTTTAACTCGACTAAAACATGATATGTTTTCTTGCACAGGAAATTAGGTTTGATTAGCACATCGCAAAAAAAAAATGGTGCTTGCAGTAGAAAACAAGAGTTGCTTCAAGTTGCTGCTGCTAAAGTTAGACCTTGTATTTAAGTTCACATGATGTTTCTTAAAGCAGTGATATCTTTAGTTGAAATAAATAACAGCTTTGTCTGTTTGTGTTTGTCGCCACAGGTCTGGCCTACGTGTGCGAAGGACTAAAAGAACAGAGGAAAGGCCTTGTCACTTTGGTGCTATGGAACAACCAGCTCACACACAACGGCATGGGCTACCTCGCTGCTGCACTGGTAAACGCACACACACACACACACACACACACACACACACACACACACACACACACACACACACACAGACACAGACACACACACAGACACTAAGGGACAATAAAGCCAGTCTGCACTCACACTTATCAGGGCTTTAAAGAGGATAACACTGGCTGTGTGTGTGTGTGTGTGTCTCAGCACAGGGAGGCTGAATTCAATTTTCTCCTCATTACTCTGTCAGAGAAGTGATCAAAATAGAACCAGGCAGCGTTGTCCTCATGTTAGGCGGCTTACTTCCACATGTTCACGTTGTAATTTTACCTCAGTCACCTCCTGTGTCACCGCCATCCGCGCGCATCAAGTCAAAAGAATAAGAGGCTATGAGGATTACAGTATATCCTTGTTTGTTTTTTGTTGAGAACAAATAAGAACGAGAGCTCAGATATGACTCGTATTTGTATTTCAGAAGAAAAAACACTAGTCAGTTACTTAGTGTAAATTTGGGAGCGACAGTTGTGTGGATATGGGATTGCTGTGTAAACAGGTGCTATATGACACCTGATTTGACTGGACATTTCCACGCCGGCTTCCTATTAATACATAGATCACGCTGAGTGAAATGGATGTGTGCCCAGGTTCTGCCTATACAAATTCCTGCAATTTAATCTGGTTTGATTTCAAAGACCTCCGTTATATACGTAATCCGTTGCTGAAGTCTCTGGTCACCTTTCTGTCATGGCATCATTATCTCGTCCACTCGGCTTTCCTTGTCGGATCGCAGTTTATTTTTGACGCTGTTTTTCTTTTAGACTCTGCTGAGTCATCAGAAGAAGATAAACTTGTTCTGCTGTATTTAATATTCAAATGTCTCATGGTAGTTTAGATTAACAGAAACACTGCCTACACTCTTGTAAAGGACTTTGTCAGATTGCTGCTGCACCGTGTTTGTTGATCTCTGTAGTGACTTATTTTAACAAAAAACAACAAAACGAACTTATAAGACTCTGAAGGGCTGCTGCACCAGTGATTGTATCCGACGCGTCCTTTTCCGTGGTGGATCCATTAAATGAGAGGACGTCCATCCAGTTGCACCAAACATTTATTCACAATCTTCATTTTAAATGATCCAAAGGCTTTGTGACCTTAGAACACCTGCCTGAGTAGTTAACACCTCTCCTTTTTGTGCCTTCCCACCTCCCACCGTACAGATCGCCACCCAGCGTGGCCCATAGGGAATTGCACAAGACAAATATAAACAAAACAAAAATGTCTCATTAATCCTGCCTTATCGCAGCTTTTTTTTTGAGAGTTAAGTTTGTTGATTCAGTGAAATGTCTTCAAGAGTTTTGCCCAAAATAAACCTCCAGTAAAGCTTGGCGTTGCTCGTTTTGAATGATTTGGTTATTAACTCTATTGTGTAGGTCTTCTGAGGGTGTCCTGTGGTGTCTGGCAACATAATATTGTTAGTGGGGGTCTTTGGGTCCTTTGGGTTGAGGGGAGGGAGCCTCTGTATATCAGGCTAGTTCCAGTGTATCCCACAGATACTTGATCAGTTTGGGATCTAGTGAATTTGGAGGCCAGGTCAACACCTTGTGCTGTTCTTCATGTTTTTTTTTAGTTGTTCCTAAACCATTTTTGTGCGTGTGCCTGTGTCAGGCTGCATCCTGCTGGGGATGGCTGCTGCCATCAAGGAGTGTCATTGCTATGGGGTGGGGGTGCCTGGTCTGGTCTAGGTGGGTGGTACATGTCTAAGTTACATCCACATGAATACCAGGTCCAAAAGTTTCCCAGCAGAACACTGTATTGTCTTTAGGTGGTCAATGTTATTTACTCCTCCTGTCAGTGGTTTTAATGTTGTGGCTGATTGGTTTTGATTCATAATAGTAAAATAATCATGTTTATGTAGAGAAAAAAATGGAGCTAAAGAAGTCAGTGATGCTTTGGCAGACAGCTAGCAACCTGTAACAGGCACCCACCTCTCAGTACAAGAATTATAAGATATAGTTTAAAAGGGTCAGTTATGTAAAACTTCACCCTCGTACATTTGTCCTGAACAGTGGAAAACATGTTTGGTTTTTTTACCCGGCTGTAAACATATCAACAGTCAAGTGAAGTGACATTTAACGAAGCCCTCACCCTTTCACATGTTGTTAATTATGAAATCCACAGCAGTCCAAATATTTTTAGAGAAGTGGACATGGTTTTGGTTTTGTATTATTTAATGCTGGATTTTTCTTCCAAGGAATCTCTCTGATGATGTTTTTCACTAAGGCCAGACAGACGTCCACACTCATAAAGAAGATCCTATGACTGTCCTGGCTGCTGATTCATAATGCTGCAGATAGCTTGTGTACTGACCTAAATGTAATGGTATAATTGGGCATTTGACAGTAAGCAGTGTTTGGAGAAAAGCCTTGCACACTGCCAAAACTGAACGATTTCCAACATTTCCATTACAAGTGAATGTTTTAGGCCAAACTATCAGCAGCAAAGTGCTGGCACTCACTCTGGGGTTTAAATGGGCAGTCAACATGCAAGCATTAGCTAAAAGGGTAGATAGAAGGTCTCTAATTAATCAGCTCATTAACTAGTGAGCTGAGGCCTGCAGCAATATACACTGATACCAGAAGTGTCTACAGTTAATAAACTCAAAACTCATAAATATAAAAGCTGCTTCATAAACACACACACACTTACTTCATTGCAAATAAAAACAGAAAATATAATATTATTGCAGAAAATGTCTGTTATTCATCAACAAACACAGCTACAGTTAATAGACTTAAAAGTTCGTTGTATTTCTTGTCGCTATGGACAAACGCCAGCTTGTAGAGCCTCTGCATATTTTAAACAATGTGATTTTATGTCTGATTATTTAATTTCGACTATTAATTTGAACATTGTTTCTCTCAGCCATGCACCCAGAGTCTGGAGACTCTGAACCTCGGCCATAATTCAGTGGGTAACGAAGGAGTCCATAAGCTGAAAGACGGACTGATTGCCAACCGCTCTGTGCTCCGGCTGGGCCTCGCTTCCACCAAGCTGTCCTGCGAAGGTGGGAATTAGTGTGTTTCTGTGACTCAGCTGCAGTTTTTGTGCCGGATTTTGGCACTTCTGACTTCTTCTTCTTCTGCTTCTTCGGTCTGTTACTTTGTGCCTCAGGAGCTGTTGCTGTGGCCGAATTTATTGCTGAGAGCCCCAGACTGCTGCGCTTGGACCTTCGAGAGAACGAGATTAAGACGGGTGGTCTGATGGCGCTGTCGCTCGCCCTGAAGGTTAACACGTCTCTTCTGCGTCTCGACCTTGACCGGGAGCCCAAGAAAGAAACTGTGAGCACGGGAATAAGGCATGGGGAATGGGGATTGAGGAGAGGTGGTGAAAGGCTGAATATAGTCGAAAACCAACGTGTGCATGTTTGTGTTAAAATAAGTGTTTAAGTGTCAAATTGCCATTTTTCTTTGTTTAAAGAAGAATAGAATCAGCTGCATTTACCAGCAAGTTAACACCTGATTGAGCTTATTGTACTGTGCCATAGACCTCCATTGTTGTCCAAACACTATTAGGAACAAATCAATGAGCCACAGTCTGGATAATATGTCTCTTCATTGTGATGAATGCAGGCATTGATTCAAGATAGTCCCACAGACTCCATCTTTAAATACTCACTAGAGCATAACGGTTGAAATGAATCCCAAACAAAAGCACAAAAATCACTCACCTCTGCCTTTTGTTCATGTTTTTGGGGACGTTTCAAGATCTTATTAGGTAGCTGAGCACAGAGAGACAACATGAAATGAGGGTAGAAAGGAATGGAAAGTGACATCAGATGTGTGTTCTTAAAGGACAGATGTTGTTTCTGACTAAAATGGAAAATTTAAGGAAGTGAGAAACTGTTTGATAGTCTCCTTTCTGCTGCATATTTGAAACATATTTCTTGTCTCCTAGGTGAAGAGCTTCATAGAGACACAGCGTGCCCTGCTGACTGAGATCCAAAATGGCTGCAAGAGAAATTTCATCCTAGCCAAGGAAAAAGAGGAAACCGAGCAGAAGATGAGGCTTTCTGCCTCCATGGCTGAAATCGCCACAGAGGACGGAACCAGGGAAGAGGAAGAGGAGGAAGAACCAGCATCACAGGAGCAAGGGGGAAAAGAGGGGGAGGAAGAGAGTGGAACAACAGGAAATGAAGGACAGGCGAGCAGCCAGTCAGGAGCAAGTACCGAGGCGAATGTTCCTCAGACAAACCTGGAGTCTGACTCCGACACTGAGGACGAGGAGGAAGAAGTAACGAAGTCTTCCTCTGCTTCAAAATCCTCCACTCTATCTAACCAGACTGCTCCTCAAACCCATGCAGGGGTTGCACAGTCCTCCGTCAGTGCCTCACGTACGCTCTCACCCCCGTCTGCCTCACCTGCTGGACTGCCAAGTGTAATCTCCGGCATCACAGTGACAGAATCTACGGCTCCACCCGGCACCCCTCCATCTCCTGGGCGCTGTATATCCGTCTCGAGCCCGGGTAGGGGTCATAAGATTTTCATGGTAACCCGGGTGGAGAGCCCCCCTGAGCAGCCGCTGCTGAAGCTCCCTCCCAGCCAGACTAACAAGGCCTCAGATAAGCCTGCCACGACACAGCAGACACAGCCCCCACAGCCCCCGACCACATCTCAAACAACTACCCAAACACAACTGACACAGGAAGATGTGAAGGAGAGCTCACCTGCTCCGTCAACAGACTGTAAAGTGACAAAGCAGAGTCCTGTTACACACTTAGAGTCCATAGTAAATATCACACAAACCCACAACCTAGAGCCACAGTCTAAAACTCAACATACAGACAATGTGACAGCCATAACTTTAGGCCCAGACGCGACAAATCCAAGTCCACAAGCACCAGCCCTGCCTTCAGATTCCTCATCAGTGCAGGCAGTAGCAGTTCAGGTCACTGAGGGGTTGACCAAGAGCACTAAAAGCCCCCAACCTGAACTTAATAGTGTGGAAGGAAACCAAGAAGGCCATGTAGGAGAAAGTAAGCAGTCAGACGAACTGGATCAACCCCAGACGAGTTTACCTGAGCAGCAGCTACTAGTAACATCTGCACTTGAGCAGCTACAGAATGACCTCGCATCGGCGTCCAAGGAGGTCCAGGCACCAAACCAAACAGACGAGGCACTTCCACAAGAGGACGAGCAAGAGACAACAGTCGGCTCGTCAGAAAATGAACAGCCCAGTTTAACAGAGAAAGAGGGACCAAGTCCAAAGCAGCAAACGGAGGCAGATAAACAGGAAGTAGAGTCTGTCCTCTGTGTCCACACTGATCGGCAACCGCCATCTGTCACTGAGGGTCAAGCACAGGAGTCAAATCCTTCAGCAGAAGAGGCTCCACAGAGTCCCGACCCGGCCTCGACTGGGCCCGAAGCCGTTGCTGAAATGAATCCAGATTCACCGTTTGAGGAGGAGGAGGAGGAGGAGGAGGATGAGGATGAGGATGAGGAGGAGTATGAGTCGGCTGATGAGAGCTCCGCAGACGAGGGCGAAGTGGTCAGTTCAGCTCTGCCCAACGGCTTGAAGCCTGAGTTCTCCCTCCATCTTCTCGACACTGAAAGCCCCAAGCCTGGCAGCTGTGTGATGGAGCACGGTGAGTCCCCTGTAATCACCGAACCTTGCTGTTGAAGAAAAGCTCACATGCAGTTGGTTTTGGGTGTGAAAAGCCTTTTAATAATGTGCGTTTTGTATCGCTTGTGTAGTGAGCGTCAGCTGTGGACAGGAGCTAGAGGAGCTGCTGCTAGAGGCCAGTTTGGAGACGGGGAGAGACGCACCATGAGGAGGTGAAGTAAACATTGATCCGTATGTACATGCAATGGAGAATCACTAAATAGACAAATAGTTCTCATCATACTGTTGATCTCCTGTAATGTTTCCATTAAGCAATAACTACTTCAAAATGTTCACTACTTTTTTGTCTGTTATCTAAACCATGAATAAAACATCTAAAATTAAAATGTATTTTTATTCTGCGGTTACACGGGTAACTTTTTCCATGTTTTAAAAGAGACCCTTTATTTATCTAACCCTCTACACAGTCACTCAAGTCAGCCTCTATCTTAACCAGGCTGCCGTAGACGCCTGTCTCCTGAAGATCCCACTTCAGCAGACTTCAGCACATCCAGAACAATATTACTCTTCATTTTTTCCCTCATTCTTTACCCAAACTGTCAACTTCTCAATACATGAATACATGTTTGAGCCTGAATCCAGCCTGACATATGCAAGCAGAGCACACAGACAATGTGCAGACAATCTGGTGTCGGTCCGACGGGGACATCAGGTGTATTTGTGTTACGGCTTTTAACCTGTAGAGAGTATTTCTACACACAGTCACCTCATGGTTTGAAACTTTGACCACATATAACAGAGACTGACCTCCTGACAGTATGTACCTGATAGAAAATCATGAAAGATGCAAAATGTTCCCTTAAGAAAAAATAACTTTTTGTGTCTTTAAACTTTAATTTGTTATAATAATATTTTACTTGCCAATGTAAATCCTCGGGGTTAATAAAATACCTCAAACACTTAACATAGATGTATCCTCCTTAAAATATTTTTCAAAATGTTTCATTAACACTGTGTTTTGACAACAATCAAATTTATTGACTGTTTTCTTTCCCTGAAAGTTCAGCACCACAACGGTTTTCAAATGAATGTTGTGACATTTATTTTCGTTGTTCAGACATTGCTACGACATGCTTGTTGAGTTAATTGGTGATTCTATAATTGGCCGTAGACGTGCATGAGTGTGAATGATTTTTGTGTGTGTGTGTGTGGGTCTGTGTGTGTGTGTGCCCCAGTGACAGCTGTGTTAAGCTGCAGCTGGTCTGCATATTAATTGTTGCACGGTAGCAGCTATGGAAATGAGCTTGGAATAAACCAGAATGTATATTCCTATAAACGAGTGCAGTTTCCTCCCAAAACACAAAATTTACATAAACCAATACATAAACAAAATAAATCATTAACAAAAAAAAACAATTAAAAATAAATAAATAGAAATAATAATAATATGTCTGCATGTATCTGTGTCTCTGGATACATAATGAAATACATATGAACAATATAACTGTTGATTGTCATAGAAAAGCTGCTGGTTATGATTTGAAAAAGGACTAAAATTCTGGTTTTACTTGTACATAATAATATTATTTATATCATATTATGTGTTGACTTAACTACAGGTGGAGAATGTGTCGTACACCAAATCACCAAAACCTTATTTCATAATAAAAGCCATCTAATTGAAACAGGAAGTAATATAACGTAACATAAAAAGGTATCAAAATAACTATTAAATAAGCTCTTTTGGAAACTGATTCAGCAGATCAACATGCACTTCGTCTGAACGCTGTTGAATTGATTGGTTGTAGGTTGTATTTTTCTTCTCTGTATCCTCTGAAACATGCCCCATAATGAAATCCAAATGATGTGTTCCGAGTTACTTTTACCAATTAACTTGCTAATTTAAGTTATTTAAATTCAGATGATAATTGAGGCCAGAATCATGCAGTAACACTAGCATTTCACAAGTATAAATGCATACAACGGCGTAGCCATAAAAAAAAAATAATAATAAAGTACAAACCAAGCTTTATTCTTGCTACAACACAGCTATCCTTCTCTTTGGTTTTACTTCCATCTTCTCGTTGATTTGAACACACATTTATAATGACTTCTTCTAAATGAAACAAAAACATTTACTCAGATGGCATGTGTGACTACTCTTTTGTCCATCACTGCATAAAACCTGCCCAAACATTTTGACTGGACCTGCAGATCTTCACTGGGCTTGATGAAAAGAGAGTTTATAAAACTAGAGAGTTGATCTGTCATCATTAAAAGTGAAAACAAACATGCAGTTTGAATGCCATTAAATAGTGTTGAATGCTAAAATTTTATTTTTTCCCCAGATGTGCATCTAAAACAACTCTTGGAAAAGTTACAACATGTTTGAATTGTGATATTTGACGTTGTAAAACCCTAGCTCATCTCCTCTCTCCTTCCTCCACAGGTCCTGAGAGGACAGGTGAAAACAGCACAGACAGTTCGTCATGCTCTACTACATGACCGGTTGCCCTACAATGTTTTCGTCTCCTTGACTTCACCACCTACTCGACTTTTCCCACAAAGGACATAAAACCCAGCGCTGCGGTTCGAAGCTCGACTCGTGAAAACACAAATTGCGGAAAAGACACCAAACCTGCTGAGCTCGGCTGTTAACAGATAAAGAAACCTCTACATCCACACTACATCTACCATAGAAACACACGCGCGCATATACGCACTGAATATGCGAGAGAGGAGAAATAAAATCACC